>NC_134709.1:74530955-75148455 GCF_043290135.1 Rhipicephalus microplus | reverse complement strand
GATGCCTGATATGATTGGTCGACCTGGGTTACCGGGTTTATGAATTTTTTGGAGGATGTAGAAGCGACCTGGACGAGGGTATGCTGCTTGCATCAGTTTGTGGTCAGTGTTGGTTATCTTTTCTGCGTCCAACAGTTTCTTTAGTTCTGTTGATACGATACGTTTGTATTCGTCTGTCGGATCACCTGGGAGGCGTTCGTAAAATCTTGAGTCGTCTTCTTGGCGGTATGCTTCTTGTAGGTAGTTGGTTGTATTAAGGACTACAATTGCTCCTCCTTTGTCAGCGGGTTTTATTATTATGTCTGTCCTAGATGCCAAATTTTTCATGCTTATTTTTTCAGATTTGGTCAAGTTTTCTCGGTTTCCTTTCTGTCTGTGGTATTCGTGTACTATATCTTTCTGTACTGCGGTGATATAAAGGTCCAAGCACTTGTCTCGATTACTGTTCGGTGTCCAATCATTTGATTTACGACGGTGAATTGTTTCGTGGTTAGAAGGCCTATCTAAGAAATATTCGCGCAACCTTAAGCTTCGAGCGAAGTTGTCGAGGTCTCGGAGTAAGTGGAATTCATCGAAAAATTTTGTGGTCGGGCAGAAGCTTAGTCCCTTAGATAGCAGTTTTACTTCGTCAGGTGACAAGCTCGTGTCCGATAAGTTTACAACCACAATGTCACACGGTGTGTTCCTAGATGGGTGCTCGTCTGTACCATTAGTGTTTTCCTGGGTGGTGGTGTTGTAATGATAAGGCACTGTATCAGGGAACGCGGGTTTGGGCACATGGTCTCTTTCGAGTTTATGAAGTTTTGTGGTCCTGATGGCTTCGTATTTATTCTGCTTAAATTCTGTTAATCGCGTGATTTCTTCGTTCGATAAAGTGTTGTGGCGGAGAATGGTGTTGGTCATAGCGACCAGTTTCTTTACCTGCTTGTCACTATGATTAAGAGCAATTTCTGGTAATTTAAGAGATGCCTCAAGGAGGACGTTTTTCCATGTTATTTGGTCGTGTTTATCTAGATTTGTAGCGGCTGGTGTGAGGGAGAGTGTCATACCCTTGGGGGCTATTCTAGCACGAAGGTACACTTGCAATGTTGATTTATGCATTTCATGTCTAATTCGTTTGTCAGCAAGTTTTCGTACTTTAAGGAAAGTGGCACTGCAACTGCGAAGTGATGAGCTGGACTTACATTTCAGAAGTCAATCTTCTTTTGGTTGCGGGGATGGCACTGATGAGGTGCGCAGGTTGTAGTTATGTCCGGCAGGCCTTTGTCGTTGTGGGGAGAATTTCGGCGTTGGGCTCCCGGCGAACGTGTTCGTTGGCAGTTCCGGGGTCCGTAATAGGGGGACGCGGTTCCGTAGTTCGGCAGGCTTCCCTTTGAGGAGTGGTGTAGTGGTGCTGTCGTGTAGTGCTTCTGGTCTCGACATCCGCAATGGAGGGACGCGTGTTGGCTGTTCTGCAGACTTCCCCCCTAGTAGTGGTGCGCTGTTGATGATGGTGAGGGGGTGCTTGAGGCTCGCGGGAGTCACAGTTTCGTTGATCGTCGGGAACTCATCTGTTGTGTTGGGTGGGTGTGGGGCTCCTGGTGTATGTTGATATGCAGAAGTCTTCTCATATATATATATATATATATATATATATATATATATATATATATACACATGTCGCATGCAGAGATACAGATGTATGTTGAAGAGTTGCAGATGTTTATAAAAGAAATTGTTTCCACTTGCGCAATGATGTCAACTGGAACATGCGTATCAGCAAAACGAGAAGCTGATATAAAGCGCTGATGCTTGCTCTGGACACTGCTTTATAAATAATTGACTTCAGCGCATGGCACCTCAACACAATTTACGTTAGCCCGACTTGACGGCTGTAACAAACATAGGTAATATTTTTAAAATTCGGTACGCAGTAGTGCAGCCACAATTGACGTTTAACGAAGATTACCGTCTGTTTGAAAAGTATTTCCGAGACCTGGCGTAGCTCTGTGGTACAATGATTGTTTGCCACGCAGACTGCTTGGGTTCGATTCCTGCTGGGACCCTGAAGTTTATTATTTGCATTCGTCAGGGGGTCAACGCTGCCTATGTCAAGTTTTTCTTAACACTGACATTTATTCTTTGCCTTCGTTGCGACGTCGCTACCGTTGTCGGGTATTTCTTAACGCTCGCACGATAAAATTACCTATGTGTGTTCTCGTCGTTCCTGGATAGATACTAAGTGTCAATCAACTGTGGCACATACTCGCACACCACCGGCACATACCCGCCCGCGTGTATGTGTCACTGTCTGACGGGAGGTATTTGACGACGTACACGACGGGATTGTGCCATTATTCATGTCTTGACCAGCCCGTCATATTCGTCAAACCATCTTTCCCTCTCATGCTAATATTGGTTCACGCCAAGTTACGGGGGCGATCACGAGAGCACCCAAATGTAAGCGGCTGGCTAGATAGATAGATACGCTCAAAGTCGCCGACGTTCACTAAGAGATGTTTCGCATTTAAAACACATGCAGCCTGGCCGTTTGGCTATTGCGTTTATGTTATCCTAAGCCCTATAGTAAGTCGTAAGTCTCAGTGACAAATTGGTTGGAGACGTGTACCTTCTAATTCCCCAGATAACAACAGCATTCCGAGAGACTACTCGTCTTAAGTCTACCTCCTTGTAAGTTTATTTGCGCATTAGCGTGAGAGAAATAATACAACAATTTTGCTTTTGTTTAAAGAATCTAATACGCAATTACTGAACCTCTGCGAGTAACTTATCAAGTTTATTTCGACAAAAAAAATTTTCCTGGTCGGTGGAACTAAAGCCAGATTACCTCCACCTGACTACGGTCTTTCTACCCACATATTTGCTCAGATGGAGTGGAACAAAAAATACAAATAATTTTCAGAAACAATAAAAAACCTTTTAAAAAGTTTAGCCCTGGAATACGCAATGCTCTAAGCTAAAAGCACCCAGTACACTTAAAATTCTGATTAATTCGGAAATCTTGAGCAAATAAGATCGTCGTGGTACGTGCGAAGCAGATTTCAGCTACATCCTTTTATTCTCAGTGTCTTTTGACGTCTCTCTTAGCCGCCTGACAAAGTACAATGCTGTCTCGAGTAATGTACCTGTGCACAAGGACACCAACATGTGGGTGCTACTACCGGCCGCCTATTTTAAAGATGAGGGTCGCCTTCAATTTTATCCCATCGCTTCAATCTAGTTCGCTTCATCTAGTATGCTTACCACACTTTAAAGGACCACTAAATCATCCACATGCATTCATTTACTCGTTTCAATACGTTGCCGTTATACGCAACGGCTGCCATGATGTCACCTGTCCGAAGAGATGACGTCGCCAGCAGTAAATGCTGCCAATGCGTGAGCATGAACCTCTTTTTTATGCAAAGCAGCTTATGATCGGGGCTTGTTTTTTGTTCGTTGACGTAGCGACGCTAATACTCGGAGCACCCACAAGATAGCTCTGCGGTATAGATGCTCGCTCCACTCTGGCGCGTGCTCTGGCATGAGTGGAGACAGCTAACGGCGCTGCACTGCTCTTCATAATAAAAACGCTTTATCATCATCATCAGCCTGTTTTCGTTCACTGCACGACAAAGGCCTCTTCTATGCTCCGCCAGTCAACTCGGTCACGTGCTTGCTGCTGCCAATTCATACCTGCAAACGTTTTTAATATCCTCTGCCCACATAACCTTCTGTCTCCCCCTAACCCACTTGC
This sequence comes from Rhipicephalus microplus, assembly GCF_043290135.1. Taxonomy (NCBI): domain Eukaryota; kingdom Metazoa; phylum Arthropoda; class Arachnida; order Ixodida; family Ixodidae; genus Rhipicephalus; species Rhipicephalus microplus. The sequence continues at coordinate 75,144,719 of NC_134709.1, read as the reverse complement.
CTTTTCTAGGAATTCAGTTCAATACTCTTAATGACCAGCGGTTATCCTGTCTATGCATGACATGCCCGGCCCATGTCCATTTCCTCTTCTTGATTTCAGTTATAATATTCTTAACTCCAGTTTGTTCCCTAATGCACTCTGCTCTATTCTTGTCTCTTAAGGTTACACCTACCATTTTCTTTTCAATTGCTGGCTGCATCGTCCTCAATTTCAGCTGAAACTTCTTTGTAAGTGTCCAGGTTTCTGCTCCATAGCTAAGTACCGGCAGGATGCAGCTGTTTTATACCTTCCTCTTGAGGGATAGTGGCAATCTACCTGTCATGCGTACTCATCTCTATCTCTCTCTTACACAGAGTAGTAAGTAGTATGAATGAACACTTGAGCATGGTTGCGGTGGAGGCGATTGGTCGCAAAACAATCATGAACGCCTATACGGTGATGAATAAAGATCGACCACCTCATCAGAGAACATTGAGTCAACGCAAGCCTGCTTGGCATACTACTGAGGGTTTTCTTTACGGGGAGATGTGTGCGATGTCTTGGACACGCTCTTTTCATTTTTGCATTAGACTCTGAGGAAGGGCACTCGGAGAGGCAGACAAACGAGCCGACAAACGCAGCGCAGTGAAGGAAAGAGCGAAACGAGCAACAGCGTGTAAATCCGCTATCGTTTGCTGTTGACTCAAGCACAACTGCAATACCCCGACTGCATTTGGACCTCAGGGTAGTTTAGGGGCCTTCAAGTGTAAACTACGAATACTGCCTTATATCGAACTAATTCATGTTTCTTAGCACTTTTCACTGTACGGCCACATTGTAATATATCCTCGGGAGATTGTTGCCGTTAAATGTTCCTAGTGCAAATGCGTGAAATAACAGCAAGAATTTTTCGTAATTTTTTTTGTATTTGGTCTCTGGTGATCGATACATGAAAGTACATAACATTTGTGCGACACAATGTTATTCCAAACAAATTGTGCCACGCACAGTCGAACTAACTTGCACAACGGTATCGGCATAACGATGCAAATTCCGATTTCTTGCAGGACAACGCAAGAGCCTAACCCATCAGTTCTGGTTACTTAGAGGAAACCCTGCCGAGGTAAAAGCTGCAGGTGCCGACTTCTTTTTACACCCAGGATAACTTGTTATGGTGCACACCTATCTTCGACACAGGAATGCCTAAAGGCCATAGCCTGCGAGCAGGAAAAGCACAGCCGCTATCAGTGCATCGTAAAAAAAAAACACTTTAAGAATTTCTTTTTATATCTCTCTCAACTGTCTTCTTACGTGCACATCTTCAAAAGTGAGCAGAAAAAAAATCAAGGCATATTCACGGAGTGAATGATGATGATTGGGGCGAAGCTTGGAGGTTTTATCAGTAAACCGTGAATCCTCCGTCCAGCCACCCGTCCGTCCGTCCGTCCATCTGTCTGGCTGTCAGCGCGCCTGCCCAACTGCCTGCCCGCCTGCCTGCCTGCCTGCCTGCCTGCCTGCCTGCCTGCCTGCCTGCCTGTCTGCCAGCCTGCCTGCCGCCCGCCCGCCCGCCCGCCCGCCTGCTTGTCTGTCTGTGTGTCTGTCTGTCTGTCTGTACATTCTTCTGTCTGTCTGTCTGTCTGTCTGTCTGTCTGTCTGTCTGTCTGTCTGTCTGTCTGTCTGTCTGTCTGTAACACAATTCAGTAAACTGGCCAGAGTTTAGGCACATGCTGAACGTCCAGCCAACTTGAACTGGGTTGGCGTTTATAGTTGAGAAAAACGTCGATCATAAAGCAAATATTAAGCATATTTGCTATTTACGCATATTTGTGACTACAAAAGACCCCGCTGTTTCTACCCGTTTAAGGTATGCGCGTCAGATGCAATTGGCTTCCTCGACACAAGAGAGTGTATTAGAGGTTGATAGCGGATGCCACGAGCACCGAGTGTACGTCAATCCGTGGCTTCTATTATCTCCCTTTAAATCACCACAGTAAAAGTCTGATTGTTGTTTTTTTTTGTTACTTTCGGCCTACAGTGTGTAAATAGGTTTGGAGAGATTATTTAGAGAAAGTGCAATAAGCGAAATTGGGCATATAGAAAACCAATGCTACTAAGCTATACCTGTGGCCCTGTCACGTTCTTGGATCCAATTTTTCGGCGAGCAATTCATCTGGACGCGCTCACTCGGTTCCCACGGGAGCCCCACAAACCACGCCTCTATATCGACCTCCTCTAGTGTACTGATGTGGACCAGGCAGTTTATGCGGTACGCGAGAATTGCGGGCCAGTTTTCCTGCACAATTGCTGCAAAAAGACTGTATCGATGTAAAAAAGTGCCGCCATATCCACGAAGTGAATGATGATGAGTGGGCGAAGCTCTGGAGGAAAACCTGGTAAACCATGAATCTTCCGTACATTTTGCCTACTCGATTTTATTACAATGCTCCCCCTAGCGTACGTCGCCGCACTAAATCGAACGATTGCCTTCCACCAATGACACTTGCCATATGTGACATCATTCCTATTTTATAACATCGCGCATCTTTCATCATCAACTACAAGTACCGCCGTCTAGTTTATAACATCTTGCATCTTTTCATCATCAGCTACAAGTCCCGGCATCTAGTGAGCACTGAAAGAACTAAACGAGAGGTGGCTACATGCAGGAGACGGAGCCGCCATCTAGTGAACACTGCAAGAACTAAACGAGAAGAGGCGACATACAGGAGACGGTACCGCCATCTAGTGGACACTGCAAGAACTAAACGAGAGGTGGCTACATACAGGCTACAGGGGACGCACAGCCCACGCCCTAAGGAGCTTCGCCCCTAAAAATAGCTTGAGGACGTGAAACAGTACAATCGCCAGTCAGCTTCGGTTGCAATAATAGTATTCGTCAAATGATGTGGCCAATACGTGGCCAGAATATGCTGGGAACGCTGTGCCCATATATTCGCAACACCAGGGAACGTGGATGCCAGAAGAACCACAACGCGTAGGCCATTAAGTGTTGCACAGAAGCGGTGTATTCTTTACCATGTGATGTGTGACGTTTCACGTTGTCAATGCTGGCCTCTGTGTCAATGACCGTTCGGGCAGACAAATAAATTACAAAAACGCCCGGCCTGCGTGTAAGGCACAGCACAGTGAGAGCGAAAGCATAAAGAGCGGCCTTTCAGAGCCTTTTTTTAAACACTATTCGGATAAATGCTAGAAGCAGACATGCTGAGTACCCACTACGCCATAAATATTCACAATTTTTGTATAGTAGGTCGGCATTCACAATCCTATCTTTCGTCATTCTTCGGAGAAGCATGGTATCCGCTGAGCACCTGTAACACATTTTTCGTTACATTCAGCAGATGAAGAATTACACTTGAAGTGTGTTTTGTAATGTGTTGGAGCATTTGACAACCCACTCGTTAAGCGATTTGCATTGTGTGATGCCTGGGTGTTCCTTCGCTGTTTTAAAGTGGTTTATTACTCATACTAACGCCATTTCTTTCCCGACATCAAGCCTGCTTAAGGCAAGTTTGCGAACGACTCTCAAACACCAGTGTGGCTCCGCAGTTGAATGTTTGGCTGGCACATGGTTTGAATCTGTTTGGCTGGCACACGGTTTCAGCATTGGTTACGGACACCGGCGGCAGCGGCGGACAACTACGGCGCTGCGCGTGAGCCGTGTTGTGGTTGCATAACAGTTTTCACTGTAAAAAAATAGGTGACACGTGTACGCACACTTAGTTACGCATATATTAGCAAGTCCACAGGATGTGTGGCCCGGTTTGAATGTGTCACACATCCTATCAAATTAGGAAATTTCGTTAAGAAGCACATCAGCGTCTCCTTTGTTGCCCTCTTTGAAGTTTACTTTCAGACTCTGGATGTGGGTGTCAGGTCTTTGATGCCGAAGAAAACTTGAGATCGCTTCGGTTCGCTTTATTCTTGGTTTAGCTGTATTGCGGTGTTGCAGTTGTGCATTCCATGACCTTGGTACCCATCCCTTCCCCTTTTTTATGCTTCCTTCTGGCATATATGAGGTGTGTCATTTCTTTAAGAAATACAGTTTTCGGTACTCGTCTGTGAGCGCCCCTTCTCTTGTGGGCGTGTACTCGTGCTGCTGCTTCCTTGCTGTACAAAAAGAAATTCGCCGAAAAGAAGGCCTGATTAGGTCTGATGCGTTCATGATAGAATTTGATTCTATATTTATTGAGAACTGCGCACAAGTTTTGTTTCCATCAGCCTATGTTCCCCTAAAGCACATTTGCTACAATGCGTGGCAGAGGCAGCTATGAAGATGCGCGGGTATAAAAAACGTTACATCAGGACGCCGTTATCGGAGGTGGGTCGTTCCAATTGTGCTAAGAATATGCTGACCACACTAAAAGATGATTTTATTTAAAACTAAGTATTTCTCGGTCATAAACAATTCCTACAAGGTTTCTGGAAACCTCTTTTAGCAACCTGCGTCAACCTGTGTTTCTTTAATGGCCTCTTAAAGCTTAGAGATGCGCGTTGACTAGAGGTGCTGGTAGAACGATAGTGTTAGACGTCCCGCAGTAATGTCGCGGCTTTGACATGCGTGGTGTAACCGACTCATTGGGTTCATAAACTTCAGCGTACACTGTTTAACATCTATCGTGAAATATGTGCACCGACCCTTCTTCCATTTCCCTCCACCAAAATGAGGCCGCAAGTGTCGCGAGTCAAAGCAGCGAAATTTACACAAAATGCTAAGCGAAATGATTAATATGTACGCACGTTACGCTCACTCCATCATGTGTCCAGAGTTCCAGAAGGGCGCTGCGACATAGCAGGGAAACTGTTCACGCTACAGTAGGCCTTAGTCGTTCCCGCTACAAAACATAGTAACATTCAAGGTATATAGAAATGAAAAAAGTGCCCCGACGAAAGAGAAGGCGGTAACGACTATGTGGACCATACTAAACGAGGAAAAAAAAACGTCAGTAAGGGCGTTGGGCTCTAAACATATAAGATAGATTTAGTACTGCGGAATGGTGCTACGTACGCATCACGCAAGCGCCTTGCGTTACGTGGCGTCGTTTGCCACTAATCGGTTTTTAGTACGCCGTAGTACGCGCGTACGTAACGAGCGTGAAGCATGTTGCGTCATCTGCTAGATCTAAATAGAAGCACGTGTTGTTGACAGCCAATGTGAGCCAATCCAAGTGTTATAGCCAGATTATGGCCATATTTTAAGCCACAGAGCCGGTCAGTGCTTGCCTTCGACGCCGCCATTTCGCAAAACAAAGTCTCGCGCTGTCGCGAACTTGTTCGAGAGCGGCGCGATCAGCTCATACGTACGCACGCACGCATCTCATGCGTGCGTACGTAGCGGCTGCGTACGTAACGCGATACGTGCGCGTTGCGGTCGGCGCATGCACACTACGCAGAACGGGGCGTCCTTACGTACGCAACGCCGCCACGTACGCAGCGTACGCAGTACTAAAACTCTCTATAAACGCTCTGGTAGCCATGTTCGGGGGGAGTACTCGTTATCTTCTATAGTACAACCATTCAGGGTTCACCCTGGCGTGGTGCGGTTCATTAGGTGGCGCTCTCTTCGGCCAATGCCGTCGTCAAAGTCTCAGCCCTTCTTCGCACACCACCATTGTGCACCTGAGGAAATGGGAGAGGAGGACAGGCTGGGCGTCTACTTACCCTGAAGCGATGATGGCTTCAGCGGGTCTCTGTGTAGCCTGTCAATAGTCTCTAGGTGGCTTCGTACGATGGAATGGATGTCCCTCAATGAGTTTTCTAGAGCGTAAGAAACAGTTGCGTCATGTGAGTCATCCTCTGAGATATCCACCTGCGTAGAAAAGACGCAAGAAAAATAATGTAGAATCCAGTTGCGCCGTGCTGAGAGACATTGGGATATCAAAACTGAATGTCGGCACTGTTTTACGCAAGCCGGTGATCCACTGATTAATAAACGTTTATCACAGTGCTAGCACTTCATTACATTGTGTATTTGAAAGAGCACAGCAACATCCGTCTGCCGCCAACAGCATGTCAAGCGTTGACATGTTACGAAACTCCATTGGAAAAAAAACTCATATAAAGAAGACATTATCAGCTCAACATTAGTTATATTAAGAGCCAATAAACTTTTATAATAATAAAGGAATCTAGCTGATCGTAATAAGTGAGAGAAGAAAATGTGTTTGTGGAGGGGGGATAGGTGGGTGAGTGTGTGGGGATTTGTGCAAGAGGGGCCATTGCGGTATCTCGCTGAGATGCACACCACGGGCCTGTTCCTACATGAGCTGTGCAATCCGCTTCAGCAATGGAATAGCCCGCGGCCATTTTACCACATTTGAAGTTTTTCAATATTTTTGTTGAACTACTATTATATAGCCACAATTTTTGTGCACTTTCGTTATGCTTGGTTACGAAGTTCCACACTGAACTACTGTGCTGCTCAACAGCAATCGCGATGCATTGTCGTGATTTTACTAACATATAAAAGATTGATTTAGCTTTGGCTGACGCTTTTGCTGACCAATAGAATTTGTTTCTCTGTGAAAGCTAACTTCTCCAAAAGAACGCTTGCGAAATCCAATGCGTAAATTCTGCAATTTTCTATAGGCTGCACCAAGATTAGCGCAATATGCTCACAAAAACACGCCACAAATGATTTAGGATTTTCGTACAAATACCCATAGAAAGTAGTAACAGGGTACGTCATTTACCATGAAAGTTTTTTTATTAAATCATTAAGGCATGCATGTATTATTAGGTAACTTCTAGTGACCACACACGGGGGTTGACATCAGCTACTTACCGCGGACTAACCTGCAGAAGTTAACATCTTGGTTGCAGTTTTTATTAGCGATATTCTTTCGCTAAACCAGCAAGCTCTTCACCATGCCTCAAAACTAAAAAAATGTGGCATACTTCCAGCTGAATTATTGGGAGTTCTACAACGTGGGCAAGGTTTTCTCGACACTTCTCGACAAGGTTTCTCGACACTATATGTATATTATATATATATATATATATATATATATATATATAATCGTGAAATTTGGAGAATTCCACAACGGACCATAAAAGAATTCAAATTACCGCAAGCCACGCATTGCCGATGCCCAGTTTATTGTGCGTGGCATTTAGAAAATATTCTCATAGAATTTGGCATCACAGGCGCCTATGTTGCCGACGTGCTCGAACGTGCACGCATCCTAGGAAAGCAAACGTTCTAAGCTATTGCCATCACTGCGCTGTCATCCACTCGCTAACACCGATGAGCAACGACTTATCTGAAGCACTTGCTCGTTCTTCAGGGAGACACCGCACCTCATTTGCACACTCCATGGTTCCTTCGAGGAACCGAAAGAATCACATTGATTTGAGTATGTAGCCGTCGCGCACCCTACGCTGGAGCATATACGCACTCTCAACCCTTTTACTGTCACTAACATGTAGCCACGTTCTTCTTATAACTTGAAAAACTTGTGGCGAAGCACCGAAAACAAAGTAATAGAAAATTAAAGCAAAAGAATGCGTGATTATATTAGTTGTATCATATCTTGAATCTACCTCGGAGCCCATATTTTCGTCGCTCGCTCTGTTGACACGTGTACTGGTGACTACTGCAAGATTTATGCGAACTGGTAGCGTAACTTCCATAGATGACCATGTATTCAGTACTTGGCGGCTCGCTGTCACCGTCACCGATCTACGTATGCAGGGGACAACTAATAATAAAAAATAAAAAAATATGACGTCACAACCGAAGCGACAGCGACGTTATTCATTTGGCCTAGTTAGTGCGAAATCAATTTTTTCAAGCTGCTGACCTTATTGTGCCGTTGCAAATGCGCAATATTATTCAGATTTATGGCTTATCGATTGCATTCGCGAGCGAAGAGGACGATGGACTAGAAAGATTAGGAAAGCAAGGTTTTTTATTAGCAAAATAAAAGCTTTGCAAATGAAATTGTGACACAACTGTTCGCGAGCATAATACCGTAATGGTTCAAAAACTCAAGCTTCCCAATCGTGGAAAACCGCTACAGCGAGACAACAGCCTTGAGAATGTCAATTTGACAACCGTAGAGTGCACCGTCTCGTGACTTAGCGGGTCGCATTCGCCGTCATAAAAGATGTGGGGGTACCAGCCCTACACCAGTAAATGCAGTTGGCGGCAACTAAAGCAGCTATTTACACAATACGTGTGCTAGTTTATCCAGGAGACGGAAACTCCTCATACCTCCCACGTACGTGCTCTCCAGTGGTTATGCGCAGTGGCAGTACCTCTTTTACCATTGGCGGCTGCCCGGAATCTAACTAAATAAATAAATCACAAACAGAACACTTCTAGGATGACGTAACTGGTGAGGTCATCAATTAGAACGAAAGGACGAAACACCGAGAGAAAGAGAGTGGCGTGGAAGCTATTCTCTATCACTTCGACCTCCTCGAAGCAGCGTAACTAACTTCTCGGGCGGTCCCCTCTTTTGGGAGTAATAAAGTTTTGATCATCATCATCAATTCGCATGCAAGCGGAATGTGTTCGGGCCTTCTTAGGCCCGCTGACCACTTGGGTGATGTGGCTGTTCGTGAAACATTTTTTTTATTTTTTATTTTGATAATTTTTTTCTGAATTGGCAAACGTTAACCCAACTGATTTCTCAGTAAGACCAAATTCGACCGACAAGAATAAAATTAGCTTTTTGTATAAAAACGAAGACATACCACATTGTGTGAAAGTAAAAATCTTTAAAAGCAGCTTCAATTTACAACTGACATATGAACATAAGAGCAAACACTGAACCCATAATATCTGAATAATGCAAAAGTTATCAATAATCACGAGTAGGACACGTCGTACTTGGCTCGATTATGTTTGTTAAAACGACGAACGTCGTATTGTAACAGAACTTAAGTACTGAATAAGACTGAAGTTCAGGTCCACGGATATGCTTCAAGCTACCAGAAAATACGCAAAAAGACGTCACTGTAATGAGCGTTTCGGCAAGTTGACTACTCGATCGTCAGGGCAACAGCGTTGTTTGTACGAACAAAAGTTAATTCGTCAAAAAGTTGGCTCCAGCGGCATTTCCTGTAATCAATCTGAGAAGCATTTAGTTAATGGCATGTGTTTCAATGATAAGTAAGTAAAGACTCACAAAGTTTCAAACAGGTACTACATAAATTTATGGAACTACATTCTAAAAGTAGAAGAAGCAAAAACTATGTAGCCGAGCGAACATGAGTTGAAGCCTTTCACTGAACGCATTTCGCCGAAAGCAGCTTGGTTGCCATCTTGACCAATTAATCTAATGACACTGCACTTTTTTAAGTCCAGTCAGGCTTGCTGATAACTGGGTTGACTTAGGTGCTCGCCCGAAATCAATACCTGCTCGAATAAAGGGTACAAATGCGCGTGCTCTCCCTTTGCCACTTCCATAAAAAAACCGTCGCAGAGCTGGAGTTTGCCGGGTTACTTTCTGCAAAGCCGCGAAAAACATCTGTTGGCCAATTCAGCCATCTTCGTCGAACGCGTGCTTGACTTACTCAATATAACTCACTGCGGCTTCCGTTTTAACTTGCTGTCTTTATCTTTTCCGTAGTTGACACGCCGATCGAGCGAGATAACTGAGTGCGATCCAACTTGTAATATCGCTAAGCGAGTGGCAAGAAGGAGTGGAGGCAAGCGCAACAAACTCAAGACAACCACTTCCCGCGCTTCGCTTGATTTAAAATTTAGAAAAATCAGATTAGAAAGACATAAACAAAAAAGCTCGTTATAGTGGTATCAAAATTTTTATTTTGGAAACCTGTGAAAGCTTACCAATGCGAACATCCACATCAACGTCACACCGTTCAACCATATCTTCGGTGGCAACTCGGCAACCGCTACGAAGGTGGCATGTTTCTTGAAACCAAAACGAGCGCCGAGATTCCGGGGTCTGGTTAAGCTCTTACAAGTCACCCCAGTGAACAGCACGTAAGCAAATAAATAAACTGGAGAAGCTTCGCCCAATACCATCACGGAAAATTGAGCGATGTCTTGTTGACCCAGAAATGCACCGAACTGAACACAGGTTCCGATAGCAGATTGCTCGGAGATGCCCCCCCCCCCTCTGCCCAGCATTTATGGCACTTGACCAAAATTTGGGGCGTTGAACCATTTAGTGAAGTGTCAAATAAACTGCAAAGTAAATTTATAGCTATTCATTGGATTTATAACATACGACTACTTCAAAAAAATTATGTTTAGTTTTACTTTTGTTTTTATTACCTTCTTCAACATGCGGCAACTCAGTCATCGGCAGGCGTTGGTGCCTGTGGCAACATGCTTTTATTACCTTTCGTTCCAAGTTTCGTGACCCATATCGTCTGACCATGCACAAGCCCTGATAGCGAATCGCATGGATATGCCCCTTTTGCAGAAATCGACCAAAATTCTGGCAATGAACCATTTAGCAAATTGCCAGATAAACCATAACCTAAATATATACTTCACTTATGCATATATAAAATTAGCACTATTTGTGACAAAATTATAGGGAATTTTTTATTTTGGCTGTTTGTCCCCTCTTCACCTAGTAGCACTTCACTGTAGATGGCAGGCGTTGATGCCTGTGGTAATGATTTTTCGACCCTTTTCGTTCCAGTTTTGCGACTGATATAATTTGACCATGACTACAAAGTGATCAAGTCCACTCCTCGTTTTTTTTCGTTTTCTTCTTTTTAAAGCTTCTGCTGAAGCCTGCGAAATTGAGGAGCGCTCGCCATTGCTTCTCAAATAGAGTGAAAGTTGACCCAATCACTAATTCCGCTCACTCGCTGCATCATCACTAGCAGCTATCACCCGCAAACGGGTTCATTCTACTACCTTTCTATCCCGACCTGTCATCTTGAATCTACAACGCGCCATTACTCTGCGTCTCCAGCTCTCTTCACATCACCGCTACCAGGCCAGCACTGGGGGTGCGCCACGTCTAGAAACACCCGCTAGTTAAAGGGTTAATAGGCTAATTTCGGACGGCGACAGCGCGGCCTGCTGTGTCCCTAAATTTCTGGGAAAAGGTTTCACCACCCTTCGGCTTCCCGTGCCTTCCTTACAGCATCTCACCCACTAACCTTATGTCATTATTCTCACCTCTTTGTTACGCACACGGGTATTTCAAGGTTTTCTTTTGTGAGTGACGTTTATTTCTAAAATTTTCCCACATATAGTAATTACCACCTCTTTCTTTGCATCGCGAGAGCACAGAATGTATGGCGAGGTTGTAATAATTGCTCAGTTCTTTATTATTTTGCATTTTCCAGACGTAGTGTCGCCGAATGTAGGTGCTTCCTGCTACAAACTACCGTGGCTCACAAATAATGTTCGGTTTTGGTGTCTGCGAAAAGTCAGTCATACTTCAGTCTCTAGTCTTGATCCCTTTGGTAACATACGTTCGGTGAACTAAAAGCCTCGGAGTGTTAGATGTTGCACACAGTTCATTGGTTGCGGCACATCCAATTAGACTTTCGGTTTTGTAACTGCATGAGTGTATTTTATGGTTACCTGAACAACGAGGCGCCTTTTCAACAAGACTGTAAACAAAACATATATATTTAAAGTGCAGGTTAGAGCGTGGAGAAGTTGAGTTCAGAGTTTTGGCGCTCACAGCTCCTTCTCCTCATCGTTGGGCACACAGCTGCTTGGTCCAAGGCATTCGCAATATGAATATAGCAATGTGTTGAAGCCTTTTGACCAGTCAGGCTAGCTGTACAAGCAATCTGACTGGTGAATTATGCCAGCTGTGCGGCAACCGAATTTCCGGGCTGCATGCCGACGGACCAATTGGTATCCATTGATGGAATGTGAAAATATGTGGCCCAGATAGCTGTCCTTTTGACCTCCAAGATGCTTACATTTCTTCTAATGGCCAAACCCTACACACTTTAGGAGCTTGCCATTGATAGAACCACTAGGAAGTCCCGAGCCAGACATGCATTTCCCGTCAGCAAGCTTGGTGCCTGTGCTTTCCCAGTGGAAGGGGGGGGGGGAGGGAGGAAGCAACAAAAGGGAGAAGGTAGAGAGGTTAACCAGAAAGACATCTGGTTGGCTACCCTACACTGGGGGATCAGGGAAGGAGACAAGGCACGTTCAGAGTGAGCAACGAGGCACATATTCTTTCGAATGCGTCCACTGTGCTCAAGCTTGCAAACTGCAACCTCTCCGTACTCACTTGATGCTTACACTTCGAAAAATTATTTTCTACGTAACTAAGGAGGGTGTCGCAGACCGCCTTACAAAATGGGAAATATGTCATTTTTAGACAAAAAAAGTCACCTTGAAACAAACAAATGATTGATTTTGGTAAAGATATAGCCTTAGATTCCGAACTTTGCAAGGAAAAAAAAGTAATTTTTTCCACATTATTGCCTATCTTGTCTCTGAACACACGCGATGACATTCCACGGTACTTGAGTACCGTGAATTACGGACCCTCCTCCCCACCCAAAAAAAAGTTACATAAAAGATCAGAATTCTCACTCACCAATCTGTACAAAATATGTATGCGTCACAACCAACCTTAACATGTTTCCACGGTTTCACTGGACGTTTCATTTAGAAGGGCACGGGAATGAGCATTTAAAATGACATAGTTTTAATAGAAACATTTGTTTTGTTGAGTGATAGTTTTCTCCCCAAAGATTATTTTTAGCACGTCAACTTCTAGCGCGCTTCGCTGACGCTGAAGTCTGTACGATGAACGCACACTCTGAACCATAATTGGCTACAACGCCTGGTGTTAATCGGCACCAGTAGTCGACGCCGTCCAGTCTGAACGCGGCTCACAACAATCGAAGTTTTGAATGCAACAAGCTTCATACATTGATAGTTTAAGCCAAGGTCAGTTTGTCGAGGGATGCGATAATGGACGCGCCCGCTTTCTGGTACCCCTTCTCGGAAGAACCAAAGGAGCAACGTTATAACGTTCTCTGTCTGATAGGTTTCTCGTTTAGTAAGAAACTTCACAAATGGGTCCGGCACAGGTGGGTCAAAGTAGCAAGAGAATGAACATGAGCGTTAGGCACATTGGAGAGTTAAATAATCTAGAAGTGCCATGTCCGGTTATGTGGACGCAACCTTTTTTTGGGGCCACCTATTTGGCCAGTGAAATTGAAATAATAAGATACATTGCCCATATACATCATGAACGTTCTGCATAGCAGACCGGTCTTGAGTTACCAACGTATTCAAACGAGCACACAGATCTGTTTTAGGTCACCCAAACAAAGATGTAGGAAAGAAAAGGAGATATGGTGGCAAAATACCAGTTTACGTGCATTCCAAAAGAGCAAAGAAAAAACACCGCGAGAAAAATTTCATGTTCAAGTGATAAAAATATCTGCGCAAAAATAGGGACTTCCGTTGCAACTATAGCAGAAACACTGCCGGCAAATGTTGTTTAATGTGCGCCATGCAAGCCGTATGTCTCGGCATTTTGTAGGGACATCTCACTGTTCTCCCATAGTTGAGTATGAGTACTCGAAAACATCAAATAAATTTTATGGACACCATAATGGTCTTCGCGTGCATCTGGAAAGTGGGACAGCATGTTGCTCTCCCATAGTAGGGTGGGTACCTTGCACTTTGAAACGTTTAACATTTTTTCTAGACACAGCCCTCATTGAATAATCCGTGAAACTCGACATTTAGTCGTGAAGTCCTTTACGACAAATATTTGTCAACAGGGCCTCATCAAGTGTGCGACCTACGGGATGGCTTTATGCTCTCATAGTAGAGTGCCTGGTACTCTAACTCGTAACCCTATTTTTCTTAACACAATTGTTCCATGAGCACCGATTTTCTCCGGTGTCTAGATCACATTGGTGGGGCGGCTTTCTGCCATCCAGTAGTATACCAAGTACTCTAAATCAGTATACGTCGTACGGGTGAAGCTCCTTATGCCATGGGTCAGGCGTCCCGTATGTATGTAGTAATAGTAGTAGTAGTCGTAGTAGTAGTAATAATAGGTAGTCTTTGGAATGTCTGCTGAATGGCGGTACTTGTATATGATGAATATATGATCGAAAAATGCCAGATGGTGGTGCTTGAAGTGTTCACTAGATGTACGAATGAATGAACAGACGCATGGATGGATGGACAGGCAGACAAACACATGGATGGGTGGACGGATGGACGCATGGACGGATGTATGGACACACGGACGGACGGATGGTCGGGTGGACGGACAGACGCACGGACGGACTTGACTTCAACTAAGCTCAGAGCCACCTTACGTTGGCAGACGCGTATCACAATAAAGTTTACAAAATTATTTTACAAAAAAGGTAATGGACGTTAAGTATCAGTTAAATAAAAACAGGCACAAGTTAAACTCTGCAGTCATATTTGAAGCAAAAAACCAGCACAAATTGTTTCCCATGTTAGGTTTAATGAAGCTACTACGTATACCTTAAAATTTCAGTGGAAGAAATGGCTTTACCTCTATAAATATTTGGATGCAGCAATTCTGTGATGACTTGCTACTGTTGATTACAGACTGCATTCGGATAATGTAATAATAAAATGTGATGTCAAATCGCCCGCTTTCATACTTGCTCTTTTAGGAATGTTTGAGAAGCCTTGTGAAATTGAAATAACACAGCGTGACGAGAATCAAAACCCTTTGAAACCAGTCGTCCACGTGCAAGTGTATACTGGTGACTACACGCGAACATCGACATCTCGATCCTTAAGCATTTTATGATGCCCCGCCGCGGTGGTCTAGTGGCTAAGGTACTCGGCTGCTGACCCGCAGGTCGCGGGATGGAATCCCGACTGTGGTTGCTGCATTTTCGATGCAGGTGAAAATTCTGTAGGCGCGTGTGCTCAGATGATTTCGGTGTACGTTAAAGAACACCAGGTGGTCGAAATTTCCGGAGCCCTCCAGTATGGCGTCTTTCATATACATATGGTGATTTTGGGGCGTTAGATCCTACAACTCAATCAAGCATTTTACGACAATGATGTAGAGTTGAATGCTTAAGGGTCCAAGGTAAAGGCCGTGAAGAGCCCCTTCGAATGCAAACACAGTTTACTATCGTCATTTAAACCAGGCATGTGCGATTAGCGCGTCATCGATCGCTTCACTTTCACTGTATTCTTTATTGGGAACTTGTTTTTTTACGGATTCAACTAATGGCAGAGGAGATGGAGTACACTGCGTTGAAAGCTTCCTTGCTCCCTCAGATTCAGAATCCTTCGCACCCCCATTCTTTTGCAAGAACGACTGATTTTTACATACCAACTACATGGCAGCCGCTGGAACAAAACAGCGTATGACACGATCTTGAAAAATTTCTCAAGAGTTATTTATACTCGTCGTGCACGATGGCTGCTCTACATTTAAGCAATCGAACTGCATCTACTCCTACGTATTATAATAAAGCTTGTCTGAAGTGATAGCGTGTGGTATAAGGGTGTCGATATAATGATATAACGGTAGAGCTTAGGATGATTGGCTATCGTACTAAAAATCTAGCGATTTTGCTCGTGGGTGCGCAATGGGCTCATTCACGTCTTTCCACTACCATGGCGCTTTTCGAGACGAATAAGAAAGCGGCTTACTCGAGTACATGTAAAGCCTCCCCTAATATGAATTACTAATGTGAATCTTGCTCACGAGGCACGGTAACGTGGTCGATACAGCGAGCGCTATCGCACGCATTTATTTCCTTTGAAATTGAGACGTTTTTACGAGAGGTCAATGGGGAAGCTCCAAATGGGTTCAACAATTCACCTTGGGGCATGATTTACCATAGGCGCTACAGCAGACAAGGAATTGTTCTTTGGTGATTCCCGTTTGAACGCCGTCTGCGAGGTAACATCTTTTCTAACACAAACGTCTTTTATGACGGGGTGCACCACGACTCCGATGACGTACTTCCGTCACGTAAGTAACGTTGAAAAGTATGTACAAAGAAATTGCGAAGAATAAATTTTCCAGGCAAGAATCAGTCATACGGAATCGAGCCAGCAACCTCTCACTTCTTAGCGCGTGGCGCTAACCACTACGCCACAGCGCGTACGTTGTGTAAAATGCTAACGGCAAGCCACTTATATACACCATACACCGTTTAGCAGTCCTCAGAGCTTCGAAACTTTCGTACGTTTTCGTTATCGGTGGCGAGATGGCACGACAGGCTTGCGTTGGGTAAAGCGTTGGTTCCGCTCTGTAGGGTGTTGTCTCCGCTAAGCGCCGCATTCAAAGAGCGTGGTCTCTCCTGCGCACACACTTATCAAGCTCGTAATTGGGGAAAGGTCGAAGGCCACTTTGCACGCACCACTGCCGCGTTTAAGAAACGAGCGCGCTGCTGACACATTACGCAAGAATTGTGACATTTATTCGCGCTGTCCTGCGTGTACTTGCAGACTAGTTTCGCGAGTACTTCTTTCTGTTTCAACAGCTTGCCTTAAGCGTCGAGCACTGACATTTGTTGTTCTGCGCTCGTCCTATGTATGCTAATTTAGGGCGTGCTTTCTGTTTGAGGTGAGCGCTCTAAGATTCGAGCTGCTTGCCGTTTCTAACGTGACCTTGCAATATGTTACCGTTCCTAAAACGTTGCTTAATAAACGGTCAACTACCTGCCTAAGGACACGTCTCACTTTCGTGTTCTACCTATTCCAATACAGGGATCCACGTTTTTTTAACTGCACCCGCCGTAACAGGATAAATTAACTAACCGTATGATAAAACAAAACATAAGTTTAACGCTGTTTACAGCCCGCATGTACAAACTGTTTCTGGATGTGCTGCTGCACAAAGACGCGATAATATTAATATTTAGAATTTGTTGTCCTAAAACCACTAGACGATTATGAAAGACGCCGTAGAGGAGGGAACCGAAAGTTTCAAACATCTGGGGCTTTTGATCATGCCCCTGAATGTGAGTAAATTGGCCATAACCAATGTCAGCTACATAGAAAATACAGCCGCCTCAAAAATATGGTACGAAACTAACCTTCCTTTTAAGGTAAAAGGTGTTTCAAACAGGCAGCACGCAGTGATGCAGAGGCTTGATTAGAGGATGCACATGCCAACCCTGATGTTCAGAGGTTAATAAAGGAACGTTTGTGAAAACAGGCTTGATCAGAGGATGTGCACACCATACCACTTGGGTTCAGAGGTTAATAGGTTAAGGTTTATGGAAACTGGCTACCATCAGTAGATATTCTGTGTCACCTTCTTTCTCTCTGGCACCTCCATGGAAGGGTGTTGGCGGCTTGAACAGTTGAACGTCAATCTCCATAAGCAAGTGCGCTTTCCCTGACAGAGGTAATGCACATATTGCGACTCATCTTACATAAACAGCCACCTATACCTTGACATAAATTTTATTTGTGGAAATCAACGTTCTTCTGTCGTAAGTATTTGTTAAAGAAACGGACGCCTCCTAATATATTCCTCAGAACAACTCTGCTGCTTCCCATGGGTATTAGTAAAGTTGGTTGAATAACTTTGCTCAAGTACTAGACTATTGCTTTACGTATAAAAACATTGCGAATGTTTTTCAGGACTGTTTCTTTGGACTTTTGATGTAGATGATTTTGCAAGCAAAAGTAGTTAAATGTATGCTTCCTAAATGCTGTGAAATACAAGTAACAGTTGTCGCAGAACTATCTTGAAAACTATTTTCGCTAAACAGACAATTCTTGGGATTTCGCAGATTGAATTACCATATTATTATTAATTAGGACGTAGTCATGGGCTTCGGAGTTTAGATAAACTAAGGTTACTCAACGTGTTCCAAAACCTAAAAACAGGGACATCTAGTGATTTGCCTTATTTGAATTGTGTTCACCATGGCTGTATGACAACTTGTGGATTTTAGGTGAAGTGCCAAAATCATAACCTTTCTAGCACCACAGCAGCTAAAACTTCTAGGCAAATGACCACCACCGTTCAATGACAATAACTCTAGCGCACTGCAAAAGAATGGACACAATCAGGAAACACAAAAATTCATTTCAGTACTGTTCGCGTGTAACATTGTATATATAGTGGTACACTGCAGATTTTTAACAAATACATAAAGAAAAAAAGGCAAGAAGCATTATTAGCAATAAGGGTACCGAGACGAAAGGTCAGGATGTCTGTCTCTCATTCACACTAGTAATTTTATCGTAATAAGGTCGATATCAGCTAGGGCAACGTTTCGTCTCGACAACTGTTTTCAAAATTGACAGGCGCTGCATTATTTTAAAT
Source organism: Rhipicephalus microplus (assembly GCF_043290135.1). Taxonomy (NCBI): domain Eukaryota; kingdom Metazoa; phylum Arthropoda; class Arachnida; order Ixodida; family Ixodidae; genus Rhipicephalus; species Rhipicephalus microplus. Next base: position 75,126,498 of record NC_134709.1, on the reverse strand, counting down.
GAACAAAGAACTATACAGCGAGATTGCTTATATTTCTTTCGCGACCAACAACGTAACTCTAGCAAAGTACTTGTCCGCCGTGAATAAAGAACACGCCAGCGTTATAGCCTGCCTTCTTACTGTGAACTTATTTATTTTGTGAGTTTCAACAGCTTTCCTTCGACTAGCCTCCCTCTTCACACTAAAGTTTTCATTTTGCCAACCTCCAAGTCATGACATCCGTTGGTGGGCAGGTTTCAGAATACATGGCTATATAGCAGTGCAACTTCTTTCTGGTTCTGGTGGGGAACTCGTTCATCAAGCTTCAAAACGTCCAAGTCGCGTTCCCAATTTCACTCTAGACGAGCATTCGCACCGGAGCGTTTATCATTCAACCATTTCAATATTTCTTTTCGGCGTCGTATGTTTTTGAACCAACGTTCTTCTAATGCTCTTCTTGCGCAACTATGCTATTCAGGCACATCAGTGAACAAAACCGGAAGTCTTCAAGGGCCTGTGTTTGTTAACATTGAATGGATCTATACAGCAGTACTGCATAGAATTCTGAACATCGAACACGTCACTCACTGCCTTAGCACAAAAAATTAACTAATAGCTCTCAACGACTACACAAACACTGTTCCAGTTTTGAGGGTGAGTATGCCCCACCAGAGTGTCGAACTATTGAAGCGAAAAAAGAAATTATGGACCCCATATCTGCTCGGTCCTGAGCGAAATGAGGAGGCGGCCACCTGATAGGCTTTGAAAAGCACGTAGTGGGGCAACTTACTTATTTGAAGAGCGGGCGCCCCCTGGGCAGCCTATTTTAATTTTCTGCGCGGCTAAAAACTGACATACAAAAATTAAGCCAGCTATGCACTTGTAGTAATAATGCTGCATAAAGTGAGAAGCGGGGAGGCATTACTTGGTCTCTTTGGTTTCCTCTTTCTTTTTTCCTTCCATTGTTTTATTCTCAATCTGATTTTTCTATCTTCGTAATATAGGAATGTAATAAAATATGTCTATTTACTTCTCTAATCTCACTATGTATCTATGTCTTTGTCTCTGTCGCTCTTCTTAATTTTTTCTTCCTATTCCTTTTTTTTCTTTATCACTTTCTCTTTCACGCTTTTTTCCCCTCTCTACCTTGCTAGTCGCCGAACGCTATTTCTTGCATGGTAATATATTTCGTATTTTTTACTTGTTTAGTTCCGGTAATTATGGCAGTTTCTGATATGTGAATTTGTAAATGGCGCCAACTCTAACCTTTGGCTTTGTAAACATACACTGCGCCATAAATAAAATTCATTTATTCTCTCATCTTTCCCTCCTCTTCACATTCATATATCTCCTTCCGACAGACATGGTAGATTTTACGCACCATAAAAGTTTCAAGTATCCCACAATGTGATAGCGAACACGTGGCTGAGGGAGGTTTTAATGTGCATTTAGCAGGACCGTTGAAGAGACTGTTGATCACTAGAAAGAAAATGAAAAATACTTTGCCGGTTCTGTCCCACCACCACATTCCTGGAAATCCGCAACCATGAAGTTTTATTGACAATAGCAGACAAGTGGCCCGTTATCAAGCTTGGGATGTTGCAATCCGTGGACCTCTTAAATTGCAAGGGCATATGAGCCACCGTTCCTTCTTTCGAATTATCTTAAGTACGCCAGCGCCACAGAGTGAATGAGGAAATGTTGAAAGTACAGTAGTAATGGATAAACAAGAACGCCGGCACTCAACAAAATGGACTGCACCTTCCCGTAGGCGTGTGGCGTTCTCGAATCCTATTTTCCAGTAAGCAATTAATCTGGACAAGCTCACTCGGAGCTTGCCCTGGACCAGGTCGTTCAATCGATACTTCCTCGCACAACTCGAGTGGACTGGGAAATCGGGGCTTGAAGTGAACGTGTGTGCCAGTTTTTTTTTTCTGACCATCGCATAAAGGAAAAAGTTAAGCACAAGAGGAGCTAGAAGCACGAATAATAAATCAATAGATCAATCAATCAATCAATCAAGCATTTTATTTCCTTTAGATAAGGTGGAGTACAGGACTAAAAGCTCAAGAGCTTGACGAGGTCCTGACCCCGTTCACAAGTTGACAAAGCAGCAGGAATGGCAGTCAATCATGTACAACAAATATGAAATAAACATAAAGGGGTAACATCACAAAAAAGTAGTACAAAACGTTTATGAAAACAGTGCTAAGATAAAAAGAGAGTAGTTCTAATGTATGGTCATGAAGTGGCATGAACATGAAAAGCAATTATAAAAAGAAATGAATGGGCATGAATTCTGAGAGATGTATCATTGAGGATAATGTATCTGTTGGGCGAAATGTTTAATCTGACAGTTTTGTTTAGAGGAAGGATCGAAATCTTCGTGGTTTAAAAAATTTAACAAAGAAGGTAGTCTGTAGGACAATGCTTGTTTGTCATAAAAGGTTCTTGGGGTGGGTACAGTCCAAACTTCTTTGTGCCTGGTGAGTCGAACACTTGTGTTTACGCTAAGTTTAGCAAGATGTTTTGTGGTATTGGTACAATGTTTGACAAACTCTTTATAGCATAACATCATCCTGTAGTTGTACAAAAAGAAAACTGGAAGAATATCATATTTTAGAACAAGAAGTTTTGCAGAGGACAGATAGTGTTCAGCCGCAATATGTCGTACGACCCTTTTCTGTAGTAAGTGCAACTTGCGCAAATTCGTCACACCGGTTGTGCACCACACTAAGTTACAGTACTGTAACAAAGATGATACCAGTGCATTGTATATCATAATTTTGACCTTAGTGGGAAGAAGAGATCGCATACGTGCAAGGACACCAATGGCCGATGACATCTTAGAGTATAAAATATCAACATGTACATTCCACGTAAGGTGTCGTGAAAAACATGCACCAAGAATACTAACAGAATCAACCATGTCTAACTGCTGAGAGCCCAGAAATAAGCTCATCTTATTTACCAAGGTTCTTCCTTTAGGCGTATATAAAATGACTTGTGTTTTTGAAGGGTTAAGTTTTAGTAAATTCACTGAAGCCCAGGTATCTATAGCAGACAGTGTTTCATTAGCCATTTCTTCTGTCTCTGTTTCCATGCTCCCTGTAATAAAAACTGTTGTGTCATCGGCGTAAGAGACAAATGTTGCGTTGTTATTGCAGTGTACAATGTCATTATTATAAAACAAAAATAAAAGTGGCCCTAAAATACTTCCTTGTGGCACACCTACAACGGCTGACTTCCTTGCAGATATTTCATTGTTGGCATCTACGAATTGCGTCCTGTCTGAAAGGTAGGATTTTAAAAGAGCATGCGCAGTCCCACACACACCATAGTTTTCGAATTTGCTGAGAAGGATGGAATGATTGATCAGGTCAAATGCCTTAGAAAAATCGACGTATATGCCTAATGCCAATTTTTACGACTAAATGCATCTATGATTATTTCTTTATGAGTCAAGAGGGCTGTTTCAGTAGAGCGATGCTTCCTGAACCAGTGTTGAAAATCTTGAAGCAAATTGTGGTGATTAAAAAATTATAATAATCTGATATGCATTAATTTTTCCATTGCTTTTGCAAACACTGGTATGATTGAAATTAGTCGATAATTGTTAATGTTCTCTTTAGTACCATGCTTGTAAACAGGAACAACGCGTGAAATCTGCATTTGTTTTGTAAATACACCTGTAGATAATACTAAATTATAAATATGGGTAAGAACAGGGCATATGATGTCAAGCACATGCTTTATGGGGCGAATCTGGATACCATCGGCGTCCAAGGAGCGGCTGTTACCAATTGTACTGAAGCAAGAAAAAATTTCCAGTGGTGTAGTTGGGGCAAGAAATAGAGTGTTACTAAACGCGTTTACAGACAAGAACTGAGCATAGTTATCGAGGCCATCAATATTATTTAACTGAGGTTTTAATGAAAACAACTCATTAAACGCATCCGGTATCGCCTTTCCCGAAAGTTTTTGGCCATTGTGACTCAAAACATCCGGAAGTACTGAAAGTGGAGTAGGCTTTAACAAAGCATTCAGTTTGCGCCAGACCACATCACTTTTTTGATTGACTGGGTCACCAAACATTGCTATGAAATAGGCATTCTTTGCAGACCTAAGCTGACTTGTTTGACTATTTCGACATTTTTTAAATTCGCTTAGGAGGGCTGGATCTGTAGACTTCACAAATTGAGCATACAGGGCATGTTTGCGTTTAATCATGCGAAGAAGCTCAGGCGTTAGCCAAGGTTTGCGTGCCCTGGATGCCCGTGCCACTTTTTTCTTGGGGAAATGATTATGGTAGAGTGTTTGGAAAGCGCGAATAAAAGCATTGTATGCAACGTCACTATCTTTCGATCTTTAAACGCTATGCCATGCCTCTTGGGCAATAACTTTGCGAAATTCTTCAAGATTTGAGGAGGTAATAGATTGAAGAGGAACTAGCTTTGTAGTTTTACTAGCAATGGAGTGCATTGGATTTACCAGTAATATAATACCTAGGTGATCAATAATGCCAGTGTACACAACATCGGCCTCTAACAGGTCGATGTTAATGTTTGAAATGAATACATCTAACAGGGATGCGCCGTCGATAGTCACACGTGTTGCAGAAGATATCGTGTTTGAAAAACCGTAAGTTGTGATGAGTGAATGGAAATCTTTTTGTAACAGGGTTGATGAAAGCATGTTTATATTGACGTCACCACCTAAGACCAGGTTGATTTTCTCTTCTAATGAATAGCTGAAAAGCTTTTCAAGGAATGCAAAAAATCTTGTTGTATCACCAGATGGAGGTCTGTACATAACGGAGAACATGTGTTACTGCTCTGCACTGTTAACACCTCATAATCAGGGGTTATATCAGTAAATTCGACCATGAGCTCAGCCAAGATATTTTCCTTGAGAAAGCGTGCGATACCACCCCCTCGCTTACCAAGACGATTTCGGAGGAACGATTGATAGCCAGGAAGCTGAAACATGTCCGATGTGCGCGTTAACCAATTTTCAGTTAACATTATTACTGAAAACGATGTTCCGAAAGTATCGAGTAGCAAGCTGAAATTGTCTATTTTGTTTGGCAGTGAACGAATATTTTGATGAAAAAAACGTCAATTTCGGTTTTTTAGCTGAGACTAAATGTTTTATTCCGGAAGGCACGTAACCCATTATCAAGCCAAGTCAAACTTGGTTAGGTCCCACTAGCGAATTTTCGACAGGTCCCCTGTGCTTCCAATGACACACACCCGGCTGTCCTCCGTTTCCCTCGCCTTGATACGACAACCATCAGTCCAAAGAAACTTCCACTTTTTTTCTTTTTTTGGAGCTAATGCCCGCGCAAGAAGGCGCTTGTTTTCAGGCGTCAAGTGTTTATTGATATAGATTGGAACGGCCGGGGTCTGTGGGAGGTCATGGTCTGCCGTAGTTAACCTAGCTTTCCTAGCTTTGCTGATAAAGTCAGCTTTCTTTGTTCTCACTCAAAATCGGGCTATTATGTTTTTGTCCTTCTTGGCGGGTACACGGTGAATGACGTCAATGTCTGTAGAGGTCACTGGACACCCTATCTTGTCCCCAAGTTTTTGCAAGATGGCTTTGCAGCCCTCCCCTTGCACGCAAGGTATACCCTTGATTTCAATGTTGTTGATACGAGAGTATTGCTCTGAATTAGCAAGTCTTCTCGCTAGGTCCTCGTTTTCTTTTCTCAAAGTTTTGTTGTCAAAAGCTAACGCTTCCTGATCTAGTATCATTTTTTCGTACAGTGAGTTAAACATCTCGAGGCTTTTGCGCATTTCTGTCACCTCTTTTCGAAGTGCGTCAACCTCACGCGACAATTCAGCATTCGTGACCATGGTTCAAAAGGAAAAAAAATACACCGGGTTGGCAGCAGCAGGTGTGGGAAATATGAACAATGGAAAGTTTCAATGGAATAAAACTAACCAGCGTAGTGAAATTCGTTGGTTTAGCGACAGAAAGCCTGTTGCCAAAGCCGCTGCTGCCAATCTCGTCCGTAAATACAGACCTAATTAGTAACATTTCGTTTTTGCCTAGCCGTGTTTGTAAAAAACAAAATGTTCCTAAAGTGGTTTTGCCATCCTCCGCGCGTTCTGCGAAGACAATATTGATGTTTTAAGGTAACTTTATTTTACAAAGAAGAACTCTCTGATGGTTGTTTTTTTTTAAGCTTTATTTACTGTAAAGAACAACGTAAACGAGCAATACTAAATATCTTTGAATAAAAAGCTATTTTTTAACCAAAATATATACCAAGTCGCAGCTCTGATGGTCACCTTTTGTCTAATATAGATATGATGTGTAAAGAAGCTTTCATCTAAACTACACTTATCATTATTTTCTGAGATTGCGCTGACTGAAACTTCGCGCTATAACAAGACACAACAAGCGAATACAGGTTTACAGTTTAAAGCACATAGAGCAGCTGAACGTGCTGAGTTTGACGAATACTGAAGCTTGTACATATGAAGGATGAGTCTTAGTAAGAGAGTAAGCTAACGAGTGTTCATCGGGTAAAAAAATCGGGTGCCTTAAAGCTATCAGTGCGATGAAGCCCTTGTATATAGTGATTCGAAAGGTAACACGATGTCAGGTCATTTGGTTTTCTTTTACGGCTATTGCGGGTACCTGTGGTTTCAGTTGTATACAAAGCACACGGCTAAACAATACCTCCACCTATTCATTAGGTAAGAGCTACCTAATGTTGTCAATGTTGCGCACTGGTCCACAGGAACCGAACCAGAAGCAGTCAGATCCATCTGCCCAATAGGTTACTTGTGGACGTTTCTGAACGCTGGGACTATTCAAAATACCGCTACTCTTGTGTCATCATTTATTGCGTTCAATAATACGTCAAACAAGCGGCTCCACATCAAAAAACCTAATAGTTATTTAACACAATCTCGTCCGAAAAATGCACTCTATGCACCGCCACAGCATTGTACCACTAAGCAACATTTGCCTCTGGTGCATACTTGTGTGCTTTTTCATGAAGTCGTAAGAATGTTCACTTGATGAACCCGGGCTTGCTTCTCTATTAGTAGATAGATTGTTCTTGGTTTTCTTTTGTTTTTACCTCGTTGCATTCGTACACCTTCAACTTTCATATGCACATTTAAACTACGTTTGCAAAACCCTCAATTTCGTTTGCACTACATAGTAACAAAACCTGTCTATATACGATCGGTATAAATAGCGTCGCCACCTACGAACTTGTTACAATATTCATGACGAGGTGGATTCTGGGAACCAGTGCCCATTTCGCGTCGTGCTTTTGGGTAAAAGTCCTAACAGTAACAAAATTTATTACCTGAGATTAAGTATCAAAATAAGGCCCATCTCATAACACATTTTTTTAGGAACTTGGTGGCGTGTTCTCGATGACTGAAAGAGTGAAACCTAACCGCACACTCGAATAAATCAGCCAAAGTTTTTATCAACGTCGGTGCCAGTGCCATACAATGACTCTGACCACAACGGTGGGTGTTTGGTGATTGATATCTTATATATTGGTAATACTGTTTCACCCGAAAACCAAATGCAAAAACTCTCCAAAGCTTGATGTAAAAAAAAGAGCGGGTGCTTTGTAATGCGGTCGTCAATCACTAACATTAATTTTCACTGCGCACTATACATACTCAGTATAATACAACACTCAGGTAAATATTTTTTTATTTGAAGTCTGAGAAATTCGCCTATTAGCTTACGTAGCTTTTAATGCGTGTCATAACGTGGCATTGTTTCAGTGGGTACCATGTTTTGCAGAGTTTTACCAAGTTTACCTTTGATATCACGTGATATTTTAATAAATAGGTAATAAATATAGGAAACTAACAATGAGCTGCAGCTACTTAAAGCAGAGACGTCTTATTGACAAATAAGCATCAGAAACAACAAGACAGCACTGTATTGTACCAAAGTACTATTATACTATTACGAGATGCATAGATTCCGATAGGCCGCCACGCGTGCTCTCCCATGGTCGCACATGCGCTCTAATTACATCGGGATTGCAGGCAGTGTGCAAAGGCTAAATTGTTACCTCGATCAGGCGTGACCACGTACTCTTAACCACATTCGCATCACTCGCCTCCAGATAGCCGACTGTTCCTCGAAAACTTCTCCTGCTGCGTTGATCCAATGCATCTTTAGGGCACTGACAGCTCGTCTTTATCTAGTGTTCTTGACAGGCTGCTTTGTGGGAATACCAAGACACACAGAACCTAGCATCAACTGGGTGCAACAAAGTGTTGTACTTTTTTTTTCTTTGTCCGTTTCTCAATGTGTGCTAAAAATAGGTTGCGAGGCATTCATACCAACTAGCTCGGCTTTCAATATTACTTCAGCAACAAAGCAGTCGAAAGAGCTGTGGCGATAAATAATTGCCGTATTTTCTAGCTTCACGGCGCACAACGACACGCACACGCGTCTTGTAGCACACCAGTTAGTGTAGCGAAACAAGTCTTTCGTGCTGGCTACTTTCGCTGCATTTACCAAAACTATATATTTCCCGCTGCTCCTACTCAAGCATAGGACGCTTAAGTGCGTACCGCCTTGCCTCACCGCGAGTTCTGCAGACGCGCTTATTGGGCAACATCGATAGAAGGGACTCCGGAAAAACGGTTTTCCTGCGACAGTACTGCATAGCAACTACAAATACTTAGAGCTGCAAACTGCCCAACTGTATTCAGCAGACAGGTGAACTGCGGACAGGCAAAGCTTCCAGGTTTGGTACCCACTGTTGACGAGTTAAGTTTTTGTCAACTTTACGTTATAGCTATATATCAAATAATGCAATGCAGTTAGAGTGCAAATGACGTACCGCATGAATTAACTATAATGTTGTTGCTTTCACTCGCGAGATTTTGCGAAAAAGCATCATCAAAAGAAAAATGATTATATCAGATGTGTACAGTACAACACCAGGATATGATTATTAGAGACGTCGTGGTGGAGGGCTAAAAAATTGTTAACAATCTGGTGTTCCGCCACGTGTAGTGGCATGCCACAGTACATAGACATCTACCATTTCACCTCCATAAAAATATGACGGCCGTGACCGGAATTGAACCCTCGACTTTAAGATCAGTAGCCGATCACCATAACCACTGCTCCACCACGGTGTACATTAGATGGATACGTCACGATAGGAAAGACAGATCGGCCAATGAACCAGTAGCAAGACCCGCGCATGAAAGCTCTCATGGGAGTTCAAGTAAGTAGCGATGATCCGCCCGTAAAAGACACAGCAGCACCGAGGCCCGTGCAGGCAGCACAGACTATATATAGACGGAAGTGAAAAGAATATCGGCAGCAGCTGTGGCGTGCTCAACGCATTGTGTGGCGTGATCGACGTACCGACACGCTGGTAGCTGTGAGACGCTGATGAGGTTTTTTGCAACAGAGAAACGCCAATAGCGGTACATATTGTCTAGGGGGTGTGGTTTGTTAGGCAGCGCTCCTCGCAACAACGATCCTTGTTAGCAGCCAACTTTTGTCCTCACTACTGACGATTCACACCTCAGAAAAGAACGCCGAGAAAAAGAGAACATGAGTGTGTTGTTGGCGCGAAAGGATTTATGATTGAGCTTGTAATTATGCCAGCTGCAAATACTCAAACAGCGCGTCAGGTGCATATCATAATTTCACCTCAAGGAGACGTATGCATCGAGCAACCACGTGGCAAGGACCGTATGACGTGACTTTGATGGCGTGCGTAGTTTCGGTATTTTGGTAATACAATCCTTGATAAAAAAGTAGGCGACGTATCCTTGTGTTGCTGCACGGGAATAACACGAGACGAAAATGTTTCAGGTACTTGAAGAGAAGTTTGAGCTCAAGCGTAACTATACATTCTAAAAAGCGTTGCAAGAAAACTTACCGACACCGTCATATGTATATTCACGTGGCCTGAGAGAGGGAGTCACACATGACATCATATGACCACCAAAATGTGATCGAGCGAGAAAGGTTTTGCCTGCCATTAAATTATCATCGCTGTAAGCCAATGCACTGGTTGCTCCGTGTCAAAAGGGCACCACTAACCTAGGCCGAGCCGCTTCGCGTTTATAATAGATCTCTATTTTCGGCAGAATCACAACCACCAGAAACAGATTTTCTCTACCAGTGACGTCATTGGTGACATTTGCGCACTGGTCCCGTAAGAGCGTTGCCCCTTGGTCACATACGCACGTTGAAAACAAAACCATTATAAGGAATGAAAAGCAACCATGCAAAACCAAATTACCGGCATAAATGCCCTTAAGGGGATGGTCTACTGCTCTTAGAAAACGGCATAGATTACTGAGAGATAAAGGTATAGTTAAAAGGGAGGAGTGTTCGGATGTACTCACGTTTTTTTTTTAATTAAAAGTAGCAGGATGAAGGAGGTTGGTCTTACACAAAAAAAGTATATATACGAGGTATAATTACCAGCCTGTGGAACAGCGCCTTCCCCATTAATCATTTTCAAGCTGCCGCAGAAAAAAAAGAGTGGCACGAAAGAAAAAGGCCATTATAAATTTGATCAATTGAATACAATCGCAAGTACTTAACCACACAGAATAAAGTGATATTGTCGAGTACTATGGGACCTCGAAAAAAAATCACAGCATACTTACGGAGGGAATGATGATGAGTGGGGTGAAGTGACCGTCAGTCTGTCCGTGCTTCCACCTGTCCACTCGTTCTTGGTTCGGTGCGTCCGTCCATGCATCCGTCCGTCCTTCGGTTTGTGCCTGCGTACAGGAGTCCGTGCGTCCAATCGTTCATGCATCCATCTGTCAATCTGTCCGTCGTACGTGCAGCCATACGTCCATTGGTCCGTCCATCTGTCCGTCCAACCGTGCATCCGACTGCGCGTCCATTCATCCGTTCGTGCGTCCGTGCGTACGTCCACCCATCCGTCCGTACACCTGTATGTCTGCCCATTCGTCCGTCCGTCCACGCAACCCTCCATTCATTCGTCTGCTTGTCTTTCTGTCCATCCGCCCGTCAGTCCATTTTGCGAACCCTTCAAGTACCACCATCTCGCATCTTTTCATCATATACTCATCATGAATAAGTACCGCCATGCAGCGGACATTTCATGGACTAAACGAGAGGTGGCTACATACCATAGAGTTTCATACAATAATATCTAGAGAGGAATATGGCGCTGCGATCGTGTACCTTCATAAGAATTGTGGGAAGTACAGGCTTCGGATTGGAAAGCGTTAGCTAGCGAACTGTCTACGGACTTTTTTCTACAGTTTCAGTTTCGTTTTTCGAGCAGCGCTAGTAATGACGTGTAGTAATGACGTGTGGTGAAGCAGCGCTTTTGTTGTGTGAAGAGGCAGACGAGCACTAGATCTCCTGATTTGCTGTGACGTTGGAGCTTTACGAGTCGTATTTGACAGTTTAAATGAAGCGTCGTCCACTCACCACTGCGCATAGATGTAGCGTCTAATGCCAGTGCTGGATATTGCCTCGAGTGTCATGTTTTTCACAAGCGCGTCTTGCCTAAACGCGTTTTAAATCGACCGCAAAGCGATGACGAAGCTAAGAAGACCCACCTCCACACTCCGCTAACTCGACTTCACAACAACACCATAGCTGCGTTGGGGGCAGACCACTGGGAAAACGCACCTAGTAGCGTCGCAGAAGACGAAACGATAAGTGTTTCTCACTTAATACTGTACTGTTATTTCCATAAATAGATAACACATAGTTTTGAGAGAAAAACAGCCATGTTTGTTTTCAAGTGTTGTAAAAAATAATTTAATAAACCTTGATGCCAAATCTGGAACGCAATGGCGGAGCAATGCATTCATTAATGATTAAATTGTCCGCTATGGATAGGCGGCAGCAAGCACAGCAATGTCTGTGTCTGTCGCGTTGTTTACTTGCAGGTACACTTGTACATGTGTAGGTGAGTTGTTCTCTAGTCAGTTAAGATGACAGGTGCCACAGGTGCCACTTCCATGAGGATAACGTGGTCCGACAATGAAACACAGGTGCAAAAATAACAAATATACATTGTGCTCTAAATCCGTTAATCGCCACTGCCATCATTTCCAAAGTACACTTTGCTCTCTCGCGTAGCAGCGAACCGCCAAAATGACACTTCGTGAGCGTAAGTACACTCGCTCAAACTGCACTTAAGTTGCCACGTGTGACAGGGGTATTTGTGTCCCTTTAAGAAGCTCCGCTCTTGAAAGGAAGTATGCTTTTGTGCAAGGGAGCGACGGGGCCAGAATTTTACTAGAAACTGAATGCACAAAACGGGTTGTCCCAAAAAGAGAACACGATGATTCAAAACAGAAAATACAAAAGGCAACAAAGACGCTTACGCCGTGCCACCCATATGCCACATGTTCTCACTGTTATTTTCATTCTTCGTGTATGCCCCGACACACACAGCCTACTCGCGAGAAAGAGAAGGAATTACGGCAGCGGAAACTCATGCGCCAGAACTTGGAATAATTATTGATGGCGTTAAAATACTTACGATGACATAAACTAATGTTTATAATGAGATAATAAACGCACATGCGGTTTTTGTCTCTTTTTATTCGTCCTCTATCCTATAGAGCAGCGGGGCAATTCACTATAGTTTTTTTTTTCGTATGTGGGGCTGATTTCATTTGTTGGTTTTAACGTCCCAAAACCACCATATGAGAGACCCCGTAGTGGAGGGCTCCAGAAGTTTCAACCACCTGGAATTCTTTACCGTGCACCCAAATCTGAGCACACGGGCCTACAACATTTCCGCCTCCATCGGAAATGCAGCCGCCGCCGCCGGGATTCAATGCCGTTCATATGTGGGTTTAACATCCCGAAACCACCCCATGATTATGAGAGATGCCGTAGGGGAGGGCTCCGGAAATTCTGACCGCCTGTAATTTTTAGCGTGCACCGAAACCTGAGCACATGGGCTTTCAGCATGGTAATTCACGCAAATCCAAGCGTTAAATATCCTACGGACTGATGTTGTACTACAAATTTGTGCGCATAGTTTTCAGGTAGTGCGTGCTTTATTACACGACAAGCTTGTATCTATGTCACGCAATGTTTAATTAGCTGCAATTTGAAACTGAGGCTCTGAAAACAGGTTAGAGCTATTTCAGTTCTTTTTCCTTCTATACGAATAACGTGACAAAATTGAAGTTTTTGGCGTAGTTAATGAATTGGTGTGTCTGTGCCATCTCATTTTCTTCTTGCTGAATCCGGACAATTGAAATCACTAGTTTCTTGTCTCTGAAGCCTGCCTTGCGCCAAAAGAAAGGAAATAAAAATATGGGGAGTTCTTTATCAGCCAGAGCACCAAATAATTTCCGCTACTTTTTTTGACAGCCCGTTTTCCGCTACCCTAGGGACAGGCTGTTGAACGAGAACTGACTGCAAATGCGATGACAATTTTCTCGCTAGTCATGCTCAATTTCAGCTGCTTTTTAGTGATGTAATCCCCAAGGGCAAGTGCGAAAGGCAGATTTCAAGAATTATTATTACGGCATACTTGGTGTTTAACAAAAGAGCGCTAAGAAAATGTTTTACGCAGTGGAATGGCAAGAGACACCAAAACAATTGTGTAATATTAGCTCTGAGAATGTTTGCTGGAAAAAGAGAGAAAAAAATAATCGATTGGTATGTGGGGTTTGACGTCGCCAAACCACTATATGACTATGAAAGACACTGTAGTGCAGGGCTCCAGAACTTTTTGCCCAGCTGTGGTTCTTCAACGTGCACCCAAATCTGAGCACATGGGCCTACAGCATTTTCGCCTATATTGAAAATGCAGCCGCCATAGCCGGGATAAATTTGATCCCGCGACCTGCAAGTCAGCAGCCGAGTACTTTAGCTACTGGACCACCGCGGCTGGGAAGAGAGAAAAATGACTTTAGAAATTGGCAAGTGGTTCCCACGAGAAATATAATGTTTCGGTGAATTTTCCTAACTTCTATAATAAAAACAAAGAAAAGCAAACAAGTTCAACCAATGCACACGTAGACTCTTCACTGGAAGAGATCATTAGAAAAAAAATTATTAAAACATGGTGTGGCTTTGGTCATGTATACAATACGAGTGACTTCTGTCTACGAAAACAACAGTATATTTATTTTGTATTAGTTTCTTTTCTATTATGCATGCTCGATTCTTTCAGTTTGTATTTTTGTTGAATGTAGAAACACGTACGTAAATAATGGTATTAAGAACTGACGAAATTACTTCATGGCACATTACCTTGTTAAATGCGAAGCATTTCTTAACTAACTTCGGAGACTTTGAGCGTATCTATCTATCTATCTATCTATCTATCTATCTATCTATCTATCTATCTATCTATCTATCTATCTATCTATCTATCTATCTATCCGTTTACGACTTCTAGCTCTCCTGGCCCTTTCAATATTGTTATCGATACAAAACTTGATATGGCGTAACATGACTGTGTGAAGGACATATTTGCCTAGTCATAACATGAAAATCATATAAAATGTGTCAAGAATGTCATGATTTACATATAATGGTCCTGCCACTCTTGCGGTGGTTTCGTTCCCATGACATATTGAAAAACTTGTATGCTATGACATGACTGCATGACGAACACAAGCGACAGACCCTAACATGAAAATCATGACATGCGTGTCACATAACAACTTGACTGCATGCCACACTTATGTGTTGCTCGCGGCCGTTTCACTAGCGTCACATATTCCAAATTTAGTAAATTTGGAATATGTGACGCTAGTGAAACGTAAATGGATGACGTAAATGATGCTAGTGAAACGTAAATAGTGACGTAAATGGATGACGAAGGTATGTGACTGGTTCAAACATGAGAAACATATTATGCGTGTCACGTAACAACACGACTAAATGCTACGCTCATGATGGGCTCTCGGCTGTTTCGCTAGCTTCACATGTACCAAACTCGGTCATACGCGACGCGAACGGACGGCATAGGTAAATGACACATACAAACATGATAATCAGGACATTCGTGTCATGTAACATGACTGCATGCCACACTAACGATGCGCCCGTGGCCGTTTCGCTAGCTTCACGAATGCCAAATTTGGTATTAAGTAACGCCAATGGATGACGAAGGTATGTCACTGGTGCAAAAATGGTAATCTTGAGATGCGTGTCATGTGAGAACATGACTACATGCCACTGTAAAGACCCCAACACATTTCGATGTGACGCGGTGCGCGTGCTCGCCGTCATTCATTTCGTCTCGTCATGCCGGCGTTGCCATGCCATGCGCCGGTCCTGCCGTATATTCGCAGGGGCGCACCGTGTTGCATTGCTTTCACGCATGCGCGTTTCAGCGCGTCCGGCGTTCCTCCGTCACGAAAAGCGGGAGACGCAGTGTTGTCTGGGTAAAGAATCGGGGTGAAATGCAGCATGTCGCATTTCGCGCCAGTTGCTGTCGGGCCGCGCTGACGGACGCTGGTCGCGCCTCTCATCAGACTATAGAGTACTCGCGTTTTGCTAACGTAGCGTCGCTGTGCCCAGCGTACGCGCGCGTCAACTGTACATTGGAGTATGTTGGGCCCTTCATGATGCGCTCGTGGCCGTTTTGCTAGCTCCGCATATACCAAATTTGCTGTTACGTGACGTGAATAGATGACAAAGGTAAACGACACATGCAAACTTGATAATCATAACACTGAAGTCATGTATGACGTCATTTACCTCCACCTTGTAACGCTGTGCTGATATTAAAGTGACATATCAACATTTCTCATTCTTGCTTCACATATAATCGATTTGCACTGAACGTGGAATCTTCCAATTTTATTCTGACGTTGTCTTTGTGTTCATTAGGTCCACGGAAGCGGTAGCTTGAAAAGTTACCAGTTTTTCTCTATATTGAAGGAAAATTCTATGCGCTAACGTGCGTACATTCAGTCAAAATTTTATTGCGCGCAGCAAGAACTTCTTTGTCTCTGAGCGCCATATTATGGAACGAATTTACATAAAATTGTTTTGTGGATTTCTGTTTTGGGGGCATACATTTGTCCTCTTATTTTCTGAAGCTTCATTTAGTCCTAAGACAAAGATACACACAAGGAACTGCTACTCATTTACGACAGGTAAACATTTTGTAGAGTGTACGACGTACTGCATTTCATTAAAGCCAAGAACTTCAGCTGAAAATGCTGCGTTTTTTTAGAGAAACTCCTCTACAGAAAAGGGCGCAAATAGCGAATAGGTTAGCTTCATCGAGAACAGTGCGTTCAGTTGAAATGGACGTGTGCGTCCGACCAACTGTACTTGAAACGTTAACGATAAAACAAGCAGCGGCATAGCAGGAAATGAATAGAAACTTAAGAAGATGCAAGGCACTGAAAAGTGAACCGCAAAAAAGAATCTTCCACAGCACATCAAACTATTTCGAATGAACAAAGACTTTTTCTGCTGGTGAGGCCTACCAACGGCAGAGGTGGTAGATCGACACCTGGTCACAGCCATAAGCTTCCCGCCTAAACGAACCCCGCCGTTCCTTTGGCTCCAGCGGTCAACGTCGAAGGGTTTAAGGTTATCGGCACAAACATCTGCATACGGTCATTCATCATGAACAATAAGATCATCATCTTTGTTTCCTTACAATATCTGCAGTACCTGAAAAAAGCCGTAACACAAAAAGCGCTTTTACAACAAAGAAGAACGCTGTTTTCGTTTCTTGCTGGTCCTAGAGCGACCTCATCTTGCCCCATTAAAAGCCGTAACCAGGGAGGATTAAACAATTTTTTTAAACCTTCCTAATTGGCCGTAATATGATTTGTGTAAAAACAAGGGAAGCGCTTTCTAGTATTTTTAAGGGCGAGGCTTCTTAGGGTGTGGGTCGTTCTCTGTAGTAGTAGTAGAAGTAGTAGTCATACGTAGCCACCTCTAGCTTATGAGTTGCTCAATAGATGGCGTTGTCTGTGTATGTCTGGGTATAGCTGAACGTTTGATAATGTTCTGTAAATTGCTCCGCCCAATAGTCCAAATTAAAGGCGCAGAATTTTTCAAAGCATTGCTGTTTAGGGACAGTGAAGGCAAAATAGACTTTGAACGGGTATAAATAACCAGTAAGAGGCTAACTGATTGGTGGCTATAAGCAAGGTGCAAGTGAAATTTAATCATCAAACACATAGTGATAGTACTTAGTTTTATGGCTAGGTGGCGTCAGCCACCATCCGATCTAAAGGGCACAGCCGGATACATCCATCCATCTTTTCTTCCTTCAAAATAATATCATTAGATGGCGTTAGTGGTTTTCGTAGTTGACTATTTCTTATAGTTCAAGGACAGTAAGACATACAGACAAACGCTTCGCCCACTAATAATCATTCACGCCAGAATATGCTATCACTCTTTTTCTTGCGAAACCATCGTGTCATTGTGATTTTTTTTTATTTTTCATCTCACCCTCGACACAGAGCGCAGCTCATACCAGCAAGGTGTTTTTATTTGCATTATTTATTTGTTGTCACTTCGCCTCTTTCCATGCCCCAGAAAGCAGTGCCTTTCACATGTACCTCGAACACCAAGCAGCGTCTGCATCGATATGAAACTGATCGCGCACAGTCCCTATTTTATACAGTGGTACGGGAGACATGGCATACCGGACTATTCTCGTAGTGATATTTGTACAAAAGCTCGCCCTTCATAGCTTCCCCTTCATTGCATATAAATGTTGTCCCCGAGTATAGTCACGGCCGCTGGATAACAAAGAAGTTTTAGGGGTGAAACTCCTTACGCCGTGAGTCGTCCCCTCCTTAAGTGGCAGTAGTACAATGTGGCCAGCTCTACTTTATGACTTGCTCTATAGATGGCGTTGTCTGTATATGTCCTTGGGAATGTTGTAAGTCGATAGCGTTAGTGGTTTTCACAGCATATCAATGGAGTCAATGATGACTGGGGCGAAGCGTCTGTTCCGGAAGACAGACAGACAGACAGACAGACAAACAGACAGACAGACAGACAGACAGACAGACAGACAAATGGAGACACGGATGAACTAGGTCAGCAGACAGCCGAAGCTTCCCACTTGTCATCATTCACTCCGTAGATATGCTGTGATTTCTGTAACGAAACTACTCTTTTACATGAAACTAGCACTTTGTAAACAACTTGCTCTTTTAATATAACTCAAACTTGTTACATGGAAACGAGATAAGATTTATATAGCTATCCCCTTGAGTCACGGCATACACGACTTTCGAAGGTGCGTCACATGCTGCGCCTTTCTTCGAACGGCCTGAAACGCAGTGTGCACATTCCCGCAGGCTTCACTGAGTGAATAAATACACTAATGACTTTAAATACAGAAAATCATTCAAAACAATACATTATTCATTTTATTTCTTGGAATGTTATGCTGAGGGCCCTGTAATTGCGACACAAATTTCATGCGTTTTTAACAGCCCATATTAATTGGTGACTGAAGGGGATTGCAGTATACTTATACTGTGCTGTGCTGCCTGCGCAACTCGCAAAACCCACCACCTGAATGAAGGCACGAGCGATACAAATTGCGACATTTTAGTTTAGGAGTAGTTTAGTTCAGGAATAGTTTAGTTCAGTGCAAGCTTCACCGTCGCTGGAATGTTTCCAGGATATATCTTTGGAGCATACAATGTGCTAGCGTTTGCTAAAAAGTCATAGTATGTGATTGTGGCCAACAATCGTATAGTTTCTCAAATTTTTCCAACTTTTTCTTAACACTTCTCCTTCGACTCGTCTTATGAGAACGCAATATTAGCCGTATGACTTTTATAACAAGAGCGCACTGATCACATGGTATGGCAGGATCGGATAGCCACGGCCTTTAACTGGATCATCACAAGGCCGGTGAAAATTTGCTTGGGGTACATCTAAGCGTCATAATCAGCAAATTTTTATAAAACTTCGTAAAGAAATTGCTGAACGCGCGTGCTTAGGAAAGCATGCAAGTAACCATCGGGCCACAGTTGCTTTCTAGTAACCATCTATAAGAAAAAAATGGCAGCATACCCACGGGGTGAATGATGGAGAGTGGGGCGAAGCATCTATCCGTCCATTCTTTCTTGCTTTCGTTCGTCCATGCGTCCGTCTGTGTGACCGTCCATGCGTCCATCCGCCCGTCCGTGCGTACGTCAGCTCGTGCGTCCACACGTCCATCCATGCGTCCGTCCCTGCGTTCTTTCATGCATCGGGCCCTACATTCGTCCATGCGTCCATCCGTCCGTGCAGCCATCCTTGCGTCCGTCAGTGCATCTGGCTGTGTGTCCGTTCATCCATCTAGTCAACACTCGAAGTACCACCATCTCGCATATTTTCATCATATATTCTGTATACAGAAGCACCACCATCCATCGGACATTCCGAAGACTAAACGAGAGGTTGCACACGCACTCTTTCTTACGGCTTGCGCTTTGTGTCTTCTTACCACCTTTAACCACCGCGAGTTCATGGTACATACTAGTTCAATGTATTGATGACACTGCGGCCCAACGCTCGCTAAACATTTCTAAAACCAAGAAGGTTACGCTCAGCGAGTATAACGTCGCAACCCTTTCTTGTCAGATAGTGCTCAATGTACATGGCAATGGCTGCTAACGAGGAATGAGAGAGAGGAGAATTAGGCTTTTAGATAACGCGCACGCTGCGAATTTTTCATTGTTCGACAACGCACAGGAGAAATCTCCCACCGGCACCACCTTGCAGGTCAAAACGTAAGACATGTTACGCACTACTACGAGGGACGAATGAGTGCCGCTTTAAGAAGCTTCGCCCTTAAAAAACACCAGGCCTGCGCGGAACGCGCAGAACAGTCACAGCGAAAGCTAGAATATCCGCTTTTCAGAGCATTTTCTATAAGCACTCCTTGGAAGTGCACTGCCAGGTACCCACTGAACCATAAATAGGGATGAATGTTGTGTGGTAGGCCATTATTTTTATGCTATCCCTCGTCATTCTATGAGGAAGCGTGGTATCCGCTACACAAATGTTGGAAATATTGTGCAATTTTTTTTATGCAGTGGCTGATGACAATGAAAATAACATGCCGTAAGTGGGTATGTGCCACAGTCAATAGTGATAAAGGACAAGTTTTCTAATGGGTTGCAGCGTTGGACGACCGGACGTTACGCAATTCTAATTGTGTGACGCCTGGCTGTTCCCTTGATGTTCTAAAATGCAATATTATTCATATCAACGCAATCACTTTCCCGACATCAAGCTTGGCTAAGGCCAGTTTAGAAAAATGTTCCAAGCACTAGCGTAGCTCAGTAGTAGAATACTGGGCTGACATTCCACAGACCAGGCTTTAAATCCCATTGTGTCATCGGTGGTTTTTATTTACCGAGTTCCAAGCACTGGCGTGGCTCAGTATTAGAATACTGAGCAGATACGCAGTGGACACCATTGTCTCATTGGTGTTTTTTAATTACCGATTTTTTTTTCATTCGATATTGGTTACAGACACCGGCGATGGCGGCGGTGGATAACTACGGCGCCGCGTGTGACTCGTGTTCTGATCTCTTGACAGCTTTTCCTGTAAAAAAAACGCAAAGCATTGAAACAATGAACGCTAGGTGTGTTTTCAACCTACTTTACACACGTAAAGGAAGAATACTGAAGATGTGGTGGACAAAACAAGAGTTCCCGTAGAGTTGATTGTCCCTGACGATTCTGAATAGCACGACATTGGATGGGAAGTTGCAGAGCTGAACACCGAGGAGGACTATCGGCGTGCGCATAGGGAGGTGCGTACCAAACTGGAAAAAGCGGAATCACGTAGGGAAAGGGGTTTCAGCTCTATACTGACGTGACAACCGCGAGGGGTGAAACAGTGCTGTTCACCGGTGTTTTCATTGGCAAAATTGGTGTTCGTGGAAAATTAGCGAAAGAAGAAAAATATTTGATTGAGTGATTGATTGATTGATATGTGTGGTTTATCGTCCCAAAGCCACCATTTGATCATAGGAGACGCCGTGGTGGAGGCCTCCGGAAATTTCGATCACTTGGGGTTCTTTAACGTGCACCTCAATCTGAGCACACGTGCCTACAGCATATTTACCTCCATCGAAATTGGAAGAAGGAAGGCCTGCCTGAGGCGATTCGGCACACTGCCTCGAGATATATTGCTCTGATGAGACACTCGTGATACCCAGCCTGAATCCGTGGCCCATAGAGAAAGCTGTTTCGGAGCAGGCGTTATTGTTTGAAAACATAATGCGAAATTCTTTGTGGCACTTGAAATACATTACCTTAAAGTAAACAGCCATGGTTTCAGACGAAATACTTAAGTGCCTCGGCAAATTTTGTCGAGGATTTGGACAGCACTGCCAAAACAAAATAATGCTTTAGGCTGTGAAGACGAACCTTTAGGTAATGATATACATCGTGGGGACCGGTGGCGCATGGCGGAACTTACAAGCACTTTCTGGTCTATACCTATTTATGTTCGATCGCGACGACGGCAAGACACGTCGACAAGCCGAAACGCTAAGGCGCCTCGGGGCTAAAAAGAGTGGCCTCTGAGGATAAAGTGCCGCGCACCTTCCGTAAAAGAATGCCGACTACGACACTGCGGGATAGATGGTTACCACATGTCTACGAATTTATTGCAGAAAGGGTTCCGAGGTCGCTTCTTCTTCACCCGGCAACCAGCTTAAGCAACCTTTCCTCGCAGCTGTTTGCAAGACATTTCGGCATTTCCACGTACTACAAATATTTGCCTTTCGTGTGCTTGACTTCTTGCCATTCTTGGTGTGTTGATGTGTTTAGAAAATTTAATGAGCGCTTTAGTGCACTACATGCGCTCTACCATAGAACAGCCATACGATGATAAGAGAGCATAAACGACTTTCACGTCTGCGAACGATACACAGGCTTAAGCTGTGTTTGGAAGAAATGTTCGATGATTTATTTACCTCCCTATTCAGAAACTTTCCTTAATTTGACTTGAACTCGAATTGAAACCCCCTTCAATTCAGCGCGTTTGGAACACGTCTGTGCGTTTGTGCTGCCTTAGCACCGCTTAACGACAGCGCGTTCGAAACACATTTGTGCTGCATTGAAGTCGGTGACAAGTCAGGTGAAGCAACGTTTTTGAATACCGGGGTGAGAGTACAATGTGCTTCAGTATGGGAGAGCAATACGCTATCGCAGTACACCGTAAAGACAAAGAGTGCCTCTGAGTCACAGACATTATTTGAACAGCCTCCTTACTTGCTATCGAGAACTCACTCTAATTTCAAAGACTATGAACTTGCCCTGGTTTCGAATCCACAAGAAACATTAATCAAAACTTGCTGAAAAAAGGGCTGTGGTAGGGAAATCAGCAATGTGTGTTTTCTTATTTCAACACTTAGTATTTTATGTGGTAGTTGACTTGGACAACAGTAACCACGTATTCGTCACGAAAATGTTTTGGTAAATTACGTAGGAAAGTGTCACTAACACGTTCCAGGGTGTCGGATTGAAATTACTTTCGTTTCTCTATTAGTTTAGCTCCTCTTCAGAAACTCCCCTTTCGTTTCTGTTTCAGAAAAAAAAACAATTGTACCATTGTGATTCGTAACAATATTTACCTGTATGCAAAAAATTAAAGTTCAACTAATGGTAAAAATAGTATGCAAAAATTGGAAGCTTGGGTAATGATAAAAATACTGGTTTTGTCGTATGGTTATTCACGCTCTTTCTAAAAATCTGAGAACGGGTAGGACACGTTTTTATCCTGTTCTTAAGGGGAGCACAACTACATTTACCCCAAATTTATACCAATGATCTCAGAGTAGGGCCCTAATAGGTTAAAGTAGACTCAAAAGTAAATTATGAAATTTTTCGAGCAGGCCTTGCTCCCCGATTTCCTTCAAACGTCAAGGGAGTGAGATTGACCCGAGGAGGTTTGAATACAATTGCTGGAGTGGAAGCTCCCGCAATGCCTTGCCAGCAGTAGTGAAGCCAGCTTTTGTCTTCCACAAATCTCAGAAACATGCTATTTTCTGGTGGTGTCCACTAAGACACCATGTGGCTTTGATTTGTTAGTCTAAAGACTACGTCCATTACAAATTAAAAGGTAGTTGTTTCGAAGAAACAGAGCGCAGAGACTAGTAGTTCACCCATCTGTCCGTCTCTCTGTATGTCTATCCGCCCGTCACTGTGTCTAATACTGCACTTTACCCGTGACGCAGGACAAGGTTAGACTAGAAGGAGCTTCATCCCATAGTTGAGTACAGAGTACTCTATATCGTTAGCGACTTTTTCCAAACACTGTAGTGCTCGCTTGTGACCACCGGCCCAGGCCTGGCCCTGACGTCATTTTAGGCCTAAAATGACGCTTGGGCCAGGCCCGGGCTGGTGGTCACAAGCGAGCACTACAGTGTTTGGAAAAAGTCGCTAACGATATATGGTACTTGGTACTCAACTATGTGAGAGCAAGAAACCATCCCGTGGTGCTCACGTTTCAAGAAATGTTGAGGTCACACGTTGGTGTAACAGCAGTGCTTGATCGCTTGTTCAAATACAACAACACCGAAAGTCTTCCAAACGACACCACCTATTCTCTTCACGAATGCGATAGTCATATACCCAGATTTCCAAAACATCTTGACAAATTAATACAGTGTTCAAACTCAGTTTCACTGTTCTTAAAGCGTTTCATGATCTGCATCTTACTACTACTTGATTCCTAATACGTCACGTGGCGAAAACATGTCAGTATTTATTCACCCATATACATTTGAAGCTCCGCGGTGGGATTCTGTAAGATTGACGAGTCTAACCTAGGAATGAATAAGGAGGTTATGCAAAATTGCTGGAGTGGAAATTCTTGGCCACAAGTGAAGCCGTGCCAACCATAAGATGGCGGCTGCAGCTGCCATCTTACAAGGGGCATGATGAGCTGTTGACGGTCGGCGATTTAGAAGGAGCGTTTTCCTCGCACGTCTACCGAGTGTAACGTGGCAACCTTTTAGGGCCCCATAGTGTTCGAAGTGCGTCCTTACGTCGCTAGTTTTCTTTGGTAAGCCTCGAATTCAAAGCAAATTTCATTGGAGATTATGTCACCGCTACTAGCCTCTGCGGAATATTTCTTCGGAAACAATTGTCTTTTAATTTATAATTAACTTAGCCTTTAAACCAACAGATCAAAGCCACTTGATCTCTCAGTGAGCACCACCAGAAAAAAAGCATGTTTCCGAGATCTTTGGAGGGCAAAAGCTGGCTGGACTGCTGCCGGTAAAGCGCTGCGGGAGCTTCCACTCCAGCAATTTCTTAAAACCTCCGTGGCTTGACCTCATAAGCAGTTCGTCATTGAGCGCACCTTTTCATATACGGGACTGCTGTTCATATCGAAGAAACTCCCGCGTCGAGAATTCCTGCTCCACGCTACCGTTTTTCACAGGCACACGAAAGTCCCCTTGAGGTAATAAAGAGATCACTTGTTGCCCACATTGTTGTTTTTCTCACAATTTCTCCACACCTTTATTTCGGAATTCCGGCATCTGTTGCACATTAGTACTGTACTCTGAGATAGTCAGTATTGTGAATTACATGATCGCGGTTGTTCCGCGTTTCCATCGTTAAAAAAATAAAAAAAATAGCGCGGGTATGCGAGAGCAGAAACACGACAGTCTAGGGCGCTGACTGCCAATCTTCTCAACGCCTTTCAATTGAGCCGACGGCACCTTCTTCTTGAGAAATCTGTAAAAAATACTCTGCCACGTGAACTCGTTGAACTGAGATGCTGAGCGGTTCCTGGAAGTTTCCTGGTTCACGAATACCACCGGAGAGGAGGCGTGTTCTGTCGGTGGTCATCTAAAGGCAAGCACCGTAAACTGCGTACAGCACAATTTTAAAAGACTGACAGCGCAATGTTCTATAAAGTACTTGCAGAAACCGTCTAAGCTAAAAATCCAACTAACATAGAAATGGGCTTCTACTGGCGGCACAAAGCAGCGCGGAAAAGAAATCCTTCTCGCCTTATGCAGCTTAGCCTTTGAAGAAAGCGGAAGAGATGAACGCGGGGAAGAAGGTGCATGTACGCCGAATAATTTGGTTGCCTTGCCAAAATATAAGCACTCAATTTTCGAGTTTTGTTTGGGTAAACAAGAGCTTGTATTCCCTGTATATCTTTATCCCATTTTCTCGCTCGTCTGACCTTCGAGAAGTTTTTGATAATATTGTGCATGTTAACAGGCAAGAGATTTCTACCCAAAAAGCTTTAAAAATTGTTCATTGTATACTTGTGCACAGAAGCCAACAATGCAAATATACCTTTAATTTAGAGGTGTAAAATATTTTAATACATGTCATGATGTTGACCACCCTTAAGATACTGTAAGGACACGCTGTATATATATAAATATTTTTTTGAAATCGTGCTGGAATGAATATAATCATTTATGCCCCGTTTTGTATACTTTCGATCTTTTTATGCATAACAGCTTGAAGACACATGAAAGGCCTAGATTCTATAAATTTTAACGTTCAAATTAAAAAAATTAGAAACCCTAAATTGGCTAACAAAACTTCCTGAAGAATACGTTAAAGACCAGGATAGTACTCCAAAGTAGGAAGGGTCATCTTAAATGAAGTTGCAATGATGTTACCCTTACCTCCCGCTGATCCACCAATTCGGATCATTGTGAGTCAACTAATGCAATCAATTCATCACCACTGCCTCGGGCCGTTCGTCTTTGGAATAACCTCCCTGATTGCATAGCCTCCATATCTAATCCCGATACACTTCGCCGTCAGCTACTCACTCTGTTCACCATGTGACCCTGTTTTTGTATTCTGAGTGCATTGCGTAACGGTGATTTATATTCCCCTTGTCTTTTATTTTAAAATGTATCCCTCTGTCGCCATGTTCATACCAACAAGTGCTGTATTCCCTCAAATTTACCCCGCCCTCTATAGCCTAAAATGTGATCTCATTTATATATATATATAGTTTTTCGTTGTTCTTGCACTGATCCTGCCTGTAAAGTGTTCGTTACCTGTCTGTACCATTCCGATTCCTCCCCCCTTACCCAATGCCCTGTTCTGGGGCCTGTAAGGTTTTTTTAAATAAGAATAAAGAATAATGGGTAAAGCTGCTTATCGTCATGCAAAGAAAAGAAAAACTCTGCGTCACAAAAATCAGGCAGAAGCTGCGCAGTGCATTCTATGACGTCTGTTTCTTTGCTGTCACTGTGGGCGTCCGTACATATACATAATTTTTCAATCTCTTATTTAGTTTTTTAAGGAGAACTGAAAGGTGGCCGAGTTGGAACTTATTCATCGTTTGGTAGAGCAAATGGAACACTTTTTGTGTGTTTTCAGTTTGTTGGCTACCCAACGATTAATGTTACTTTTTTGTGTGTACTGCGGAATAAAACATCAGGGCAACTCTGAAACACAATCTCAGAGTGGGTGAGTCTATTGCAGACATTTTAAGGTGCTTTCCCACACCCTCGATGACGCTGTGCGGGTTGTATACGCTTTTCATTGTATACTTACTTCAATTCAAGGTATAAGAATTCCGAGACGTTGGATTATCCGCGTAAGCAGCTAAAGAAATGCATTTCGGCAATAAGGTTTTCGGAAAATAAGATTAATCTTCAACGTAGGGAAAGGCATTCCCATTCTATGATGTCTGTGTGCTTTTAGCTCTCTCAGCTTTCAAAGCTGGTTTTGGGTCTTTCGCTCAATATCGGCTGTACGCGCTTCGTTTGAAGTCTGCTTCTATCGTAATGTGTTATAGCTTTATTAACCTGTACAATATTTATGTATAAGCTAACGCCATTGAAGAATACTGTGCTGCCGGATGAAGCTATTGACATTGCCTGATGCTTCATGGCACCAGAGTTATCGATATGTTCTTTATTTTTTTGCATAAAGATTCTGAGGAGAATATTTTGAAAAGGCAACTGATACGAAATTACGACGCTGCAAGCAATATTTGCGAGCAAAGGTGCAGAAGTTTCGAAACTTCCACAATATCAAATTTGTACTTCACTGATTTATCTCGGACAGACAGGTGGCCCACCCAAGGAGCATGTAACGCTTACGGATGCAGTAGCCTGGTTTTACGCTAATGCAAAAATGCTTGCAAATAAAAAATAACATTTTCAGTATATTTCGCAGGACTGCGATTGGGCCTACTGCAGAAAGTTATCCTTGGGCAGCACACTTTAATGTGTGGAGGTCGTTAAGGTCAAGCCAGGTCCACTAACCGTCGTGACACACCATGACGATCACGCTGATGGCGATGAAGAACAAGCGTGTACGTTCCAGACCGCACATTCTTTTTCTGCCATCATAGCACGGTACATGCAAGATCCCCACTGTACGCCATGACGATCACGTCGATGGATTTGTGGGGTTTAACGTCCCAAAACCACCATATGATTATGAGAGACGCCGTAGTGAAGGGCTCCGGAAATTTCGACCACCTGGGGTTTTTTAACGTGCACCCAAATCTGAGCACACGGGCCTGACGATCACGTCGAAGATGAGGACGTGGATAATCATAGACGCCTGGCTCGGGCAGTACACGACCAATCTGCGTGCTGTACGATATATTTCGTACGACTTTAAACAACCGGAACTCACCGGGGAAACGGGCGCAGACCTCGCCTTTGTCAACATCAGGCTTTAGATCTGACACCACGATGCAGTATTAGTGAAGGCAAGCCGAGATTCACAACTGAACACAACATGCCATTTGTGACCACTAAAGAGTGTATATAAATGCGCACCACTTCGTTACACTGTTACATGATTGAGTAGTCAATGCCACGAGTGACTTACAGTAACACCGAACGATCCCCCTGCTTCGCTCACTCGTTATCATTCACTTCGTGGATATGCCGTGATTTTCGGCCGTCACAGTACAGCCCTCAGTGTACCCACAATACACAATGAAGATGACGGTGATGCTGATGGCGATGAAGCACAAGTGCGTTACAGACCACACGTTCTCTTTCTGACATATAGAAAAAAAAACGATCGTGAAAGCGCTCTCACCCACGAAAAGCGAAGCGGCAACGCTGACAACGAGCTGCTACTCTGGAGGCGAGAGTGCGGCCTGCGGTGGTTCAACATCTACGCAGAAGGAAGGCGACACCGAAAGCGAGAGCTCGGGAAGCAGCGGCGAAACGGCAACACCGACAACGAGCTGCTACTTGGGAGTGGAGAGCGTGGTTGGTGCGTGGCAGCCCGACAGCAAAAACAAATTTTATAGGCACCACCAGCATAATAATCGACCGAGAGTGTGAAGGGACAGGGTTTTTTCTCCTCTTCCCCCACCTTGCCCAGTAAAACTACCGAACTTTAAATAAAGTTCATTCATTCATTCATTCATACTGTACGCACACGTTGTGACTCATCTACGCGCGTGAAAGGATAATGTCACGTATTAATGTCTCGTCATGACTTGTTAATGTCTCCTCATGATTAACTTGATCGAGATGCGTAAATTTTTTTAGGTGAAAATAAATCCCACTTTGAACTTTCTCCAGTTGATGGCCTCCTCTCTTTCTAGGAGTGCGTTTAGTGGATGCTAACGAGAGAGGAAAAACTGGCGCAGAGTAACTACCGAAAGGGCGATGATTAAATCAAGAGACACTCTACGAAAATTTAATGTGAAGAATTTTGCAGCAAGAAGCGATACCGGATTCACTCGTATAGAACGCGTAGTTATAAAGGGATATTTAGTAACACAGAGCAATGCACGTGCTCTGGGATCTTTTTTTTAATTTTCTTCATGTCTCGAAAAATTACCAGGTCCTATTGAAAAGGAAATAACATATTCTTTCCTTTTAACTGGCCTTCATTTTTATCGCTCCCATTAACAACTAACTGCTCGGCCAATCCACCTTAGGTGGTAGGAGCCAAATCAAAGGAACGAGCAAGCAAAGAGGCACACGACGGAGCATGTTCTAACTGAATGTGGGGAAATCTATTCATGGTGTACATTTGGGCATGTAGCCTGTGACAAAACAGCAAATAGAAGATACCAGCAATATAGTAATAGCTCTTTACTGTTCTGGCAGTAAAAAACCATTATTTTATTTATTTATTTATTATCAATAAATCTATAAAGATTCAAATTGATAGATAAATAAGTAACGTAAATTACAGTCAATAGTAGGGATAATCTGGAAATTTTGCAGTAATGAACAGAGTACTTCACTGTAAATTTACATTTCTTTTTACAGTAATATTTAGTTGATGGAGGTAGACAAAGCGTCAGTCAACATAAAGAAAGGAGCAAGATTTTTTTTTGTCAAGCCTGGTGGCACACTTCTCACATTCCCGTGATGAAAGGGACACTTATATAATCTATCTATCCATCAATCGTGACAATTTGTTTCAGGAATTGTCTGACGCAGTGAATCACAGGCTAGGTTGCTCAGCGGCTGACCCAAAAGTCGCGAACTCGAGCCTTGCCTCATCGGTTGAATTTCAAAGCAAGCGAAGTGGTAGAAGACCGTGTACTCTGCAATGTCAATGCGTGGTAAAGAACACCAGGTGGTCCAAATTGCGGGAACCTTCCGCTACGGCGTCTGTAATAGTGATATCATGGTTTTCGGACGTAAAGCCCTACATATTATTAATATTCTTTCAATGAAACCGTTCCACTAATATCCAATGTTATCCCAACATCGCTATATTTGGAGCTCAAGTAAACTTGAACTTTGATTATCATTTGCAGTTAAGATACCTTTTATTCTAAACCAGAATCACGGATTAGTGCTTTTTACCAGATTTGAAGATGTTACAAAAAGCAGGAGGAAGTGGTACACCGATAGCGCTATGAACAAAAACAATAGCGTCACTCAGGGCTCATTAGAAAAAAAAAACGCTATAGAACAAGAGCGAGGAACATGGCTTGAACGAAAGCTCGGTGGATCCATACAACAGAACGCCGTTCTTAGCGACAGAGAATCGACGCAGAGTCGTCGAGCGGAAAATGCGGCAGTTCTATCGGTGCTCGCTTGGCCGCCTTCAACGGTATCTCCACGAACGGTGTAATGTACTCCGAGAATATACACAGAAATGCTGTGGCGCAAAGAAATAAAAAATAAATAAAAACGCTTTTCTGCGAGTTAGAAGTGAACAAATATCCACAGTGCGCCATCTCTGGAGGCTTTCGCATGGATGCAGTTGGTGGCATTTAAAACCATCGGTTGATTTAGTTGAGCCCATCTTTGCGAATCTCTTGGAAGCGCTTAGTCGGCGGAAAACATTTTGTTGGCGTTTTCACACGGTACAAAGCGAGGAATTCAAGCACGAGTGCCTATGTATCAGGTACATTTTCGATTCGCGTCGCTGTAGAAGCGTTGTTTTGTAGCGCATGTAGTTTCGTAGAATTATACGTAAGTACCTGTGCTCTGCACCGATGTTCGCACAATTTGCAAACCCAGCTGCAGAAACCGGGAACAACCGTTCGAAATTGCGCATTTCCTGCTGAATGTGTTTGCGCTCCACAGCGCAATGTCCAGTGCCACAGTAATGTTCCCGGTCTTACACTTTTTTGAACAACACAATGCAGTTGCGGTAGCGACGATATGACAGTATACGTTATTCTGACCCAGACAGCTTCAGTTTTTAAAACATTTTGGATGCGGCTTTTATCAGTTGGCCGCGACATCAGGATGCCACTTTAGTTCGGCATAACTCTGGAGATAACGTGCTCCCCACTGTGGCCTGGTGGCTAAGGCATTCGCCTGCTGACCTTCAGGTCGCGAGATCAAATCCCAGCCTCGGAGGCTGGAATTTCGATGGAGAGGAAAATGCTTGAGTCGCATGTTCTTGAATTTAGATACACGTTAAAAACCCATGGCGGTCGAAACTCGGACATGGCTCCACTACGGCGTTTCTGATTAAATTATGATGGTTTTGTGACGTTAAACGCCGACAATGATTAAACTCCAGCGATAACACAAAGATACCTAATGCCACTCGGAGCCAGCATAGATAACTGCGAAGGAAACCACAACGCAGAAATTAGATTTCACCTTTGAATCGTCTTAGGCGAACGCATAAGCGACCATTTCCCTTTTTCAACACCCTGTGCTTACTCATCGCATCGTACCGCGGGATCTGATTGCCCGAGGACTTCAAGACTATTGGTGGGGACGATATGTGGGGTTTGACGCTCCAAAACCACCATGTGATTATGAGAGACACTGTAGTGGACGGCTCCAGAAATTTCGACCACCTGGGGTTCTGTCACGTGCACCCAAATCTGAGAACATGAGCTTCAACACTATCGTCATGGTGCAAGCGTGGAGTTATTTCGAGTGCCACGATAGGTTATTGTGAAGACAATTTAAAGCATTTATAGAGAGACTGGGAAATCTATGTGCGTGCAGCGAGGCTAGCAGGAGCTATCCGCACAGCGCTGCTTTTAAAAGCGAAGTATTTCTTAGCGAGCTTCGGTGACTTTGGCCCCGCATCCATTCATCCATCCATCCATCCATCCATCCATCCATCCATCCATCCATCCGTCCGTTCATCCATCTATCCATGCATCCCATCCCATCTGTTCGTCCATCCATTCATCCATTCCATCCCGTCCGTTCGTCCATCCATCCATTCCATCCCATCCCATCCCGTCTGTTCGTCCATCCAACCAACCTAACCTATCTCATCTCGTCCGTTCGTCCATCCATCCATCCATCCATCGATCCATCCATCCATCCGTCCATCCATCCATCCATCCATCCATCCATCCATCCATCCATCCATCCCGTCCGTTCGTCCATTTGTCCATCCATCCATCCATTCCATCCCATCCCATCCCGTCCGTTCGTCCATCCATCTATGCATCTATCCATCCATCCACCCATCCATCCATCCATCCATCCATCCATCCCATCCCATCCCATCTCGTCCGTTCGTCAATCCATCCATCCATCCATTCCATCCCATTCCATCCCGACCGTTCGTCCATTGGTCCATCCATCCATCCATCCCATCCCATCCGTTCGTCCATCCATCCATCCATACATCCATCCATCCATCCATCCATCCATCCATCCATCCATCTATTCTACCCCATCCCGTCCGTTCGTCCATTTGTCCATCCATCCATCTATTCCATCCCATCCCATCCAATCCCATCCCGTCCGTTCGTTCGTTCGTCCATCAATCCATCCCATCCTATCCTATCTCGTCTGTTCGTCCATCCATCTATTCATCCATCAATCCATCCATCCATCCATCCATCCATCCATCCATCTATCCATCCATCCATCCATCCATTCGATCCCATCCCGTCCATTCGTCCATTTGTCCATCCATCCATCCCATCCCATCCCATCCCATCCGTTCGTCCATGCATCCCATCCCGTCCGTTCGTCCATCCATTCATCCATCACATCCCGTCCGTCCGTCCGTCCATCCATCCATCCATCCATCCATCCATCCATCCATCCATCCATTCGTCCATCCGTCCGTCCATCCGTCCACCTAACCAGCCGTCCACCCGTCCGTCCATCCATCTACCGATCTAGCCACGTACGAACCTACGACATTTAGCTTTCCTGTTTTTTTTCGGTAATGACATCTAAACCAAAATTGGTATGGCATAACATCACTGTGTGACAAACATAAGGAATCAGTGATAACCTGATAATCATGGCATGTATGTCATGAATGCCATGATGTATATGTAATGGTCTTGAGGCTGTTGCGGTGGCTTTGTTAACATGACATATTGTCACGAGGTTGTGATACACGCAGCACTTGAGAGGAAGCACGCAGGAGTCAGGGCGGTGTCAGGCGAACTGTTTATTGGGCGAACTTGTGCCCAGCAAAACAGGGCCAAACACAACTCACAGCAACAGCGGCGTGAACAGTCGTCGGCCGACGGAAAAAAAAAGACCCCCAGTGGCGCACTGCGCCGGCTTTTTATACACGCGTCGTAACGCGTTCCAGAGTGGCATACAAGATAAACGCGGCCTGCGTTGCGCTCAACAGAAAGTGATAGCGTCTTCCTTCGTAAACCAAAAGAACCGCACGTGTCAGTCTTTTATACACGCGTCATAACGCGTTCCAGAGTGGCATACAAGATAAACGCGGCCTGCGTTGCGCTTAACAGAAAGTGATAGCGGCTTTCTTCGTAAACCAAAAGAACCGCACGTGTCACTACCCCCCTCTGAAAAAGTATCGTCCCGATGCTAAAGACAGAACATAAGAGAGAGTACATGCAATAAATTACATTAACAATGCGTCACAGCTAATCAGCGCGCGTAATAAGGTTTAACTCGCACCACGTGTACGACTTCGGGTCGTGCACGGCGTCGTTGGGATGACGTTAAGCTATCGGGCACGACCTCATAGTTCAGTTCACCACGACGTCGGACTACCTTGTAGGGTCCAAAGTAGCGTCGCAGGAGCTTCTCAGACAATCCCCGTCATCGTATCGGCGTCCAGACCCAGACAAGGTCACCGGGTTGGTATTCGGTGTGTTGTCGTCGAAGGTTGTAGTGGCGCCTGTCGACTGTCTGTTGGCTCTTGATACGCAGGCGGGCTAGCTGTCGAGCTTCTTCAGCGCGATCCAGGTAGCTGGCGACGTCGAGGTCTTCTTCGTCGGTGCCGACTGGTAGCAAGGCGTCAAGCGTCGTTGTTGGGCTCCGTCCGTAAACGAGCTTGTATGGAGCAAACTGCGTCGTTTCCTGCACGGCCGTGTTGTACGAGAAGGTTACATACGAGAGTATGGCGTCCCACGTCTTGTGCTCGACGTCCACGTTCATGGCCAGCATGTCGGCGATGGTTTTATTTAGACGCTCGGTGAGGCCATTCGTCTGTGGGTGGTACGCGGTGGTTCGGCGGTGGCTTGTCTGACTGTACCTCAAGATCGCTTGCGTTAGGTCAGCCGTAAAGGCCGTACCTCTGTCGGTGATGAGGACCTCGGGGGCTCCGTGGCGGAGGACGATGTTCTCAATGAAGAACTTGGCGACCTCGGCGGCAGTGCCCTTGGGCAAGGCCCTTGTTTCGGCATAGCGGGTGAGGTAGTCAGTCGCTACTACAATCCATTTGTTGCCAGAAGTTGACGTCGGGAACGGCCCCAGTAAGTCCATGCCGATTTGTTGGAATGGCCGTTGAGGTGGTTCGACGGGTTGCAGAAGTCCGGCTAGCCTAGTTGTCGGCGTCTTGCGTCGCTGACAATCTCTGCATGTTTTTACGTAGTGGGCGACGTCGGCAGTGAGGCGAGGCCAATAGTACTTCTCTTGTATTCGTGACAATGTGCGGGAAACACCAAGATGCCCGGCTGTCGGGTCGTCGTGTAATGTTTCCAGAACCTCTGGACGTAACGCTGAAGGTACCACGAGGAGGTGGTCGGCGCGGAGCGGCGAGAAGTTCTTCTTCAGGAGGACGTTGTTTCGCAGGAAAAACGAAGCCAGTCCTCGGCAGAATACTTTCGGCACGTCGGCGGTCTTGCCTTGCAGGTAGTCCATGAGGATCTTGAGCCCTGGGTCAGCTCGTTGGCGTTCCGCGAAGTCGTCGGTACTTATGGGTCCCAGGCAAGAGTCGTCGTCCTGGTCATCCTGGGGCGGCGGATCGACAGGGGCGCGAGACAAGCAGTCGGCGTCGGAGCGCTTTCGTCCGCTCTTGTAGACGGCGGTGATGTCAAATTCTTGTAGTCTGAGACTCCACCGTGCGAGGCGCCCTGATGGATCCTTCAAGTTAGCTAGCCAACACAAAGCGTGGTGGTCACTCACGATTTTGAAAGGCCTGCCGTACAGGTAGGGGCGGAACTTTGATGTAGCCCAGATGATGGCAAAGCATTCCTTTTCTGTCGTGGAATAATTGGCTTCTGCCTTCGAAAGTTACCGGCTAGCGTAACTGATGACCCTTTCAAGTCCGTCGGTCCTCTGCACGATCACGGCGCCGAGCCCTGTGCTGCTTGCGTCCGTGTGAATTTTGGTGTCAGCTTCTTCGTCGAAGTGCGCCAGTATTGGCGGCGTTTGCAGGCGTCGCTTTAATTCTTGAAATGCCTCGACTTGCGGCGTTTCCCATTTGAAGTCGACGTCGGCCTTCGTGAGGTACGTCAGTGACTCGGCGATCCGCGAAAAGTTCTTCACGAAGCGCCTGTAATAAGCACAGAGGCCAAGAAATCGGCGTACTGCTTTCTTGTCGGAGGGTGCAGGAAAGTCGGCGATCGCAGCTGTTTTCTGTGGATCAGGGAGCACTCCCGACTTGCTGATAACGTGGCCAATGAACAATAGTTCCTCGTAGGCGAAGCGGCACTTTTCTGGCTTCAGGGTAAGTCCCGAGGCTTTGATTACCCGAAGAACAGCTTCAAGGCGCCGGAAGTGCTCGTCGAAGTTGGAAGAAAATACGACTATGTCGTCCAAGTAGACGACGCAAGTCTGCCACTTCAAGCCTGCGAGTACTGTGTCTATAACCCGTTGGAAGTTCGCAGGCGCCGAGCATAGACCAAAGGGCATGACCTTAAACTCGAATAGGCCGTCTGCTGTTATGAAGGTAGTCTTCTCTCGGTCTCTCTCGTCCACTTTGATTTGCCAGCAGCCGGTTTTGAGATCCATCGACGTAAAATACTTGGCGTTGTAGAGTCTGTCCAGAGCATCGTCTATCCGTGGGAGGGGATACACGTCTTTCTTCGTGATCTTGTTCAGGCGACGATAATCGACGCAAAAACGTAGGGTTCCGTCCTTCTTCTTCACCAACACCACGGGTGATGCCCACGGACTCGTAGACGGCTGAATGATGTCGTCACGCAGCATTTCGTCGACTTGTTGCTTGATGGCCTCGCGTTCCCGTGCAGAAACTCGGTAGGGGCTCTGACGGAGCGGACGGGCATATTCGTCGGTTATGACGCGATGTTTCGCGAGAGGGGTCTGATGAAGCCTCGACGACGACGAGAAGCAGTCCTTGTATTGGTGGAGTAAGGCTTTGAGCTCCTTTTGTTGCTGCCTGGAAAGGCTTTGATTGACGTCGAAGGCGGGCGCGGACACTGCTGTCGACGTTGCGGCTCCCTGAGAATCGGTGAGGGCGAAGGCATTGCTCGCTTCCACAAATTCGCTTAGATGTGCTACCGTCGTGCCCCTATTCAAGTGCCTATATTCGTTGAAGTTCGTCACCATTACCTTGGCTTCGCCGTTATGAAGCTTGGCTATGCCTCTTGTGACGCACATCTGACGGTTTAGGAGCAGGTGCTGGTCGCCTTCGATGACACCTTGTAAGTTGGTAGACGCTTTGGTGCCGACGGAAATGATGACGCTCGACAGTGGCGGGATGGTTACCTGCTCTTCTGTCACACTCAAGGCATTGTGAGCGACGTTGCAGTCTGACGCCGTTGCATTATCCGTGGACAGCGTGATTGACCTGGATCTTAGGTCGATGACTGCGCCTTGCTGGTCCAGGAAATCCATGCCTAAAATGACGTCTCGCGAGCATTGCTGCAGGACCACAAAATTCACAGAATACGTCTGGCTGTGAATCGTGACTCTTGCCGTGCAGGTTCCAGTCGGTGTTATAAGGTGGCCCCCTGCTGTTCGGATATCCGGTCCTTCCCATGCAGTCTTTACCTTCTTGAGCTTAGCGGCGAAGAGACCACTGATGATAGAGTAGTCGGCGCCGGTATCGACTAGGGCGGTGACGCTGTGGCCGTCGATGATCACGTCGAGGTCGGTGGTTCGTCGTCTGGCGTTCCGGTTAGGTCAGGGCGTCGGATCACGGCTGCGTCGGCTTGGTCCGGTGCTGCTATGTCGCGTCGGCGGCGAGGCTTTGTCGTAAAGACTCTGCTCAGGCGGCGTACTGCGACTACGTCGGGAAAGTTCGTGCGTCGTGGTCGTCGTCATCGGCAGCGGCGGCGGCGGCGGAGGAGGGTCTTCGGCATTGCGTCGCGCAGCAACCGCACCTCCATCGGTTGCTGCCTTTAGTTTTCCGGGTAGGGGCTTGGGGATCGGCCCCGGTTAGGGCCGGTGTACTGGCGGCGATCCGGGGAGACGTAGCGGCCAGGCGAAGGTGAACGGGATGGTCGTCGTTGTTGCCACTGCGATCCGGCGATGTAGTCGGCGATGTCGCGAGGTCGCTCACCTGGGCGCGGACGCGGCGCGTTCACGTCGAAGCCACGCAGTCCCATCTCACGGTACTGGCAGTAGCGGAAGGTGTGCCCGGCTTCGCCGCAGTGGTAGCATAGTGGGCGGTGGTTCGGGGTGCGCCAAACGTCAGTTTTTCTCGGCGAGCGCTGGATTACTGGCGAGCGGGAAGGCGTCGGGGGTGGCGGCGGTGGCTGGCGACGAAACTGCGGAGACGTTGGGTCCTGGTGTTGGCGAGGAGCGGCGACAGGTCGTCGTGCAGTAGCGGCGTAGGTCATCACCTCCGGTTGGGGCTGTGGCCGTTCAGGAACGCTCAGTGAGCGCTGTAGTTCCTCGCGGACTACGTCTTCGAGAGAGGCGACTTGGGGCTGAGACGATGGCAACATGCGGCGCAGTTCTTCACGAACAATAGCGCGTATGGTCTCGCGCAGGTCGTCGGGGCAGAGTCCTCGGACTTCTGCGACGTCTGGCGACATGCGCCGATCGTATTGGCTGGTCCGCATTTCAAGAGTCTTCTCGATGATGGTAGCCTCGGAGAGGAACTCGTACCGTCTTTGGCGGGGTTCTGATCAGTCCGGCGAAGAGCTCCTGCTTCACTCCTCGCATAAGCAGGCGAACCTTCTTGTCCTCAGACATGTCGGCGTCGGCGTGGCGGAAAAGTCGCGTCATCTCCTCCGTGAAACCCGAGTTTCAAGCAGTGATGCGGCTGTTTCCTTCCGCACGACGCTTGCAAAGGTGCGCAGGAAAGCAACGCGGAAGTCGTCCCAGGTTCGAAGCGTTGACTCGCGGTTCTCGAACCAAGTCCTTGCGGCGTCTTCCAGGTAAAAATACACACGACGCAGCTTGTCGTCCGGGTCCCACTTATTGAGGGCTGCGACGCGGTCGTAAATGTCAAGCCAGCTTTCCGGGTCTTCGTAGGTCGATCCGCGGAAGGTAGGCGGCTTTTTGGGCTGGTTGACGACCACGGTTGCCCAAAACCTTGCTTCCGTCATCGTGGATGCCGGCTTCGTAGCAGCCTTTGTTTTCTTGTCCTTGTCGGGGAGCGGCAGGTATTCGGGCGGTAGTCCTTGTTGTCTTCGGCTCCCTCGAACGACCGGGTCGGCGTCGTCCTCTTGGCGGCTTGGGCTTGGCTCACGGCTGGACGGGGGCGTACGGTACATGGACCGAGAAGCACCTCCACCAGATGTCACGAGGTTGTGATACACGCAGCACTTGAGAGGAAGCACGCAGGAGTCAGGGCGGTGTCAGGCGAGCTGTTTATTGGGCGAACTTGTGCCCAGCAAAACAGGGCCAAACACAACTCACAGCAACAGCGGCGTGAACAGTCGTCGGCCGACGGAAAAAAAAAGACCCCCAGTGGCGCACTGCGCCGGCGTTTTATACACGCGTCGTAACGCGTTCCAGAGTGGCATACAAGATAAACGCGGCCTGCGTTGCACTTAACAGAAAGTGATAGCGTCTTCCTTCGTAAACCAAAAGAACCGCACGTGTCAGTCTTTTATACACGCGTCATAACACGTTCCAGAGTGGCATACAAGATAAACGCGGCCTGCGTTGCGCTTAACAGAAAGTGATAGCGGCTTTCTTCGTAAACCAAAAGAACCGCACGTGTCAATATTGCAAAACTGGTATGGTATGACTACATGGCTAACATACGTGGCAGGCGCTGACGTGTAAACCATTACATGCATGTCATGTAAGTCATGACTACGCTTCACATATAACAAATCTCGTATTAAGGAACGTGTATGAATGATGAAGGTATATGACTGGTGCAAACATGGATAGCCTGACATGCGTGTCATGTAAGAACTTGACATTGTAACACGCTGAATTCACGCTCGCGGCCGTTTGGCTAGCTTGAATTATACCAATTTTGGTATTACATGGCATGAATAGACGGCAGAGGTAAATAACACGCGGAAGCATGATAATCATGGCATTCGTGTCATGTGTGAAAATGGCTACATACGACGCTCATGAAGCATTCACGACCATTTAGCTAGCATCACATTTGGTGTTATGTGACGTGAATAAAAGATGAAGGCATGTGACTGGTGCAAACATGATAACTATGAGATGCGTGTCATGTAAGAATATGAGAATATACTGTGCTCATGATGCACTCGTGGCCATTCCGCAAGCTTCACATATACCAAATTTGGTATTGCGTGATGTGTAGAGACGACAAAGGTAAATGACGGGTCCAAACATGATTGCCATCACATGCGTGTGATGTAAAACATGACTACATGCTACACTCATAGCGTGCTTGCGGCCCTTTCGCTAGCTCCAGATATACCAACTTTGCTATTTCGTGACGTGAATAGAATAGGAATACAAATGCCAAGAAAAAAGCATGAAAAACAAGACACGGAAGTCATGTAAGGCATAATTCACGTTCACCTCGTATTATTGTGCTGATTTTACAGTGACATATATCTATCTTCCACATTCGAGCATCGCATATCATTGATTCCCACTGTACGTGGGATCTGCCAATCTTCTTTTGTATTTTTGTAATCCTTTATAACAAAAAGCATTGAACAATAAATGCGACATGCTCTCAAAATGCATATTACATTTTTTTCCTTGCTGTTGATGCTACAATCCAATTTTATCATGTTTACTATGTACGGACGGTCTCAACTCACATTTGTAACCCGGGACCTCCTATATACTGATTTGCAATGACTTGAATTTGTGAAAATAATAAAATTTCTTAATTCTTGCAATATATTTAATTTATGCGAAATCACAGCATTCCACTTGACACGCGAAAATTAGGAAGAATGAATGTGCTGGGAAGAGAAAAGGGGTGACTGCAGAGTGAGTTGTTCTCAACGAATCTGCGAAGTGCCAGATCAGATGTGGTGTCAGAGGGGAAAATACGGGAAAGCTATCGGCGCGAGCATGGCTACTCATTCGGAGACTTTACGCATTCGGATGGGACAGTTATGAGGCACCACCGAGGAGAAAGAACGAGGAGGGCTCTGTGCGAGGATAAAGTGTACGACGTGCTTCTCGTAAAACGATGCCGAGTACACTTGTGCAGGCTAGGTGGGTTACCACATTCCTTGGTTTTCTTGCTGGAAAGTTCTCAAGTACGTCGTTTCTCCTTTGCTCGGCAACTAGCCTGGTGGACCTTTTCGTGTCCGCATTTGTGCTTATTGGAATTCCTTCCCTTTCGGGTGTTTGAAATGTCGCCTTACTTAAGACCAAATTCTCCCTTTTTGCGACACGTGCGCTTCCAGAATAGTTTTGTGCCGCGACATTTTTCGGGATGTCGCCCTTCTCTTACTTCCTGTCTTTTTCTCATCTTTCTTTTCCCCTTCCTTTATTTCCCAGTGTAGGTTAGCCAACCACAAGTGCGTCTGGTTAACCTGCCTGACTTTTTTCTTTCCGGTTCGCTTCCTTCGTTCACCCTGTTTTCAACGAATATGGGGCTGTCCTAGTTTCCGATTCACGGCAAACCTCACAAACAGAGCTTGCTCAGAAGAAGATAGAGGCTGGGAAAGAAGTGGCATGTGCTTTCTTTTTTTTCTAAACATGGGCGTGTTTTACACTGACGTCCGCACCAAGACACCACCGACGACCTTTCTGTCCCGGAAACGACGTTGGTAAAATGCATGCGAACGCATGACAAAAAAAATGCTCGAGAAAAAAAGGCTGATCACTCCGTCATGAGAGTCTGTATCAGACGAATGGAAAATATGTCTTCACAGACGTTGTCAGGTTGTTATTGTGCATTGTTATATGACAACTTGCACTATGTTTATTAGTGTGGCAGCTATAGCACTGTTTCACGCATATGCAGCCACGTTGACGCCTACAGTTGTGCATTCTTTAAATTAGTGTGGCACTGCAAAGTAGAGAATTCCCAGAGCACACGGTTAAATCCACTGTATGTGAGACTGTCGGAAGCAATCGGATGCGTCCGGGAAAACGAATATCAATCGAAAGGCTGGGACGCAAATGCTTTTGTCGTAGAAAAAAAAGGATGGGAAAGTGAGGGCGAGCTGTGACAGAGAATATGTCCACAGAAAGTGCTACAAACTGTTCGCGTGACCAATGCTGCACACTTTCCAGGGAAGGGGCCTCACGCGATGATGTGAGGACTCAGTGTTTGTGCAAGCATTAGTTGTTTGCTTTTCTGCAGGGGCAATTATTTCTCAGTGCACAGTCGTGTTCTACACTCTCCGGTGTTTACACTAGCCCGAAGATACTATATTTATTGTATACAATAGGCTTCATCATGCGAAAATTGATCGCGACGTGAAGATTTTCGCGCAGAACGTGTGAGCAACATACCCCTTGTGCGCATTGCTGTAATTGTAGCCCATACGAACACAACAGGTTGCGCACGTGAAAACAGAAGAAAGATGCGGACATCCGCTGGGATGCAGGCAGAAATTTTTTTCAGGGGTGTGTGGGCACCCTTTTATATAGTCATTTTCGCTCAGTTGCCATACCGAAAACCGTTTTCAAGAGAAGAGGGGGGGGGGGATCGGGCCCAATGTGCCAACCCTTCGCTACAACACCGGTCGTCTCTAATAAAATCATTTGTGATGTGTGTCTGTGTCTAAGAGAGGGACAGTATAAATTCTTGTATTTTTCTTTATTTATCAGAAAGAAAGGCGGCGAAGTCGAAATAATCCGCAGTTCACATGCATTGTGGGAATCAATTTTACGCGAATCATTCAGCGATGCCATATTCTGTTGGCCTTGAAACAAGTGTTCCGATGCGGACACGTTTCTTTGTTAGTTTTGAAAAGTTTTTTATTTCGATTTCTACACAAATTCTCAATATATATGTCTGTACCTTTCAACACACATATTGGGCTTTTATTTCCTCGCTAAGTTCACTGGCTTGTATAGTTAGCTCATTATCTGAGGCCACGCTGCAGTTCCACACGACCTAACAGTAAAGATGCCACTGCTATTGAAACGAAGTGAAAACACAAATCGTTAGCCTATTCTTGACAAGACTGAAAACACTAGACAGTACCTCAATGATCAATAAAAGTAAATATTCATACTTTATTGCGTTGTGCTAAAACACACTGCCAGCCATGCAACCACAATTGACGTTCGACAGGCAATAGCGCAATAGGATGGAAAGGTGGGCTAGTTGGTAATTTATGATTGTTCAGCGAACTGGGAGCGCGGGAGTAAACACAGACACAAAGCAAAGAGAAGGCACACAGCACGAGTGCTCGTGCTGTGTTTACTCCCGCGCTCTCAGTTCGCGGAACAATCAAGCAATACCGCCTCAAGTAACGTTATAAAACTGTTCTTTATTACACTTATTCATGTCTTACACCCTTTGTTTGATCCATCATTTCTCAGAACGTTCTCAGGTTTTGTCTGCCACAAAGTCGCCAAGTATTTAAAGCAGTGTGCACTCAATGCGATGTTTTCAGGCCTTATACCACAGAGAGAAGTGTTACTGTCGGTAGTAAAGTCTAATACAGTTTACTAGATGCTCCACACGCCACATTCTACACGTCACGCATTACTTCTCAAATTCATTGCTATACATTGTGAGAAGAGCCTGCACCACTACTGTACACGGAATATGCAGTCTTTTTACAGCGAAATCTGTTATGAGATCACTTTTCGTGTCACGTGCACTTCCATGTTGTCCGCCGCCGCCGCCGCCGATGTCCGTAACCAATCACGCGAAATTAGAAAAAAGGACCTTGCACCAATGACAAAGCGGGACTTGAATCGGGGTCCGCTGGGTGCCAGCCTAATATTCTACCACTCAGTTACGCCGATGCTTGTAACTTGTTGTCAAACTTGGCTTAGGCAAGCATGACCTAGCACCATGGCACAGTGAGACTCGAACCCTGGCTCACTGCGTGCCAGCCCAATATTCAATCACTGAGCTACACTGGTGCTTGTGACTTGTCAAATTTGCCGTAGGCAGGCTTGACATCGAGAAAGCAATTGCGTTAATACGACTTATAAAATGTTTTACAACAGACAAAGATCAACCAGTCGTCGCACAATTCGAATAGCGTAACGAGTGGGCCGTCCAATGCTCCAACCCATTACAAACCATTCTTATTTCTCTATTAACTGTGGTGCATACCCACCTCAGCCATAATTCCTCATCGTCGTCAGCCACTGCACTAGTAATTGGCACAAAATTCCTTGCAAATGTTTAGTGGATACCACGCTTCTCAGAAAAATAACGAAAAATAGCGAATGTTGTCCTACTACCCAAGAATTTATTAATAATGCCCTAGCGAGTACCAAGCAAGTGTGGTTGCCGTAGTCACCCAATGAGTGTTTTGAAAAGGCTCTGAGAGGCCACTCTTCTAGTTTTCGCTCTGACTGTGCTGCATCTACTGCGCAGGCCGGGCGCTTTTTTTTTGGCGAAACTAAAGGAAGCTAAATTACGTGAGCTTTTCACAGATGAGATAGTAATTAGGTGGCCAGTAACAATTGTGTCTCTGCCAAAAATGTGAAGCCCAGCCGTTAAGTGCCACTGTGTATAGACAAAGTGTGGGCGTGGCAAGTTGCAGCTGAAGGAACTTCCCAAGCATTTGGCTCTTGAACGAAGCGTGGGAGGGGCCAAACGACATCGCGTGGGGCCGTTGCATCCCAAGGCAGCCTCACGCACCAGTGTGAACATTGTTTTGCAAGAGGATTTTCATAGCCACCTTTATTTTACATCAGCGGCTCTTTGCACTATTGTCCCATTGTTAAAACACGTGTGCTTGGTGAAAGGACCCACAGAAAAGTAATTGAGTACAGCTTGCTCAAAAAACGTCAGAATGCAGTTGGACTTCCTCTGTTAGGTACGGCCAGCCTTTCATGCACCATACAGCGAGGCTAATTTTGACTCTCATAGCTGGCGGGTTTGGCATTACTGCTCTATTTTGATTTTGATAATTCATTCCGCATATCAATAGATCACATTCGTCGATACATAATAAACTTTTAAGGCATACACGCAAAAGCTCAGTGTAAACGTCAGTAAACGTCCTTCCAAGAACTTTTATCATGGCTCTCACAGACACGCAATAACGGCATTGTTGCGAATTGACCCTGAAGAACTTCTCCATATGAAGATAACTGACCACAGTATCGCAGTTTATTACCTCACAAATCTGCGATCACAAAACTATTTTAGGATTCAACGAGAACAATATAATGACAATGATGTGTCGCACGATTTAGGCGCCCCCCTTCCCCAACCTTTTAAAGACGATAGTCTTTCTTGGGGACCTTCAACGCAAAAATCTTGGTCTGTCTGTCTGTCTGTCTGTTTGTCTGTCTGTCTGTCTGTCCATTTGTCTGTTTGTCTGCCCTTAACGGTACCCTAAAAACAGCAGACGATACCCCAAACGGCAGACCCCTTCTGCAGGGCCCACCAATATTGCTCAAGCTTCAGCGTTCATACTTGTGCGAATGTCAATTTAAATGCAAATATCACACATATCTGAGGCACCATAACAACACGTCAATATTCTGTATGTGTGTCTTTTACTAGAAAGGCGTACATAAATGATTCAGAGGACCGCAGCGTTCATCACGCTGCGCTGACCATGCAACGTTTGCACGAAGAAACAGGTGTTTCCAACGCTTTGCTAACACGACACGGTGGCGCCACCTACCCGTTGCTTTGCGTTCTACACCTTATCACCTCCTAAACAGGCACACATGCCGCGCGCTTCGTTTTTCAAAATAACGTTTCCTTAAAATTGGCCCCGTAACTACATTTCATCTGCAAATATCGTCGAAAGACGACAGTCTTGCGTGTGGAGAGAGTGAACAAAACATTTATTTGATGTTCTGCTCATGAAA
Source organism: Rhipicephalus microplus (assembly GCF_043290135.1). Classification (NCBI taxonomy): domain Eukaryota; kingdom Metazoa; phylum Arthropoda; class Arachnida; order Ixodida; family Ixodidae; genus Rhipicephalus; species Rhipicephalus microplus. Next base: position 75,081,661 of record NC_134709.1, on the reverse strand, counting down.
ATCGGTGAATGGTATTCTGGAGGCGCTGCGTTAGAGTGCCTTGAGCGTGCAGCGGAAGCAAACGAGCGCATCAAGTTATGTCACACGAGAGACATGAGCGCCATCAGGCAGATTTAGGGGCGAAGCTTCTTATGGCGTGGCTTGTGCGTCCCTCGTAGTACGTAAGCACCAGTGGCACATACCCGAAATAGCGGTCCTTACAATTTTCATCTCCAAGGTTGTTCCTGTGAGAGATTTCTTCTGTGTGTTGTTGAACAATAAAAGATAGTGCTCAATGCACATGTTAATGGCTGCTAAGGCGGAATGAGTGACAGGAGCATTCGGCCTTTAGGTAACGCACACGCTGCGATCACCATTAGCAGCTATTGGCATGTACATTGAGCACAATCTGACAAGAAAGGGTTGCTACGCTACACTCGCTGGGTGCAACCTCTTTGATTTTAGAAAGGTTTAGCGAGCGTTGGGCAGCATAGCCATGAATACAGTGAACTAGTATATACCATGAAATCGAGCTGGTTAAAGGTGGGAAGTAGACTTGAAGCGCAAGCCGTAAGAAAGTGTGCATGTGCCACCTCCTGTTTAGTCCTTGAAATGTCCGCTGGATGGCGGTGCTTTTATATGGAGAATATATAATGAAAAGATGCGAAATGGTGGTACTTGGAGTGCTGAATAGATGGACGAACGGATACACAGGCAGATGCATGGATGGACGCATGAACGGACGCAGGCGCGGATGCATGGACGAACGCAGGGACGGACGCACGAACAGACGCACGCACGGACGGGTGGATGGACGCATGGACGGTTACACAGACGTACGAAGGAACGGACGGAAGCAAGAACGAATGGACGGACGAATGCTTCACCCCACTCCCCATCATTCACACCGTGAATATGCTGCCATTTTTTTCCCAAAACAAAGCGCGTGGCTTTGAGACGGGTGTGCGCGCCCGTCTCAGTGGCGATAAGGTGTGAACGCAAGGTGACGGGTAGGTGCCACCACCGTCTCGTTTTAGCGAAGCATTGGAAACACTCGCGTTACGTGCAAGAGTTGCATGGTCAGCGCAGCGTGATAAGCACTACGGTCCTTAAAATTACTTATGTTTGCCTATTCTAGTAAAAGGCGCACATACAGAATATATGCGTGTTGTTATGGTGCTTCAGACATGAGCATTATTTGCTTTTTTATTGACAATTGCACAAGTATGAACACTGAATCTCGAGCAACTTAGGTGGTCGCTGCGGATGGGGTCGACTGTTTCGAATACCCAATGCTGTTAGGAGTGGACAAACAGACAAAGCTACAGAGAGACAGACAGACCAAAATTTTGCGTTGAAGGTTTCCTAGAAAGAATATCGTCTTTAATAAACGTTTTGTTTCCTCTCTCCAGACGCAGCACTATGTTCTTTGGACTACGTTTTGTATGTGGGGTTTAACGTCCCACAGCCACGATATGATGAGAGACGCCTTAGTTGAGGGCTCCGAAGATTTTGACCACCTGGGGTTGTTTAATGTGCACTCAAATCTGAGCACACGGGCCTACAACATTACCGTCTTTATCAAAAAAATGCCGCCATATCCACGAAGTGAATGATGATGAGTGGGCGAAGCTCCGGAAGTAAACCTGGTAAACCGTGAATCCTCCGTACATTTTGCCCACTCGATTTTATTGCAACGCTCCCCCTAGCGTACGTCGCCGCACTATATCGAACGATGACACGCGCCATATGTGGCATCATTCCTATTTTATAACACCTCGCATCTTTCATAATCAACTACACGTACCGCCGTCTAGTTTATAACATCTTGCATCTTTTGGACGGACGGACGGACGGATGGACGGACGGATGGATGGATGGACGGACGGACGGACGGACGGACGGACGGATGGACGGATGGATGGATGGACGGATGGATGGATGGACGGACGGACGGACGGACGGACGGACGGATGGACGGATGGATGGTTGGATGGATAGATGGATGGATGGATGGATGGATGGATGGATGGATGGATGGATGGATGGATGGATGGATGGATGGATGGACGGATGGACGGATGGATATGGCTGTACCCTTTAGATCGGGCGGTGGCTAGCGTAATACTTAGAACTGAACGAGAGCTGGCTACATACAGGAAACGCACAGCCCACGCCTTAAGGAGCTCCGCTCCTAAAATGCAGCCGCCGCAGCCGGGATTTGATCCCGTGACCTGCGGGTCAGCAGCCGAGCACCTTAGCTACTAGACCACGGCGGGGGGGCAACGACATTTGCAGTGTAACATAGAAATGCGGGCCCAATTTTTTTCTTTGGTTCCGAGGACTGAGCTTGAAGCTACACTGCCTTGAATACAAAAAGAAGGCAAGATACAACACGAAATTTGTATTTATTATTTCAAGCCAACTTTCAAGAGAAGTTGGCAGAAAAGCGCTCAATGTGAGGTTTGAGTATAATAAATAAATGTTCGCGCATGACACGCCAAGGCACAGAAAAAATATTGCGTATCCATAATCTATAGTGAATCCAAAGTGTCTGAATAAACCACACGCTTCCATGCAACTTCAAAGCCACTGCTCTGAGAGATATTGTTAAGAAACATTGAATGTTTTTTCATTAAAGTGCTACTTCAGCATGTGTTCTCATTGCTGCTATAGTGAATATAATTATAAAGTGGTTTTGCGTACGACAGCAACATTGTAATGAACAAAGTTTAAGATTTTCTGACAAACAACACCGATGTGAGCCGTGGAATTTTGTCTTTTTCTTCTTGCAGAAATGAAAAATTGAATTGCTGCACAAACTTGAAGAAAAAAACAAGAGAGACAAAAAACAAAAAACAAACAAGTTTGTGCAGCAATTCAATTTTTCAAGTATGAACCAACTAGTCTGCAAAAAAGTATTGCTTCTTGCAGAAGCATTCGTTCGAATACAGGTTTACGCAAAAAATAATATCACTTGCCATGTCAAGCAGGAATATCGGGGAGCGCATCGAAAGTGCACAGTTTAAATTGTGTGTCTCAATACGCATGGTGAACCTGTAAAATCGTGAACTTTGGAACAAATATTTTAATCCTGATAATCACTCAGTTTAGGTTACTTCCGCTGTGCGTTCAATAGACGCACCTGACATTTTAAGAAAATACACTTCGAGAAACATGCAAGCCTACCATGCCCAGGTTACTTCCGCTGTGCATTCAATAGTCGCACCTGAGATTGTAAGAAAATACACTTCAAGAAACATGCAAGTGTACTATGCCCAGGTTACTTCCGCTGTGCATTCAATAGTCGCACCTGACATTGTAAGAAAATACACTTCGAGAAACATGCAAGTGTACTATGCCCTATTATTTATGTTTGTTGCTTAGCGAGAAGACCTGAGCCTTTCTGCGTCTGGCTCCCTCCTTTTGCATACAAATGGGAACCCGAAGCTTAAAACTGGAAGCTGTAAGTCAAAGAAATCACTTCCCTTCTGCCCTTTCATTTGTGTAAATTAACTGATTCATAGAGCAAATGAAATATTCAGCCATTTTCCTAATGAATGCATTCTTTATATCAAGTATCCGCCTCGTTTCACGCTTACAAAGGCAGTGTGTTTCCCCGAGAAAAATGGTGAACGGTGGGGTCATTTGCAGTTTATCGCCATCGCTGCAAGCAGCACTCGTGTACGTGTAATTTATGCAAGATAAAATTATTCAGAGCTGACTCCATACTTAGTTCGCGCCCGCGAGGCACCTCACAGAGTGCCTTCTGCAGTTGTACGTGCTTACGTTTCTTTACCATTTTAAAAAACAATGCCCCAGTGGGTGTTTTATAAGATGTATAAGAGCACTGTTCCGCCGAACGTTGTTCAACTTTATCCACGAGCGTAACTTGCTTGCTTTAGGTGTTAAGAGTTCTGATTTTATATGTATGCTATTCCAAAAGTCAGTCTTTTGAATCTTAAAAATCGAGCATGTTAAAAGAAAAAAGAAAGAAGTCGTATGTTCATGCTTTTTCAAGTCAAGCCAATACATTGGTTTACATTACTGCATTATATGCGTCGCCTTTTGCAATGAGACGGTGTAAGTGAAAGCGGTTAAAATAAGTAGCCTATGAGTGTTAAGAACTTCAAATCGAACTATTTTGTTCTGGTGTCCTACGTTTGCTAGATGTAAATCGAAAGCTTGTTCCTACGGTGTGTATTCTAATCAAGGACGTACCATTGTCGGGTGTTTCGATGGTTACAATTATAGTGATAAATCCTACTGGGCAGAACAATATTGGTAAGTAACAATACCCATGAATGCTCTCAATAATGTCTGGTATAATCAAATATAAAGAAAGCAAAGCGTGTACTGAATTACGTATAGTCCCTGTGGCAAATTTCGAGGATGTCTAAAGATTGAATCAGCAAGACAAGGTTAAGGCATTGTTAAGAGCTGGAAAGCAGCAAAAGACGAATTACAAACAGTCACAGGTCACAGCCCGTGAAAAACAACGCAACGGTGTGTGGAACAAATAGCCTAATGATGAACAACGACAATATGCAAATGTATTTAGGTAGCAATTGTTTTTAAGGGCAGTGGAACCCACATGAGCTTGGTTCGGTCTGGAGGCCGTACGATGCCTCTCAATAGTGCAACTGAAGAACCATTATCCTTGCAAAAGCTAAAAGCTAAGCAATATGCGCAGTTTTGTTTCGAAAACCACGCTCAAACAATAATAGAGAAGGTGCACTATCAGTAGTTTATAGATAAAGGTGAGAATACCAATACTGGGAGTATTGCGTTTTATAAAAAGCATCACACGTTCCAGAAACGAAGCGTGGGGCTCTCAGATAAGATACACAAGCCCCCGAAGGAATAAAGAGATAGCAACAATAACTTGGCACACCAAGGTGGTGTTGCTTCGTTTGTCGGTGCTTTCGAGATAAAGCGAGGTGACGGATTCACCGTACCTCGCATCGGAATCCTATCAAGGCTTTTGCCACCATCGGTGACTTTCTCTGGATCCTGCCGAACCACTTTTAATCCCTGTTTTTTAGCAAGAAGAAGGCCGTGCCTGATCATGCAAATGCTGCTCGTAGAACAAGGAAACGCGCCGCACTTTTGTTGATGTCAATATTCAATGTGCGGAGATCTGAGCATTACTCATGCAGCACAAAGCGCAAGGATTATACTGTTGCCATGCTTTCTGTTCCAAAGGTATGTTTGACAAGTGAACGTTGCAAACAAAGTGAAAAAGTTGCGCATTAGTTATGCATGAACCCTATACTGTGGAGACAGCAGGTAACAGGATGGCAAATGGGCTCTTTGGTATTGTATGCGCGTGGACGTATAAAAAAAAACATGAGTGCAAGTACAAGACATGCAACAAAGAGAGGTGCATATGGCTTGTAGTTACTTTGTTTGTTCTGCATTTTTTTTTCTTTTTTGGCTCTAAGTTTTACATAGCTTCAAGCCCGCGAGTTGGCTGGAGAGCTCGGCATAGGAGTACCCACGTGGGAGCTACCCACTACACAGAGATCAGTGTTTTGGAGTACCCAATAAAGATTTTCCTATTCGATACAAACTGATGAATCAGTAGGCTACCCATTTATACCAGTTATTTCATTATTAGGCGTGAAAAACTTCGCTAGAATCAAGAAGTAAGAAATTACACCAGACAATGAAGCTTATACCAATCATTTGAAATGCAAGCGCGAAGGCAAGCTGTTTTCTGTTTAGGGATGATATATTCGTAACTTCATGGAAGGAACCGTGCTCACAGGAATGTCTTTTAAAAGCTCTATATTATTGTCTTAAAGTGGCGATAGTGAAAAAACACCATTACCGCTTACCAAGAGCATGTACCCATTACGGGCGTTACATTTGGTTGTCGCATTTTTCGGCACACCTTGGCGAACAAGAACGCACTCCTTGTTGCCAGGATGAGGGAACTTTTCCGGAAGCGTCTTCTTGCTCTTTCGCGTCCAAAGCCGCACACAATCTGGAACTTGGCGGCACACAAAATGCGTGCGTGCTTTTAGATGGGAAGCGCTCTCTTTGAAGCCCTGGTAGAAGCAGAAATAAATATACGATGTTAGCATTTCGCGAAAGAGTTTGCACACTGTCCTTCAGATATGCCTCCCTTTTTTTGGCCGTTTCTTGCACCAACAAACATTACTGCTGTAGAGGAGTGTGTGTATGTGCGTTCAGGGCAGGACCTAAGAGGGGAGGGTAAATTTGGCAATGTTCGGAATTTTCAACGTTCTGCACTGCCTGGAAAAGAAACTTTACTGCCCTCTACTTTAAGGGAAAGTCATCTCTTTCAATCAAATCCGTCCAACCACCCATCCACTCATGCATCCAACCACCCATCCGTCAAACCACCCATCCCCCATCCATGCATCCATCCATCCGTCCACCCATCCGTCCATACATCCGTCCATCCATTTATCCGTCCATCCGTCCGTCCGTTCGTTCGTTTGCGTACTGCCTTTGTCTGGGCACTCTCTTAGCTGCTTTCTTAAATTGGTATATAGCAAAACTGGCACAGCATGGAATGCTGTTGATTCCACGCCATACGTCCTTGCCATTCTGGTGGGTATGTCAAATGTATTCCAAAAAATTGTTCTGATTTCTTAGATTGAAAGCAATGCCTTACACAAGCATTTCAGTAAATAGATCGTTCCTTGTCGTCCCATAGGAGCCTTCCGCATTTCGCATAATATCGTCTCAAGGTTTTTTTGTGAGAAAAGGTATTCTGAGGGGGTCGTTTGTCGTTTGAATTACAATTTTACAATACATATTAGGCAGAAATGTTAGAGTAAGGTGCTCGAATACAAATAATGGTACTGCAATGTCATTGTCATAAACGCCTCTAGAATTTCCGTCCACATTTTTATAGATGCATATATGCGTATCTGAGTAATGAATACTTTTTCTGCGAAGATGTATCATGAAATAAAAAATATTTGAGATCACTGAGGTTTCTAGATCGTATGAGAAAACCTGACCACTTATAAAAAAATTATTTTTGGTTCACATTGAGACGGAACTTATACCACGTGGTGCTCCCATCAAAAACCGTGTTTATATGGAAAGTGAAAACAAATAATTAGTTCTTGTGTTGGAACTAAAACATTGAAAATTTTGTCTACAGAAAAAAATGTATTTCCAGTTCTATTTGACAGCACTTTGCCCGTTGTGTCACTACTGCAATGTTTTAAATAAAATAAGAATTTGGAACTCTGCTGTTCATGGCTGTGATTCCATTTGATCATATTGCACTTCGTAAACTCAGTAATGAAACTGTGGCATGCACGAATAGAAAAGTAGCCATTATTAGAGAAAATTAAAAAAATTATTTTCTTCATTCAATTTGCAGTTTTTCTTGAAATAATTTTATGAGATGCGATAAGTTTTATGATGGAAGCACAAGTTTTCCACTATTCAACATGTATGAGCAATGACTCTTTAAGGGCACTTGAAAACAGATTTTGCTAGTTGTAAGAAAGAGTGTGCCCTCACAGCCATACAATTCACATTATATAAAATTGTGAAGAGTCACCGTGGCAATTAGTTTCGCAAGACGTTTCTTGGTCATACGGTATTTGCTTTTATTTTCTTCGCGAACGCAGTTTCAGTACTGGATTACATGTTTTTTTGCGCTTTATATTTCTGTGACCACTTTATCTTGGCTCTCATATGTGGTGCACAGAATACGGCACCTAATTAGCTCCATACCTTACTATGTCCATGAACATCTATATCAAACTTAGGCTTTGGTTAGGCTTACATTTGTAATATTTTTGCGTGCAGTGATTTTCACTGATTTCGCAACAGTAAGAGGCAAATAATGTCACTGTTTAAATTCACTTTTGCGGTTGGTATACTAATGAAACTGTCTATTCCGTATGATCTCAGTTAAATTTGAGAGTGATTATTCGTGTTTAGCACTGCAAACTATTGTATATAATGCAACACTGTCTATCGTTTGAACTGGCACTTCACGGTCCTACTTCATACTGCTTTGCGAAACTTGCTAGCCTATCCTATACCTGAAGCTAAAACAACCTCTTTGCTGATGTTTACGGTGCGTTTTACTCACGAAAATAGAAAGACGTTCAAAAGCTGCTGGCTTTCTTCCAAACTAGGGCATAACGGTATCTCCCTGGTGGACCAAGCACTCTGTGAGTGTTCTTTTACAGGGTCTTTTTTTTTCTTGGTTTTGCATCTTTGGTCCTTCAGTATTGCTATACGCCAAAAAGGAACTCTTCCTATTCATTGTTCAGAACAAAAATAACCGGACACAATAGTTGCGCACCACTCAAAAGAAGCATGGACAATCGTCGCATGTCATAAATAATATACCACAGAAAGCTGGTGGTGCATAATAAAGGGGGAGGCAAACGACTATCTCTAGCATCATCAATAATAATTGTGAGTGGTGTCTTTGATCACTAAGGTTCTGTACGTGACCACTGAGGTTCTAAATAGCACAAGACGTAGCTGCATTCTACATATGTACTTGAGAGCTCCTGCATCGACTACTGTTTTATATGAAAGGATTGCCGACACGTTCTTACTATATATTTTTGCTAGTCCGCATCAAGGATCCGTAAGCTAGTGATATCAAATGTGCAACATTTCATGAGTAGACACCTGAAATGAATACGCCGATCTATAACTTGGAAGCATGGTGCCCTGGAAACTTGTGGCAAGCATGATGAACTCGAAAGCGCATTTTATCGCAATTTTATCTTCACCATAGGTTTACTCGAAGCCACAGAACTTTTTCAAGCGCATGGAAAAATGTTACTTAAGTCTTGAAAGCTTTTTACTCCTTACCCGCTATTTTTTTCCGGTAAAAAGGCGCCGTTATTTATTGCTCATTCCGATTCTCATTAAACTAAAGAACTAGCTAGGCGATGTTGAAAACATATTTTTATCACAAATTTAGTCAAATGAACGTAATAAGGTTAATATCCAAACAATACATAGGAAACCAGCTACCTGCTGCTAATAAATGAAGACCTTACAAATAAAGCAGGTTTGTTCACTTCTGTAGACGAAGCCTCTTTGGTGTATTTCACTCGGGAAGCTTCGGGGCTGTGTGGAAAATTTCAAAACATGGAATACCACAAAGCGGCTTCGCTAGCGGGTACTCGTAATGTTAGCGACCGAGCTGTCCTCGTTATCACCGGTGTAGCTACTCATTCACCACCATGACGGTGTTCACTTCCGGACACAAGATAAATATCTCTATTGAAATCATCATCACTCGAAGAAGATGACGAAAACGAATAACTTTTTTTTCATGTTCGTGGGTCACGTGACCCACGAATCCGTGCGGCGTCGACGTATTTCCATACAAAATCGTGTTGAGCGTGAACACGAGGTAGCGCTGGTTCCTTCCCTTCGCTGGGCTGGCACGCAGAGGGCCAGTGTTCCAATCTCGCTCTGTTCTGAGCGTTTTTACTTTTATTTTTTAGTTTATTGCCGTAGTCGTTACGGACAGCAGCGGTGGAAACTGCGGTGCCAAAAAAAAGTCCTTCTTGCCGTCTCATAGCAGCTTTCCCCGTAAAATTGGCAATGTTATGAAATTTAATTTAGTTTTTCAATATATCTAAAAGCCCTTCGATGCAATTTTGATGCCATTACAACATTTAGCGCTTTCAACGCCCCCTGTATAGTGTATATGGGCTGATGAAACCGTAACATATACGCAAGGCCTGATGGCAAGGTTGCCCATACTATATTTTCTTTTCCTCGTGTCGCCTATATTTTTTGTGTTATGGGGGAATGCATCGGCAGCGACGTGCTTCCACTTCTTCATATCTGTCAGGCTACCCTAGGTGTCCCCATCTGTGCATTCTAACTGATGGAGGCAGCCCAGCAACAGCACTTCTATATTCTTCCCGTGACTGCCTCCTGTCGACCAACGGCTTGCACGTCACACTGACTCTGATGTATGACGGAGGGGAACGTATTATTCTCGAGGGTGTGGTCGTCTCGTGCATGCTGCTTCGCTGACGCGACCGTCATCATGGGCTCATCTCGCCGACGGTGGCATGGTGTCTCGCCGAATTCCCGGGAGAACAGACGTTCTACCTAAGCTTGACATTCCCTTCTTTTCGATAGAGCCTCTTTGTACACGTTGCATTCTTTTCCTTTTTTTATTTGGGATCACCCGGTAATATATACTACGGTCATTTGATTACCACTTCTGTGTCCAAATCTCCTGCCCACGCAGTCTTCTCAGACAGGGAGCTTGAGGTTAACAAGCACTTCCGTTCAGACAGCCCAGAGCAAGTGCGTTTCGATTGATGATCCATCGAACACACGAAGATCAGAGCGAGTGGTGCGCAACAGCTAACTGAACTAAGGCTTATTCTTCGCATGAAACGCTCGTGGCTTTTAAAGTCATTACTCAATGTCCAAAACTTTCTAGCAGTCATTAAGTTCTTCATTTATATGTGGGGTTTAACTTCACAAAACCACCATATGATTATGAGACACGCCATAGTGGAGGGCTCCGGAAATTTAGACCACCTGGGGTTCTTTAGCGGGCACCCAAATCTGAGCAAACGGGCCTACAACATTTCCGCCTCCATCGTAAATGCAGCCGTCACAGCCGGGAGTGGATCCTGTGACCTGCGGGTCAGCAGCGGAGTAACTTAGTCACTAGACCACCACGGTGGGGCAATCAATATGTTCTTCAAGGCCTCAAGACGGTTATAGTGAGGTCTTTATATTTATGAACCACGTGACATGCACAGAAAGAGCCATAGTTCTATATTCCAATTCGAGTGTCCTGATTAAAGCTAATAACTAAACTTGCACTAAATAAGCTCCTATTGATTATGAAATCTATTGTAAAAATTAATACACAACAACTCGTACACTCAAATGCTTGACATGCTCGATGGCGGTGACGCCACATTATTTAACTTGTCTGCTGCACGGACTCCTGAGGTTCTGGCTTTCAGCAGCGAATGCTAGCATATTCAAACAAGATATGTGTACACATTGTGGAAATATAGAAAATGAAAGGAATAGAAACAAAAGAGAATAATTTACTGTATGAGCAGCAGGGCTCACAGATACAGTAACATCACAAATATATTGGTGTCAGAATTCAGAATTGAAAATTCCAACTAACGATAGGTGGCATAGTGCTTAGTTCATACGTATGCAGGAGACATGGCTATGCTAAAAACAGCACAACCTCAGAGCCGCAATCTCAACCTCATGTGAAGACATCAACTACATGGTTTAAATAAAAATTCGAGTGATTGACAAGATTTTACTACCTGAGGCACAAACTAAAATATTGGAACTTTAGAGTTATAGCTATTTCAAGTCGTAGTATAGCATAAATTTGCCCGAGAAAACATATTTTTATATGTGAAAAAACACACGCCATGGTAGCTTAAGAACAACGGGGCAGCTTTTTACATGAAATGAAATGCCAAAGTAAGTTTATTTGAATGGCAAAGGAGCATAGATTATCACAATTATCCCGCGATCACACAATCGAGATTATTCGAGTAAACAATTGATCATATCGCTCGCAAAATAACAGTAGCGGTTTTTAAAAAAAACATACAGTTAGTATATGTAGTGATACATAGCACACCGAACAATGTTGACAGGGACGCGGGTAGTGGGAACTGAACTAACAACAGTGTGTTTCTAAGCTGTATTCAACAACTTCACAGGAATGATGTTAACACCACCACATCACAGGAAAGGTGTTTATAGAATAACATTTTTGCATTAGTGCTATTCAAACACTCTCTACTTGACATAATGTTTTACAAGATGTTAATCCGCTTTCTCGAACAAAAATAGCGCCGTCTGTACGTTGAAGCCCACACAGTAAAAATTAAAATGCGTAATACTTCTAGAAACGAAAGTTTCCACAATTAAAAAATATTTTTTTAGTTTTTGTTGCTGAAACTTTACTAATGTTTGTTTCTGGGAAAATAGCTATATTGCAGCGTACTCGTGCATTCTTACGCGAGTGGAGGTTCCGCTGCACTAACGTCAGAATAATCGGCGAGACTTAAGCTATTGAAAAAAAGTGCCGCCATATCCACGAAGTGAATGATGATGAGTGGGCGAAGCTCTGGAGGAAAACCTGATAAACCATGAATCTTCCGTAAATTTTGTCCACTCGATTTTATTACAATGCTCCCCCTAGCGTACGTCGCTGCACTAAATTGAACGGTTGCCTTCTACCAATGACACCTGCCATATGTGACATCATTCCTATTTCATAACATCTCGCATCTTTCATCATCAACTACAAGTGCCGCCGTCTAGTTTATAACATCTTGCATCTTTTCATTATCAAATACAAGTACCGCCATCTAGTGAACACTGCAAGAACTAAATGAGAGGGGGCTACATACAAGGGACGCTACCGCCATCTAGTGAACACTGCAAGAACTAAACGAGAGGTGGCTACATACAGGGGACGCACAGCCCACGCCCTAAGGAGCTTCGTCCCTAAAAAAAAACGTACGAGACAAGGTATCTTCAGTGCGTCGTATCCTTTGCTTTCGTGTTCTTAAGGCATATACGCAATACAATTCATTTTTATTTTTTCTTTTAAGAACTCAATAATGCACTTGCGCTTGTAATGTATCGTGCACAACATTCGCAATTTGCGTATAAACCCTTCTTAACCTTTGATTCATCTTTAAATGGGGAAAAAAACGCTGTCGTGCAGGTAACAACACTCACTCGGTTGCAATGTAGAAACAAAAACAAATACCCAGAACTACAAAAATAACAGAGGGAAAAAAATGTAATCAAACTCACATCTCTATTCCTGCTCCGTGCAGTGAGCACCGCAAAGCGGAAGCAATTTGGCTTGGGCTTGAGCAGTGAGAAAAGACGCTGCAGCTGTTTCTTGCCTATCGTACGCTATCGATAAAGAAAGGAAAAATTCTAACGAAGTATAGCTCATTTCTTTCGCCTTTTACTTCTGCGCTGTATATGACGCTCATGACTATGAAACATGCGCTTTGCACATCCGACTGACTGTGTTAGTATTTTTTTAAAGTACCCAGTATTTGTAGGCGGAGGAGGGCAAAGGAATGAAAGAAACGCAAATGATCGTACTGTTGGGTACTACACTTCATCGAATTCGATGTACGCTTGACGAGATAAAGTGCAGCTTCAAAAAGTCGCCGAAATTACTTGATAAATGAATGTAGATGCACCCACTTTTCAAATATATATGTACGATTCACGCTTCATGACCACTGAGGCAATAGCGGCTTCTCTCACGAGTTCTCGCGATACATTGTTTACACTCCAGTGAACATTTTGCACATAGATACCAAGATGACAACACTGATGAAAGGCTTAGAAGCAATAGAATGACAAAAAGCAGCATTCAGTCCCCTCACTGACACCTCTGAAGTGGCCAACAGCCCAGAGATGGTAGCAGCAAGAAAAAGATCGCCCATCTTTCCGTCTACATTCCCTTTTCAGTACGTACAAGGAAGAACTCCCTAAATGCGTTAAACGGAGCTGACAATTGTCCTTAGTCGGAGGTAAAGACTCTGGAAAAGTGACTGAAGTCATCCTTGGCACTGAAGGCTTTGAAAGAGCTAACTGTGTTAATCTTCTAACGCAGAACACAGTTTTTAGGAACACACTTGGAGCAATGTCCTATTATTCATTTTTTGCTTCTTCTCTCTTTAGCTATTCTTTTTTTAGTTATGTTTTTATCTTATACGACAGTACTTTTGATTTTCCGAATATTAAGAAAACTGCAAAGCTTCCACAAAGTTACTCAAGGCTTCAAACACTGGATGATGCTGAAAACTGCTCTAGTTACTGACAGATTGCTTCTATGCCTTAGCTAGGTGACTGGGGTTCTAGTTCATTGCTTGGCTTTAGCTAGGTCATAGTAGGTTGCCTCTACGTCGATTCTCCGTGCTGAGAGGTTTGAGTTAGACGGGAAGCAGTCGAAGAAATGACACAGGTGCCCAAACTCTAGATAGAGCAGCTACCATTGAAACCAAGAGTTCATAACTCTATGGCCTCGTTGTCGTTTGCGTAAGCCCTCCGTCGCTACGAGCTGGACTTGCAGCCGTACGTTTTTACCTTTTTCATACTCTTGGTTCTCCATTGTTGCAGTTACTTAAGGTTCTTCGTATTGCCGCCAACGTTTCGTACTCATTTTTTTTTTGTTGGACATTATCTTCTTTTAGTGGACCATTTATGAGTAGCCAGATTAGCCCCATTTTTCTGACACACACCACTTTATGATAAGAATTAATTCTCGGGCTAACTGTTTCCTTCACCATGTTCAGTGGAACATCGGAATTAGTAAAATTTATACCATGTCTGTAGCAGATACCTGTTTATGATATGGATCGTTCCTGGGTGGACTAAAAAGGCATAACTTGCTGTTATAAGATTTGTAAGGAACAAATGCACTGCGCAATGAATGGTTAGGGCTAAAGTTAAGAGTCATATTGATTTATTTGATTGATAGGTGGAGTTTAACGTCGCAAAACCATCATACGGTTATGAGGAACGGCGTAGTGGAGGACTCAGGAAATTTGGACCACCTGGGGTTTTTTAACGTGCACCCAAATTTCAGCACACGGGCCTACAGCGTTTTTCCTCCATCGAAAATGCAGCCGCCACAGCCGGGATTTGATCCCGCGACCTGCGGGTCAGCAGCCGAGTACCATAGCCACTAGACCACCACGGTCGGGCAGAGTCATACTGAATACACATATCGGAGCATAAGTTTTCTGATTATAGGGGCAGGCTAGCTGTCAAGATAATGCACATGTTCGAGCGAGACTACTTGAAGTCCACACGCTTTTCTTATGAGTTGGTGACATTGTTGAGGCACATGGCCGAGAAGATGTGAACTACCTGTGACTTGCTACGTAGCCTCTAATATTCGCTTTTACAGCTAAAAAAAAACAAAAGAAGGTTACCGCAAGAATAGACCTAAGGACGCTAGCAAAGTTAGAGTGCCGAAAATGCGAGTTATGTATCGGACTAGCCATTTTCTATGTATTCGTTTGTTTCGAGCATTTGTTTCATATTATTGATGTACTTGAATTTTGCAACAGTGATAAGCCAGTCGGTGTAAAAAGTGGCTTGCGTCCCTTCCTTTTCATCTCTTTCTTGGAGAAGAAAAAAAAGCGTGGCGTTATTTATTATTTTTCTTGCGCTATCGAGGATTGGCCGCTAGGGGGCCACGGTGTGCGGACGCGCGTCGCATCGGCTCCGCAGATTTTCCATGGTTTTCGGCGATTTCTTTCCAGCCCTTCAGTTCAGAGTATTCCCAAGTGACTGCGAAAGTCCTGCGGTCTCTCCCGATACCATTTGTGCAGGTGAGCCCGTGTTTCGGTCACTTTTCGAAGATTGCCCGTACCGCCACGCTGGCACGACAGTCAAGCCAGTAGACAAGGCACAGTAGGCCTGACAAGTCGTCGGAGCAAGCGGGTGCCCCATCCGCTGCACCGGCGCCCGAAACGGAATTCGTGCAAGTCGAAGGGGAGGAGATATCGCCGACAGAGTTCGCAAAAGAGCAGGGATGGTGCGAGATCAAACGAAACACCAAGAAGGCGGGTGGAGACGCCGACCCAGCGAAGAACCAGCAAGCAACGCCAGCGTCTACCGAGAAGGCGGCGTTTATACAGAAAGCGACGCAGTACGTGCGGAAGATCACCATGACGAGCCGAATGCCCAACCTGCCAACGGATGACTACAAGATCATCGTGCGACCCTGGGATGGCTTCAACGTATCCCACTACCAGAAGGACCGCGTTCACTGCTGCATACGCAACGCTGCAGGGGTGGGGCGCGAGGTAGCCGAGGAGGACAGCGTCTGTCTCAATGAGTGACAAAACTTTATTAGAGAGTTTTAGTACTGCGTACGCTGCGTACGTGGCGGCGTTGCGTACGTAACGACGCCACGTTCTGCGTAGTGCGCATGCGCAGACCGCAACGCGCACGTATCGCGTTACGTACGCAGCCACTACGTACGCACGCATGAGATACGTGCGTGTGTGTGCGTACGTATGAGGTGATCGCGCCGCTCTTGAACAAGTTCGCGACAGCGCGAGACTTCGTTTTGCAAAATGGCGGCATCGAAGGCAAGCCCCGACCGGCTCTGTGGCTTAAAATATGGCCATAATCTGGCTATAACACATGGATTTGCTCACATTGGCTGTCAACAACACGTGCTCCTATTTTGATCTACGAGATGGCGCAACACGCTTCATGCTCGTTACGTACGCGGATACGACGGCGCACTAAAAGCCTATTAGTGGCGAACGATGCCACGTAACGCAAGGCGCTTGCGTCATGCGTACGGTGCACTATTCCGCAGTACTAAAACTCTCTATTGTGGTAAGCACGCCGTCAGAAGATCGCGCTAGACGATATGGAGGCATTTGCAAGCTGCGAATTGGTGACCGTGAGTTCGAAGCGAGTGCCTACAAAGCGGCTCCAGAGAACACGTCCAAAGGCCTCATCAGGGACATATCGCTAGACGAAAAGCCGGCGAACGTCGTGAGAAGTCTGGTTAACCACCGCAACCCGAACGTCCTGCAGCCAAGCGCATGGGAAACACGACCAACGTGATAATCCTTTTCGACGGCTACTACGTGCCTCGTTACGTGAACTACGGCGGGATGGTGATAAGGTGCACTCTTTACAAGAAACATATTGATATGTGCTACGAGTGTGGTCGTCTGGGACACGGGGCCGACGTGTGCCCAACCTGAACGACAACAAGTGCCGTGGGTGCGGATGCGGTAACCCGCCCGACGATGATCGGTGCGAGCCGGTGTGCCAACTGTGCGGAAAGGGTCACCTCACCGGAGACCGCAAGTGCAAAGCTAAGTACAAGACACCCAACCTAGTCAAGCGCCGACAGTGGGAACGCAGAATGCGCGAGGAGGCTGAGGCCGCCTACAGCAGTAGCAGCACCGTCAACGACAGGGAGGAGGGCTACGGACGACGCCACGCACCGAGACGACGTCGTGGCAACAGTCGATCGGCCTCGAGGGAGACCCGCGCGCGGAGCCGCACTCGCTCCCGTACTCGTTCTAGAGCCCGCTCTCGCAGCGTCTCCCGACCCCGTTCAGCGAAGCCTCGCAGCACGTCGACGGCCCGAGCCAACCACACAGCTGCAGCCAAAGGCGGAGGAGAGGTTGACCCCCATAAATTGAGGTGGGTGGACGTCGCCTCCGGACGCGCGCCCAGCGCACCGCTAACGCGAACCGAGACTGCCATTAATAGAAATCCAGATGTACACAGACGCGACAGCTCTGCTTACAAACGCAACAGCGACCCAGAAAGTCTAGTGCAGAAACGATTGGATCAATTCGAATCAATAATCCAAGAACTAAACCAGGAAATGGCAAGGTTAAGAAACGAAATTTCCACGTTGAAGGGGGAGGCCTCGACAGTTCTCTTTTCTCCTCCTCCTCCTCCAATTAAACCCGTCGCAGCCGACGCGGCTGCTAGTACAGCCGAGAGAGTGGAGGAAGTCATGGAGGCTCAAGACGCGCACCCCACACCCACCAAACGTAAGGCACTTGACCCGGAACAATTCGACGTCAAATCGCAGAAACGCGAGGAGAAACTCCGCGAACGAGTCGATAGACTGGACGACAAGGTAGACGCGACGATGACCCAACACGCGCAGCAAACCGCGCAACTTAACAACGCAATCACTCAGCAAACCGCACAAACCGAACAGTTGAGCATTGCAATATCTCAGCTCATAAAAATGGTCGCGATGCTGCAAACGCGCATAAACAATATCGAAATGCGACTTCCGGGCGCAGTGGGTCGCCCAGTACGAACGACTGGGAAACCGTACTTTAGGCCGTTACCCGACGAAGAGGCGCAGGAGCAGCCGGACGGCAAACCATAACACGTACAGTCACCATGGCTCGACACGAAACCACACAAACACAACGCCCACAACAGCATATATAACACACGGAACACGTTCACTATCTGGCAGTGGAACTGCAGGGGGTACAGGAAGAAACGGGCGCTTCTCCAACAATTCTTACGTAGCCGGCAACGACCGGACGTAATACTATTGCAGGAAACCAATGACCCGGTCAAGCTGGCGGGGTACAAATCTATAGACGAAGCTGTGACCGCGGGAGCCCCACCGGCCGCTGCAACGCTAGTGCGACGCAACCTCACCGTGGCGCAACGCGAACTTATGAACGTTAGCATACCGCATGTATTTATAGAGCTCATCCCGACGAAAGGGCGCGGCCCGGCCTGTTTGTGCTGAACGTGTATAGCAGACCCAAAGCCAGACACCGCTTTAGCACGTTACTGCGAGAGGCGCGCGAGGCAGCTGCCGACGGGCCCTTGCTCATCGCGGGTGACTTCAACACGCCCCAGGCGGCGTGGGGGTACGGCTACGAAACGCCAAAAGGTAAGCGCCTTTGGGACGATGCGCAGAATGAGGGCCTCGAGCTCATCACAGACCCTTCCGCGCCTACGCGCAGGGGCAACAGCGTATGTGCAGACACCTCCCCCGACCTCACTTTTACCAAGAACGTTGCTAGCGCGCGATGGCACAATACACAGGAGGACCTGGGTAGCGATCACTCAGTGATCGAGATCCAGGTCGACGCTGAACCTCACAACCACGTTTATCGGGAAGGTACCAAGGGCAAGAACCACCGGCTGGTGGATTGGGACGCGTTTCGCAAAGTCCGGAAAGAGCAGAATCATGGCAGTGCGGCTATTGAGGATATAGATAGCTGGACTGTGACGCTCAAGGGGGATTTAGAAACGGCGACGCGGGAGGTTCCGGCAAAAGCACAGCTCGAAGTGGTAGACAGCAAACTTCTACACATGTGGGAAGCCAAGCGCAGCCTGCAAGACAGGTGGAAGCGTCAACGCCACAATCGAGCGCTGCACAGACGCATAGCACGGCTAAGCAGGGACATGGAAGAGCACGCGTTACAGGTATGCAAAACGCAATGGGAAGAGATCTGCAATGGGATGGAGAACTAGCTGGGACGGGCCAAGACATGGCATCTCCTCCGGCACCTCTTGGATCCAGAGGAGACAAAAACATCGCACGCACATAAGCTTAACAAGTTGCTGCACGACTACAAAGGCACCCACGCGGACTTTCTAGATGACGTGCGAAGCCGTTACTTTCAGTCACGTAGCCCCCTCGCGCACTCGGCATACGCCTGGGAGGGTGAGGGTAACGCGGAGCTAGACGAGGACTTCAGCGTTGCAGAGGTGAGGGCGGTGCTGCACAGGCTCAACACAAAGTCGGCGCCAGGCCCGGACGGGATAACCAACCAAGCGCTACGCAACTTGGACGATGAGTCGATAGAACAACTGACGGCTTACATGAACGAGTGCTGGAATGCGGGCGCTATACCGAACTCGTGAAAACGGCGCGCATAATTATGACCCCCAAACCGGGCAAACGAGTACAGATTGACAACCTTCGACCGATATCCCTGACGTCCTGCGTTGGTAAGGTCATGGAACATGTGGTTCTCGCTCGCCTTACCAACTACCTCGAGGACCGAAACATGCTCCCACACACGATGCTGGGGTTCCATCGTAACCTTTCCACGCAGGACGTTATGCTTCAACTCAAGCACGATATCGTAGACAATCCCACATGGTCCACCAAAGCGATACTCGGGCTCGACCTCAAAAAGGCGTTCGACAACCTTAGCCATGCTGCGATACTTGAAAGTATACGAGCGTTGGGACTCGGCGAGAGAACGTACCACTACGTACGGGATTTTCTTACGGGCTGCCGGGCCCGATTAGCGATCGGTGGACTCGAATCGCAGGACATATACATGGGTTGTACGGGCACGCCGCAGGGCTCCGTAATCTCGCCCATGCTCTTTAACCTCGTGCTTGTCGGATTACCACGAAAACTCGCTGAGATAGAAGGCCTCCACCATAGCTTGTACGCCGATGATATCACCCTCTGGGTTGCCGAGGGAAATGACGGCCACGTAGAGCAAACGCTGCAGGAAGCCGTCGACGTGGTGCAGGACTACCTTCGCGACACTGGCCTCGAATGTTCCGCCGCTAAATCGGAGTTCCTGCTCTATAGACCATCGCGCAGGGGCCGTAAAGCCAAGAACGCCGATTCCGCATTCGAGTGCGCATATAGAGAAATTAATGTACGCACATCAAACGGCGCTGTCATCCCACAAGTTAACACCATTAGGGTACTGGGCTTGCGCCTGTCCGCCAACGGCCACAACGGCGAAACCGTTCGCAGACTAGAGGGCGCGGTCAATGAAACGATCCGGTTGCTGAAACGAATAACAAATTGGCATCGCGGAATGAAGGAAAGCAATACCATTCGCCTGGTACATGCTTTCGCTATGAACCATATAACGTACGTCGCCTCCTTCCTCAAGTGGCAGGCGACTGAACGCACCAAACTAGATTGTCTCATCCGCAAGGCGTACAAACGCGCAATCGGATTACCGGCCAATACCAGCACGGAAATATTTCTCGAGCTGGGGTTGCACAATACTCTAGATGAGATAATCGAAGCACACAAAATCGCCCTGTACGAACGTCTGGCGAAGACCAGAACTGGTCGACACATCCTTGAGACACTGGGTATCAACTACCATACGCAGCGCGGCGAAAAGGTCGGGATACCCAGACGTATTCGCGAGCGCATCATCGTTATGCCGTTGCCTAAGAACATGCACCCGACACATCACATCGGTCGGCGCAACAGGCGCGCCCAAGACCTTGAAAAGAAATTCGGCAATAGCAAAGACACAGTTTACGTGGACGCGGCCCGTTACGACTGCCACCGCGGCTTCGCGGTCGCGATCACGGATCATGTAGTAACTTGCGTCACGAGTGCGACGATAGGCACGGAAGAGACGGAGGTGGCCGAAGAAGCTGCCATAGCCCTCGCGATAGCCACCACGGACGCCGAGGTGATAATAGGCGACTCGCAGGCGGCGATAAGCAACTACGCCAGCGGCCGGATCTCCCGCGAAGCGGCCCGCATTCTTCAAATTCACGAACGGAACATCTGCCGCAAAAACGACAGTTTCCTCGTATGGACCCCCGCCCACACGGACCCTCCGCTTGCGGGCAACGTGACTGCCCACGCCACGGCTCGAGGACTTACACGCTGAGCTGCGACACCTGCCGACAGTCCCGATGTCTTGCACACTTCGACAGTGATGCGGGAATGAACGTGGGGGGATCGCATGACCACTTTCAGAGACATCACGCAACACTACAGACTGAACAGATGCAAATATCCACCACCCCACGCCAAACTAAACAAGAAACAGCAGGTTGCCTGGAGAGAACTACAGACACACACGTACCCGAATCCGGTGATCCTTAGCCTCTGCTACCCAGGAATTTATACGTCCGACGCGTGTAAGGCGTGCGGAGCCAGAGCGACGCTGCAGCACATGCTGTGGAAGTGTACCGGTAACGCGCAGCAGTCCCCTACGAACCCGGTAGACATGGCAGTCTCGAACCACGAGGCGCGATGGGAGGCAGCTCTGCTCAGCCACGACCTTGCCGATCAACTGTGGGCCGTCCGGCAAGCCCAGGATGCCGCCCGGGTCCAAGGACTCGAGGCCGTCACCTAGGCCGGGGTGCTTGTAGCACCACCCCACTCAATGACGCCGGACATGTTCAATAAAGTTTTTACTCACTCACTCACTTGCGCTATCGAACTGATGTGATCCTAATAATTTAGGCTAAGAAGACGAAAGCTATGAGAAGTAGATTATCTGATCTCTTATATTCTATTATTCGGAAGGCAAAGTGGCGTATTCCTTCAGCACAAAAAAGAAAAACAGAGCAGTAAAGCTTGGTTCCTGGAGCTTCACGACTGCACACTGAATTTCTTGATGGCTAAAACTAAATTGTTTGTAGTTTTTTTTATTTCAGTGAACGCGCAGGGACAGGAGATATACAAAGGCTATACGATACTTTGATGTTCCGATGATGTCACCGGGGAAAGTAAGCAGGTCATCAGCGGAGGTGACTTCGATGTTTGGGTTGCAGCGAAAAGAAAGAACAACACTGTCACACCAATACCAAATAACACCCCTACCTCTCGCTTCACAAACACCAAAAAATAAAAATATCCATGGTACTAAGCAAAGGGGGACGCGCGTCTGCTACCCATCGAGACGAGCGTTCTTTACGGGTGCTTTTAGGATCCGGCCGTCTATTGGAAACCGATGTGGAAAGCAGCAAACAGCACTCAAGGGGAGAAAACTGAGGAAGCGTGTTGGTTAGGTGGTGTGAAAGGAAGCAACAAAATGGCTACTGGGAGATTCCTAGCGGTGAGATTGACAAGTTCCTCCTAGCCTTTTCCCCTCTCGTGTTTGCGGCCCTTCCGCCTCTACTCCTCCGGTAGGCGCCTGCACGGACCGTTAAAGAGAAGCGATGGAATGACATTTTCATGAACACAGTTGGGAGCCCCCGCCACCATCAATCATTAGCCGCCCTGCTCAACGGCTAACTGAAGCACCGATTCCATATGATTCTCACAAATTCTGTTGGTGACGCAGTGGGTGGAGGTCACCAAAGGCCCTTGTCGCTAAATATTCCCTATGTTTCTGGAGAGCAGTCCTCTGATGCGAAGTAGACAAGCTTATTGTCTCTGCAACAAAATATGATGAAATTGAATTGTTGCCGTAAATTGTTGCGGTAAAATGTTGTGATGAAATGCTGCATGAAATGTGAGTTGTGGCCAGGCACAATCGCACTCGTGCCATGTCCTGAGGTATAGCAAGCAACATTAGAAGGTGAAAATAAAATAGCTGAGGTGTATGCGGAGAATATATGCCAAGTTATCGCAAAATAAAATATTAAACGTTGTTAAAGAAATTGTACCATCAGAGACGCACATCTGACATTTGAAGACCAAAGCTAAGCGACGGATGAGTTTGTATACATTAGCCATCGTTAGCTCTAATCTGTTTTCTGTTATGTTCTGTTTTAACTGTTTTGCTGTGGAGAGGTTGAGGTGCCTATTGCCTCGGCTACTCCATATCACAAAGTTCTGCAGCGAAAAATAAAATAATAATACAGAACGGTACCCAAAAATTAACAATACGGAAAAGAAAGAAGAAAAGAAAAAACATAATAGCACACTGAAACCTGTTCAATTATCATGCCAATACACAGTTTTCTTCACGCAGTTCACACAGTCATAAACTACTTACACGCACACCTTACTAATCTAATGTCAGTATATACATGACCACACTTTACATAATACCCATCTCTGGCTGTCAGTCATAGGCGCTTGTCCAGTCCGGTCTCCACTAGAAAGTCTGTCAGGAAGATTATTGCCTTTTTCTGGAGATGCATCTCAGGCCATGATCCAAGTAGTTTCTTTATTGTGAGGGGCTGTCTGTCAAAACTTGCTGATTTGTTCTTAAATTTTTCTCTTTCATTCGCGTATTTCACGTACTCCAAAAGAATATGGCGAACATTATCTTCTGCATGACCACAATGACATTCCGGTGAGTTGGATCGATGTATCTTGTGCAGGAAGCTGTTTGTGTATGCTACTTCCAATCTAAGTCGTTGGATCAATGTCTCTAGGTGTCGTGGGAGGTCTGTCGCTATGGAAAATTTTCTGTGTGGATCAACTTCATAAACTACCGTTTCCTTTGATTTAGGGCTCTAATCAATGGGAAAAGCTTTGGTCAAGAAGCGGGATAACGTAAAACCATTTTCTCCCCCTCCCCCCTGCTTCTGTTCCGGTGTACATGACGAAATTCGGCACTTACGCAAGTTTGCACGCAAATCTGTGGCAGCGCTAATGCAAGCCCTTCGCCCACCAATCTGCACTACGTGCCTAAAAAGCGTGTCACCTGCAGTGGCATGCACTACTTTCGTAATAATGGGTGAGGGCATTGGCGTTCTGAAAGCAACGTTGTACTGCGGGAACAAAGCACAAGAAGCGTTTATCGGCGTGCACCATTACAGGACTTCAATGCCCGCAATACGGACCCAGAATGGAACTCACCGAGCATTCCACCCATACCGTGAAACAGCGAGCTTCATCGATTTACACGTCCCGGACGGCTCCGGACGGCCCCGGACGCCGGCGCTGCATTCGTTTTTCTCGGGAACCAACTGGAAGCTCCGCCCACTGGTCCGGGATCACTCAGACGCATGTTCGTTTTTCGCGTGCCTGGCGGCCTGCGGGCGGCCCGGGATGGTCCGAACCATTTCTTTCGGGCAGCTGGCAGACGACAGGGTGGTGCGCATGCTGTGCGGCCATCTTAAGTTAGACACGGGAAATTTTCGATGTGCTCTTGCTCCCTCTTTGCTTTTCTGTCCGCTTCTCGCATGTTTCTGGATTTCTCATTGTTAGCGCACTCAGTTCTTGTCATTGGTGTTCTGAGCCACGTCGAGCATCTGCGTATTCCCGAAGGTCGGGTAAACACGCGTTTTACTCGCTAGGAGAAACAGCGCTGGAACTACCGCGCCGGTCTACGATGTGCACGTGCTCGAGTAGTTCACTTACAGTAAGTTACATCACAACAGAAATAGGTATAATTCACTACCTAACTGCTGTTCAGGTTGCAAATGAGTCAGCGTTGTGGCGTGCGGTTCAGCTATGGAGGGAGCAGACGCCATAGCCTGGCATAGCAGGCGCCACAGCGGATGCAGTCAGCATCAAGCGCGCAGATGGCCCGAGGCCGCTCGGGCTGGCTCGGGACTTTTAGATCACGTGCATGTGACGTAACCACCTGTGAGCCGAGGCGTCCGCGCGCCGTCCGCGAGTGATCCGGGGCGCGAGTTTACAAAGGCGAGCGGATAGAGCCACCCACAATGCACCGCGGCCCAGCGCTCTTGGAGGCTATGCATTTCCGCCGGCCTAATTGTGTCATCGCGCTGTCGCTCCCCGCACTTTCGTACAGTGTTGCCGGAGGCTGCTGCTGCAGCTAGCGGGGGCCGCCTTGCTCGCAAAGAAAACCCCTCAAGGCTTTTGGACCTGCGGCGAGTTGAGTTGGATACTCGCGAAGAAATCGGGTGCGCCCACCTGTCGCCTCTCGCAACCGAAAGCCGGCTCGTTCATGACGCAAGTGGGCACTGGAATGATGTGATCAAGAAAAGGAAAACCCTCTACGATTGACATCTCACAATCGTTCATGTTTCAAGCAGTGCGCGCGCCTTGTATCGCCGCTGCGCTGCGCTCCTCGCTCTGCCCAACGTTTTGCCGGCCTGTTATCAACGATGTAAGTTTGGATGTTTACTAAGTCGTATGCAATCAACACGAAACGACGCGATCACGTACTTGTGCAAGCCTTGCCTCGTCGCTGGTCAGAAAGGGGGTTTCGGAAAAATCACACTCCGCTACGTCGCGGTCGTCACTTCACTGGAGGATGTTCACTGGAGGATGATACTTCACTGGAGGATGATACACTGGAGGATGTTCTAAAGCATAGACCATGCTCTGAATGAAACATAGAGAACTTTGAGGCTAGTGTCTGTGGCAGCTGCAACGCACAGCACTTCAGCTAGCATGGCAGGGATGGGTAGTACACGAATGTGTCTAATATTTGTTCTTTTAGCTCCGTGTGGCCTGAATTCGCTTTGCCACAAGACAAAGTTTAGCAAAGGTTTAAAATCAATGCATAGCTATAAACACAGCCACAAGTGCGTGGGAAGCCTGCAAACATAAAAACTAGGCAAATCTGTGAAGTACCCATCATTCCCATGGCAACTAAACGACTGTAGTGCCAGAGTTACTTTTAGGAAACTATGAGACCATAAAAGTCACCCAGGATCTTGCAATTACACCTTGTTTTACTTTTGCATCGTTTAAAAACAACGTTTTGCTGGTGAAATGCCATTCGCAGTATCACAGGATCATTGCTTGCTTAGACCCCTCATCATCCAACCTTGTATAGGTGAGAGTCAGTCCTTACGCATGTACCTGTTCAAATAAACATCCGGGCATATGACTGCCTGATTTGTGCAAGGATTACAAGATGCAATAAGACTTTACAATTAATTAGTATACACTTTAGAAACAGATATTGAATTCAATGCAGCAAATAGTTCAACTGCCTTTTGCAACACAGCATATGCCAGGTATAAAATGCAGCAAAGGCAAATACATTCTGAAAATTGTTTTGCAAAGCCTTCACAGGCATGGTGGCAAATATATCGGTTAATGCCAGCAATGTCTATTTTATGCGAACCTCTGAAAGCTCTTGCACGAGTTGTCTAAAATGCCTATACACCTCTTCAGCCTATGAACTTGGCGTTTCACTGCAATGTAATGTTAAAATCAGAGGAAATAGTAAACCGCCTGTAAGACTTATAAGCTGTTGTAAAAAAAAAAGCAATATATTTCTTAATTTTGAAGAAGCATTCTGAACAAAATTAGACCAACCGAGGCTGCCACAAGTGGCCTTGAAAATGTAAAAATACATGCCAACATAAGCTGCTGGTCTAATGTGGAGGCCACGAATTTCAGTCAGCTGTACACATTGATGCTAAGTCTTTGTAATGCTATGAAAATATTCATAAAAGCACCTATAGACACAGCATAATACACCCAGTTTATTATGTCTTTTGGCATTGAGGATAAAAGATAGCTTATTCCTTTGCATACGTTTCTAATATTTTTGCAGTTATGAAGATTAGAACCTTGATGACTGCTGGCATACTAGTTTATGTTTCTCAAAGAGATGTGGACATCTATAAATCCAGAAGCCTGAAATATAAATTTCAAAAAGTGCGAGGATATCCAAATGCAGAGCTGTGAAATGTTATGCTCACACCTCTTATTTAATCTCTATACGAAGTTTCGATTCAGCAAGGCATTATACAAGTATCAATGTTCATATGCCTCATGACTGGCATGTGTATTTGCACAAGTTTTTCACTGCCATTCAGGGTTGTTGCAAGTACTGTACTGAGCATGTGTTCCTCTCTTCCCCTAAAATATCCCTGGTTACAGCACTGTGGCCAGCACCATAAATGAAGCAATGCAGGCAGTGACTACAGTGCCAAATGCATGAAACACCTCGACATTGAGGTCTCGTCATACAAACTAGCTAATCTCAAACTTTGCGAATGATTGGGCTACGGCCCAAGTGGTGCAAGGGTTTCTTGCGAGAAGAAAAAAAGTAATAAAAGTGAACTGCTCTCTTAGCCCTTTCAGATACCACCTACGTAGAACTGTATGTACTTGTGTGAAACTGACATTTCAAGGCACTCAATATTCTATTGCAACAAAAATAGCGGCATAACATGAGGTGCATTCAAAAAGAAACCAAACTTGTGCTTTACTGTAGTCTTTGATTTTGTTTCTCGGCCACAAGTATAGCCAAACAAAAAATTTCATCTCGGAAGTGCCGCCTGCTGCCTTAGTCCATATCACAACTATGCGACATCTGGTGGAGGTGGTTTCTTTTATGTTCTGGGCGCCCCCATCAAGCCAGGAACCCAGCTCCAGTGCCAAAAAAGATACCCGACGCCGACCTTGAGCCTGTAATCTTCAACTTCTTCAAACAATAATGTTTTTTATATTACTGCGTAATTTTCAATAAAATAACTAGCGGTAATGGCAATTCATTTCTCCAATCTTACCTCAACACTGTAGCAGCTTGGTGCAGCACATGGCAAATAGAATTAAACATGCGTAACTGTAAGCAAACATGCATAAGAAGATATGCAGACATCTTGCTAACATACAAGGTAAATGTCCTACGCAATCGGGTCAACTCATATAAATAATTAGGTGTTCTTATCTCATTGAACTTACCTCAGGCACCTCACACTGAATATGTTACTAATAATGCGGATTACAAGTTAGGCTACATACATTGCACCTTCTCGAAACCCCGATATACACTAAAACTACTCCTATATGAAACATTATTACGTCCCAAACTTGAATATGCCTCTTCTGAGCGAGACCCTTGCCACGACAACTTGATTCACTTCTTTGTACAGAATAATTCCATCCGCTTGAAACCTTCTCACTGTAATTGCATTGCTGGTATAACTTCAATGAAATCCAGCCGAAGCCTTGCTTCTTTTGCACCCCCTTGGAAAACATCCTATTTGGCTTCATTTCACGAATTATTCTGTCATACCACCCCGCATGACCATCTAATCCTGAATCCTCAGTACATATTCCATTGCAGTTACCTTGCCATAAGGTTGGCATCGGATTATGCAACTCCCAGTGTTTTCATCTTGTACATTGGTACACTGAAACCAACTACCTGAAGACATGTCACTATTAGTAATTGTTTTCCAATAAACTTTACTCAGTATTCTGTAATTATCCAAAATAGACTAACATTCTGTATTTACAGGCTGAATTATGTATTGTGTTTGTTGTCCTTACACAGCTAACATTGTGTAATGATGAGTTTATTCTTTGTTTAGTAACTTTTGATGCTGCATTTTCCTTGTCTACTTTGTAACCAGTTCCCTCTATTTATACCGTAAGGATATACGAGAGTAAATAAAATAAAAATAAACATGCAACTGTATGCTGCAAAACGAAGTTAAATGAAGAGATTAGAAAGTCAATATATTTTGATGTTTCTTAGCCCTTACATATATAAATAGAAAAATCAAGGGGTGTACACAATTGTGTACATAGCGTGTCAAACAGTTGACATTCACCCAGCATTCCTTGCAAGCACTGCAAGCCGATGATTCAGTCCTTTTTATGCCAACTTAGTCGGACATCAGGGGTTGGCACTCCTTTAAGAAGTGGAGTTTGCTTGTTTGGGATTAAACAAAACCAACTTCATGCTTCAAAAACTAACATTTTTCAGGCAAAGTAACATGAAGTATCAACATTTTTAGGCTTGCTCTTGTAATTATTACAGTTCATTTATAATTTTAGTGAAGTAAAGGTTAAGTTATGTGACAGCTTTGTGTTAGTACCAACAACAAAGCATTCAGAAATACTACACAAAGGCAGCTGCTGTCCCTATCACAGTACATGTCCACAATGAGGAGAACGTTAGTATACCTTGTGTAGCACATGTGAGAAAAAAACTCTACAGGTTTTCACACAACCAATGTTTTCTTTATTTTCTGTTCCCTCGCGCCAGTATTGCTGCTGCATCGCACGTGATCACGCGCATCCCCTTCTTCCATCACAACGCGATCCCTTTGCTGTTGGTGGCACTACAACCCAGTGGCATTCAAGCCCTTAGCACCGAGGTTCACACTGTTTTTGGTGGCCAGCCTCCAAGTAGGAAAGATACCAAAGTGTTTTTAAGTATCGAGTTCTGTGACCTGCTTTCAAGTCAATTTTTATTCTAGTTTCTCAGAACTTTACAAGGAAATATGAGGAAATGGAAACAGTCAGCAATCCTAGATGTATCAGAACTATAGTACAAGTCAAAAAGAAGGCAGGAAATTTAACACACAGAGAAGCACACAAGCAGCACAATAAAGAGGACCCTAAGACATAATGCATACAACACTTTGAGAAGTGCATTGTCGATGACATATTTTGATCACTAAGCTTACCAGATATATTTTCGGCAAGCAGCACACCTATAGGGTACTGCACATGGAGATGCATGTCAACTGTGGGCACACAGTATTGAGTTAACATGGCTCACATTTTTCCATGCTTCATGGGCATGTAGGACTGCCTTGTGGGGGTGCGCCGCAATGAATGGTGGAGCTTGTGCGCTGAGAAGCAGCAAAGGTGGCTCAATAAGGAATGAAAGCACCATTTGCAAGAAAAAAAAGAGAGTTCAATTATTTTGTATTAACAGCATGTTACTATTATGTCCTTATTGTACCAAACCCATGAAAATGAACATTGGTGATTTTATTATTCACAAGTAAGCAAATACACAAGTGAAATAAAAACTGTCTGTTTGCATCAATTTTCACACACCCCACGGGCATCGAGAGGCTAGACGAGACCATCTGAAGCTTCTGGTGGGTAGGGTACAATGACGATAAATCTATTCTAGCTTTATTTAGCGCTCATAAGTATGTAGGATGACTGCCAGTTGGGCGTGTAGGTAAAGGTTCATGATGAAACAAGTGCAAACAAGTGCAGTGTCCTCTCCGAGTCTGGGCTCATAAGTAATTTAGTCATTCAAATGCAAGCTCTGAAGGCCAGAATGCAAGGCAGCTCCCCAAGTAAGTCTTTCACTTCCAAGTGACTATGATAGTCCTCCACTGCTTTGCTGTTTTGTATCGCAATAAAAAGCATACGTCTGAAGTGTCCAACATTCCAACGGCTTCTCTGGCGAGTGTGTTGAAATCCTCGGAAAAACATTTTTTATTCTGCGTTCAGTCTTCTTCCATCGGAGTGATGAACGCCCGGAACGATGGTTGGTGGACGTGATCACAGTGGTGTGAAAGTCTAAAACTGAAACCGTGTGCAGTTTTTGCAAGGCCTTCACCAATAATACTACATACACCGTTCTGGTCGTATAAAGCATGGAAATTGTCAGATAATGTATTACCGAAGTTTCTCCAGCTTTGTTTAGTTAGCCTCAAAAACCACCACAGTTGAGGGGAAGAGTTTGTTCTAGCAACACTGGTACGCCAGTATTGTGAAACGAACTGTAGTGGTTTTACTCCTGCCAAGTGTGCATGCAACTAAAACAAACATGAAATGTCCTTCACAAAACAGCAGAATGTCCCCGCTGTCTTGCAGTTGTGTTTAGGTGTTCTGCGTTGCATATGGGATGAGAGCCAGCATGGGCAACATGATTAAGCGAAACCTGATGGCAAAATGTTCTCCAATGTTAGAACTTTGGTAAATACTGTTGTGCACTTTAAGCACAAAGGCTCGCGCAACATTACTAGATGACACTGGACCCACGGGCAAGGTTTGAAAATTTACTGAAATCAGTTGTGCTAATACTTGCCAAAGACTTTTTTTTGTTGTTGTTGAGAGCGGCTCCAGAAGCAGCACTCGCTTTTCTCCGCCGTAGGCAAGCACGCGACCGTCTCGCCGGCAGTGCCACGGTGCCTCTTTGGACGCGTGATAAAACAAGCAAAAGTACTCTCTTGTGCCGTCTAAAGTTGCCTCAAGGGAATGAAATGCAATTTCAAGTTAAACATGTTTGTTTTTAAGCAAAATCAGCCTACTTGCGAGCATTTCTGTGTGGATAAATAGAACCACATAGCTGCTGGATGATGCCAGCAGTTGCTTTGTAGATTTTCAACATCAAAATTACTCCTGTTATATGGTACAAAAACATGCTCACTGGTGCTGATGAGATTAACAGTCTTCTCATTTTCACCATAATAAGCAAAAAGTTCTGTGCAGTAGAGTGTCCCTTTAAAAAAATTGTACCACACTATTACAGCTTCATTGCACTAGAAATACTGCAAATTGATTACATATAACAAGCCCTCCTCGCAGCAAATTCCAAATATGCATAAAACCTGACAAGACAGCTTGTATATGCTTGGTAATCTTCAGTTCTACCATTCAACATTTGATTGAAAAATATATGCCTCCAACAGTTCGCCCTGTCAGAAAACATGCATGTGATTTTCGGCCACAACTTCTTCCATGCACCTGTCCAAAACAGCCAGAAGAAGCAAGAACTGCAAGGTTTAGTGATGGGCAAATAGTTATGTGAGGTTTAAAAAGTAGTAATTTGGTTGAATCATTTAAATCAAGCATTTTTATTATGAACCAATAACCTTAAAAATTTTACGAATAAGAGTTAGGCTTGTACGAAGATCACATACGCTTGTGCAATTTCCTCACCTCTTAGCAGTGTCCTTTTTTGCTCTTATACCAGGAATGTCTCTTTCTTGTAGATATTAGTGAACTCACATCAGAGTCTACTCACTCTTACTCAGATCGAGACGCTAGTCTCAGAATGAGTTAACATTTCTGTGAGTGTGCGTCTGAATGAGTCCGTCTCTGGAAAACTTTGGCGTTTTCTGAGTCCGAGCGAGTCCAAAGTGCAAGATACATTTCCTGAGGGAATCTGAGTTTGATTTTTGTTTGCCAAGCTATGGTCATACCTACTCGTCTTCAGTATTACTATCTGCTTTACCTAGATCAGCGTTCATACTCGCGTCAATTCTCACATATTTTAAAGCCGTGTCTTTTATATACTATTTGAATAATTATTGATCAGTGGCATGAATTACATGGTGGAAGGCCTCGACCTTTCCCTAACCATTGACAACTAAAGGAAGTTGGTGATAACCTCTCCTTACATACATTTAATGAAAAGAAAAAGTTCGCGATGAATATATATTGCGCTGTCATCTCTTTCAAGAAAAACGACCTTACTGGTTTACGAGCACTCGTAACTCGTATTCGAAGACACCATATGAAAAGGTGCCAAGACAAGCATTGATTACGTGAAATTTCGGTGTTAAAAAGCACTGGCATTGTGGTCGAAAAAGACAGTGAGTCCGAGCGAGTCCAGCTGAACAAATTTTTGTGATAGTAAGTACGGCTCCCAAAAATGTTTATTGAGTCCGAGTCTGAGCAAGCTCCACAAGCTTTTCTGACTTACGCTACCTTGGGTTGAAGCAAAGTGGAAGCAAGTTTCTATTAAATGTATGATTTAAATAAGACTACATTGCAAGTTGTACACAGTGAAATATTTGTGTTTAAAGGTTTCCTACTTGGCTCATATAACAAGCTTTTAAACTTAATAGGGCGCTCCAACACTTCGAAAAGTGCACTGTTGTAGCCAAACACCGTCAGCAGCTAACACGAGAGATTATGGAGGCCAATGAAATGCAAATGCTGGGTTATCGATGTATCAGCATGCCTTCGCTTGCTGTGACTAAAAAAGAAAGCGAGTTTCTGGCTTTGACACAATTGATTGTGAACTTGTGCTGAGCTGTGGCGTTGTAACCATATAATGAGATGATGATTGTCTTGCTGTGATGCAATACATTGCGCGGTGGTGTTCCGTCATGAGTATATATTTCCAGCATTTTCGTTAATAAAATTTCAGTTGTCAGCGCTCTTTTCTGTCCTTGTCTCTTCATCTGTAGTTACATCGTAACTACTCGTAGTCTTGCGCTGTACAAATATGTTGAATCCCTATCACCGACTAGCCCAAGCATCTGTCTTATCTAGCTATGAAATAAAAACACTGTATACCCAAAATTTCCAAAACAAAGAAAATTTAGAATATACAATTTGAGAATAAATGACCCAAGAACAGTACAACAAATTTATAAATGATGCATATGATGGTTCTATTCAAATAGACAAAGAAAATTGGAAGCGAGGTGCCACTTCATTGCTAGTGCCGTGCGGTATAAAGCATTGCTTGATTTTTTTTTTTGTAGCACACATGAACTCAGTTTTCTCAATTAATTTTTGTTCTTATTGCGATAACAGCCCACACGTGTTTTAATATAGATGGATGTTATGATATGATCCCACTATAAATACAAATGTCCAATGAACTTCGCTGTTTAAAATTAACAGGGTTGCAGGCACTGTAACCTAACTCAGTCTTGAAAGGTCGCTTCACGGCATTGCGAATATCCCCAAAGTGGTTGGTTTCACCGCACAGAGAACCTATGCGGTAGTGAAACCACCTTTCAAAGCGGTTACACACGGTGAAGTATGTCTCACAGGCGCAGCCACTCAGTGATGTTCCGTGCAGGAAATTTTTGTTTTATCGGGGAATATTCGCCTGTCATTTTGAGCCAAAAGAAATCTTCGCAATATTGCAGGGTATTTCAGGAATGGTTAAATTCTCATATGACGACCGATAATTAGCGGTCAGAGTGCGCCTTCATCTGCTGTTATCGGTTCTGGTGCATGCACCACGCTAGCAGAACCCTTGAGATTTGATATACGCGGAGTGATTTCCAGTTCATTATTGGTGTTAGACTTGAAGCCCACAATGTGCAGTGTACTCTCACTATATGAATGAATATACCATGGCTTTGTTGTGCGGCAGCGGGTGGGCTAGTCATGATTTCAAAAGTGGCCAGTACGTCATACACTTGTAATTATAGTGTTTGCGTAGATGAGGGCGGAAATGAGTACTGTTATGCAGGGAAATATGCTGGAACGTTCGTCAACGTTAACAGGGAAAAATTCCCGAAATAGGGAATTTTCATGTCTATGACCGCGAATTCTTCGGCGTAGAACGAAACATCACTGGCCACAGTGTACATGCTGAATCGGCGGTGACGTCAGACCAATGGGGGCGATCGCTCCACGAAGTTCGTCCTACCACTGTGGTTGTGACCGTCAAGTTTGTACGAGTGCAGATCGCGTTGTTGCACAATATCGAAGCGCAATGGAGGAAATGCGTCAGCCACTTGAGGTCGTAAGAGATGACCAGCAGTCTACTGAACACGAGTCCGTGTTCCGAGCGAACTTGGCCGACGAAAACGCCGTCAATGAATGGATGGAAGCGTACAGCGTACGGACCAACACTTCTTGGATTGTCTGGCGCGCCCAGAGTGCTGGGGAAAGGTGGGTTTG
This sequence comes from Rhipicephalus microplus, assembly GCF_043290135.1. Lineage (NCBI taxonomy): Eukaryota > Metazoa > Arthropoda > Arachnida > Ixodida > Ixodidae > Rhipicephalus > Rhipicephalus microplus. Next base: position 75,047,214 of record NC_134709.1, on the reverse strand, counting down.
CCTTATCGATGCCATTTACTGCACTACAGCCGTTTGAGCGATCATTTACACAGGGCTTACAGCTGAAATCATAGTTTCGAAATTCCGCGCCGCGCTACAAGGCGATTTTATTGATGTAATGGCGGCAGCTCCATTTGCGGTGATGAGGTTGCTGCGGCAATTGCGCAGAGATGTGAAAACTGCTACATACTGAAACATTTGGACAGAAGAGGCACAATTAACGCTGAGCGTGCGCCAAGACGTTTTCACGGTCTTTCGGCAAAAAAAAAAGTGGTAGGCGATCGAAACACGAGTGCTCGACCATTTTTCACCATGGCGAAAAAACGCGCTCTGTCCCGTGTCCTCTACGCGCCTACTTGTGCATCATATGCAATTGTGCTGCCAGTCGGTAGTCTAGGCTCCTCAGGGCATGTGAGCCAAACATAGCGCAGCACATAAAACAGAATTTACAATTCTTAAACACCTTTAAATCGTTCGCTCTCCTCTCCCCCCAATGATGCCGTCAACCTAACCGTGCCATAAACTCAAAGTGGACGGCCACTGGCTGATTTGACACCCCGTGATGGGCAAGGTTACCGCGGCCGTCACAAAATGCGGCAATGTTCGCTCGCTCGCGCTGCAAGTAGCTTAGCATTTCCAGAAAAAAAAAAGGCGACGCGCGCTGGAGAACAGGTGTGCTTAATCTTGCGTTTTTTTATACATGCTTGTGTAGCAGTCAGCCCGCTCGCTAGTACAGAAAGCACTTAAAAACCCGACCAACCCCATTGACTCTGGCCATACTTGACACTGAAAATTGTTGCGGCCGTCGATTCGTACGACAATGAACTCCTTTAAATAGCCATTAGATGACTACATGAAAAAGGTAGCAGGGTCTCCAAGTTACTGCTGTAAATTTTAGTGTTCATTGAACAACACAGATAAGAGCTGCATAGTCCTAAAATCTCTCCAGGCCAATAACATCTAGGTGGGAATACCAACAGTGCAGTAGACATGCCACTTGGCAGCCTAGCGTCCTTCCTGTCCCTGTCTTTTTTTGCCTTGGTTGCTTCTGCATTCTGTTGATGCTGCTGGGGTTCCCACCAAGACTATATACCAACTTGCCCAACAAGCCATCTTAACTCATAAACTGAATACTCAACAGAGATTATTTGCTTGAGCTAATGACAATGAAGAGGCAGTTGACAAAAGCTACCTAGCTCTTGGTTGAGCTCACGATATTCATGTATAACCACCATCTGTTCGGAAACTTTGCCTGCTGCAACCAGTCTTGCACTACTGCAATGACATGCGCACACTGCAGTATCTTGAATGTGGCAACTTCAGCATTGAAGCATGTGCCCTACCATAAAACTTTGCTTGGTGCATATAGATTGCAACATGATGTGTCATTTCACTTAGCAGGCTCTGCAAAAGCTAAAAGTATTGGCCTAACCAGCGATGCTGAAAAGGGTGGTAGCTGAACTTGCCATGTGTTGTAGCAGGCTCTTGGTATAAATACCCAACTTGATGTTAATGTCACGTTCATATAGTGCCCGTCTCTACGCAATTCTGCCACAAATTCTAGATGCCTCTTTTTTTTTCTGGCTCGGGAGGGGAAGAGGGGACCGTCGCAAACAATACCAACTACAACTTATATAACACATTGTCAAGTCAGGCAAAAAAATATTCACTAAGTGGTGGAGTCCAAATTATGTCATAATTGGTGAAGTTAAAGGTTATTGTGAGTATTGAATAATTCTTTGTTGCTTTCAGTCAACAGCCTGTACAGACAGAGTCCTTTCCTGGCGTGCACCGAGCCGAACGATTGTTCAACACTACCATCATCTTCATGATGGCATGGCGGCTGAAGCACCTCTGGGGTGCCCCAGTGAGATGTGCGACAACCACTCATATGGTGCTCATACAATCCTACGGTGCCATGCCATTGCACAGAATACAACATACGAGCAGCCAGCTGCAAATGTGATAAAAGCATAGCTATTACAGCAGTGCAACTGTGAAGAGTTTTGTACTTCTAGTTATTCTTACTTAGATAATTATATTTTACAAAGCAGTGCATTATGAAAGAGCTTATCCCCATTTGCACCCATGTGTGTCATGCAGGATGGCTTTTCACAAAATTTGGCGCTGCCAGCATCACACAAAGAAGAAGAGTGGCCCACGCAATGCCTAGTGCATGGCCAAAGTTGATCTAAAAACAAAGCTGGCCACGTTTGACATCTAACGCAGGGACAAGTATCTGCAGAGAGAGGTGCCTCTTTCTGCAGTGATACGAATCGACGACAGCCACAGCCACAGCACCGACTCAGCGGATGCTCTGTGGCTACTTCGGGGCACCAGGTCAATAAGGCAAACATTCCTCCGTTACTTCAGCGAAGGCATGACCCCTAGTGAAGCAAGGAGACTGCATGAGAGCAAGCTCTCTATGGAAGATGATGGCCCTGCAAAGCTGGCCAATGCGCCTTTAAATCCGCCTCAAAGAAGGGTCTACCACTGGCACAGCATTTGGAAGGAGGTCTGTTTTGGTGGTACTTACATCGACCAAGTGCTGAAACTGGAGGAAAAGGCTTCTTTGTATGAAGCTCAAGGTATGTCTAAACTTGTGGGAGAATCTGTCCTCTACGTAAAACAGTATTCATAAGCACTCATTTTCAATGTGTGAATGGGGAAGTTGTAGCTATGACAAATTACAGACACATTCTGCACAAAGCCTCATCTACTTGTGATTCATGCCAGTGGCTTGGTTGTACACTGCACCTGCCAGTCAGAGCATACATTTACCATTATTTTCTTGGGAAATAAGAAATGATGTATTTACTTTGAAACCCACAACTTTTTGATGAATTTATGTTCCTGTGAAATCAGAAACATCAAATATTTGGAGTAACCTTGAGTATGGCAAACTCAAAGCCCAAGAGGTGCACAGGTGGTCGGAGCTTCAACTGGCGAAACCAGAAAACCAGATCAGATCGATAGAAAAACCAAAATGAAGAAAAAGAAAGGGGGGAAGAACATATACAAGACCAGATAAAAGAAATAACAGAAACCTTATTTATTTTCTTTGAAAGTGACACTGACTTATTTTTAAAATGTTTTTGGTTCAAGGCATAAGTTGGAAATCTAGACCAACTGACACGTTGCATCAGCATCAATTCACAGGGAACCAGCATTAATGAAGCTCGCGAGTCAGCCCATGGAAACAAATTGTGAAATATAAAACATGAAAAAAACAGATGAGATGCCTCATACTGGCCGGCCTATGTTTCAATGTAAGTATTTATCTTTGTCAAAGGCATTTTGTCCTTCTTGGCTGTTACTTGAAAGGATTAGTTATAAATGTCATTAAAGGAAGTGTTGAAATTTCGGAAAGCATGACAGCAGCAGCAACCAGAGCTGTACAGAGTGTCAGCCACACAGGTCAATCTACAGATGCCATTTAAACTTCGGAGAAGACAAAAAAAAGAAAAGCCTAAAGCGCAAGAACGGGACAAAGGAAGGCAATACAAAAATTGGCGCTGACTGCCAACTGAAATTTTAATCAACAAAATCAAGGATACACGGATACAAAAAAACGGTTAGATTACAAATCTTCAGTCATGTGCGTCATATCAAATTGATTTTTTTTTCAAACAGATTAAGTAGCGGAGTGCTCACACATCTATGGCCCCTTTGGTGGATGGCAAAAGCCTCAAATATCTCCCGTGCGAGCCTTTGACAACAGCATTTTAGGACTGTAACATCCGACAGACGAAAGCATGCTGCAGCCATGCCTAGCACAATGTGTGGCTAAATTACTACAAACACCAATCTTTACATGAATTGACACATTTGCGAGGCCTATAACTGATGCACCGCCCAGTCTGTACCACAGACACACAGCCGCACAAACACTGAATTATGACATATATTAATCACTGGATGAACGGCTTGATATGTTTCTTTGAACAGCTTGCTCCGCTTCCTTCCTGTTCGTTCGCATGGCGGCACATTCTGCCTAGCTTGGTGGCACCGATTGCTCTCACTGTTCAGGAAGATGGTCAGGTATCTTAAACCTATCTTATCCTGGTCCTGGCGCCATACCATTGAAGACTGAGAAGTAGAGCCGAAACAAAGAACACCTTATTTGACAGATGCGAAACTAACAAAACAAAATTCAGCAGATCCCATATACTTTGGGACTTCACATTATGTGAAGCATGCGGAGAAAAGGTGGCCGTGATGTAAATTTTTTATTCAGCGACATGTTATGAAATGATGCTAAATATATGTGCAAATGTTGCAGGAACAGATGCATATTGAACAGTTGCAGATGTTTCTATAACCAGTTGTTTGCATTTGCACAATGGTGCCATCAGTAAAATGAGTATTAGCAACACCAGAAGTGACAAGCTGATATGAAGGGTTTGTGCTTGCAAGGATGGTAGCCCTGGACACTGGTACATAAATCCACTTCTGCGCATGGCACCTAACTACAATGCACGTTTACACAACATAAAAGTTGTAGCATAGCAGTAAATATGTAATTTTTATGAGATTGCATAGCCAGCACTGCAACCACATTTGACGTTTTACGAACATTACGGTCTATTTGAAAAATAGTTCCGAGATCTAGCATGGCTCAGTGGTAGAATTCTTGATTGCCTCGCATTATGCTTGGGTTTGACTCCTGCTGGCACCCTGATAGATTAATATGTGGAGTTTGACGTCCCAAAACCACCATGTGATTATGAGAGACGCCGTAGTGGAGGGCTCCGGAAATTTCGACCACCTGGGGTTCTTTAACGGGCTCCCAAATCTGGGCACACTGGCCTACACCATTTCCACCTGCATCGGAAATGTAGTCACCACAGCCGGGATTCAATGCCACGGCCTGCGGGTCAGCAGTCACGTATTTTAGCCAGTAGACCACCGCGACGGGGCCCACAGTGGGTGACTTCGGATCAAATTAGGCCATGTGGGATTCTTTAAAGTGAACCTAAATCTATACGACGGAGCAGCTCATCGCCACCGCTGCACTTGATGCTTCATCTTTGATTGAACCAAAGCGAGAACGACTCCTCGCATTAGCTGTAATATCATAACCTTACAATTGGTCACCTTAGCCACAGGCAGAAGCATTTGGCTCTGCACTACTACCTCAGTATCATGCATACAGCCTTGTCAAAGCTGATGTTAAGGAATGGCCCGCCGCGGTGGTTTAGTGGCTAAGATACTCGGATGCTGACCCGCAGGGCGTGGGTTCGAATCCCGGCTGTGGCGGCTGCATTTCCGATGGAGGCAGAAATGTAGGCCCGTGTGCTCAGATTTGGGTGCACGTTAAAGAACCCCAGGTGGTCTAAATTTCTGGAGCCCTCCACTACGGCGTCTCTCATAATCATATAGTGGTTTTGGGACGTTAAAACCCACATATCAATCGATGTTAAAGAATGGTGCCCACTAAACCCACTAGTCTCTTGGATCCACCAGGTGTGGCCCTCACAAGTCACAATCAGATACTCATCATTGTTGTGCAGTAACATTGTGCCATTCCACCATGAGCGACTTTTGTTTCGCCTTACCGTCAGGAGTAACGATCTCTTCGATTGCGTTTTCTGAGTGGTGGGGGGGTTGATGTCCCAAAACCACGACACTGACAGTATTGTTATGTGCCGCTTACCTAAAAACCGAAGAAGTTAGAAGACTAGGTGGTGCCTGTTCTGGACATCATGGTTGTTTTTAACCGCAGTATTGTTGCTATGAATATTGTAAATACACTCGTTTTCTGTCATCTCCCCGTAACATCTTTGATGGAGGTGCTGGGCACATCAAGAGCACACAACGGAAGTTCGCAGCGGGCGTATTCTTGGACAGTCCATCATGCCGGCAGACAATTCTGCTGATCCAGCCCCCGCTATACCGAATGCACTCAGTCACATTGTCGTGACCCACCTCCGAGGCCCAGGCCCCTTCTGCGGGACTGATAACAGCCAGGTGGAGAAGTGGCTGGCCAACTAAGAGTGCAGCAGCAAGACCAATCGCTGGGATTCGACTTTGATGCTTGCAAACGTCAGGTACTACCTCAGGGGTAGGGCCAGCGTGTGGTTCGACACACACGAGGAGAATTCAAACGTACGTAACAAAAAAAGAAGACGTATGTAAACAAAAAAATGAAACACCTTTTTCGAAAGCCCATTGCATGCCAATAGAAACAACTCTCGTGCCGTGTCCAAACCTCAAAGGAGCTGTGCATGGTTTACATACAAGATGTCTTAGCCGTGTGCCGGCAAGTTGATAGCCAAATGGCCGAAGCCAACAGTCACCCACATTAATGAAGGCATCGCTCACGACGCCCTTCACTTGCTCGTGTACAAAGACTGCTCCACCATTTACGACATTATCAGGGAGTGTTGAAGTTTCAAAGAAGCAAAAAGCCAACATGTTACGCAGCAATTTGTTCAGCTCCCTACCACTGCTGCCACGTCGTCGTGCAAAGACGTCTAAATCCAGCCGCCACCCTGTACCAAAAACTTCCTGCGTCTCGTGCGGCGCAATATCGAGGCAGCAACTCCATCTGCTCCCCAGGCTAATTCTCACGAGGAGGCCCGCCCGACAGTGTCATTAATTAAGGCCGCCGTGCGCTAAGAACTGGCGAATGCAGGCATCCAGCCTGTATGTGCCCAAAGTCGTTCTACGTCAGCCCCGCTCCATACTACCAGCCACAACTGACTTATTCCGGGTACCATTATTCGAACCAGTGGCGCATGCGAGAAGACGGGTCGATATGCTTCAACTGCAATGGCGCCGGTCACATTTTCCTCTATTGTCGCTATCGTCAGCCATCGTCTCCTCGTGCACCATACTGTCCAGACGACACTTCATTCTCCCCTTTGCACGGCAATCCACTGAACACTAATGCCCGAACCTCGACCCCACATTATGAGCCATCGCCGTCTCCCCAGACCCAACGACTTTCTCGGTTGCTTATGTCCCGTCGCTCCCCCTCACCGTCCTTCCTCAGGAAAACAGACCAGTGCAGCTCCCGGAACGTGATGCTGCTTTGACTGATCGACTCGGAAATCCTATGTTAACTCTGGCATCTCGACAAAAGCTTATGGATGTAGATGTAGAGGGCATGCCTGTTTCAGCACTCATCCACACAAGGGCCCAATAATCATTGATGAGTGCTCACCTTTCTCGTCGTCTTCGTAAAGTCGTTACACGCGCCTCATCACTTGTGGTTCGCGAAGCCAATAGCCGTATACCTACCGTCCTTTGTATGTGCTTTGCGCATGTGAGCTTTGATGACCACCACACCTCAGTTCTCTTTGCTGTTCTGGACGTTGCTCCTTGGACGTTCTACTGACGCGAAGATTAGTTTTGCCTCACTATCTTGTGACTGTTTCTCCGAACAACTTTTGCACACCTGTCCTGAACTTTGGACGCTGCGCACAATTGCTTCCTGAAGGTATCTCGCTGGGCACAATATCACCTTTAGACGCAAACAACCCTGCTGCTCTGGCCATTGATGCCCCACAGTCACCTCCAGGCAGCCCTGCTGCTGGCCCGACACCTAATGACACATTCGAAAACATGATTGCCCCGAACCCTGACCCTTCTAAAAGCCAAGACCTACGCCTTTCCTAGGAGTCATACCACGACTTTTGATTTCGCTTCACCCAAACTTCGACAAACATATCTAGTGAGGCATCGAATTGACAACGCGGACACAACACCCATTCATCGACACCCTTAGCATGTCTCGGCGACCGATCGCAGCGTCATTCAAACGGAAGTTAATGAAATACTCTCTAAGGACATCATGGAGCCATTTCCGAGCCCTTGAGCGTCGCCCGTAGTATTTGTAAAAAACAAAGACAACACCTGGCAGTTCTGCGTCGACTACCGGCATTTCACCGGCACTTCAACAAAATCAAAAAATACTTCTGCCTATTGCTGCAAATAGACGACGCCATTGATTCCCTTTTGGTGCACGGTACTTTTCTTCCATCGACCTTCGTTTAGGCTATTGACAAATAGCTGTCGATGAAAATGATTGGGAGTTAAGTCATGCCCTTTGGGTTGTGTAATGCGCCAGCAACATTTTGAGCATGTGATGGACTCTCTACTGAGGGGTTTCAAGTGGTCCACATGCCTCTCTGCTGCCTGGACAGTATCGAAGTTTTCTCCCCTTACATTCATTAGTCACCTGCAAAACTTGTCAACCATATTGCAAGTCTTTCACATTGCTGATCTTCAACTCAACTCTTCAAATTGCTGCTTTTTGCGCCTTGAGATCGCCGTGCTTGGCCATCTTGTTGACGCTGCAAGTAAACGAGCTGATCCAGCAAAAATACGCGCCGTCATCAACTTCCCTATTGCACGTTCTTCCAAAGAGGTTCGCTCGTTTTTTTTTGGCTCGTGCTTCACCAATGTGCTTCAAAAAATTAAAAAAACCTTTTCGGAAAGCCCGTTGCACGCCAACATAAAGAACTCTCGTGCCGTGCCCGAACCTCAATGGAGCCGTACATGGTACAAGATGTCTTAGTCTTGTGCAACATATACGTCGTAACACGAGGCAGCTGGCTGTTCGCCTTTATTTTATTTGACTGAAATCCATGTTGCCTATGGACACCAATGATGCCTCCTTCAACATGCCCAACCACTGAATACGCTCAAAAAGTTATAGCCCATGCCGACCATGCACGTCAACTTCTGTGCGTTCGGCTAACCGACTCGCAAGCGGGCCAACGATTTTGTTACGAGAGCAGTCATATAAACACTCACTTTCCTCCAGGATTCCTGTGCTGTGGTCTCCTGCACGCTGTATTGGGCTTTTTACAAAGCTACTGTTCCCACCCTCCGAACCGTACCCTATGCACCGCCAAGTGACCTTCGTGACATAAGAAATTGAATTGTCTTTGTCCTCGTCGACTCAACCCCGTACCAACATCGTTTACGTTGTACGTCTGAAGCCATGTCATACACCGGGCTGCCGCAACGCACATGTATAATAACCACCTCTATACCGTCTTTCTCTGACTGCACCGAGTCGGTGCCTTCACCGCCGGAGGGTAACGTTATGTGCCGCTCACATAGAGAGGACGAAAAAGTGAAGGACTAGGTGGTGCCTGCTCTCGCTATCGCAGTTGTTTTTACCCGCATTACTGTGACTGCATATATTGTAAATATACCTGTGTTTAGTCATCTACCAGTAACAATATCATTTATGAAACACCCGTTGGGGCACAGGCATATTTTCGGAGAAGGTTTTTGGGCTATGATTCTATTTCAGGCCTTACAGGGTTTTGCAGCGAAATACTGAAGTATCCTATGAGGTTCTCCCAGAAGGCACCTCAAAAAACTGCTATTAGCTTCCAAAAAGTGTAGTCGCGTGCTTTTCTAGACTTTAACCGTACTTTTCTTGCTCCGACTCGTCTAATTAGCAACATTACAGTGGATTGACAACTTAGCATGGTTTCTTTTAATTCATCTTCTCCATTTTGTTGTTTGCTGTTTATTTTTATTTGATACCTTGCTTGATAGCGGCCGATTGAGCTATTTTGCGTTATGACACGCCGTTCCATTGTATAGTGCACTCATCCTTTTTCTTTCATTCCAATGTGCTGCATCGAGACTGCCACCGCGGCCATGATTTCAATGCCGTAACCTGCAGGTCACCACTAGATGTGGTGGGTTGGTCCTCAGTGCTGTCGGCCCACATCAATCAATGTATAAAACGGTACCAGAACACCACTTGTCACCACCAAGTTCCCTGCAATGCACACTTATGTGTTAACGCGGCAAACTACCGGTGCTGTCAGCAATAGTATGCCCTTCTGTGAACACCACATCTTCCAGTGCATCATTATATGATGGCGAACTACCGAGCCCACATTTTTAGTACCGATGTGCCACTTGCATTTTCAATTTTAGCTAAAAACAACAGAGCCCTACTCTAGTCTCAAGATGGCTGAGCCTAAGTGCAGTACAGTGCTTTCTGGTCAACAGAAAGTCAAATCGATATTGCCTGTGTATGCACCATGCTTCATCTGTGTACTTTACACACATTGGCATGACAGCATCATGTCGATAGTGTCCATTTAATATACGTGCCTGCTATGCCGCTTCCACTGAAATTCTGACAAAGACTTTGTGCTTTTTGAATCAATACTTCTTTGCAGACTAGTTGGTTTTATACTTGAAAACTCTGCTTGCAGTGCAAGCTGATGGAAAAACGAGAAGGGGGACAGGAAAGAGTACGCTCTTTCCTGTCTCCATTCTCATTTTTCCTTCGGCTTGCACTGCAAGCAGAGTTCATTTTGCGTTTCAACGTTATTACCATGACTGTTCATACATGAACTCACCAATGTGTACATTCACGCATGTCTATGCTTGACGCATAAAGTGTTATCTTTGTTGTGCCATTCTCCTGTAAATACCTTCAGTCATCTCTCATGGGACAGTTTTCATGTTAATAAATTATTATCTCATGTATTGCATAATTATTTTTGCATGGGTGTAGTGGTTACAACCGTTGGCAGCTGTGATTTTAGTAAGCTTTGCCCTAATACATTCTTTTATTGAAGAAGCCTCTCAAAGGAGACATCATGCAGAGTAGAGCCGCATGGAGTGCACTCGACAGGTTCATAGAGAAGGGTGGCAGATTATTTTCAGATCACATAATAACACAGGGGGGCGAAAAAAAGCGACAACCACAAACGGGCAAGGATAACTGCGAGTCTAACTTGCCTTCACCTGAATACGGGGCCGTATTGCAGTGAAGCCATAAAAAAAACATCCGCGAAGAGCTTTCCAATAAATTTAATTCTCTTGTCTCACATTAGTTCGACTAAAGACAATGTCTTGAGGCTGCATGCTTTACTTTTAGCTTCGACATTGTGGTAGTGACGCACGACAAAGCTTTGCGCGCAGGCTTTGAAGGATTTTACGATCGCACGCATGTATCACCACTACATTTCTGTCCTTGCTGCCCGAACTCAGTTCGTAGCCTTATTTAAAACGACAGTATCAGAAACGCGCTTTCAACAACAGCATGCTGATAATCAACAAAAACTCACCAAGTGCAGTTCAGTAATCTCCGGTGCGGCGTTTTTCGCAGCAGGCCTAGGTGTATCAGGCGTAGTCAGTCGACTCGGCTTCAATGCATCCTGAACGGCGCGGCTTTGCGACTCGGGAGTGAAAGGTGGGGCACACGCTTTCTTCATGAGTATCCAACTCGGCGTAGGGCGTTCGTTCAGTGGAGGTTGGCGCACACACTTCTTTCGCGAGTATCCTACTCGGCGCAGGGCTTCCTTCCTAGCACTTGGCAACAGGCGTAGGGGCGACTCGGCTTTCTTGCGTCCTGAATAACGCGGCTTTGCGACAGTGAGAGGTGGGGGCACACGCTTTCTTCACGAGTATCTAACTCAGCGCAGCACGTTCGGTCAGACGAGCCACACACGATTATTACGCGAGCATTCGATTGCAGGGCCATATGCCTTGGCAGGGCTTCCCGCGAGCGCAACCCCCCGCTAGGTTGCAGCAGCAGCCTCCGGCAACACTATACGAAAGTGCGGGTAGCGACAGCGCGATGATACAGTTAGGCCGGCGGAAATGCATAGCCTCCAAGAGCGTTGGGCCACGGTGCATTGTGGGTGGCTCTATTCACTCGCCTTTGTAAACTCGCATCCGGGGCTTAGTAAATCGATGAAGCTCAGCGTCGAACTACAAACGTCTGCGAACCCTGGGTTCGGTATGATGCAAGGAGGATTAAAGAAAAAATGCTGGATTGGAAGCTCCTACAATGCCTTGCCAGCAGAAGTGAAGCCACCTTTTGCCACTGCCAAGATGGCGGAAACATGTTCTTTTCTGATTGTGCCCCCTTAAAAATCAAGTGGCTTTGATATTTTATGTAAATGCTACGTTAGTTCTATATTAAAAGACAGTTGTTTCCGACGGAATAACACGCAGGAACGAGTATGGATAACTGAATATTCAAAGAACTTTGCCTCCAATTCGAGGCTCACTAAGGAAAACTAGTAACTATAAGACGCACTGGAGTACTATGTGACCCGCGAAAGCTCCCACATTAAACTCGTTGGGCGTGCGAGAAAAACGCTTCGTTTTTTATCGCTGAACGGTGATACTTTATCATGCCCCTAGTAAGACGGCCGCCACAACCAACATCTTGCCAGAGGAACGGCTTCACTTCTGCGCAATCATTTCCACTCCAGCAATTTTTTTTAGTCCTTCTTAGTATGATGCCATTACTGGCCTTTGTCGCATCTCTAGCTACGTCTCCTGCAGTCATCCCTGAGAACAACAGGAAACGTTGTAAAGGCGAGACTTCTTGACTTAATCGCGAAGTTCCAGCTTCCTTGTGATAGCACTCCACGTTTCGTTTTCGAACTGGTTTTATTTGCTGTGCTCTGCGTATTATCTACAATCGCTTTTATGTGTTTAAGTATAATTCAAAATTGTAAACAGTCTGACTTTTTTACTCCACACATATGAATTCAGACAATTTTACCTGCGAATTTCCGCAGAATACGTAATCAATGCTCTGAGACGGCCCTACGTTCCTCTAGTGGCACGATTAATGATGCAGTGATTATTCACTCGCAGTCCCCGAAATACGTACATACCTGTAGGGAATCATGCATGCATGCGAGACAGAGCCCGTGATGTATACCATGCACGTGCACACAGAAGCCGTTCAGTGACGTTAAAGTTAGGCCGTGCAGGCCAATGAACCTTACTCTTCTGCATTCAACCCTACTGAAAATTCCTACATGTACAGGACCTGTACATACGATGTTATTGGATACGGGGCATACAGGTGTCACGGGTCATACGGGTGGTACGGGTCATGCGGGTGGTACGGGTCATGCGGGTGGTGCGGGTCATGCGGGTGGTGCGGGTCATGCGGGTGGTGCGGGTCATGCGGGTGGTGCGGGTCATACAGGTGGTATAAGTGTAACAAATGTATGGGTATTACAGGTTATGCAGGTGATATGGGTTGGATTAGCTATTTGGGTCAAAATTAACATGCAGTAAAAGAATGTATACATAAGAAAGGCATGCTAGTTCATGAAGCACACAGTAAAATAAACAATGTATGTAGGTATGCTGCAATGATATCAAATAAACACGATCAGGCTAGAGTAATGTTTTGACGACTCATTTATTTAGGTCGTTCAACATTTCAGCAATGAATCTATTCATTTTTCTTAACCTCTCCATTGGTGCCGTTTCACTGGGTCTCCCAGCAATGTACTTGCTGAAGGCATCTGTAAAAATGAGCAGGAATATGTAGCAATTAGGGACTTACTGGTTCATATAAATGATAAATTTTATTGTCCCTAAATTCAGCAAAATATACTAAGCATAAAACACTTACTTCCGACTGCCTCCAATTTCTTAGGCGTGAGTGCCCTCCTGGGTGGTGCCTGGTTTTCTGAGCGCACATAGCGCCGACAAGGGGCTCCTGTGATGCTCCTGTTGTGGAGGGCACTCACACCCCACAGAAGCTTGGTCGCCTCCTTACAGAACAAGCTGTCTCTCGGACGCGAAAGCAGCCATGCCCATTTTTCCTGCTCCAGGAATATGCCGTTTCCTAGGTGAATCTGCGCGAAAAAATGTGGAATCATAATAAAAGACTCAAGAGATATCTTGTTTTTGAAAATGTTATGTGCGTTCTTTGGTCGTGCGAGTATAGATTTGCTGGTATGTATTCAAATAGTTCTGATGAATTTTACAATTCACTTCTGCAACTGCATGCCATCTTGTATAACACTGGCATAATAAACGTTATCCAAATATTCTTCTTCTAAAGCAAATACAGTTCACAGAATGTATGTAAGTCCACAGGTGCATATAGTGCTTATTAATGGCAATACTACACCAGCCTTCACAAGGAGAATCATTAATTTTTAGATACTAAAAGACTGGGCAAAAAGTGGGGTGGCATAGTAAGTTAGAAAACATCAACACAATCCCTATTTAGAAATTTTACACTAATGTGGCTCCAGCGAAACAAAAAAGCATTCGTTTCAATGATCAATGAAAGGCAAATCACATACATCATTGCTGTCTTTACGTCTCACCTGAACAGTTTGTGAGAAGCTGTAAGACATTTTAAGAAAAAAGCATATTTACAATTTTGAGTGCTCTATATATGTGTGAAAGTTAAATTAACAACTATGTAACATATCTTACAGTTGTGTTACAGTTGTTAGTAATGTTGAGTCCATAATATTCTACTAAAGACCACCAGACACCCTAAAAGGCACTTAGAGCTGGCACTGACAAAAAGTGCTCTGGCACATTGCAGATAAAAATTTCTTTTGTCAACTCCAATAATGAGGAACTCAGGAATCAAAAAGACAGAGCCTCAATTCATTCCCCTTTTTCCTGACATTAGGACTTGTCACAAAAATATTTATGAAGCTTTTACTGAATGCCGTGACATTCCAAAAAAGGGTAATGCAGAAGATTGCACTGGTCATTCGTGAAATAACCTCCTGAATGTCTAAATTCACCAGTTCGTAATTTACAAAATTATCCGTAGTAGATGAATAAACTAAGCATAAACATACAAGGAAGTGAAAGTGCAATGCAAGTTGCATAACCATGTATTCAACCCAGTAGTGAAAGTATTGCACTGAATAAACATAAATTTACAAAAAGTAGAGCTACTTCATCGTTTAACTGAATAAGGGCATCCACACAGAGACGGACACTAGAAGAAGAAAATGCACACAACATAAGCGGTGTTCAATTGTCTGTATGTGCCCTTATTTCATTAAAAGATGAACGAATACCAACTAGCCTAACTATCCAAGCTACTGTAAAGCTACTTGATTGTCCACCTGGAAAAACAGCGGCAGTTCATCACTGGCACCCAAACCCTAAAAGGCAGAACAAAGGAAAAGTCGATCAGCTATAAAAAATATTAGGCACACAAATGCCAGCATGGCTTCCAGGTATGAAAGTTGAGCATCATTTCCAAAACTTTTTTTTTATTTTCAGACACAACATAACTATCAGCCCTCATTTGTGCTTTGTTCAGCCCAATAACAGCTGCTGAAACTTTTAACCCTATTGTTTTTTCAGCTTATGCTCCATAAATTGTTAAAAGCCCAATCACTGAGCTGCACAACGAACTGATCAGTGTTCTACATTGTGTTATTAAAACAACCTAATTTTAATCCCACTTAAGTTCATGGTTTATACAGTTTCTAAAACAAAGCTCCCTTTTAATTGACTATCACAATTTACATCCTACAATTCGGTGTGTTTTCTAGGCCAAAAACTTGAGCCTAACGTGAAGTTTACCCATCATATTGCTTATGCTAAACAAAAAACTGCCTTCGGTGTACGAGCCCTCATTAAATCTTCTTTATTTATCTCCTGTGATGCCTTATTGTTGCCCTGCTTTCATAAACAGTCAAATCACCTAGCATTATTACATGGGCAAATATGCATAACAATAATCTTTTGCCAATAGAGAACATTCAGAATACACATAATTCAGGACATACAGGAGAACATTCAGGAGAACATTCAGGACATACACATTATTACCAACAGTTATTTTTACTCTAATGCTGCTCACCTTGTCTAGGCTAACTTCATATTACTTGCATCTGACTTGTTATCACTTAATCATAACGGTATTCAAACTAGCTTTTGTGTGAACTGAGTTATATAAAATGTTCAAAAATAATAATTGTGCAAAGTTTGCCCATAATTACAACTTCCTTACACCTAAACATACATTAAGTATGGCAGAATGACATCCTACTTTCCAGTGAATAAATTATAGAACTTACTCCACACACTTGAAGAATTTCATCTAAAAATGGCTTGTCAAGAATGTTTGTTAATGCAAAAAGCATATGCAATTACCGTATTTACTCGATTCTACCACGCCCTCGATTGTAACGCGCACCCGATTTCCACCGCGAAAAAAAAAAAAAACGTAAGACATCAATTGCAACGCGCACCCATTTTTCTCGCCGGCCCGCACGATCACACCACTCGAAAAAACTACTCCTTTCGGGAGCATATTCTATTTAAATATGAGGTACGCGCGAAGCTTGTGCCCATCTGACGTGTAACAGAGCTTTCCGTCACGGTAGTTTTACCGTGGACCGATGTCAGCACGCGAACTTGCTTCGCGCCCTTCTTCTCGGCGGTTGTGGTGCCAGGCATGTCGAAGTAAAGAGGCGTCTGATGGGCATTCCCGATTTGCCCAAGCAGGTAGCCGTTGTTGCGCCGCAAGTTTAGGACGAACCTCTGAAAACTGTGAAGCTTTTCATCGTACTCCTCCGCAAAACTTTTCGCATATGCATGTTCCCCTTCGGAGGGAAAAGCCTTTCCTCTAAATAAAGTTAGTTAGCCAGCACCTGCTCGCTTTAAACTGGCTCTGCATTAGACCTTTTTCCAAGACTAATTGCATAGCCCACACTTGGAGCATTTCTGTCGTCACGGGCTGCTGTGCCGCTCGCTGCTCAAGCACATACTTGCCGAGCAGCTCTTTAATTTGCGGAAACCGGCCCTGCTGTGGTCCACTGAAGCCTTTGCGTGAAGCTTTGCTGTCGAGAATCTTCTGCTTTTGTTTCCGCCGGTCCTGCACGCACATTTCGGGAACTCCGAACGACCCCGATGCGGCCCGATTTCCGTCCGTTTCTACACACGCCATAACTTTTCTTTTAAAAGCGGCATCGTGGTGCTATCGAGTTTTTGGAGTCGGCCCTTCCACGCCGTCGATGCTAATGCACTACTAGATGACGAACTCCTCAGCACACGTACGAAGTGCCGCACATGGGAAACACATAGGCAGAAATGGCCGACGCGCCATGCCGACGCACGTAGGGGGCAGCCATTTTGGATTTGCCAATGGCAATAGATTGACCGTAATTTTTTTGTTTGTACTCGATTCTAACGCGCATGCAATTTATAAACTCGCTTAACCGGAAAAAAGGTGCGCGTTAGATTCGAGTAATTACGGTAGCTTAAAAATCTTTGTAAATTTACATTTAGGTTTTATGGTGAGTAAAGCTACGTGTACAACTATTATTATGTTGAATTCGACTGAGAGATCCAGAACAGCCGCCCAAGTCTTGAAGCGAGCACACGGCTTACACCGTTTTTAGATACTGTCGGTTGGGAAAGCCCGCTATGGAGGCGGCACCGACTCGCACACGCTCAGAGGGGCGCGGTGCTAATGTAGCTTTGAGAACGAGCTACCGCTGGCTTCCCGCGGCAGCGTTGAATTTGTTTTTTCCTTTTAGTTTGCTTGCTCAGATTACAGAGGCGGGAACTTGAAGGTTAGATTACTGTCACGCAAATCGTATTTAACATGGTACACAACAATCAAGCAAGCTTGAGTGAATTAGCAGTTTAACACAGTAAACATGCTGACCTTCAGTGCGCCGGGCTGTCTAAGTGGCTATGCCTACGAGGAAAACACTTGTGATCAGCAGTACTTCTTCAAACCCCCCAATTAGCCTGCAGTTCTCAAGGACTGAACAGCTGCTATTCCATGAAAAGTCTTGCAGGTAATGGTCAAAACATGCATAAATAATCATACATTTCTTAGGTACAGGCCCGAACCTTATTTATCACTAAGTAGTACAGTCGAGCCCACATATAACGGCCCCACTTAAAACGAACTTTCGCTTCAAACGAACACTATCCCCGGGACCATGAAAATATATATTGGTTCAACGGCACAAAATCGCACTTACAACAAACGTCTCCGAGCGCCGCTGATCGGTTACAGCGAACAGTCAGCGGTCTCCCAACTTCCCGGGAAACCAATTTCGACCACCGATCAGGCATCGGCGAGGTGCCTATACATTCCTATTTTTAAACGCTGACCCTGCCCCCGCGAGCCTCTAGTTGCTGCTCCCCAACCCATGAAGAAAGGAAAGTGCCGACTGCTTTTTGTTATGCACCCCTCCGTCCTTTGTCCCCCCGCTACCCTGAGCCAGACGAGGCCCGCGTTTTCACACTGCCACCGATCTTTCGAAGATCGGTCGGCCATCTACCCCGTTTTTAATCGCTGGTGCTGTCGTTGGCATCGCCGGCCTGGAGTGACCAGACAATTTGCCAACATCGTCGGCCACCGACTGCATCCGATAGTCTGCGTCTAGTGCACGGGCGTACGCTACCCCACCGACTCTGATATTTTGTGATTCGTTTCGTGTCAAGGACTTGTTCTCGCTCGCTTATCACTCGACTCGGCATGCCTTCCGCTCACGTGCGGAAGCACGAAAACGGCTGTTAATTTGCGCGGGACGAACAGCGAAATATCGAAGTTTGTGAGGCCACGCAAACTCGCCGGCGCAACAAAAAATTTTTTGACCACGGCTGCCGATTGTTCGAACACCCCCGCGCACTGATCCAGACGGCCATGCTTTGACTTCTGCGCGCGCAGGCACTCTTTCCAAGTTTTTCTACGTGCGAGTTTCGCGGACCTATCAAGCAAGCTACCCAACCTGCCTCCTTCTCATGCGTTTTGGTTTTCAAGGTCGCCCTTCCTCCGCATCCTCTCCTCTCTTGTCGCAATTTGGCAACTAATTTCCTGCTGTTTCACATGCAGAGGTAGCAGACGACGCTCCTTCACCAATCTCAAAGCGACAGCAGCGCCGCCTCCACCGGATATGAGAGGGGGCAGTCCTCGCGGCTGCGACAGCGCGTGCTTACCCAACTGACAGTATCTAAAAACGTCTTACACCAAGCCAAATCTGCCACTGGAACACATGAATGCTGTGCATGGGGTGTCCAGAAGCTGTTTATGCTTACGACACTTAAACCGGCTCCTGAACTTTTTCAACGTAGCCGATGATCTTCGGGCACCTGCACAGCCGGTCGGGCAACTTGTTCTTAAAATTCACTTCCACACACGGTTTGTGGTCGCTGCTGCTACAACTGTCAAAACTTAACCGCCAGTTCATTCAGCAGAGTCAAACGATGCCATTTTTAAAATGTAAAGATATCCATACGGTGATGAGACACCACCTAAAAAAACGTTGGAGACAACCTTATTCCCCGATCATACCAAAAATGACAGCCCTGCATTGCCGGAGTTCCAGAAAAATCTACCTTTGCCAGATGAAACAACATGGAAGCCCCATTGCGGAGTGGTTTGCTCCGAATCTGCCAGTAGAAAGCGGGAAATTGCTCCGAATTGACCAGGGGAACCCGGCAAGAAAATTTTTATCCTGCTCAACCAGTGCGATTCGACATTGACAGATGGTCACACTGCATTTGCTCAACTTTAAAATACTTGTCTACATACCACTAACAATGACTAGATATATATTGATTAAATAAACAAACTGAAAATGTACAGGAGGCTAGCTTGACAATATAACCCCTAAATCGGATTGAAAAAAACAACAACAAAGAAACAGCCATTTCAATTATAAAGTACACACCTGGCTGGTAGGTTCTTGAGAACCACTTGAAGTGGTTCCAGGGTGTGGTACCGGTGGCATCAATGGGCATGGCTGCATCCGTGGCTGCTCTGAAGAAGGCGACGGAGGCTCTGGTAGCAATAAGTGCTGCGGCGGTGGCAAAGGCAGCGTTGCTGACCACCCTTGTGGAGACAACGGCGAGCACGGCCAGAGTGGTGGAGGCGACGGTAGTGGTGGCGACGGTGGTGGTGGCGACGGTGGCGATGGCTGCATGAACTGCAACGGCCTTGCCTGAAAATGCAAAAAAAAATCTAAATTACACTTTTGAAGCATACAGCTTTCTTTTTGCAAGTTGAATCGAATTTGTTTTTGTCAGTTTTATAATTGTATCTAACTTGTCTAAACTCACTCCATTATGCTTTTGTCCCTTTGTTTTTGGTGCAATACAGTGAAATCTCATTAACTCAAACATGCTTAATTAACAAATAACAATTCAGGGGACAGTGACAGCTCAATGTATGTCATCTAAAACGACAGTATTATCAACAGCAGTGCCCTACTTACCGAGAAATTGAGGCAAATGCACGGGAACAAATGCGCCGCAGTAGGACGTTCGCGAAATGATCCTTATGATGTCAGACAAACTGCCTACAATTAATCACTGGTAATCAAACTAGCTCACTAAATAAAGAACCTTCCAAGTATCAAAAGACGTAAAAAAATGCTGCTTGTTGAGTTGTTTCTCATGAAAAAAGAACCGCCGGGAGTTACAATGGAGAATAGCGCAAGTGGTTAGAAAATTCAACTTTTTCCTGGTTAAACTAGACAGGCCGTGCCATCTTGAGCCAAAACATGTCTGCCGTTTCGGAGCCTATTGTAGGAAATTGATCGATGGCCGCTGTTGCTGATGCGGCTCCTGGTGCTTTAGTTTCGCTAGTAGTGTCGGCGACCGTACAATAAAAAGCCGGGCAACGTTGTGCACGGCAACAGTGACGTGAGACTTTCCGCTTCTTGAGGCGGGTAAATTAAAGTGCACTAGCTGATACAGACCACTAAAACACGATTTTATTTCAAAATAAGCACTTCCTTGGCACAAAAGGCTTCTGGACCGGTAATCCAACAATAAAGGTCGACAACTTTGATTCTCCAGCTCGCACATTTGCCTTAACTGTACTGCTGACATCACTTCAAGTCGACCTATGAGAAGTCTCCGTGAACAAAACATGGCAGCACAGCCATGTTTGCCAAGTCATAGTTGAGTGAGGTTTGTAGTACCATACTGGTTCGATTGTGCCACCATAAAGATATTTCCTCTTTCATAAGTTGTGCAGCAATGTGTGATGATGCACACGGTTGACTGAATATTGCATCGAAATGTTTTGAAATCGGCATGTCTAATCATTACTGAAGCAGGAAAATAACTGGGCACAGCTTCAATCCCCTTCACGGCTGCTTTAAAACAACAGATAACGAAAATCTTCCTTTTCCTTTAAGTCGATTGTATTGACCCGCCACGACTCACAACAGCTTTCTGCACTCCCAGTTGTTTCGCAAGTGCCTCCGGGATAGGCAACCTTAGAACAAGCAATGACATCATGTGACGTCGTGATGACACGACCAATTTGGGAAACTTATTTCTGATGCCACGACGATGGCATCACAAGTTATTATTTGTCACTTTTGTTGGTGCTGACGGCCACTTTTCGCACTTGATGAAGCATCTTAATGCGTTGTCATAAGCTCATACCTTCTCTTGAATGCTCCTGTGGGTGGCCTCATGTTCATAGGCGCCATGATTAGTAGATGTGCTGCATTGGTGGCCGCAACAGGAACGGCTGGCCAATGTTTCTGTAAGAGAGCAAATGTGAAAAATAAAGAGCGCACATTTCTTAATTGCATCCTGAACGAAGCATTACTTTTTCAGAACTTCAATATATTACAACATGATTATTACAAACATAATTATGTTGTATTTGCTCAAAGCTACACCAGCGCGTCAGGCTGATATTTTGCCCGATTTTACCGGAGTGCTTTTTGCTAAAATCCTCGGGTGCCATAAAACTCTTTCATACTCTGAAGTGCTCCAACCAAGTTGCCTTACCAATTTACTCTCTAGAAAACGTGTTATAAACAAAAGGAAATTAATCCCATGCATAGTGTAGTATACATTCTACTCAAAAAGATGGGTGAAGTTGAGATATTGACTGAAGCCTGTTAGGGTGAGAACATGATAAATTAATGACACCAACCATAAAAAGGAATACAAATAAGACATTTCAGCTCTCATGATGGGAGTCTTGTTCAGAGTGACAACTAGACGGAGTGAAAATATGCTTATGAGGACTTCAAAAGTGACTCAAAACCGCGAGTGTAGATAAGAATGAAGGTTCCATGTGTTATCAATGGTTCAATGTGTTATGTGTATCCATTGTTTAAATCAGCATTGATTGCAAGTGGTGTCCTGAAGAGTTTTTTTTTTCTAAGCTTATGCCGTTATGCTAATCTATTTTATTGCTCAAGTTTTCAGGGTGTTTTGCCATTGATTGATATGTGGGGTTTAACGTCCCAAAACCACTATATAATTATGAGAAACACCGTAGTGGAGGGCTCTGGAAATTTAGACCACCTGGGGTTCTTTAACGTGCACCCAAATCTGAGCACACGGGCCTACAACATTTCCGCCTCCATCGGAAATGCAGCCGCCGCAGCCGGGATTCCAACCCGCGCCCTGCGGGTTAGCAGCCGAGTACCTTAGCCACTAGACCACCCCGGTGGGGCAGGGTGTTTTGCCAAGGCATTGGAAGACACCTTTACCTCGTTGACATCATTTTACATGCTGTCTGACCTGATGTTCGAAATTTCCAGTCTCACTGATATATACACAATCACAGTCTACAAGGTATCCAATAAGCATCAAGATAACTTTCTTTTTTTGTCCTTCATCTTTACCAGCCGATAATGCAATTTGTAGGAACGGAACTACTTGGACATCGTAATGGTTTTTGAACTAGTGCCTGACTCGCACGCATCAGACACGTACAGTATAGCGGCACGTTATCTTGGGAACACACGATCAGATCTTTGCGGCTGAAAGAGCTGGCGTTTAACCAGAGTTCGAGTAGCCGGATGCTAAGAGATCTCTGTGCACTTGCTGTAGGTCAGCAGCCCCGCTAGTCTGCATTGTGCAGATGCTATTGGTTCTAGCGACAAGTGAGACAACCACCGATATATTCTGGTTTGTCAGTTGCACCAAGTCAATGCCGGTACCTGATGTTGTGTGTTTTTTTCTGCAGACGGGAAACTTCAAACTGCGCTGGTCACATTTGACTAGGACTAGCAAGCGTGTGGCCGCACTTGCTGTCTTCCAGAAATGCTTTGGAGAAAGAAGTATCGTTGATGGCACACGGCACCACACACCAAATTTTTTGGGTGGTTTGTGGCTTCCTCGATCAGTTCCGCTTTTTCAAATAGATGCCGCAAAAAACAAGAAAAAAAACGAGAAAAAAAAGCACTGCTCGTTAAATTGGCATGAGGGAACACATTTTAAAAACGACGCTGTTGGTTGGCGCCCAATGTGCCATATTCAATGCTCCTCACTGCTGGAATTCAAAATGGCAGCATAACATTATTGGCAAGCTCCCAAGCAGGTGATTATTCAAACACATTCCAGTTCTGCATGCACAATGAAATGCGGGTAGAAAAGCAACTAGCTCACTATCAAGAAGGTAGGAGTCAGTTACCCCCTGAGAATAAATGTAGAAATGGTGGGTGCATATCTCGCCACACAATGCTAAGGTCACAGCATGTGTTTTTTTTTTGCCATTGTAAACACGTCTCAGCTCATTTCTAAAAAAAAAGTAACCACATACCCATGCCCTGGATAGTATTGCGATACGGGCGATACATCGTAAAAGTATTTCACTACTGAGATACAAATACATTTTTAAGAAGTATCTCGATACAGCAATACAGACACTCAAAAGTATCTCTGAAATACTATCGCGATACTGCCCAGCCCTGCTCATGAGACAGTTGTACACTAACAACTCCTCTAAGTGTCAGACAATTCAAACTGTTCCTTATAGTTTTCAAAGGCAGTCCTCTCTAATGGTCGATTCCTACTAAAGAGATTCATTTTTGTTACGGAATTTTTTTGAAGAAAACTAATAGTTCCAGCAGAGTGGGTCATGACGTTATATGCTCCTCCTCTGCTAAGCCGCCTGAATCCCCCCCCCCCCGGTACATATGAATATAATGAGAAAGAATGCACTTTGATGGGTGGTGTCTGATGGCATCGTGCCTGAAGCCACAATTTTTTCTGTTACCTTGCTGGAGCCATCTAGAGTTTGGTGAAAAAGGGTAGGAGGAGCGGAGTCCATTCATACAGAACATATGCTTTGCTGGCTGCTGTTTCCTGGTAGTGCTGCTGTAACTACTGCACTGTCATAGAAGAAAACAACATTCAGCAACTATCACAGCTGTTTCCATACTAAGTGGCCACTCTCTCACACAAATCTGATTCTATAAAGGGCTGCATTGTTTTGGTTTTCTTAACTCTGATCATACAGTTAACGTCCGATTTCTCGGACTACCGAAATCCTGGACATGCCTGATTTCTCGGACTGATCTGTGGCACCATCAAGTTCCCATACAGTCAATGTATGTCCAAAATTTCGGACATTTATAGCTTTCACCGTCCGATTTTCCTGCTAACTTTTTACTGCTAACAGCGGAATTGAAGTCACAATCAGCACCACTATTTTGGTTCTTTTCGTACCCTCGAACCCACTGTGACGTGGCTGCCGTACCTTTGACACTGCAAATGCCGGAATCTAGCACACGCCAATTTGTAGCCAGCCGTGGCTTAGACAAACCTGTGGCCACAACTGCATGGTGCTGTTACTAATGTTACTATAAGGCTGTGATTCGGCGGGAAAGCTACGCTGTTGACCTATAGTCTGCCGCCGGCATGCTTCCCGACTCATAGAAGGCGGTAACACAACAGACTCCCAGGAACTGTTTTTGCCACGCCAGCTTTAAAATGTACGCCGAGACGACAGTCTCACCTAGAGAGGGCAGCGTGTGTAAAGAACTTCCAAATGCGGTCGTTGCTTCAACGACCCACACGGTGCTGGTGTTTCGATTTCAGCCAAGATAACCTTGGAGGGCTTTGCCGACGCTAGCGAAAATCTTGAGCTGTGTGCGGAATTTACCGGTGATGAAATCATTCAAGTTACTAAAGGTTTCGACAACTCCGACACATAGATCAAAGAGGCAGAGCCTACACGGGCAACAAGTTCGGTGTTGACGCGAGCATGACATCGTCATAGGTGTACAGTGACAGCATGACATCAGCTGATATTGAGGCAAACATAATCGGGGCAAGTGGAACTCCGTGCAAACGAAAATAAGAGAGTCCTTTTATCACTTAATTTTTACAAATGCAGTAGCGTCGGTCACATAAAATTTTTTTTTCGCTTTTTTTCTATTACAAACTGCTCTTTTCGGGGCAACCTAAATGGTGCACTTGCTGAATTGCAACGAGAATCCTGTACTCTTGCTGTGACCTTTTCCGCCAGTGAAAAATACCTATTCAAAAAGTGTAATTTTACTTGCATTCGTTTTTCCAGACTGCCTGATTTTCCGGACCTTTCGCAATCCCTTGAGTGTCCGCGAAATCGGATGTCGACTGTACAACATTAATCCAAAGGGCTATTTCAGGTACTACATCCTTATTGTGGAACAAAAAGCATCGAAATAACATGAAGATGCCAAAGTAAATGTGTTAGGGTACACATAACCAAAGCACTCACTGACTGCATGAAAATTTTTTTTAAAAATTCTAAAAGGCAGCATGGAATAAATATAACTTACTGAGTTCGTTTTGCAGCATGTCTTGCAGCTTGTCATTTCTTTTCTCGAGTACTTCTATTCTTTCCTCTAGTCTTTTGTTTTTTTTCTTGAGCTGCCTCGTAATGTTCCTCTCTTTTTCGAGCCGACTTAGCTCGACAAGCTCTTCTTCGGAACTCGCACTGCTTCGGCGCCTCTTTGTTCTTGGTTGCTGATTTTTTTCTTTTTTCTTTTTTGAATGCTAGCAAATAAACACATCAACCCAAAGCCAACATCACTGATTAGAAGCCGAAAACGAGCAAATATGCCAGGAAACATACACGCTCCATTGATACAAACATAATTCAGGTTGTAGCAACTACCTAGCATATGAAGTTCAGTAGGGTTGAAAGCTGGGCTAGTTAGTGAGATATCATTTCAACATATGGTATAGTAGCACAACTTCGACGAGGACCTGAGGACAAGAAAACACGCCACTGTTTGTGAGACTAGCGAGTGCAGTGTTTTCTTGTCTTCAGTGTCCCCATCAAATTTGCGCTACTACACCATATGTTAAAATGATATGTAGCATATTCCAGCCATGACTAGTGAGCATTCTAACACCCTGTCACACAGCAAATCTAATGTCCTTCGTTTGCAATATCCTTTCTTTGCTGTCACACGGGGAAACTAATGCCATTTGATGAAAACGACCTTTTCTGTGGAACGAGTTCCTGCAACACAATCGCATTCGATTTCTGACTGAGTAGTCTCAATGTCAGGGACTTTTAGGGAAATGGCTATAACTTCAGTATATATACATTTTATAATTTATGAAGATCTCGTTCCTTGCTAGCTCAACTTATTACTGGTTTGATGACATGATGGCAGGTGCATAAGTTAAAAAAAAAATTAAGGGACCCTAACCCCCGAATGCAGAGATGTTACTTGGCTCGCAACTTCAACTTAACTTGAGCAAGTCGGCGCGAAGCAAGCAGCGGACTTCAAAACGCCCAAGTCAGCCTTTGCGTTTCATAGATGCTCAGGCTGTCTTTCTTGGTCAAGTCAAGAACGAGCTTCAAAGCAGAAACACGCTGCTCGCCTGCTAACGAGGGTAATAATGAAGTTGTTCGCGTAAGGCATGCATTACACCAAAAAAAGACCCTACGTTTTAAAATAACTATAAAAACGAAGGGTCACAAGCATATTGTTGCCATTTTACGGCTAACGAGCGGCATGTGGCGCCTGCCACCACAACGATGCGCAGTGTTGCTTCTGTAAAGCGTTCGTTGCCCGCTGGTTTTAGTGGCCACCCAAATGCGGTGCGTTTCTCCACGGTTGCTTGTTTGGAGGAGAAACAAGCATCGCGTTGGGTTCTTTCGTCGTTTTTTTTTTTCTCATTCGAACGCCATGGCATGTATTTGTGCTGACCTGGCTCACGAGGTGACGCGATTTTTACGATATTTGCCTCTCTGTTCGCATGTGTGCATGCCTGTAATGGGCTAGGTTGCAGTTATTATGAAAAAAAAAACAAGTTCTGGGAACAAATGTGATTGGTATTCTTTTGTTGAGCTCAATAAACAAGAGAAAAAGCGGGGGTCAGGACATTGCCCTCAGCAGAATTCTGTCTTGCGGGGTGCAGCAATGTATCGCTGCATGATGGTGACGCAGATAAAAAAACCCGTGATAGAGGCACCTCTTTTTTTTGTGTGTGTAATTTTACGTAGCGTTGTGCTACAAGCGATGCCTTTCTGACCGAGAAACAGCGCATTAGACGGGACGAAAGGATAGACGACGCACACGGACACAGCACCAAGTCAATTTTTTTTTTACCGAAAGAGGCGGAAAGTGTCGTCGTGTTATAGAAAAACAGAAATAGCCTTTGCGGTTACGGAACACTTCGGCGTTGTCGACACCGGGGCTAATAATACGCACGTGTGTGTAGTCGACACAACCTGTAACGCAAGGGAACTCAGCCACTTCATAACAGTCCGCCGGCTGCGGAAAGCGCACCAGCATCGCGTACCGGTGCTTTGCGATGAGTAGCGTAACTTTTCCGACTGCACGGCACAATGTCGACTACGGAATGCGGACGAAATTTCCGGTGACTGGTTCGAATGTGCCAGCGCTGTAAAACCTGAAAGCCATCAGCAGCTATAACACTGGATGCACGGGCTGTCTTCGGTTGTCCCCACTTTCACGGAGTGGCAACATAACGAGCAGCTGCCCCACGACGTTCTACATGAATCTGTACCTAGCGTGGAATTGTTGCTCGTCGTACAACTCCATCGGATTTCCTTGGTCACGTAAAGCGGTTCCGATAATCTTCGGCAGGCAGTGCGCCTCGAAAAATGCTACGCTTATGGCGAGGCAAGCAAACTCAAAAGCGGCCACCTTTCACGCGACGTCCATTCGAGAGGTGGCCATGTTGCAATGACGCGTGAAGTCGCTTTCAAGCTAGCCCCGCAGCTGACTTGAAACTTGTCCCGACTTCGACCGAGCCAAGTCGCCTTCAAGTCATCCGCAAGTTCGAGAACGATTTATGGCGACCGGCAAGACTGTCTTGAGTCAAGAACGAGTCAAGTACGAGTCAAGTAACATCTCTGCATTCGGGGGTAAAGCTTTGTTTTTAGGAGTTGAAGGCAATATGGATATCCTGTTGCTACTACGTGCATCGAACACTTGGTGCATGAAACCTTTTCTAACTTCTTACGCACCCACTACGTGGCCTTAAGGGAATAGGTACAGTAGCGCATGTGCCTTTGGTAGTGGGTGACCAGTTTTAAACCTCCAAGGCATTATGATAATGACATGTTATGATGCCCGCTAGAAATGGCAGGTTGTACCACGCATTATTACTGCAATATTTCATGTTGCATTGTAAAGCATGTATACAGGATGTGTGTGTTTGTTAAGTATGAAAGGTGATTCCACTGCATTTCCAAGCAGAGGAAGTTCGTTCATTGTATTTCTAAACAGATGCGTGGCCGTGTGGTAGAACATCCGCTTGCCATGCGAACGAACTGCGTCTCAAGAATTTTCATTGTTTATTTTATTTGCATCATTCTCAGTTTTTCAGTAGTGCATAAGATGATTTTTCGCTCACAACCAATGATGCCTATGCCGGAATTTCTGCAAATCGAGCTCTCTAATGCCATAGCGTTAAAAAGAAGCTACTCTCCATGACAGCAGCTGAACGCAGGGCATGTTTCGTTTGTGCCCTGTTGTCATTATTGCCTGTATTGTGGATATTAATCATGTGGTGACCAAGGTGGTGACTACACGAAATCGTTGCTGCCGTCTCATTTCTGCAGCGGGGGAGTAGCTTGTGCACCTTGCTTCAGTTGACTGTACTCATGCCCGTTCATACCATCAGCCAACGGCATTCGAGTGTGTCGTGCAGCTGTGGCAAGTTTTTATTTAAAACGGCCACTTTTTTTATTATAGGTGCACCTTTCCACCCATAAAAATTATTTTTGTGGATACACGCATGTTACATACAAGTTTTATTATATGTTTATTTGTCCCAAAGCCATGGGTCAGGAGGGCTGAGGTCATGGTCATCATTTCAAAATGACATTTGTTTTTGTCATGGGACAACACGCAGGTAAAATGAAATTAGGTCCGCTTAATGTAATTTGTTGTGAATGGGATTGAATTTGCCATGTGACAAGGGTATAACATCTCTCACATTGCAAAACGTCCCGATAACCACCACAGCCACCACAGTTGCAGTGATATTCGATTTCAAACAGTGCAATTTCCACACACCCCAGACTTGCGCTAAATTGTCGAGAAAAATTCTTAGCTGCATCACAACATCAATAAACACATAGTTACCATGACTGCAACAAAAACAACTATGCCACACCAACTTTTGCCACATAATAGGATAAAAGCAACAACACTAACACACAATGACATCTAAAAAGCTGACAAATGCATATCTGTGAAATTTAACATAGGTCACTATGTAAATTGTAACCAAAATGCTGGAAGTTGCTGCTCTGTGCCTGCTATTCTCTCTAATGTCACTCTGTGCAAGGCAAAGTTACCATTTGTGTAACAAGCAGCTATATTATGCCTACCTAGCTTAGTGTACACTGATCAGATTTATACACAAGTTTCAAATAAATCAATTACTTTTCCAAAACTAACATTCTGGGTAACTCAATTAGGTTTACTTGTCATTGATTACCAGTTATCACTGACTTTTTCATAAATAATCAAGTTATAACCAGTATTCTACAGCACTTTTTGTCCTAATACCCTGTAAGGACAACCCTCCCCTCTTTGTCAGACAATGGCCACAACAGACTGCACATGCATGCTCCTTTCCTTAAGGCCTTCTCAACTGTTGCGAAAGCAATGGGAGAGTTTCTCAGTATGTTTTGCCACCTATCGGTTGTAAGAGTGCTGCAACCCTGACTTTGCATCTCCTGTGTCCCGTACACATCAGAAGACTGTTGCTCGATATAAAACCGCGAAATGGGAATTGTCCACTGTGAGGGTGATTATTCAAGAAGCTGTAATTTGATCACCACTTCAAAATTGATGCTCAGTGTACACTAGCTGCATTATCTACACATAGTGCCCCGTAAGAAGAGCTCCCCAAGACTTTTGTCCTTTCAAAAAACTTCTGAGCAACTTCCACTGCTATAAAAATGCCAAACACAGTCACGGGGGAACATGTCGTCCTTGTTTTGCAGCTTCATGAAATTTAGAAATATGCCATTTCAATACAGTTATAGGTGCTATAAGTACCAAATCTGGCAGCATAGTATTAGCACCTATATTTGAAAATGCAGTAGTCACTTCTTGCCCAGGTGCCTGATGCAGGTCACGGACGATTTCAAGAAAACAAAGTTTCATGTATGTTACCTTTTCAGTTGTCTCTTCTTCACTTTCTATGTCGTAAAAGACAGTGTCAGGAACTGACAGCCGTTTCTTGCCCATTTTCTGGATTAGGTCACTAAAGGTGGCTACAGAAATTATCAAACGAAATTAAATTTTAGCAGGCCACTAAAGCACCAATGTGGTATGAAGACCACAAATGCATGCAAAGTACAACTACATATCTATTCTACCACAAAAGCTTGGTTCTGCAGAAAGAAAGCTGTGCTGTACATGCATTCGCTTCTAGATGATGCAAATCAATGGCTGATGGTAAGAGTTATGCAAGTATTTAAACCTTGAGACAAACCACATGTTGCTAGTTATAGCACAATCTCAATTAATTTACCAGGTGATCACATATGAGCTATTGGAACACATCAAAACAATTAGTCAAAGCTTTTGAACGTAATTCAGTCTGTGTGAGCAACACCATTTCTAGGAATGCTTATTAACTGTTCCGCAGTAGCTTTTTGAAGTTTTATTTTATTACCATTGCAATCTATTCCAGAGAAAAAAATATCTAATTATATTAAACTCATCAAAATAATTTTGGCATTGCCATTTACTTATAGCTTCCGCATGCAGCAGTTCAAAGATCTTGTCAATTGAAATGTCTAGGTGCAAAGATTGCATCAAGTTCAAACTAGAACAAGATAATCAGAAAATATGTGTAGCTCAGCTGATCGCAAGTTGGGCATTCAGTTCAGTTTATTACCTTAAAGGCCCCCCTTTCTAGGAGGAGCATTACATAAGGGGTGGGGTTTTATTTAGGTTAACAATAAGCAGTAAGAGTTGTTTTAGCATTGAAGATGATTAATAATACGATCTTGAAAGGCAGATGATGACATTTATGGCGTTGTTACAAAGTATATACCCGCATTACCGAACAGGCCTAACCAGCCTGAACTGCCTATATGCCGACGGACCACACGCTTTAAATTACTCGACCAGCTGCACAATATAACATTCCACGGACATTCTAATTATCTTTGCGTCCACCGGGATGACTGTCACTGTGAATAAGTGCACAATTTGTCTTCTGGTTTTCTACATTACAGAATGATCACTTGCTCGCTGTTTTTCCTGCTGCGCACGTGTTTTGATTAAGCCCAATTGTGGTGCGTTTGTGGACTGAAAGACTGCTGAAACATTCCAATGACCTTTAGAGTATACATGAAAAATGTTTTGCCTCTTTGTATAGCAGCCCGCAAGATCATGCCGTATTCCAAATCATAAATTGAGTGCCCGAGACGACCACCACGTGCACACGAAAAGAGCTACGTAAGCTAATAAGCATGAACAACTTAGCAGTAGTTGCGCAACCACCACCAACGGGTCAAATAAGGCACACTGAAAACACAGAAGCCATTCCGTGCGTCTTATTTTGACTACGCACCGAATAACGCACGTGCAAGCAGCGACGTCTGCCACACATTTTTCCTGTATTGTAAAACGGATTCCTAAATGCCACCAAAATTAACACCTCAAAGAAGACAGAACTCACCACCAAGGAGGATGACGTCTCCTCGATAATACCCTTCGTCGACGTGCCCTGCTTCATTGGTCTTCCAATATATTTCTTTGTGTTTTTGGCAGTCAGCCACACTCGCCGGCTTAAAGTCCTTAATGAGCTTCACGCTCACTATAGCCCGGTAGCCATCGTCGTAAACGACGTAGGCCACCTTCGGTGCTGCCGGCATAATTAAGCGGGAGCGCAAAATCAACACTCGCCTTCAAAAACAAAAAAGAAAGACTTCAGGGACTACTGCCGTGGCACGTCTCACAGGACTCATCCAAAACATCCAGTACTTCAAACGTAGAGTACTGCTCTTGGATTGGCTAAACTGAACAAGCCAACGACCTGACTTGAAAAACTTTTAGTGTTTGTGGCGCCACCTTTTGTGTAAGAAATATACCATAGTATGTGTATTGTGACGTAAATGTGCGCGTAAAATAGTTCATTTTTGCCACTAGATGACAAAACATACTAGTAAGTTTTTAAAAAGAAAGGATTGTGTTTGAGTTTTGATGATTTGGACTGTTGTAGAACAATGTAATCAGAACTCATTCAACTCGAACGGTCTGCTTAGTATTTTTAGTTTACTTACCTGTATTGCTTCTTGAGGGTGTTTTTTACTTCTATTTTGAGAAAGGGCTGGTGGGTTTGTGGGGCGAACATGTTATAAGGTAGCGTTATGTTTAAGGAAATGAGTTACGATACCAGCTGGAACATTACAAAACTTGTAGTTTGCTCGGATCCAAAATGCGAACACACGCCACATCTACCGCTTAACAGGACACTGGAGGAATAAATAAAATGTACTTGATTGCATCTTTTTTTTCTTGCTTATTTTTCAAGACGTTGGTAGACGTGCGTGTTTTACACATCACCCATAATGTTATTTATGAATATACAGGCACGACAAGATAATACCAATCAATTAAGGAAGAAACCAGCCTATAAACCACTGCACTGCTTTTATGCGATATTCACTGAACGACACATTAAAAAAGAAAAGCGCACGGCTTGCTATAATTATCGAAACGATAGGCATTCGCATATTGGAAATGTAATTACGGAATGATAACACTCACAATAACAATATAAATGTTGTTGTTTAACGTTCCAAAACGATGACAAATGAGAGATGCGCCTTAGCGGCGACCACATGGAATCAATAAACGTCCACCGAAATCTAAGTACAAGGGCCTCAAGCATATTCGCCTCTACTAGAAATCCGGATTCAAACGCAGACCTTCGGGATCAGCAGTGGAGCAACGGGAAAGAATTGATGCACATGCCAGACGGCATGTGAATGTCCACCTTCGGGATTGTATTAGGCTAATTTAGGGATAAGTATTGAGTCCATCTTGGTAGGAAGTGCAGCCACTATTACACAGGACACACAACACAAGCGCTTATGTTGTGTCTTCTGTGTAATAGTGCCTGCACTTCCTACCAAGATGGATTCATGCCAACTGGCCCGATACAATTGTTTATTGACTTACATTTCTAGTTCGGTGGGCTCTTCATTATTAACGTCTCTTAAGCGCTTGTGTTGTTTGTTCTGTGTAATAGTGACTGCGCTTTCTACACAGATGGATTCATAAGAACTGGTCCGATACAATTGTTTATTAAGTAATGAGCCCGTCT
Organism: Rhipicephalus microplus; assembly: GCF_043290135.1. Taxonomy (NCBI): domain Eukaryota; kingdom Metazoa; phylum Arthropoda; class Arachnida; order Ixodida; family Ixodidae; genus Rhipicephalus; species Rhipicephalus microplus. Next base: position 75,013,929 of record NC_134709.1, on the reverse strand, counting down.
TGAAATATCGGCATATAATTTCGACTCGAACGCGAAGATCAGAGCCAACATTGCCTTTATAGAAACCACATTCGTCACGACATAATATTTCTATCTCGAGTACTTGCGCGTACAAGTCGTCAAAGCAAAAAAAATAATAATAGCACGTTTTATCCCGTGAGTATACTCATGTGAGTAACATGTACATGTACTTCAGATGGGCAAAGGAGGACCAACAGTAATGCTGCAGCGATCGATGGTGCCCTGCGGCATAACTAAAATTGAGATAGTTGCATGTCGACATTGGCCAGCAATCACGTCTGCATCTTTACATGTTAAATTAATGCAAATATATGCATGTGCACAGAGGGCAACTATAAGCGGCAACATTTTCTTACGTCAATCTCCAGCGTGTTCACTATCTCAGGTTATCCGAGGTGTCTACCTGTACCCAGGACCCCGGATGCAGCCAAAGATTTCTTTTGGGGTGGGGGCAAGAGTTTGAACCCCCCCCCCCCCCCCCCTAGATTCTGCAGTGACCTGCATGGTAGTAATGCAGCTGTGACCTGGGGTGGCTCGAGCGCGTGGAAAGTGGATATGTGGGCTTGAAGCATTGCGCTCAGAGAACTGCAAACATGGAGAAAAGACGGATATACAGAATCGGTAGTGTTTAGTGATTTTACTTAGTCCTTTTTCCGGCTCTTTTAGTTGATTCAGCGGATAAACTTTGGGGTCAGGTTTCCGGGAAGTGCTGTTGAGACATGACAAATTTCGACAATCGACAGCTGCCGGTGGAAAATTCTCGTTTCGGAGCTGGCTCTTTATACAGAGGCATTCAATGATGGGCTTATGAAGGAAAGTACTTTTAGGTAGCCATATCAGTGGGCAATAATAACAGTTATGAGCAGACCATTATTTTATGAAACTCTAACCATGGACAGACAATCTCTCGGTCCCGTCCTTTGTTAAAAAAAAGTCTGTGCAGTGATAAACTTGCAGATAACAAAAATAGTGCATTCCTTGAAGCGACTACTTTTATGACCACCTGTTATGTGCTCTACATAGCAAAAGTACACGTCAATTGCAAGAATCTAAACACCGCTATCTGCCACAGCGCCAACTTTTATTTAGTGGGTTGCTGATCGTTACATGTTTTGCTTTTACATTGTCTGCATTCCGCCACTATGTTTATTTTTCATACGTTTACATTCCAGGCACTATACCGACTATATTGCTACTGCGGTTAATGCTGTCATTCATCCGTCGTCATCCGTATCGTTACCTCCACTATCGTATCGTGGTCTTCAGTTGTGCTTTGCTTAGTTAGTCATGAGTCAACTAACTGCAAAGAAACGTCGAAAGCTGTATTTAGGACCAGACATTGAATTTGTAGTACCCCGTTCGACGCGATGGTACAGCCAGCAGTCGACCAGCAGTGCTTCGGCGACCGCTACGACTCGTCTCGCGGGTGTTTTGAACTCGCCACCAGACAGTTCTCACGCGTCCCAAACATCACCAGGAGATCGATGTCTCACGGACGGCTGTTCTGTTGACACGAGTTCTATAGGAGTACGAACAGAGGTGCCAGAAGGAAGCGACGACTTTTTCAACAGCGCACATGGCGTAGGCGACAATGCATACCAAAGCCCCGAAGAATGCGCTGACAACGAAAGCAATCATTCAGAAAATGACAGTGAAGACGGTGACACTCGACCTTTCCGAGATACAGATCAAGACCCAAGCTCCGGAACCGAAGAAGATAGTGGTGACTATCTTTGTGGAGACGACGCTTCTGTAAATCGAGACCAAAACCCTGGAGCCGAAGGAGATATTTCTGGCGACCGTAGTTCTGTGCCCTCGTTCGACGAATCAGAATTGCTTGCCAGATGCGTCGCGGATTTTGGAACAAAAACACTTCCGGGATCAGCAACCACAATTGCAGTCGCTATCGTTCTAATAATGTCGTTCATAGCGGCTCACGGCCTTTCCTGGTCTGCTGTGGACGACTTGTTGAAACTTGTGGAAGCCTTGTTCGGTTTCGAAAAGTGCGGCCTGCCGCAGTCGAAATACCTACTGAGGAAATTGTGGTCCACGAAATGCGATTCCGTCAGCAAATACCATTATTGCTGTAGTCAGTGTGGCAAGCTGCTCGACATTTCTAGCGACAAAATCCACCTGACTTGCAATGTCTGCCAGAGTACTGTGAAGGTGTCGGACGTAAAAAGCGGGGGCACATTTTTTTCCATTCTGGATGTTGGAATGCAACTTTCCAGCACTATAGAAAGTCTCTCTGGTGTTTTGTTTGAGAACCTCAGCAAGTTGAAGCAGCAGGCAGAAGTCGGATGCCACTTGATTCGTGACATCACTAGTGGCATGATGCACCGCACTTTGCGAGAAAAGGGTGTGTTAAGGTGGAGTGATTTGACTATTACCTTGAACACCGATGGCAGCCCTTTATACAAATCATCTAATTCCTCAATATGGCCCATACAAATGATAATAAATGAACTTCCTGCGCCCTACAGGTATAAGAATGTTATTCTTGGAGGCTCATGGTACGGACGAAAACACCCCAACATGCTGGTCTTTCTGGAGAAGTTTGTTGAATCCTTGTGTAGGACTGGCGAACTTATTTGGAAATACTCTTCAACTGTTATTCACAGCAAGATTTACACCATCTGTGTCTGTGTTGATGCACCGGCGAGGGCAGCAGTTGGAAACCAAGTTCAGTTCAACGGCTTTTTTGGCTGCCCGTGGTGCCTGGCTTGTGGAGAAAGCCAAGAGGGTAAGTGCACGAAAATTCATAAAGCAGAGTGCCTAAACAAGCTTTCATAATGCTTGAGCATCATCAGTAGTCTTTTTTTCAGGCAATTCGAGAATGCCCAATAGTTCTGTTTGAGGAAAAGTGTTTGTGTGGCGCAAGTACACTTTGCAGCAGCTCACTGCTCGTTCAGTGTGTGGGAGTGCAAAAAAGAAAGAACATGTTGCCATTTAGTGAATATTCTTACAAATGCACCTACATGTGTCTTCTCGGTGCGCAAAATTTGAAAAAAATAGTTCAGTCAGTGTAGGTACTACCGAAAGAATGTACGTCGAATATGGCATTTGAGCAGTATGTGCTCATTGTGCCGATATTGTCAAAAGGCATTGTGAGCAATATGAGTTGAAATACCAAATTGATGTTTAGTCAACGACAGAGGCATAGCCAGAAATTTCTTGGAAGGAGGGAAGGTAGTAAAGTCACATTTTTGAAATGGTAATTTTTTTGTTTTGTGCCACAACAAAATAAAATTTCCCGGGTCGTGCACAGGTCCGGTGCTCCACCCTCTAGCTTGTACAGAGGTGAATGTGACGTAAGCGCAATAATATTAACAGTATATATAAGTACATGTAGTATTTAACATCCTAAAAACCATATGAAAATGAGGGATGCCGTGATGGAGGGCTGTGGAAATTTCAACCATTTTATGTTCCTCTAACCTGCACTGGGAACACACAGGCCCCTACCATTTTGCATCCATAGAAATGCAACCACTGCAGTTGAAATCGAACCCGTGACACTATGGCGTTGCTAAAGATATCGTTTCTCTCTATAGAGCAGTCAATTTCATGAACAATTTTGCACTCACCAACTGCATTTAAACAGTAATATTAGTGTTGCATCTCATATTGCTTATGTCAGTACATATATCTACGGTATTATGGTCACCTTTGCGCAAACACTTCACAACACCATCGGCAACTGTAAAATCCAACACCTGCTGTTAAAACGAACAAAGGGTGGTAGATGGTCATCATTTGTTGCTTCTAGTGGGGATGAAAGCTAACTGTCTAGATTAGGTATCTCATTTTAATAAATTGAAACTGTACCCTCTCACATTCTCAACAGAACCTTGCCTTTGCTCATTGAGTGTTCATGAACATGTATTCCAAATGCATCCGTGAATTTCATTGACTGATCCTGGACGTTATCTAGGAAGCTGACTTTAATCCTCCTTTTTTTTTTATCCCGGCTGTGGCAGCTGCATTTCCGATGGAGGCGGAAATGTTGTAGGCCCGTGTGCTCAGATTTGGGTGCACGTTAAAGAACCACAGGTGGTCGAAATTTCCGGAGCCTTTCACTATAGTGTCTCTCATAATCATTTGGTGGTTTCGGGACAATAAACACCACATATCAATCAACTTGAATCTTTTTGTTTTAATCCATGCCATATAGCAAACGGGTAAAAAAAAAGAAAAACGATACTTTAGAACCATTCAGCTGGTTCAACAGTGGCACACATAAACACTTGACAGCGGAAATCACAGACACTATCGAAGGTGAACACAGAAATTCACGACTGAATACACTGCAATATGCTGCATCTTGCAAAATTTGCTTGATTTCAAAAGTGCTGGCACGGTACAGGTTCAAAGGTAAACGTGTGAAGGCAGTGTGCTTGTCATGGCAGTTGTTGGGGCGTACCCACTTTCCCATGAACAAGTAGCTTGTGCGCCTGTTTGGTGGTGCTTGTGCCCTTAAGGAATCTCTATAGCATTTGCTCAGTGAAATACTTATCTTGTTTCTGCTTTATTTCATTGCAGGGCGCCTAATATACTTGAATGCAGAACCTGATGTGGAGAGGACGTCAGCAGGCATCCGAAGAGACATGACCCTGGCATCTAGACTAAAGACCCCAGTCAATGGCTTGAAAGGGGTGTCACCACTGGTGAAACTCCCACATTTCGACCTTGTGTGGGGCTATACAGTGGAGTATATGCATAGTGTTCTGCTGGGCGTAACAAGGCAGTTTGCTGAGTATTGGTTCGACTCGTCAAACAGCAATGAGCCATACTACATGGGTGAGTGCACCATACACCTCATGGTTGAAGTATTACGGATAAATATTTTAGAACAGTGCATATGGCCCACTTTTGTATTGCTGCCAAATTTTTGACATACATGTGTTTGTATGATGCCGTCTCATGTACACTTTGGCATCTTCCCCTATTTGAAGGTTTGCTTGCTTGAACGGGCGATACTTTTTTTTTTCTCGAAAGCTTCTTCTGGAAAATGATGGAAATCGGTATCAGAAAAGCCTGGAATTTGACCAATGTAGAAAATACTGTAGTGAACAATGGCACGTAGTTTATGGATAAATCAATCTAGGTCCACGAAACCAGCCAAGGTTTTTTTCAAAGTGCCCCTTCTAGTGTTCAAATGTAAACAGCACATTGTTTTCTGAAACAAGAATACTAATGCCACCTAGCGTAATGTTTAGCTGTAACAGGAATGTTGTTTTGGGGATTTCACATGCCAGAATCACCATATGGTTATCAAGCACACCATATGATTATCAAGCCTAGTTGAGGTTTCTGGAAATTTTTACTACCTGGAGCTCTTAAAGGAGCACTGACATCAAGTTTACTCATGTCCAGATTTCCGCGTCAACGAGTAGCTATTGTCTTTTTAGTAGCTATTCCCGACCTAAAACGCATCTGAGGTACGAATGAATATCTGTAATATTGATTTATATATCTGCTATCAATTGAGGTTCAAAATGAGTCGAAAGCCGTCAAATTGTAGTGCTGTCAGCGCTACCTTGCGGCCACACCTAGGCCGCTGCATAGCTGATGTTGCTTTCACAAAAAATGGTGACGTCACGCACACTGGCGTTTCGTCTGCTAGGAGCGCACGTGCAGTCAGTCCAGCTGTGTCTCTGATTATGTAGACTAAAGCCTCTCCATGCATTTTTGGCAGGCTAGCTTAAGCAGTGCCAACTCGTTCTTCCCCTCTTCCTTTAGCCCCGGCCCTCACAAGGAGCCTCATACTGCCAGTGAAACCCACCTTATTCACCAACACAGAATTTACCCTGGAGCAGCTCGGCGCAAAGTGAAGCGAGCAAATGTGGCTATTCTTAGGCGTCTAGTCTCTCTGTCCATCAGCGCATCAACTCACTGGCTATGTTGAGGTTCGTGGCTTGGAAAGGCATGAAACGCCACGCTATTTCTTCTTTTTCCACGCCTCGACGTGCCGGTTGTCACTGCGCAGCAGTTTCTCGACATTCTGGCACGTATTGTCACATTGAATGATAGTACTCATGCTGCGGAACACATGCCAAATCAGTCGATGCAACACTATGAAGTGCACGCACGCTTCAACACAGCAAGGAGAGTCAATAGTGAGAGCATGGCTGGGAGTCGGCTCCAAACACACTCAGATCGTCGACGTCATTGTTACTAGCGTATCGTCACTCAGGGTGGTATTTGTGGAATGTATCACACCGAACACGCAGCTCTTGTGTTGATGTCGCAGGGCAGTATATTTCCAGTTTTCTCTCCTTAGCTTGTCTACGCTGTTTGACATCGAATTAAAATAACTTCCTCGCATTCCATGCCATTCAAATTTGGCCAAAAAGGCCTACTCATACCAAGCGATCAAATCATGGGCATATCTTGATCTTGAAATTTGATGTCAGTGCTTCTTTAAGCATGCCCTGATATCATGCAGCACTTGCACTTCTAGCACTTCGCCTTTGTCAAAATGGTACTGCTATGCATGGGATCAAACTCATGTCTATTGGGTCAGCAAACAACACCGCGTCCACTATGTCACTGTCCGCAGCAGTAACATGAATGCATGAAGTTGCCATGTAATGATGTTTTTAGTGTTGCATAAAAAGCTTCCTTTGGAATGCTTCAGGGGACCATTAAATCATATGGAGAATTTCTTACTAGTAGTTGACTAGAACTGTTTGCTGCCCCCCTACAGGACGTCCAAGCACATTGAGGGTGATCAACAAACGCCTGCTGAACATTCGTCCTCCACATCATTTCACCCGGCTGCCTCGCACGCTACGAGAGAGGTGCTATTGGAAGGCGCACGAGTGGCGAAACTGGCTGCTATTTTACTGTTTACCATGCTGCTACCCTGTGCTACTGCCAAGATATTTCCGCCACTTCGCCCTCCTGTCTGAGGCAATTTTTCTCTTGCTTTTGCAAGAGCTGTCATCTGACCACATTGATCGGGCAGGTAAGAACACGTTGACAACTGAAAGCGCAATCACTTGCATTTTACAAAACTGTCTTCAGTTCACAGTAAAAAACAATCGTGCCATTGAAAGAATAATCAAGTTCTCAAGAAGACTGTCTCTATAAGAGGTGATTTGAAATGGCCTTTGATGTTAGTGGGAGACTCGGAGTGAAATGGGAAAGGAATTGTTTTTTTTTGTTGTCTGCTGAGGTTTTGAACTTTGAAGGCTAATAACGTCCTTTACCGTGTTCTAATTTCGATAATTCTTTTTGTGTTCATCAGTATTCAGCACTACACAAACTTCAGTGCTGCAGAATTCAGAAGAAAAAGCGTTGCAGACCCCTTCCTTTTAGAGGGCTCGTAAACCACCGAGAGGTCGAAATTCAATTGTGGTGGGGAATTGTGAACGAGTGTATGACAAACACGGAGCTGTGAGAATTTTTCGAAACGGTGCTGTAATAGTGGAGTTAGACGCGTTTGATTATCGAAACCGTGACGATCATTCCTTTCGTTCTCTTCTACACTTCCCTTCATGGTATACTCTCCTAAAGCTGCTTTACCCTTTCGATGAGCACCCCTCTCTTGCTCCTCTCAATCTCACCTGGCATATGTCAGTGCTGACGCGCTGCTTGAAACACCGTCGACTTGCAGTGGCTGGGACTCCGTGAGTTGCATTGTAGCTGTGTGCTTGTTACGAACGAAATTTTCAGAAGCATAAAAAGGTTAGTTTATGGTCCCCAGGTCCAGGAAAATGGCCTATTTTGCGGCCTTGTGAACGAGCTCAGAACGCGCCCCTCTGACTGCGATTCGACACTGAGGAGTAGCTGCTGGTGAAGCAAAAGAAAAGCATCCAACAGCACTTGACCACCACTGGGGGAGAGGGAGAGCGAAAGCTGAGAAGACGATGTGGCGATAGGGTCAGTCGCAAGTTGCCCTCTGTGTCGAGATTTGAAATGAAATGAAATTAACAGATTTTATTTCTGGAGAGAATACAGAAAAACGAAGTGAAGCTAAAGGCCATTCGGCCTGACGTGGCTTCGCTACGCGAAAAAATTTCAGCAAACAGTGCTACATTGAATAATAATTATCACAATACAAGGAGCAGCATAATAATAGAAACACAGAAATAGCATAAAAGCAAAAATAGGTGGTATATAAGTACAAAAAATAGGCTGCATAGACACAGAATCAGACATCGAGGCTCTTTTCATTACGTATTAAAAAAAACACATACGTATTGATATATTCATATAATACACTCGCATATTAATACATACATGTGCCCATATGTACGTACATACTACTGTATATACACGCGTTTTGTACCCAACGGTGAGAGCATATGTGTAACCTAGCCAGAAGTTTATTGAAAACATGATGTTTAATATACTCAATTAATGAGATGTTTTATCTGATATTTAAATTGTGTTAATGAGAGGTTAAAATTTAATTGTTCACCTAAATGATTTATAAGCTGTGGGGCGTGGTATGCAATCGGGGCTCTGCCATATCCAGTCCTAGTAGCAGGAACGCGAAATGGTTGCCTACGGAGCGAGTATTTGAGTGCGCCTTCCGGTGCCGTAGTAGTGTGGAGTTTATTTTTATAAATGTAAAGTTATAGCTTATATTCATACACCTGTCTTGCTTTAAGTATACCATGTTTTATGAATAATGGACCGCTAGGAATTTCCCTGGCGTTGCCATAATAATCATTGAATAGGCGGAGAACTTTCTTCTGTGAGATTTCTAGTTTATTTAAATTCTTCTCATTTGTAGTGCCCCATACTAGCATACTATAATTTAAACTGGGTGAATAGCCACCATGTCAGAGGCTCGGCCTGGTGTAGTACGCACTGGTTCGCATGTGTTTATGTAGACATATACGTAAGGCATATCGACGTGAGGCATGTATTGGCTAATAATCGCAATGCCCTTGTGTGCATAAGGAGGGGGGGGGGGTGCAAAGCCAGCCCCAACATTGATGTAATAGAGAGGAAGGGGGTCTGTGACTGGGGGGGGGGTGCACAAAGGCAGCCCCGTAAATTGATGTATTTGGAAAGGGATGCTGCTATGAACTTTACCCCCCCCCCTCTACTGAAAGATAACTCCTGTGTACACCTGTGATGCTCTACACAATATTTTGAAATTCTTGTCACCATGGCGTGATCACGCTTAAAGGCGAACTTGGGCATTTTTGCGATATTTATAGATTTCAACAAAACGCTTGCTTCGTAATGTTTATTTTAGGCCATTCCACTTTTGAAAGTATTTAAATACAGCTTTTTTAATATGTTCATCTCTTCACTGGTGGCTTATGCGCAGTAAATGTTACTTCTTTGAAACAAGAGAGGCTGCATGAAAAAGGTGTTGTAATATTCTATAGCATCAGTGAGGAAATAGTTGTTTATTGCATTTTTCAGGACGGCTTCTGACATCCTTTGTATCCCAGGCAGCCGGGCTCTATGGACAGCGATGTATGAGCTTTAATGTGCATCAGCTTCTCCACCTGGCTGATGCTGCGAGACAGTTTGGTCCTTTGTGGGCCCATTCTGCTTTCGCATTCGAAAACAGTAATGGTTACCTTTTAAAACTTGTTAGTGCTGCAAAAGCTGTGCCTGCGCAGGTGCTGGAAAGAGTAGTGATGGCACAAGAGCTCCAGTTATTGCTTGCAGGGCTTCCATTGCCATCAAAAGTGCTCAGTTTTTGTAGTAACATGCTCGGTAACCCAATCACTGAGCATGCACGGCACATTGGAGCTGCATGGTTGTTTGGAACACCGAAACAAGTTCCTTCTCTCAGTCATCAGGAGTCTTCTTGCTTGCAGACATGGTGTGGACAAGTTCCAATCGTTCAAGAACATTTCAGATTTTCTATTTTGGGCACAATCTTTCACAGTGAATCGTACAAAGCTGGAAGGAAAAACAGCTCTGTGTTCGAGAGCAAAACTGGAGGCTTTTATTCTATTAAAAGAATATTTGAGGTGACAGATCCAACTTGTGCTTTAAATGGTGGGACTGTCCTTCTTTGCACAAGGATAGTTGCTGGCAACAACGTTGCAGGACTCCCGCCACACATTTCCGACTGTTTTTTTTCTTTAGTGTATTCGCTCCTCCCTCTAACGATGAACGACATTGGCAAAGCATGTGTTCTGGTCTCTTTGAATGACAAAGAAGACTACATTTGTGCAGTTCCTAACATGGTGGAACGTGACTAAGGTTACATTAATTTCACAGGCAGACACAGAAGTGGTAAAGAAATACATTTCAAAACCACGATATGATTATGAGGGATGCTGTAATGGAAGGCTTTAAAAGTTTTGACTCTTCGGTGTACTTCAATGTGCACCTTAATCCAAGCAAGTGGTTCAGTAGTTTTTGCCTTTATCAAAATGCAGCCGCCGTGGGCAGCATATGATCCCGTGACCTCTTGGTCTGCAGTCGAGCATCATAACTACCAAACCTCTGTGGCAGATGAGAAACATATCCAGTTAAGGCAGGTACACATTGCTGCGAACCACACAAGTAACTGAATGAGCTGCTTTTGATATGGCAGGTTCGTTCTTGTCATGAATGGTAGTATGTGAACTCATAGATTACTTTTATTTGTCTCTATATGAGCATGTTGTGGCCAAAAACGTTGAACAGCAGCTCGAACAACATCGTACATTGAGGCGTTCCATATGGCCTGGCGTAAAAGTGAGTGTGTTGCTCCAAATACAGTAGTCACTTCGTGGTCTTGCGAAAGGTCCTGAAAGTAATCTAAGATAGATTTGTCCACCCATGCTTGTAGGAAGTTCCGGATGGCTGAGTAAAAGTTAGTCGTGCCTAGCTGGCACGTGCAAGCTGCAGTGAACTTTCAGTAAACGAACATCTGTATAACATGGAACTCAAAATTTTTTTTGATTTCTTGATCAATGTTCATGAAACTTGGTCAGTTTATGTATATTTGTGTGCTTACTTCAAATATGTAATTATTTTCTTTTGTAAAGTGTACTTTTTAAAAATACAGAATATTTTGTTTGCCTTTCAAGGAGGCAGTTTTCTTTCTGAACAAGAGTTTCTGAACAAAGAGAGGTGGAGTGTAGTGTCGGGCAGCAGCAGCATAGCTCATGGCTTGGGGTTGCGGTTGCGATGTCTCAGCGATATTTATTGAGAGCCAGATTTTCTGTCTGACAATGTCTGCGATCGATGAAACTTGTGGCTGGCATGACAGAAACATTCAGCGAAGTTCTTCCCGCACTACGGCCATAATGGTCTTTCGAGCCTTGTTTTGTAGAGGTTCGTACTCTGGTGGTAAACATTGCTGCCTGCGGCTTGTTCGCTGCTTGTGGCCAGCGTGGGTGTCTTCACCGCGACGTGGAATGGGTTGACGGCTTGACGGGGGAGTCTAGCACATGAAAGAAGCAGCACCTCCACCAGATGTCACGGGGGCGTGACGGGGACAATGGGAGCAGACTGTGATTGCGAGATGAAACTGTTTATTCGGCTGAACTTGTGGCCCATAAACTGAAGGTCAGATTACAGCGATTCCCACTGGCTCTGATAGCAGTAAACAGAAAGTTGGCCGTTGATTAACTGGCAAGTGGTGAGGTGCATCAGTGTTTATACATTTGCCATCGACTATTCTAGCATTCTCGTTAGCAGTTACCTAGGTTCCAGAATATTCTGCAATGTTCCAGAAGTGGGCGTAATCTTGACAAAGTGATCTACTGCAGTCTTGAAGCTTCTTGAACATCGCAGGTGCTGTTTGTGCTGAGAATCACTGGCAGTAATGTAGTGCAATAACAAAACTTGAGAAAAGAATATGGCAATACAAAACAAATTAACAGGTGATGTAGTTCTGTAATTTGCTCAACAAACTTTTGGAAAAGCAGTATGTAGAGTAGTTCGAGATTTCAACTATCAGTGGAACAAAATTTTTTAAAGCAGTTCAAGTGTGACCGGTAAGGAACAGTCCATATGCAATGTCAGGTTGTACATACACTGGAATATATGAAAGAGAGAGGTTCCTGAATGTGATTATAAGTGTGAATGATCCTGCACAGCATAACGATTCGTTGTTGTAAGCACCCACATTTCAATGTCTGCAATAATAAAACATAAGCATGCAATGAAGCTGAAAAAATGTGAATGTAACAAGTGTAAATGACTCTTACTGCTTTTTTATGAACTTATTTCATGGTATTTATGCAATTGTGTCATACTGTGAGGTGGCTGAACAGTTGAAGTGTATTTCAGTATCGGGCAAACCAATGATTTGTAAACAGCTGACTTTCATTTTTTTGTTGCATTTTAAAATCTTCATTTAAAGTAATCATTTTGATGGCCTTGTTAGTTGTGCTTTTGTATATTACAGCATTGTAACTGCAACTATTGTCTTGGCAGTGTTGTGTGTATGAACAAATAAATAAATTACATGATGGCTCTTCATTCCATTGCTGTGGAATGTGGATATATGCCTGTATGTAATTGAAGCCATGCATCATTTTGTAGTAAGCCGCAGAAAACCTCAATAGCCGCAGCTTTTTTTCTAGCCTTGCATTGTGGCAATGTTTGTTTTTGGAGGTTTTCTGTAGTAGCTGTACTGAGTGTCAATGTTTATTTTTGAGGCTTTATGTACTAGTTGTACTGAGTGGGGAGTATGTTGCACCAATAGTACAAAGCTATCTTAATATTTTCTTGCCTTGCATTGTATTAATTTCGAGATTTTATGTATTAACTGTACTGGAGTAGAAGCATGTCCTCTGAATCTGACTCGTACAGAATTGACCAGTTCATATGTAAAAATAAAGAAACATGTTTTTCATCTTTTTGTGTGGAAAGCAATTTGTTACGAGGACTGAAAACTTCATTACAATGTGCTCAAATTTTTAAACCTTTTCACATGCCATATGAATGAGACATAAAATATGATAAATGGCATAGACATACATAAGTTTCACTCTGACACAACACTAAAATATATACCAAGCAAGAGCAGGCTGTAGGCTATTTTACCTATCCAGAAACCCTCCACATGTATTCTAAACTATGTCAACATTTAGCCCGATATAGTTGCATAATTCACTCTTTTTCGTTAGGATTAAGGAACATCAATCAGTAGCACATTTACAACATTTGTATGAATTGGCTTGTGTAGACAGCACAAGTTATGTAAATGGACTTGAACATGTGGGCAAGTAAGCTAATCACAAATGTAACTAAAAGGTTTTGGGAATATATCTTATATACTTTGGGATATACTTTATTGTCATGATATATACAAAATAAAAATTGTTTACTTCATGTAAAAGGACCAAAAAGTAATTGAGCTAAAAAACTTATGGTCCTTTTTAGGCCCTTCTAATTTCCAAGGAATGTTATACATGTCTTGCGTGAGTTATTTCAGAAAAAAATATACATAAAACTAATTGAGTTAAGAGATTTGGCATTTTTAGGCTCTTCATGTTTTCAAAGGTTAAGATGGAAGCACACAAAACACAATCTCTAGAACTATTTGCTCGTATTCAGCTTTTAAGCAGAGCCAAGTACATTTCAGGAGCAAGCAAGCTTGTGTCACCCAAACACCATTGAACTATTTAAAGAAATGCATCGAAACTTGAACTGAATATTTGAACCAATTTTGTTTTAATACATAAGTGCCGTTGGAAATACATGGTTCACCGGTGCATACATGCATACGTACGTACAACAAGCTGTTTTCAAAGGTTCAGGTGAAAGCACATGAAACAAAAGTTTTTTGCTCTTATTCATATTCAGACAAATAAACACAGCCAAGTACGGTTCTTAAATGAGCAAGCTTGTGCCAAGCCAACGAAACTCTCCGATTGACCATTTCAAGCAATGCGTGAAAACTTAAACTGAAAATTTGACGTAGTTTTGTTTCAACAACCTAGTACTGCAAAACCTTTTTTTAACTTTTTATAATAAAATTTTATGTGCTTTTTTATTGAGGGGAAGTATAGATGGATGAATGGCATTATTGAGGTCTTTCAGTGTTTAGAGCACAGAGGGCAGCTGCTACGTCAGAAGTGAGAGGCCTTGCCCCTCGACTGTGTCATGCCCTCTTATAGATAGCCCAGAGCTGTGCCTCAAGATTCGAGGTGCATAGAGATCATTCGCACTTTTCCTTGGTAATCCTGGCTCCTTGTGCCTTGAGGCAATGCCAGAGCATGTGAGTGAGACTAGGTGTAAGTATCTCTCCGGAATCTATTTCAGGTTGAATTGTCTGTTATATTTTTTGTAAATTGTGTACATACTAGGAAGTTATTTACTATTTACCAGTTTAATGAAAGGATTAATAATTGCACAAATATATTTGAATGATCTTTTGCATAAATATCATAACATAAATTGTGCAAATGTAAGTATGCATACAACTAAGGTGATCACAAATGAAATTACTTTGATAATATGTGATATACTTATCTAATTTGCTGTAGCTTATATTTGCATCTCATGATATATACTAATTAAAATTGGTTATTTCTTGGGGTTGCATGTGTACAGCTAACTAATAGAGCTGAAGAAAATTTGGGTACTTCAATAGCAGAAAAAGTTATACTTGCCTAGATATTCAGTCTAATAAGTTCTATTCATGTTCTACATTCATTCTTAAGGGTGACATTGAGCCCTATGCAAGTCCTATAGATGGTCTCCATTCAGCCCCATTAGCTCCTATATTGTGCTAGATGCGACCTACATAGCATTCCCATAGCTCCTACATGCCCCTATATGTTCTTCCCAGGTCCCATTCAGCTCCTACATAGCTCCTACATACCCCTATATACGTCCCATTCAGCTCCTACATAGCACCACGAGGGTCCTGTATAAGCCCTATATACCCCATTTGGTCCTCCCACAGCTCCTGTATTAACCCCTGTAACCCCTGTATTGAAGCATACGGATCCTGTATGAAATTATATGGGTTTTTTCAGTAGGGAATGCATGACTAATTCAAGCGTTATTCTGTTTACACCTAAATCTGTGCGCTCTACTGCACGCTTTTTATGAAGCGCGAAGGTTTAATATTTTAGATATATCATTGAGTACAACATTTGTACATATATTTAGCGCCACTTTGCACCGCTTCGCTCAATAGAAAATTTAAAACACTGTCACCTTTCCACCGCATGCTTCGCATTACATCGATAAACACCAAGAAAGGGGATCAGCTTTGGGCCGTCCAGAGAGCCGACGATGTGGTGATCAGGCTTGGCCGACCCGTTTCAACGGGGGAGAAGCCCACTGCGGGCTGTCGCACTTCTCAGGACTACAAATAATGTTCTTGCATCTATCCATCCATCCAACTGTGCAATAGTGGTACTAAGTCTGAGAAAGCAGCGTTGCCCTACTCCTACTCATTTGCTTCTTTGAGGTCTCACTTTCCATTCCAGAATATATATAGCGATGGCCGGAGACAGGAATTGAAAGTTAGACCTCAAAGAAGGAAATGAGTAGGAGTAGGGCAACGCTGCTTTCTCAGACTTAGTACCCCTATTGCGCAGTTGGATGGATGGATATATATATATATCCAACCATATATATATATATATATATATATATATATATATATATATATATATATATATATATATATATATATTGTTCTTCTCTCTCTCATGCTCACTTTTATTGCTCTATCCATCTTTGCTATCTCTACTATATATGGCTGCTCTTCACTTTCTCTATATTTTTGGAACAAAGCTCCTTAAGATTGAGGCTTTTTCGTTGGCTGGGAGGGATGGGCGCTTGTACGCCGTAGCAGCCGCTGACGATGATGCTGAGGGCGGTGAAGGACAAGCGCGTTCTAGACCACACATTACCCGTCTGCCATCACGACGCAGTACATGGAAGGTACCCGCAATATGCCATGACGATGACGCTCATGACGAATAAAATGATGATGTTGATGATAATGATGACCGGCGTTGGTGTCGTCTACACCCCCACTGCGCACCCTGACGTCTCGTGCCGCTAGCTCGCGTCTCGTGCATGAACACGCAAGTCTCTCGAATTCGCAATAGTCCCGTGCTCTTTGTCTGTACATGAGTTGTTTTTTCTGCACATTTTTAGCCTTCAGAAGCCATTAGGCAGCAAGTTCAAGAAAACATTTTGCTAAGGTTGTGTTACGCTCCGCTAGCGGGTCTAGATAGTCGAGTGATTAACACATGGGCTTCCGGAATGTGAGCAGAAGCGTCCGCATCTCGCGGCACGAATAATTTTCTAGTCCTGAAATTTACCTCGTTTCTTTTTTTTTCGCCCCCTCTTTTTTGTAGCCGTTTACTGGCTCATTAGAGTTACCAAATGTAAGAAGGTGTTTTTGGACAGGAGGTGTTTACTGGTGCAAAAAAGAACAGAGCACTACATAGACAAAATATGGGGGGGGGGGGGGTTCACACGTGTACAATATATATGGGGCTTTTCCTCATTTCGCTTCTACGAACACGTGTATGCAGAACTTTTGATAACCCAAAGGTGACAATATAATGAAAACGTTTCCCTAGATTTCATCGTTTGCAGCTGTGTCTTAAGCCAGGTAGTGTCGGGACCAACAACTCGCGAATTCCTGCTCTCGAGCGAATAAACTCCAGCAAGCATAGCCCTATGACGCCAGCCTTCTTCCGCTGGAATTGTCGCTGAGCACTTGAACGTGAGGGTGTAGAAAACTGCTGACACTGACGCAGTAAATCTGGGTGGTAGTAAAGTTTCGTTTTATTTCTGAGAGTACGATGAAAACTGATATTTACTGTCCTCTACACTGCCTTGACATCTTATGTTCCCAGCACAATGCCGACGGCCGGAAATAGTAAGACGGGGGCTCTAGATACGGGACTGCCGAATCGCGCAATAATTATTCGGAGAGGAGAAGCTCAATGGGAGGTGTGAGGCTTCAGTTTGAATCACCACACCAAATACTGAGTCAGAGGAGCGGAATTTGTTGTTAATAATTGATGGCAGTTTACATAAGCCGGTCCCTTATGCAGGGTGTTTTTTTCAAAGACAATGCAAATTTCGTATGAACATCGTTTTATAGTATATAGGTCGCTGTCACATTCGTGAAGAACATCTACAACCGGGCCGAAAAACACTGCAGCGTCTAAAGTTATATCAAAATGAGCAATGAAGCAAACATTAGTGCTTAACTCTTTTAAAATTCAATTGAGGTTCGTTGAATGGCAGGGTTGTGAGAATGAAGCTTTTTATAGCATGCTGAATTGTTAAATTTCTCAAGAACTGAAGGTAATCACTGTTAATGATCATCGGAATTCTATAGGCTCCAATCCGGGTGATACCGAAGCTGAGCATGCCGAGTGCGATGTGTTATATCAGACCATCGCTGACGTGATCAACTTTGAAAATACCTAAACTGGAGCACACGTACCTGATAATGACGTCCATAAATATGTGTCTCTTGTTTTTCTGCTTAAATCTACGACAACTGAGGTGCGATGTCACCTCGAATGCCACCAGGAATGTTTAAGAAACGATATTTCTTAATGATGTGCGTGCACGGGTGAATTCTCCGCAGCGATTCGGAAAAGTTACAACAAGCTGACTTGCCCCACACACGTTTGTGCATGTCTTTGAGCGTTTCACAAAAGTGAGGCCCATAATGTAAAGGTAAGTCGACAGAGAAAGCTACGTCTAATGCACTAGGCCTGAGCACAAATAATCAGTGAAACTTTAGTTTTGGTCTTGTTTTTAAACTTGTTGGTTTGTTAAGCTTTTAAAAAAAGGAGGACGTTTAATGAAATCAGGGAAATGTTGCTGCAAACTTTTTACAACTGATTTGATTGTCAGAAGTTTGTGGAAGCAAACAGTAGCGACGAAACTTGAAGCGCCGTAAACCCAGCTGCTGAATAAAACAAACAGATGTGTGTGTTTTAGTGTGGTGCCTCGAGGTGGATGAAATGGTTTCGGAATAATTAATTATTTATTTATTGAAATAAACCTAATTTATAAATTTGTATGTGCCATGGCTAACGAAAGCTCATTGCATACGCTCAATTGTACGACAACGTATCAATTTTATTTTAACCTGCAACAAGTGGTGAATAACCAATCTTCTAGATGCTTCTTGTTTTTTCCAAGGAAAATTGGACTCAATAAAACCATATCCACATCACATCCGCTTAGTCAATAACTTCGTAAGAAATGCGATCTTTACATGAAAAGTTGGTACCCTACAACTTCAGCACCTTTTTATTTCTGTTCTAATTTCTTCGTAAACACAAATAACTTGGGAAGAAAAAAAAGTGAGATGAACTACCATTATATCACGCCCTGAACGCCTCCTCATAGTGCACGCATCTTGTCCACCTGACCCACCCTAAGAGTATTGGCAGGTCGCAGGATGATCCGCTTCATGCATTCCGCGGCAAAAAGAAGTCCTGCTTTTATATCTCTTTTTTCCAGTTTTCACCTTTGATGCATGTGGTGAGAAGTCAGCTGAATAAAAACTTCGGCTTTAAAAAGGAGCGTGCCCCCTTCGGGAAAATCATCGTTGGCGTTTGCGCGAGCAAAATAGACTCGTCGACGTCACACACAGCGGCCACCACGTTAAAAGGTCTATGACATAGGACACTACAATTGCTTCTGTTTCCTCTTTTGCGGCCGCCACTGTAACTCTTACTACTACCCACTGAGTTGGGGCAGTTGCATCTTTTCTGGACGGATTGCTACCACGTAGACAAACTGCCGTGAGGGCATCTTTCCTAAAAGCATCCTACTGGTTTTTTGACTAGTCTGTCCTGGCGCACCAATATCGAACCTAAGTCGCCTATAATATAGTTACTTTGGTCGGTTTGCGCCGTAAGTGATCACTTGCTCGACTCCTCCCTTCCGCCTCCCTCATTTAACTGCTTTTTCGTAGTTGAAGTGCTGCGTAGGACTTTTGAATGCTTATACTTTTAATACTAGTACTTTAACAACAAGCCACTTTAGCAGTACCAAGCACAGCGTTCGCTAATTGTTGAACGTAAGGAACAGCGTTTGCAAGCACCATTTTTTATCTAACCGAAATCTTGTCGTCGTGTCATGTCACTCCGTAGTGATCGCGAATCGGTCGCTCTGATGCGACACCATTATACAACCTTTCAATGGCTGTTGGTTCACAAAGGTCTGCTGGTTTTGCATCGGAATAATGGCGGGGACAGCTCTACATTCAGTTTCTGCATGCGGAAACAGAGAGATAGTTGAAGAATACGAATACAGCGGCGCTCGAAATACCAACCACCAACGCCCACTCCGGGTGCATTTGAACAAAGTGGACTCGAGACCCGTTTATGGAAACTAGATTATATGACCACAGCCATGTGTGCAGAAGGAGAAGAGAGTAACGGAAACACTATTGAATACCGAAAATCTACAGATCTCGTTAACGTGGATGTGGTGGTGGTGGTGGTTGTGGTGTTGCAACAGGCTTGATTGGATTGGATTGGAATGAATGAATGAATGAATGAATGAATGGATGAATGGATGGATGGATGGATGGATGGATGGATGGATGGATGGATGGATGGATGGATGGATGGATGGATGGATGGATGGATGGATGGATGGATGGATGGAAGGATGGATGGATGGATGGATGGATGGATGGATGGATGGATGGATGGTTGGATGGATGGATCGATGGATGGATGGATGGATCGATCGATGGATGGATATGGCTGTGCCCTTTAGATCGGGCGGTGGCTAACGCCCCCAAGCCGTATTAGTTGGTGAACCAAAACTAGATTTCTTTTTTTCCCTTTTAAATCGTGAGGTTGAGGACTCTTACTTTGCAGTAAAAGGTTTAATTTTCACTCGTGCCTTGACTTTAGCCACCAATCAGATAACCTCCTTCTAGTTAATTCTACTCGCTTAAAGTATATTTTGCCCTCCCTGTCCCTAAATCCCAGTGCTATGAAAAACTCTGCGCCATCCTCCCCAACTATAGGGTGAAGCCCTTTACAGAACATTATCAAGTGTTCGGCAGTTTTCTCCTCCTCTCCACATGCACTGCATACCATGTCTACCCCTTCGTACTTGGCCCGATATGTCTTGGTTCGTAATACTCCCGTCCTGGCCTGAAACAGTGAAGAACTACCCTGAGTATTATCATAGACCCTTTCTTTGCCAATTTCCTGCTTAAAAGTTCGATAGATCTCTAGTGAGGACTTCTTAATCATGCCAATTCTCCATGTATCGGCTAAGCTTCCTTTTCCTTCTGCTTAACCAATAATTTTCTTTTATTTGGCACCCTGCTGTTTTCTAAGTATCTATTAGTCGATTTTCTGGTGCGCTTCCTCTATTTCATATCGACAATCTTCATGTACAAGTAGCTGAGTACCTTCCTAACCCAGGGCTCCTCCCCAATTCTCTCAATTGCATCTCAAATTTCATCTTGCTGCTAGCTTCTTTGCCCTCAAATGATGTCCATCCGATATCACCTTGTACTCCCCTATTTGGTGTATTCCCGTGTGCTCCTAAGGCAAGCCTACCTATTCCACGTTGCTTAATTTCTAATCTTGCTTGAACTTCTGATCTCATGCACAAGACCACATTGCCGAACGTCAGACCAGGAACCATGACCCCTTTCCATATTCCTCTGACAACATCATACGAATTGTAATTCCACAGTGTCCTGTTTTTCATCACTGCTGCATTCCTGTTACCTTTAGTCTTCACGTATATTTGTGTTCTCTTAGATACTCAGTCCCATTGCTTATCCATACGCCCAGATATTTGTATTTATCTGTTATCTCTAGCGTGAAAATAGACCACTTTCAAGCCCACTAGCGCTGCCAACGAGCGCGCAAGCGCTTATGGGAAGTTGGTATGCCAGAGCGGTTGCCGTGACGAGCTCACGGGCCTCACGTTTCGAATTCCCGTTTGCACCGTGCCTGCGCTTCTCAAATCAAGCGAACTCGGCAAGGCATGATATTTTACTGCGTGATTAACTGACAAACTGCAGTGTTTGGGTGCGATGGAATATCAACGATTTGCATTTGTTCCCATGTTCAACCAGCTGAGCGGCTAAGAAGCATCAGTTAGACCTTTAGTTAATTATTATCATCTTTCCGGCTTCGACATAACAAAAAATACAGTACAACTTCGTTGCCTAAAAAGTGCAAAAACTACATGTCTACAAATTCACGGATGCATTAGGAATCAATTGATGTCTTTGATGCTGTTTACGAGTAAGTTGTACAGTTCTGGTTTATTTAAAAAGTTCTTTACAAATAAGCAGAACTTCTTAAAATAAAGTACATTGACTAGACCACTGCTCGCCATTCACAGAATATGCATCTACCAACTTATCATGAAACTGCAACTGCAGATTTGGATAAAGCCTACAGGGCAAAAAAAGGAAGATGAAGCACGACCAGGGAACAAATATGTACACCAGAAACGTTTACTCACAACTAAAAGGTTGTCGCACGTGTTAAAAAAACATAAGAGAAAATTAGGGTGCGTCATGCATGTCACAAATAGGTACAAAAAGACTAACATGGATTATTAGGTCAAGTGTCTTGTGTTGTAGTGATAGCGAAGGTGAGTGGACTTAAACTAAGTGCGGTGTTTCTCATGACTTGTCTCCGATATTTCTCGCGTGGTCTGGCTAGGGTGACTCTGCAAGGTTACCACGCCACCAAAAAATGAAATCGCATTTGAATTACTGAAAATTCAAGGTAAGAAGAGATGACTTCATTCAACAAATTTTGATGCTCTGTGCGCATATTGATATATCAACCAGTCTTACCGATTTATATATGTTAACACAAGATGAATTCAATTAGGAACTCTTGCACAACAATTGAAAGAACAATTGTCATGCCTTTATAGTACTTTTCTCTTCCTACTGCAGACCCCTATTACCTTTTCAGCTCTACGAAAGGAATGTTGGTTAGTAAAACACTACCTTCACCTCGCATTGCTTTTAAACATTTTTCAGACTGCGCAAAACGTACGCATGAATTAGGTGCGAAATTCCCAGTTTGTTCGTGGGTGGAGGTAATTCGAATTATTTATTATTATTTTTTGTAGTGAAAATGAGCTGTCCACATACTGATGCAATATTATATATAGGTAAAACACTGTGCATGCCTTCTTGCAGCTGCAAACTATTGCTCATATAACGTGTAAAAGTTTTTTTCTTTCTTTGCCGAGCGTAGGTACGCTATCAATATTCCTCACTAAACTACATTTGATTGCGCCAACGCGAAATTCAGCAGTGGTCTCACTCAACGCGCAATATACTCTGCCAGCAAATATGCTCCGCAGACACTGAAGCATCTTGTGAGAAACCGCAAATTATTGAAGCAAGGCATCTCTAACGTGAATTCTAGTTCCATTCCTTCGTCTTTAAACACGTTTCGAATGTGTGTACTTTTCTTATTTGCAGTGCATGATTTGTCTATGAAAAGTTTAAAAAGTTTGTAGCTGTAACACTTCTTTGCAGTCTTGCCTTAACGACCGAATCAAACCGTCATGATAATGAATCCCACAGTGCTTTATGAGCAGTTAATCGTTGCATAACTACGAATTCTGTATTCCCGCTCACATTCTGGACGAAAGCATGTTTTGATTACAAGTGTCGGTACGCAACCACTCTTATGCCGCTGATCTTCCACGCATACCCATCCAGTGATACTTACACTGACAGCGTTATCCATTTCACATTTCATGCGTAGATATACATGCAGGTGCGCGTTCGGATCCCATTCAACAAGCGACGGCATGTTTCTTTATTTTGAGCTCGCGCGGTGCCAACGTGCAGCAGGCGGAGAAAGGGCCGGTTCTCTCGGCGTACCGACTTTCCTCATACTGCTCCGCGCTTGCGGTGCGTTGTGGGATTGCTTGAAAAAGGTATATTGTTGAACCTGAGCATCTCGTCAATTATTGGCATGCGCCACCTAATGTCACTCACCCCAATATATCGCAGGAATACCATGACGATCAGCTGCACAATCCTGCTTGTTGCCGTGGGCCCTTCGTGAATAAAAGCACATCGTTAACTCTCCCCCCTGTCTGTGACAATCATTTTTCAACCCTGTGTATCATTGCTGCGCTTTCCCTCTCAAACCGCGAGCACAGCCAAGTAAAATGTTCGATGTCACCGATGCTATCACAGAAAGCACAAAACGGGAAAGCGCCTCACCCAGTCTTGAATTGCGTGCTCTTGCATATGCGCTCGTGATTCCGTTCATCCTTCTTCTGCCTCTTTTCACGCTACATTCTTTCTCCCCATACAGGGTAGCAAACCGGACTCTTGTCTGTTTAACATGCCTTCCTTTAGTGACTTATTTTTGAGTTGAGATATATTGCGAGTGCACGGCAAAGCAGCTCCAGGTAATTGGTGCCACGAACGCGCTGCTGACTTTCTTGCGGGCCACAAGCCCTATAGAAAATCTGTAAATAGTGTTTCTGTATGTATTGTGTGTTTCTAGCTGTATATACTATAGTTATGACCCAGCACCTGAAACAGAATGTCAGGTGAAAAGCCAGGCGAACATCTCCAGCGGATAAAATGCGGTTTGACTAAGAATGGCTAGCCTGACGAGTAGATTCACATGACGCACAGTCCCGTTAATAGAAAGTATGTCTGATAATGTTCACGCATAGGTGAACTATCAAGAAAATTGGGAAGTCGCAAATTCCGAGTGCATTGAGGAGAAAACTTGTGTTGTGAAGAGTAAAATGAATGATTTCAGAGGAAATGCGCCCAACTGCACTCTTTTGTATAGCAAAAAGGGTTATAGCTTCTTTGCCCCCCACCCAAAAAAAACAAAGAAGGACCGGCTTAAGCCGCTAGCAGAAGTATTTTCGCTCAAAACAAAAGGAGCACTTCAGAATTCAATACATAAAAAATTGCCGAAGTCTCATTTTTCAGGCAAACTGGAAAAACAAGCACACGCAAGTTTGTCGCAGAGCACACTAACTGAAACACTTAGATCACCGGATCATAAGTTGTTTGCGTCACATTCATTCGGTGGTACTAAAGGCCATGTTGAAATCGGTCACTTGATAATGACGTCTCCTGAAAACGTCAGGAATTTTAGAAAACGTCAGAAGTAGCTACCAGTGGTTTTATATGTCGCAGGCATGCTATCCCTATACAGAGTAGCTTGCCAGCAAAAATATCTTTTTCTAATTAGGAGTGCCTTAAGCTCTTGGTTGGTTGCATGGGTTCATTATATTTCATTTTTAGGATAGTAATGGTGATTCAGCGTTTATTTAGTGAATGCAATGATAAACGAATACAAATAAACTCATTCAGAGTTCACTGTTCTCTGCTAAGTGTTAGCTGTAATCTGTCGTCCCTCGTTAAATACTGTCACGTGGTCATGTCGTTGACGAAGACAGCAGTCAGCGCGTGAAAGAAATAAACTTTTATTGGCCGCACTTTTCGGCGAGAAACTGAGAGTCACAGTATACAGCAATAACCACTAGAACATGATAATGGCAAACGGAGCGTCTGCCATCGATAAACCTGACAAGCGGTTATGTGTGTCGGCATATATGCGTGTACCATTGAATATTCCAGCCTTATCGCTAGCGGCGAGTGATTGGCGCGGTTTGCAGAAGTTAGTTGGCGTGTTTTATGCGAAGCATCCCTTAAACGTTTATTGAGCCGATAAAAAATTCATATTTTAGTCACTTGCATAAAAATAAACTTCCTTGTTTGCTCGCACAATTGGCTAAAATATGAATTCGTTCCAAGTAGGCCGGCAAGGAATTTTGCGATAAGAAACCTGAAGAAAGCAGTGTGTCAATTTACGTAAAATGAAGGACAGGTGTTGCGGAATACATTCCGTTGTGCTTCTTGCGTTTTCCTAGCATAAATCAAAGTCGAAAACCATCGTCGCTTTCTCAGTTGACTGTATTAATCCTTTCTCCACTCCACCAAAACTTCTTGCAGAAAAGGGTTTTTCTACATCCTATGTAATCTGGGGCACTGCATCCCTTACGCCATCAAAATATTTCTGCACCGCCTGTGCGATACACCCTTCTTTCTCGAAGCGATGATGTCTTGATGGCGTCACAGTGACTTTTCTTTCCAAAGCGAATTTTGACCTTGTCCGATTGATGACTTCAGTTCCTGACGTCATCAGCATACGTGATCGTATCGTGAAACGGTGTCAACATTTGTGACGTCCTAGCGACGCCAAGATGACCTCCTTATGACGTAATCATCGTAACGGTCTAGCAATGTCCCGCGAACGCGGAGTAATATCTTCCTAGAAGTGCTTCGAAAAAACGGGAGTACACTTCTACAGTGGGGAGTTTATTCAACCAACCCAAGCGAGTGCTACACCTTTTCACAGGAGCAGTCTCGAATCCCTGAGCTGCAGGGGTCAAGAAAATGTTCTCAGTGTTGCCATCGTGCCTTGGGTAGAGCGTGCCGTACATGTACACATGGGTGTAGTATGTGTAATAGGCATCTGCCTTCAATGAAAAAGTAACTCATAGCAGAAAAAATGGCAGATCCCACGTACAGTGGGAATCGATGATATGCGAAGCACAGATAAGAAAGATTGATATACCACTTTAAAATCATCACAACGTTACGAGGCGGATGTAAATGATGCCGTACATGACTTCCGTGTCATGGTTATCATGTTTGGATGTGTCTTTACCTTCGTCATTTATTCACGTCACGTGATAAGAAATTTAGCATGTGTGGAGCTAGCGAAATGACCACGAGCACGTTAAGAGCGTGGTATGTTGTCATGTTCTTACATCACACGCATGTCAAGATTATCGTGTTGGCATCAGTCATATTTCATCATTCATTGGCGTCAGGTAACACCATATTTCTTATATGTGAAGCTAGCAAAACGGCCGTGAGCGCATCATGAGGGCCGAATATGCTCAAATGTAGCGTTTACGCGTGCCCACGCTGCGCACGGATACACTACGTTAGCAAAACAGGAGCCTTCTGTGGTGTGACGCGAGGTGTGGCTGGTGCGACCAGCGTCCCTCGGTGCGGCCCGACGGCAACTGGCACGAAATTTGCGCCGATGCGTTACCCAGACAACACTGCGTTCCGTATTTTGGTGACGGAGGGACACCGTACGCGCTGAAATGCTCGTTCGTCAAAGCAACGCCTTGCGACGCGTGCCTGCTAGTATATGGCAGGACAGGTGCCTGGCATGGCAACGCTGGCGTGATGCGACAAAATGAACGCCAGTGAGCACACGCACCACGTCACGTCGAAATGTATTGGCGCATTGACTGTGGCATGTCGTCATGTTCTTACCTCACAGCATCTCATGATTATCGTGTTTGCACAAGTCACGTACCTTCGTCTTCCATTGGCGTCACGTAATAACAATTTCGGCATATGTGAAGCTAGCGAAATGGCCGCGAGCGGTTCATGAGTGTGGCATGCAGTCGTGTTGGTATATGCCACGCATGTCGTAATTAACATGTTTGGACCAATGTCATAGCTTCGTCATCCATTCATCTACCGTAATATCAAATTTTTTATATGTTACGCTAGCGAAACGGCCGCGAGCGCATCATTATCGTGGCATGTATTTGTGTTGTTACATGACAGGCATGCCATGATTTTCATGTTACGGTCTGTCACTTGTGTTTGCCATGCAATCATGTTATACCACACCAGCTGTCTACCATGTTATGTGAAAGAAACCACCGCAGGAGCTACAGGACCATGAAATGTAAATGATGATATTCATGATATACATGACTTGATTTTCATGTAAATGACTAGTCAAATATGTTCTTCATACAGTGATGTTATCCCATACCAATTTGGTATTGGAGAGCTAAAAGTCCTAGGCGGCTAGATAGATAGATGCGCTCAAAGTCGCCGAAGTTTGCTAAGAAATGCTTCGCAATTAAAACTGCGTATTTGAAGAACAGACCATCTGGCTATAACTGTGTCGTGTATGGGTGCATGTGCAGTCAGCGCAAGAGGAGCCATATTGAGTGAAATTGTGCCTGCAGAAGAGTACGCTACGTGATGAGTGTAGGTGGGATATGTTCGAGCTGCATTGCTTTCCGTCGTCGCCTGAATTGAGAAAGCAGTGGGTGCCGTCACTGCATCGAAAGACCTTCCGAGTGACCTGAAACGCCTCTGTTCACGGCACTTCGTTGGCGGTAAGAAAATCGTCGATAACAATGCTCATGCGCCGCATCTTGGATACTGAAAAAAAGGTACAGACAGAGTGACACGGGTCTAGAGCACCCAGCCGGCTGCTTTGATTGTCATTTTTCGAAAAAATACGGAAATACCGATGCTCAAAATGTACTTGACATAATTACACCGCATGCACTATTTTGCTATAAATCAAGCATGATCGGAATTCCTGTTTATAAGGCGATGGAGCAGTTTCGTACAAAAGCGTCTCTAGCCACGCACGCCACAGCTCTAGACAAGTGTGATTACGTGTGTGCGCATGCTACTGCTATTACCAACGACGAAGCACCGGTGTTCGCAGACGCGGAGCTCATTCTCGCATCGCTAACGCAAATGCACGCCACTGAACGGTTCAGACAGTGACGGATTGGTAAGTGGCAGCGACGATGTCACACAAACGATCTAAGAAAACGAAAAATAGGTGAACACAGACTATCGCAGAGATTACATACCACCGGATAACGCACCGGTTCCAGTACACGCGCCCCTATGCGAGTTTGCCCAACTCGCATGTCAGAAGGCGCTCATTTCGATATGGTAGCTCCCAATCATGAAAATTCGTAAACATGTATAGGTGCGCAAAAAGTAGATACTAATTAATTGCGTCATTATAAGTCACAAAAAAGTTAGCCGCAAGGCTATGGCAACAGAAATGATGTACTGCAAACTACAATACAAACCTTACAACAGTGACCATGACAAGTCAAACGACTCGGTTTCGAAAAAAATGTTTGAAAATTTAGAGCACATGAGAGCCATACGCAACCAGCTGAAAAGTTGACAGCATACGCACGGCCCAGACGTTTCGCATGACCACTTTGTCTTTCTGCAGCGCCATAAGTGTGCCGGAACAGCTACAACATATTTGAAAATACTTCCTTTAGATTCTCTCGTTCCTATTCATTTCGATGATTTATTCCTTGTTCTCGTCCTCAATCTATTTCACTTTATGTAACCCCATTACGCATGCTCAGATAGCTTCATTCATTAGCAATTGATCTACTTGCAAAATACACTTGGGTAATTAGCTGAACATGGCATTAGTAGTTGACAGAATGAGACCAGCACACGGGGACCATTTCCCTGAAGTGCTGAGTCGGCTATCTATTCCGCTATTGGCCGTGAGCGCCTCCCCTAGAGAGGCCAGCGCTGCGATCGTTTTAACGTCACAGACAAGATGCGTAGTTGTGGAATACGGCGGCTTTCCTTTTTATATTCCACTTGCATCGTCTCCCATGGCTGCACCGGTTCTCAGTCGCAATTTTACGATGCTAATTAGACACGAGAGTGCCACCGGGAGCACTGATTCATAGTTTGGTTGCCCGTTATGTCAGGTCGTACCAAGTCTTTATGCATTGAGCTTCAAAACAAAGGGAAGCACACACGGTGTCCACTCCAAAAGCGCAGAAAATGTGGTGTTCTAGCCGACAAAGTCAACCCGGCATCCTGTGAGTGACGTCATTACGTAGGCTGTGCTACGGTATGTCCTCGAGGCCAATGGAGGCCTTTTCGGTTTGTTTCAATATCAATATAGCAACAGCACGTGTCGCTACCCAAGAAATTTCCGCTCACTTCATTTATTACTCTCTAACAGCGAAACAGAAACATTTTGTTCTCAGTTGTGCTACAAATAAGGAAAGTCTGTTCTTCCGTTTTCAGGCAAAGAGGCACTCCATGTCAAGGCCTAACTCCTATAACGCTGTATCTAGCTTATAAGAAAGTGCATTTGAAATGTTTGACAGGACACAGGAAGAAAACCGTTGAAAATGAACTGGCTACTTGGTAATTCTGTTCCTCACCAATACTGCTGCTAGGCTACGCCGGCAGACAGAACCGGAAGTCATCCAAAACCCGTGTTTGTGAACACCGATAGGGTCAAGAAGTGCATCTTCTGTATTCGCGTTGTTGTATAAGAAAGTGTGTGATGTATTCACAGGCCCAGTGGGAGCAGCAAGAAAAACGGTCTTAGAGAATGCAAATCAAGCAGCCATAACAGAAGTACTTCGCAACATGGAACGATGTGCTGCATAATGTGTGTGCTTCGTTATAAACCGCGGAGAAAAAGAACGCACCAATACAACATTGCTGTTGTTCACTGAGCTGCTTTTTTTTTCCAGCGAGCGTCCGCAATGCTTCCTGTGTAAGGGGATCCGTGCAGAGCGAGCTCTCGGAACTCTATAGATTGAGACGAGACCAAGGATGTTAAAAAATTTCTTTAAAACTCCTTGGATGAGACATTATATATTTTCCTAAAATGATGGGGGAGCAACGCAGGGAGGATGAGTTCTGGACCAGAACCCGACCTACAAGAGGCGAGGGGACGCGGACGCAGTTAAAAGAATGCGGTACGCGCCCTTCCACCCTGCATGTGGTCTCTATGAAATGGAAGCACAGGCGTGTTCATGCAAATGCAAGAAGTGGCGGGCACTTGTAGTGAATGCATCTCGAAATGATCCGAAGAACTAGAGTGAAATGTTTTAGAGCACCGGGGCTCAATTCTCCATTAAACGTCTTCTCTTACGACAACACCAGCTGATGAAGTTTTTTGTATTCATTGGTGGAAATCTTATGCGACATGTAAATATAATGGGTTTAATAAAGTGTAGAGAGTGATCCAAACAGAAAGCTCATATAGAGTTAAACTTGTGCAACGAGTTTGTGCATGAGGATGCTATTCATGGACAAGGTATTCGTTAAAATTTCAAAATAAAGCCGCGGAAGCCAAAGTACTTTTCGACTTCCTATGCGCCTAGGAAAGTTGAGCATCCACGTATGTATTGAGACAAAAATAACAATGAGAGAGGCATGACCAGGCATCCATAGTATCAAGCAGATATGCACATACGTTGAAAATAAAACCCAAAGCAAATATAACCAAACAACTGAATGTCGTTGATTGCTACAGCGTTCTCCCAGTCTGATTTTTTTCGATAATTGTTGTACTAGATATCTACATGGACTGTTGCTTTGGAAACCCTTGTTATGACGTTCAATCGACCATCATGAACTATGATACAAAGGCTGGTGCATTTCTGAAAAGTCCAAAGTTCCAACGCTTTCCCAATTAGCTTATTAGGCTGCAGGGCCTCACATTGTTTTGATTTTATCGCTGTAACCTGACGATAAACTTCGCAAATCTTTCTTATCCATCATTCGCATGTATAGATTAGCCGAGTACCTTCCACAAGTGAAGTCGCAGGCTTCCAAGTGGTTCATTCGTGATTTAAACTTTACCATATAACCGAGAGATACGGCAAAAACCAAAAACAATACCAGAAATTTCATGTCCCGGAGTGTTTGTCAACTATACTTGGTCGAACGAGACAACGGTGTCACGGCGCTGTGGACTTTAAATCTATTCCTTCGTTTTTTAATTACGATAGTCTACGTTTTGATACTTCAACCAGAAATTATCGACTGTCTGTTTCTCTGTCTGTCTGTCACACAATTCACTCACCCGACAAAACTTTAAGCGCTCGCTGAATGTCCCGCCATCTTGAATTGATGGCTGCGTTCATAATTGAGAACATTCTGGATCAAAAATCCAATATTACGCTCATCTGGGGCGCAACACTACAACGTTGGTATACTTTACTAGGAAATTCATAGATAGGTAATTCTAAATAGCCTACTGTTTTTTACGCCGCATTGAAAATAGGACACTATGCACGAAAAAAGGCCGACAGATGACAACTTCTTTCGACGACATTTGCAGCGAAACATGCAAACACGCGACCAATTTTGCGAAAAAAAACAACCTATTTCTCTTACTTGGACTCCTTTTCCGTATGAACGACCTTCTCTGTTCGATAAAGTGCACCAAGAATGAGTTCACCTGTTTCATGCTGTAAGTACTGTAACCTTGCATTCTTTTCTGCTTGGTTCCACTTGATATAAACTTGAGGTTAGTGAGTTCTTAGAAAATATTATTGCAGTTATTTCACACACAATATGATTTATGTCATACATATACACATAGAGACACATGGCGCCGAAAAAGATACTGCTCTGTATTGAAGCTTCGCTCATAAGCTGGTGTTTTTGAATGTTCTTATAGCTAACTTTACTTTTAGTGCGTTACATTACTTGGGAGAGTAGATATATTTTCATTTTTTTTTTGAAAAGCAACACGGAGTTCTTACTTGTTGGCTTGAAGCTGAGTGTTGGCTTGAAGCTGAGTGTTGTCTTCCCGAAACTTGTGCTGCCTCAAAAAGTCGTTTCACGGATATTGCAATTACTTCAAGGGCGAAAAAGCTATAAGCCTATCAATGCCTTATTCTTTTTTTGAGCAGATGCTTCGTGTGTATGACGTGTCGTTTTGTTTCCTTTTTTCGAAGTTTTGTCTAGAGCAATGGGCCACCCCACCGGTAGTGCAAGGAACGATTGGATGTAATGGCGTATTCGCTGGGCGGGAACAAAGTGAGCGTGTTCTGATGAATTGCTTGCCGAAATATAGGATACAAGAACGTGACACGCCCCCGTAAAGACTGAACCTAATTTGTTGGCTCCCTGCGTTCTTGCTTACCCGTGAAGATTGCACGTTTCCGAAATCCTATTATACGCCTGATTGCTTGTGCAGCTAAGACAACAAAGAAAAAAAAGTAACAGCTGAGCTTATCTTCTTGCAATGTGGAAAAGCCGCAGATTGTCATAGCTATTCCTTCGTAATAGTCACGTTTTTGATATCCCCTTCAGAAAATTGGTTGTAGCCTTCCCAGAAACATTGCTTACAGGCAGCCCTGGTGCCACGTCTTTCACCTTCTTTCTAGCCTTCCTATTTTTAATGACAAACGGTGCTTCAAAGAACAATCACCACTGATGGCCAAAGCTATAGCATTCTTCATGAACTGCAACGGCCCCACTTTAGGCGCACGACATAATCACCTTTATAAGCTTGGTATTAGGTTTTCGCAACGTCCGAACTTTGATAATGCATGAACAGATGCAGCTTTCAAGGATGGATGGATGCATGTATCCGGCTATGCCCTTTAGATCGAGCGGTGGCTCACGCCACCTAGCCATAAGGTTAAGTACTATCACTATGTGTTCAAGGATTGAATTTCACTCGCCCCTTGATCGCAGCCACTAATCAGGTGGCCTCCTCCTGGTTATTTCTACCCGTTCAAAGTCTATTTTGCCTTTAATGTTCCTAAACTCCAATGCTCTGAACAATTCACCGCCATTATCTTGGACTATAGGGTGGAGACCTTTAGAGAAGATTATTAAATGTTCAGCCGTTTCCTCTTCTCCACAGATTCTAAATACCGTGTCTGTGCCTTCGTATTTGGCTCGGTAAGTCTCGGTCCGCAACACCCCTGTTCTGGTCTAGAACAACATAGAACTACCCGAGACTTATCGTAGATAGTTTCTTTTGCAATATCCTGCTTGAAAGTTCGGTAAGTATCTAGTGATGATTCCGCAAGCATTGAAATCTTCCACATTATTTCCCTCTTTGTTTCCTTCACTTTCTTCTTAGCCGATGTTTCCTTTCACCTCGGTATTCTGCTTGCCTAAATACTTGCTTGACAATTCTCGAGTTCGCTTCTTCCTTTTAGTATCAACATTATTTATGTACAAGTAGCTGAAAACTTACCCGTCCTGAACGACCCCGCAGAAATAGATAGATAGGGATAGATGGATATGGCTGTACCCTTTAGATCGGGCGATGGCTAGTGCCGCCAAGCCGTTATACTTAATGAACTAAAAACTAGATTTATTTTTTCCCTTAAATAGTGAGGTTGAGGATTCGTACTTTGCAGCGAAGGGATCAACTTTCACTCGGGCCTTGAATTTAGCCACCAATCAGATAACCTCTTTCTAGTTAATTCTACCCGCTTAAAGTCTATTTTGCCCTCACTGTCCCTAAGCCCCAGTGCTTTGAAAAACTCTGCGCCATCAACCTGAACTATAGGGTGAAGCCCTTTACAGAACATTATCAAGTGTTCGGCAGTTTCTTCTTCATCTCCACACGCACTGCATATCATGTCTACCCCTTCGTATTTGGCCCGATATGTCTTTGTTCGCAATAGTCCCGTCCTGGCCTTACAAAGTAGAGAACTATCCCGAGTATTATCATAGATCCTTTCCTTGGCTATTTCCTGCTTAAAAGTTCGATAGATCTCTAATGCGGACTTCTTAATCATGCCAATTCTCCACATATCAGTCTCAACTTCCTTCACCTTCTTCTTAACCGATAATTCTTTTAAATGACACCGAATCATCAGCGCTCCCAGCGGTCACTGCGGGAAGCTCCTCGATGAAAAATTGTGCAGCCACAATTCCCCGAATTTCGTGGAAAAGCATGTTCTAGCAGTTGTACTGTTTTCAAAACGCATCATTTTTATTGTCAGAGTCTCACTTCTGCTTCTAAGACGAGCAAACTGTAAATAGGTGGTGCCATCGAATTCCGAGGCTAAAACAAGCCTTTCGAGGGTTTTTTATGTAAGCTAGGACACTTCACGCGAATAGTCGGAGAGAGAAAATGCTTACAATATATTTTAATGCACCTCCAAATAGTTTCTAAATGCTCATTCTCCCGAACGATGGTCCCAAGTGCGTCCAG
Source organism: Rhipicephalus microplus (assembly GCF_043290135.1). NCBI lineage: Eukaryota > Metazoa > Arthropoda > Arachnida > Ixodida > Ixodidae > Rhipicephalus > Rhipicephalus microplus. The sequence continues at coordinate 74,980,222 of NC_134709.1, read as the reverse complement.
AACTGTCGTAGCTCTATAGGAAGAACAACGGAAGTTGTGAAGATGTCACAGCAGAGCTAGAGTTAGTGTAGGCGAAGGCAGGTTTCTGCTTAGGGAAGTGGGGGGGGGGGTAAAGGTTCATCGCTGAGCACCCACTCTCTATAATGTTAATGTATGGTGCTGACTTCACCCCTTCCTCCCCTTAAGTCACAGCGCCCCCTCTTTATTATGGTATTGTGTGGAGCTGTGTTTGCAACAGCCTCCCCCACCCCCTTACAGAAAAGTAAGGCAGTGGTGGCCTCCTCACCCTCTTCCGTGCGCACGCCTATTGTATGGAGATGAATGAGGTTTGGGGACCTGCGCCACGTTCCTACCGGCAAAGCACCATGGTTGCAGCCCATTTGTTTTGCAGATGCTTGTGTGGAACGCGTGTGCGGGAGTAGACGACCACTAGCATGACGTGCGTCACATTCTTGTGTGATCTCGTGATCATGCCCCGTGCACTGCTACGCCATAGCCCAATTCGGCGCCCAGAAACCGATACTGAAAATTGTCCACAGAAAAAAGGGCGTTATTATTTACTGATTTTACGCAAAAAGTCTTGACAAATCTTACGCAAAAACGCTTTTTATATTTGAAATATTCTATTCTCCTAAAGGGTGGCCATGACCAAGAAACGCCAAAATATTCCCCTCAGTCTATATTGACTTCAGTAAGTGAGTACAAGTAAGGATATTTCTGAGTGACGCATTTAAAAATTAGTAAATGGGTACTTTCAAAGCAACACTTAAAGGGGTGGTGCCGCCAAATTCGTGGATTGTATGTTCTTTGCTGTAAAAGTTTCCTTCAGCTCCAGGAAGTATAATACACGCACCAAGATACGTGTATTTTCGCTAAAGATTTAATATTGCTTTACTTATGTGGACCAATTTAGGTTTCCGTTTCGTGGCACCGAGTTGGGCAGTGACCTCAACGCATAGGTGGCTTGGTCACATGACCACACAAGACTGTGACGTACATCAAGCTGAGTTTTGTCTGCTCCCCCACACATGTGACTTGATATGTGAGGTTTAGCGTACCAAAAGCACCATATGATTATGAGAGACGCCGTAGTGGAGGGCTCCAGAAATTTCGACCACCTGGGGTTCTTAACGTGCACTCAGATCTGAGCACACGGGCCTACAACATTTCCGCTTCCATCGGAAATGCAGCCGCCACAGCCGGGACTCGATCCCGCGACCTGCAGGTCAGCAGCCGAGTATCCTAGCCACTAGACCACCGCGGCGGGACCACACACACGTGCCACATATGCGCCAGCAAAACAAACGCGCTGACAGCCAGCTGCAGCGGCATCTAGGCAGTGGCAAGGCAAAAGGTGGACAAAAGGAAACAAAGTGTTTATATTTACAACTTTGTTACTTTGCGTTATGTTCAGAACGTGGACGAGGAGGACGCCCGACTCTAGATGCGGCTGCCTTTTATAGGCGCCGAGACGCTGAAGGAGGAGCGAGAGCACCCAGTGCCCTTCCCGGATGCACACAGTGTCTACGCAAGGGACGCCAGCACACCGATAACCATGCATAGAGTTTCCTAATATGTTAATTTTAGGAAACTCTATGCTCTTAACAGCAGGCTCGTTTTGGAGATGGTGGAGGTGACTCACTTAACTACAAATCTGGTGCGACATCATGACAACTGCCGTTGCTTCTCGTATTCTGAAACGTTAGAGTTGCTGCGCAAGCGATGGGCCTAGATCGCGAGTGTGAGCAATCAGTTGGACTTTTAAAAGTGAAATAAAATATTCTATGCGTTTTTTGTGTCCAATCCCTCGTGTGCAGAGTCCTTGCATACAGAGAAAACCCACAACAAGCTTGTCATAGCCTCGAAATTTGGTGGCACCACCCCTCTAAAGGTAAGAGAACGTCATGGTCGGAGTAAGTGTGCAAAATTATCCCGACAGATTCAGTGCATATTGTCAACTTTTATTTATATTACTGTCGTTCACACTACTTCAGAAACTGCAGAACACAAGTTCATTAATTTTTAAATGTCATGGCATGGGTATTGCCTTCGTGTCTTAACTTTAAAGGGAACAACTTGATTTAAAATACGTATGCACTCGATAAAATTGATTATTGACACTTGACATGATGGCGATAGAATATGAGCAATTAGACTAAAACTGTTATAAGAAACCATATGATCAAAGTTCATCAAAGATCAGGAAGAAAATGATTGTTGACAGCAATGTAGAACATACAATGAAAAATTTTTTTTCGTTAAAAAAACAGCCTTCCGCCGGCAATCTTGCATAGATTTGGATACTTTTGAAAATCAAAGATCAAAACCTAAATAGTTTGGGGGTTTAAGAGGTCAGTCTTTTGCAAATTGTGGCGTCGACAAGTTTTGGGATTATTGGAGGATGAGATTACCCACTTTGGGAATTATGTCATGGGTAGCGATTTGCGGAAAACGGTAGCTTTCTATATAAGGTCAAAACAGGCACTTTCTTAGCAGGATGAGCATTAAAGACTGGACGACGTGTTTTGCAAGTCATCCTTGATTGCCTATCTCTCCTTTTGGTTTTTATCTTCATGAGTTAGTGCTTAACTTAGGGAATGAGTAGCCTGTCTTTTTCTCCATCTAATCTCACTTTGAACGTTCCTCGGGACGATTTAGTAGCCTGTATAACTTGCCTTCATTAGAAATCATACAGGCTGTTGTGCCAATCCATCCTTAATCATTCACGTGCAATTACATATAACAACAAGAAAAGGATACTGATTTCCATCTGTGGTTACGTCGACACCGCTTAGGCTTTGCGTACACCACTGCATTTGCGATGTAGTAAATGGTAGTAGCAGCAAAAAAGAAGAACTGCAGTTTGGTCACACCCGTCGCCGCAGGGAACGCCGAGCGCCCATCACTTGATTAGAAGCTCAAGAACTAAAGAAGGAATAAACATAGTGAATGTGGTCTACGCTTCTTTCTGCAGCTTTAAGACTGATTTCTTTTCACCAGGGTGAGCCGAGCAAATTGCAGGCTCGCCCCCAGGACTTAGAAGATGAGTAGAGGAGCGAGGCGTAATCATCACATTTTGTTATGTGGTCACTGATGACATATCGTCATTTTTAAGCAGAAAATTACCATAATTTCAACAGTCTTCTGCACAAAATTGAAAAATCTGCTTGGTCAGACTTTCAGGGCCGTTAACTGGTACGCTCTTGATCTTTGAGATTATGCCATATAACTCGTGCTACAGTTGATGGGGCTCATTTCTGTGAATTCCATTCTACATGCGCTCTAGGAAAAGACACTTATTATTTATTAAAATAGCAGTTTCAGTGGCCTTTGCGAAGTATACCACCGTTGCCGAAAACTCAGCGCGGTGCTCGAACACTCAGCGGGGTGCTCGGGTGCACTCAATGGCGGACAGACGGATTGACACACACATGGAGGGAGACGGACACACAGACGGACAGACGGATGGATGGACGCATGGACAGGTGGATAGATGGACAGATGCAAGGACGGACGCAAGGGGGACGGAAGTACGGATGGAGTTGATGGACGCTTTACTCCACTCATCGTCATTGACTCCGTGGATATGCTGTGATTTTTTTGCTCGAGCCACGGCCACGATGGCCAGTCGCTGAACACGCCGAGCAACTGGCGCTGCACTATGGCGACGAATGTTAAGTCTTCCCTGTGGATGATTAGACACTGTTTTGTTATTATATGAACAAGCGTGGTGTTGCTACAGAGGTGCACTTGTGGCGACTGCAGACCAGCGCGCACCGACGAGAATATCCGTTGCCGAGAGATTCCTGCCGTTCTGGGATTGCTAAATGAATTACAACCCAAAATGTACCATAAAGTGAACGCTGTCCCGATAGGACAGCGGCAAGAAATGATGAAAACACGTGCGTGCCATTCTGTTCGCTAATCATCTGTCGCAGCTGATCGCACTGATACACTTCTCACGGAAGGCACTGTCACGTAGAAAGTCGTGATAGCGAACACTCTGCGTCTTGTATGAGAGCTTTGTGCAACCCACAACGCAACACGAGCTTCCATCTACCGCACACCTATCTACAGGGAACAGAAAATCGCGCGCCAAACCAGCGAAGCGCCGGCCAAACACCACGCAGAAAGGTAGAATACCGCCGATCACCGCCACCATCGCCTTGTCGCCAGCACAGTAAACACTGCAGCAGCCAAAGAGTGATGTGATCGGCAGCGTCACTTCCATTGACATGCGAAACGTAACGAAACACAGGCAGTGTTGCCAATAACTCTGGCAAGCCAAGTGAACCGTTTCGAGGCAATCTTTAAAATTCATTCGCAAACAATCAAAGCATCTCGCGAGCTTGTAATTTGGCATAAATTACGGAAATGTGCAAATAAACGTACACAGTGAATTTCACTGAGATATATTAACCGCGAAAAATCACACGAGTTGGCCTTGAGGTTCAGTTCCCCATGGGAGAATATTATATGTGAAGCAGCTTTTTGACTAGCCTGTGTAAGGCTGTCCCTCCGTCCGCGCTGCTCTCCACGTTGCAGGCTTTGGAGTGGTGCCAAGTCGCTCACTCCCTCCTAGCAGTGCGCGGTGACGTCTCTCTCCCTCGCCTGCCGCGTGCTCGCCACGTGTTACATCTCCCTCGCTTCACTCTCTCCACCACTCGCAACGCTCTAGCCCTATCCTCACGAGGGCATCTTCTTACTTGCGCCACCTCGCTCTATCTGTCGGTGAAAAGAAGCCTTGAGCCAGTGTGTGCATGCGCTGAGCGGGCTTCCATAATCTCGCGGCGCCGGCAATGTTTACAGCGTGCCGCTGCTTGCCACGCGATCGTGCCAACGGGCGGGACGCCATCGTGGCATGCTTCCCGCAACTGTGCGTGCACGTTTCCCGGCTGTCGCCGACGTTTAGCGGGTTAGCGAAGCCGATCCCGTTCACAAATGGTGAAGTCAACACTGACGAGGCGCGGGCCTGGGAATCGCGCGGGTAACATCGATGAAATGTGAGCCAAGGACGCGAACGCAAGCGTCTTCAACATGTCCCGCCTCCTGTGCCTTTGCGTTTCTAACAAACGTTTCATCTACGTTACGTCCGAGAGGAAAATACGTTCCCAAAGTCATGGTGGATCCCAGCATACAGCACTTCCAATAGTAAGTAAACCAGTGTTGCCACTCCTTTACAATCCTTGGATTTATCTCCTAAATATACAACCGGGTAACAAATACGAGGGATCATTCGGTTAGGGTAGGTGCTTAGTTGCTGCTGCGCCCACGCGACTGCCTGCTTTTTAAAAGGAAGGTGTTTTATGCCGAGGTCCACCAGACTTCGCGCTAGTGTAGATCGGTCATAGATATGCTGCTGCAAGGATACACCAAGAGATTACAAAAATAAGCTAAGAAGTAATTTGACTGATTGCCGTCCAACCTGTGACCTCACACTCCACAATGTGCGGTGCGAAACCACTATGCCACAGAGCACACGTTTTCCAACTTGCTAGCGGCGAGCGATTTATATACACTATGTATTTTCGGTGGTCATCAGAACTCTGCAACTTCAGCACGTTCCTGTCAACTGTAGCGAATGGTGCACGTGTGCATAAGCTCTACCCACGTAGCTTTGGCCGTGCTGCTCCAGAAAGTTGTCAACTTTCTGCACCTGAAGTTTTCTTTAAATTTACATCAGTTAAAGAGAGCACGAAGGTCACTCGTCTCACTGCTGCAGCCACGTTTCCGGAAGGAGAGTGCTGCTTACGCACGAAGAAGGAAGAATTGTGAAAGTTCGCGTTTATCCTTAGTATACTAGCGCGTTTGTTGTGTGCGCCATTCTTTGTGCTTGAGCAGCGTGCTTTAATGGCTGAACTGTGACACGTGCCCTGTTAACGCGTGCTTTCCTGTGTATGCTCATTTCGTAAGTACTTTAAGCTTGATGTGTTCTCTTCAAGTATCAAGTTGCTTGCCATCCTTCGCGTGAGATTGCGATTCGTTGCTGTTGTGATCATATATTTGCCCGCGTGGCGAACCATGCACAATAAGCGCTCACCTTGCTCTTGGAAGGCACTTGTGACCTTCGTGGTATACCGATTGTTAGAAAGATAGATCATTCATCTTTTACTTTAAGTTAATTTGTTTGTGGCAGGGTATAATTACGTCTTCTTTGATTGTATTTTGACCTTCGGATTTATGTTTTTTTCCTATATCCTGTCTTATTGGAATGTCCAGCTCCTCTTCTACATGCACTTACAGCAGCTGCGAAGAAACCATCGCCCACCTTCTGTGTGAGTGCACCCCTTTCAACGTGCCAAGACAAGAACTTACTTAAGCTCTGAATAGACTAGATGATCGGCATTTGTCGGAACACAGGATTCCGGGTCATTGGCCGACTCTTTCGTTAGCCCACAAGGCTTTTAAAGTTTTGTTAGGCTTTTTTGCAGACGACTGGCCTCACAGACAGACTTTAGTGTCTTATTCCCTTTGATATTGCTTTTCCTCTTTCGCTATTTTAGGGGCGAAACTTCTTGAGGCATGGGCTGTGCGTCCCCTGTATATAGCCACTTCTCGTTTAGCACTTGCAGTGTTAACTAGAAGGCAGTACCATCCCCTGTATGTAGCCACCCCTTGTTTAGTTCTTGCAGTGTTCACTAAAGGGTGGTACTTGTAGCTGATGATGGAAAGATGCAAGATGTTATAAACTAGACGGCAGTACTTGTAGTTGATGATAAAAGATGTGAGATTTTATAAAATAGGAACGATAGCACATGAGTCGCGTCTCATTGGTGGAAGGCAATCGTTTGATTTAGTGCGGTGACGTACACTAGGGGGAGCGTTGTAATAAAATCGATTGGGCAAAATATACGGAGGATTCATGGTTTACCAGGTTTACCTCCGGAGGTTCGCCCACTTATCATCAATCACTTCGTGGAAATGGCGGCACTATTTTATAATTTCTCGTTCTTTGCAACATTTCTTTTCTATCTTGTTTTATTCCCCTTAACTCTTTCCCCACCACAGGGTAGCCAGGCAGACTAAGAACTGGCTAACCTGCTTATCCTTCCGCTTAATATTTTCTCCTTGTTACATATTTCACTTGCGAGTGACTAATCTACTGCGGTATCGGAGAGGGCCACCTCGAGAGCGACGGCCATCTCCTCCGCCACATCCTCCGCCATCAGGGCTTTGCACCGTAACGCTCGTTTTTTATGTCCCTTCACAGTCGCCCACCATGACCACGTAGATAAATCTGTGCGCATATCTCGCCGCATCGACGAATTCCACAGCCTTGAAATTTACGCATTTTATTTACAAGTATAGCACCCTCGTATTTCTCCTGCCGGTGCGATGTTCCGGGTGCATGTTTTGGAGCAAAGGTGGGACCTCAATTTCTTTTCTCACCATCGCGACTACATCGGCATTTTCCACTTGCTGCGAATGCCTTTGTCTAGCTTTTGTAGAATGAACTTGCCCAGGTTTGCTTTTGAAACCATCTTATCTGTTCTATGTAGCGCGCTTCGCTCGATTTGTCGAGCGGGTCGCATAGCAATTATTTAAATATTTTCACCATAATTGTGATCAGGGGCAACCCTAAGGCTTGCTTATACAGTTTCCTGACTGGGCGATCTCATTTTGTTTTCTTGGAGACCTGTCACTTCGAGTAGGAAGCAAACTATTATGACTCTACGTAGGACGAAGGCTTGCACATACGTAGTCATTGTAACTGATTTCATACCACTGTCTCATTGTGTAGCTAGTTTGCATTAGTTGTGTGAGTATCTGGTTTACTGTGTTATAAAAAATATTTTCATTACCCTGACAAAGTGCCATGTGCATTCTTTGTCGTGAAATGATTTTATCTGAAGGAGTAACAAAGCAGACGCCATATTGAGAACGAACAGTGCTGCTAAAGAGCTTGACAGCCAGATTAGAAAACAGGCTGAAACATTCGGAATATATCTAGACATGCATCACAAAAGAAAGTAGCAGTGGATTATATCAGCTATGCCAAAATGTACGTAGCGTGACCTATGGATGAACGAACGAATGATCCCCCGATGGACGCACGAATGTATGGACGGACGGACAATTAAACCAAGGTTGGATGGATGGATGGATAGATGAATAGGTGAACAAATGAAAAAAAACACGAATGAACAAACCGATGGATAAACCACGGACACATAGAAGAACAATGAATGGACCACGAACAAATGGGCGGACCCTGGATGTACGGACGGATGGGTTTATGGATGAACCACGGACAAACAGACAAACGAAATACAGATGGAAGTGCAAACGAAATACAGATGGAAGTGCAGACGAACGAACCACGGATAGATGAATTGACATTCATTTGGCAGTTAGCGACATTACGGGAGTGCCACTGCAGCAGCTTCCAAGACTTTTCCAGCAGGCCAGCTGTGCGCCATGTGACGTCACTGCTCCGGGCACTTGCGCAGAACTGCCACGCGAGACTGCACAACTTCGCAATGCTTTCGCAACAAAACCTTCTATAAGAAATTTCCACCCGCATCATGCCACAGGGGAAAACTCGACCAAATTCATCACAGAGGGGGTGGAGCATCATTCGAACGTTGCGTAATTAAGTATAATTTAGGAATGCTTATTATTTTGCCTTTTGAATGCGAAGCATTTCTTAGCGAACTTCGGCGACGTAGAGCGTATCTATGTATCTATATATCTATCTAGCCGACTACGACTTTTAGCTCTCCTGGTCGTTTCAATAATGGTGTAAATACCAAACTTGGCATGGTATAACATGACTTTATGAAGAACGTACTTGACTGGCCTTAACATGGAAATGATTATATATATGTCATGAATGTCAATATATACATTTCATGGTCCTGCAGTTTTTGCGGGGGTTTCGTTCGTATGACATTGTTGCGAAACAAGTATGGTATGGCATGATTGCATGGCGAGTGCAAGTGACACACCATAACATAAAAATCATGACAATTTTATCATGTAATAACGTGACTACATGCCACGCTCATGATGCGCTCGCGGCTGTTTTGCTAGCGTCACGTATATCAAATTTCGTATTACAGAACGTGAGTGGATGACAAAGTTATGTGACTGGTGCAACCATGATAATCCTGAGATGCGTGTCATGTAACAACTTGACTATATACCACGCTCATGATGTGCTTGTGGCCGTTTCGCTAGCTTCACATGTACCAAAGTCGTTATTACGTGACGCGAACAGACGGCATAGGCAAGTGACACATGCAAACATCATAATCACGACATGTGTGTTATGTAACAACATGACTACGTACCACACTGTTGATGCGCTTGCTGCCGTTTTGCTAGCTTCACATATGCGCAATTTGAAGTTACGTGACACCAATCGAATAAGAAGTTATGTGACTGGTGCATACATTATAATCATGAGATGCTTGTCACATGTGAGAACATGACTACATGTCGTAGTCAAGGCGCCAATGCATTTCGACGTTACGCGGTGCGTGTGCTCGCCGGCGTTGCCACGCCAGGCGCCGGTCCTGCGATATACTCGCAGGCGCGCACCGCGCTGCGTTGCTTTGACGCATGTGCTTTTCAGCACGTCCGGCGTCCCTCGTCACGAATGAGGGAGGCACTGTGTTGTCTGGGTAACGCATTGGTACAAAAATCGGCGTGCCGCATTTCGCGCCATTTGCCATCAGGCCACGCCGACGGACGCTGGTCGCGCCGGTCATGCCTGGAGTCAGATTATAAAGTGCTGGCATTTTGCTAACGTAGCGTCACGGTGCCCAGCGTGCGCGTGCGTCAAAGCTACATCGGAGTATATAGGGCCCTTCATGATGCGCTCGCGGCCGTTTTTTTCTAGCTCCACATGTACCGAATTCAGTGCTACGCGACGTCAATGCAAGACGAAACAAATGACTGGAGCAAACATGATAATCCTAACACGCGTGTCATGTAAAATTTACCACGCTCAGAGCATGCTCACGGCTGTTTCGCAAGCTCCACATAAACTAAAATTGATATCACGTGATGTTCACTGAATAGATGACAAAGGTAAAGGACACATCCAGACATGATAATCATGACACGGAAGTCATGTACGGCATCATTTACCTCCACCTTGTAACGTTGTGCTGATTTTAAAGTCACATATCAACAATTCTTATTCGTGCTTCACACATGATGGATTTCCACTGTACGTGGGATCTGCGAATTTTTTAGGGGCGAACCTCCTTAAAGCGGTACCCGTTCGTTCCTCGTAGTAGTGCTTAACATGTCCTACGCTTTGACCTGCAAGGTGGTGCTGGTGGGAGATTTCTCCTATGTGTTGTTGAACAATAAAAAAATTGCAGTGTGCGCTTAAACTAAAAGCCGAATTCTCTTGTCTCTCATTCCCCATTAGCAGCCATTGGCATGTACAATGAACGCTATCTGAAAAGAAAGGGTTGCTACGTTATACTTGCTGTGCGTAACTTTTTTGGTTTTAGAAAGGTTTAGCGAGCGTTGGGCCGCAGTGCCATGAATATAGTGAACTAGTATATACCATGAACTCGAGGTGGTTAAAGGTGGAAAGTAAGAAAGTGTGCCTGTGCCACCCCTCGTTTAGTCTTTGGAATGTCCGCTTGATGGCAGTGCTTCTATAAGCAGAATGTATGAAGAAAAGATGCGAGATGATGGTACTTGGAGTGTTGACTAGATGGACGAATGGACACACAGACAGATCTATGAGTGGACGCATGGATGGCTGCACGGACGGATGGACGCGTGGACGAACGCAGGGTGGATGCATGGACGAGCGCAGGGATGGACGTGCGGACGCACGATCAGACGCACGTACGACCGGGTGGATGGACACACGGACCGTCACACAGATGGACGCATGGACGAACGGAAGCAAAGACAAATGGACAGATGGATGCTCTACTCCACTCTCCATCATTCACCCCGTGCATATGTTGCCATTTTTTAATTCTTATTTATTGAATGAATGAGAAGCGTTGCCTTCAATGAGTGGTGGGACGCTGCAGTGGGCTTCTGCCCCAGTGCTGGTTGAAGGTACTTTTGCTTCTATAGCTCCTACTCGAATCTAGAAAAACGTCAAGTGAAGCCAAGTAAAGACGCCTTTGACTGAATTCAGAGTGGGCGATCCAAAGTTAGTGAACAGTGGTGCAGCGCGAGCAGCCAGTTTTTAAATGCGGAGCTTTTTGTAGCCGCACCTACAGTCGCAAATGCGGCGTTGGTGGCGCCCTCGACACACCCACGGAGCATGCTTGCGTTTCGCGTCTCGTGTGAACTCTCGCTACCCCCTTTTTTTGCCTCGTACGGCTGACGCAGGCAGCGTTCGTGAGTAAAAGCCGATTGCTCGTGCTGCGCACTGATTCAGTGGTCACCCCGTACGAGTAGACGCACTGAATAGCGCGTTAGGAATTCAGTCAAGCGCGTCTTTGCTGTTGCTTGACGTTGAAGACAGCGCTTCTCGTTCATTAAACAAATAAAAGTATGATACATGAAATAACATCGATGCATTCCGTAATGACACTCAAGTAGGCAACATTCACGTGAACACCCCCCCTCCCTCTCTACGACGCACTTACTCGAGTTTTCACCGTGGGAAATTGCGCCGGCTTGTCTTTACTAGCAGCCGCTGCCTGCGTCGGCCTTCCGAGGCGAGAGAGTGGGGAGAGAGCGACAGTGGCACGAGACGCGAGCATGCGCAGTGAGAGTGTACCGCCGATGCCAGGTTTACGAGAGGGTGTGACTATGAAATGCTCATTTTAAATGCGCATGAAATGCGCATTTAAAATCACCCCACACCTCATTAACAAGCTAAGATTAAGGGAGTAGCCGGTGGCTAAAAGAGTTCGGGTCTATCGAAGCGTCTGCTGTTGTAGTATTTAATTTGTGCATCTCCATATTTAGGAGATTAATGCTTTTGTGCTTGCATTTCAGAACGTTAGTGTATATGGTACGAAAAATACCTGAGTCACTTCAGGTTTAGCGATTTTTGCTCAAGCAGGCATTTCTTGGTGCATATATTAAAAAAAAGAAGACTACACACTAGGGAAATCTCGAAGCCCATGTTGGAAGTAGTGCAGGGCAGCAATATACTCGTGATGGGTCCGGATCACTCAAAGAGTCAAAAGTCAATTCACCTGCACAGTGTACTGCCTCGTGCACTACTAAGCAGTCTCAAGAGCATCAGTGTCGTGAACGTATTCATGGCAGAATTTTCGTCAACACGGCCTCATCAAATGGGTGTTCGGCGGGACGGCTTTCTGCTCTCTCATAGTAGAGTACAAAGTACTCAAAATTGTTAACCACTCTTTCTAAATACAAGAGTGCGGACATCTATTGAAGCTTGTTTTGGGGTTGGTGAACTACTGTACTGTGGTGTTAAAAAACAGCACCGCATTTCTGAAGCAAACATATGGACGAAAGCTGGAATTCTATTTGCAGTGTCGCGCTTCGGTTTTCTTTTATCTTTTGAGCAATCTTACAGCGAGAGCTGTTATAGGAGACCACAACAAAGGAATATTTTTTGCAAGGCTGTTTTTTTTTTTGAAGTTTTAGCGGACAATAAATGCATACAGCTCTTGAAGTGGGCGAAACATCTTCCTCAGAAGCAGACGCACACAAACCTGCTGCAATCAGTGTGCACTCTCGACTTATGTATCAGCAGGACTGCCGTTAACCCCGTCCCGGGACAATGCCATACGCATGAGCTGAACTATCTATTAAGTCATGGAGGAAATATTCTGCCGTACTCCGGTCGCCTATCCGAGGTCTCTTCCAACTCAATATGTTGCTCTTGCTGCGAACGCATTAGTACTGGATGCGCCACGCGAAGCGCAGAACCATTGGGCGGAAAATTCGAGAAAGGTGGCGCCGCAAGGTATACGGCCCTAGGGAGCCTACATGAACGGCCGTTTTTAGGGCGATGTCAGCCTTTGACCCACTACATGCCGCCAACGCACCGCCGCCCGCCAAAACACAATGTTGCCAGACAGCAACGCCGCGCTGTCGCCCCACCTTGGTGCCCGCACTGCGTGTACGCCCGGTTGCGTTTAGTTCTCAATAATATGACGTCAAAACGTTCGACGTTAAAATGCCTGGATGCTGCGTACCGCTCTGCACTAACCACAACAGAAAGGGGGTGCGAATTTTCCGCTTCCCAGCGAGCCCTGGCCGACGACAACTATGGCTGGCTCAAGTGAAGCGAGACGGCTGGGAGCCCACCAGTGCGTCTCGTATTTGCTCTGTGAGTACTGCGTATTTCGTTCACTGTTTTTTCCTGCGGCACACGTATATGTGTTTCGCGGTGTTCGCGAATGAGTAGATAACCGAAGTTGTCGTTGCTGCGTCCACGCATTGCGAGTAGGAAGCCCACAAACGGGACGCGTCCGCGCGTTCGTACGGAGACGCGCTCGCTAGTCTGAGCAGTTGCCACGCTTGCGTTCGTGTCAGCGTAACCTCAGTATTATGTCGCAAGTGTTTGTGTGTGGGCTGCGAATTTCTTCGTGCGCTCACTTTGAGAACTGGGTCGCTTACACGACCCTGAGAACCGCCGCTGTCAAACGCCCAGGTGTTGTGTGTTGGCTGGCTCCAAAATGGCGGCGCACAGAAAACTACGCTAAATTTGGTGGAAGCTCGCAACAGCGTGCCCCGTTGCCCGCTGGTTTTTGCTGAGTTTCTTGAAGGCACTTATTAAGATGTCTCCACCCTAAAAACGGCCGTTCATGTAGGCTGCCTATACGGCCCCTTTCGTGATACCTGCAAACGGTTTTTCAGATTTGGGAGAACACAAAGTGAGTTGCAGAAAAAAAACCAGAACAGAATGAGCAATCTAGACGTTCAAAATGGAAAGGCCTCTCAGTAAACCACCACAGAAAGAAATGCACCGTTGGTAAAATGGCTACGTTCATTATTTCGCAAGTATATCATCGTGAATCTCTCGAGAGCCGTTTCACGTGTGGCTGCTGGAACGCATCGAATTTGTAGGCACTTTGGGCGGAATAAAGTTGAGCATTCTAGCGCGAGCGGTCCGTCTATGGCGTACATGTGGAGTCCCCACAGGCATAGAAAGGGCGTTTTGCAACGCAGTCTCGCCAAGTTATATACCTATTGTTAAGCTTTGTGTAGTCGTTTGCATCATCGGAAATATTGCGAGCTCACCTAAAAATCGGGTGAATGGCGACGTTCTTATTGAAAAACGTGTTACCGATGGACTCTTTTCATGTAGAAGGTAAGTATGTTACTTCTGCAGAGTGCACTATCGGCCGTCATAAAAGCTCGGCGCTCGGATGTGCGTGGCCCATGCCACCTGGTCTTCTCATGATTTTTTTTTAGAGTAATATTTGCTAGTGTAGCCAAAATGTAAGCAGTATGTGAGCTGCGTTGAGAAGGTAGAGCCGGGAGAGCCTACTTGATAAGAAAATAAATATTTTAGAGCTCTATATTCCTAATACTAGAGGAAGATAGTGGGCTGTTGGTACGCCAATGTCGAGAACTGATCTGCGCTTTACTTTGTAAAAAGCAATACGGCCGACGACTTTAATTTAAAAGAAAAGTCGTATGTAATCGAGTAACTCTTCTAGAAAATGAATAAACATTTGGCAGAAAGAATATCAACTTGAACGCAAATAATTAGCAGGAAGGAAAGCAGAGCATATACAACCAAGAGACACTCCCGTGTTAGCGGTAATCAGCATGCTTGATTGGGTGGGTAGGTTCCTGCTGCTTTCTTAGCGTAATATATTCTACCTTATAGCTAGACCTATATTGTCCTAAATGCAACAGTGCTTATCTCTAAGCAATTCGCCATTATTCCCGTAAGAAACAGTGCGCATCCATTTACAAGAGCTCTAGCGATAGAAAAATGAGAAAACCTTTCATCGAGCCAACAGGGCGACTATTCGCGCACACGAAGGCAAAAGAATTGCATGACTAAGAAACAAAGTGGTATGTACATGTAGCGTGGAAATATTTTTATCACGAGAGCTTCAAAAATTTTCTACGATGCTTAACAGAAAGACGTTGAAGTACTAAGTATCTTGCATGCGTAGTGGTATCTTGTATGCGTAGTGGAGTTTCGAAACATCCACTTCCAGAGCAGTGTTTCCCAATGTCGTTTCCCAAAGACATGCATACGCGTGTTCACGCAGTAAGGTGTCATTGTTCCTTTCCAGTTCGTGCCAGGTCACTGAGAGTATCTAGCACCATTAACACGCACAAGGAGCACTCGATGGAAGTAACAGGGCTATCATTTTTTTTGTCGCTGTTAGGTGTCCTTCATTGCCACTGTTGCTGTTGTGTTCGCATACTACGCGTGACGGGGTGGCTGCTAAAGAAAGCATGGCGATCGATAGCGCGCTGGCACACAATGTCTTTCAAAAGAGATTGCGCAGAGCATTCGTGGAGGTGGTATATCGGCGTTGTATATCTCTCGGATGCATGCTGGGCACTGATCGACCCGTTCGATGTAACCCATCCACTTAAAATAAAAAGAAGCTCAGACGTTTTTGAAGTTCCTGTTGAGGCAAACCACTCGAAACTACCGTACCCTTTATAAATATTCAAGATATTGGCATCTCTACAGAACGACCACGAATCAAATTTTTCTTTTTCTTTTCGGTCTTTTTGTTGTTACTTAGGGAGGGCGCGACGTGTAGGCCTGATGCTTTCGCTTTCGTCGCGTCCACTTCGTGGTTCGGCAATAACATCTGTTATATACTTGTTTCAAGGGTTCATCGCAGGTAGGACGATGAGTTATCAATTTATATAAGTTGGAGCCTGTTTATGACAATACTTCGGTGCGGTAACGACCACCTCATTTGTGTACACGCAACACTCACGCTATATCAAGCACCACGCGAAGAAACAACACTGTAGTTGACCTCAGCCCGGACGGTGTTCTTTCGCGAGCGGCATCGGTGGGTGTTGGTGTCGGGCTAGCTAGATTATACATGTAAATATAAACTCGTGCCACACCGCATAAATATTGGAGAAGAACGCTACTCATACTACATGTTGTAAAATATTTTAATGTGCTGCACTACTCTGCTACAGATGCATCCCGGTACTCGCTTGGCGTGTCAGCTTGCAGTCATTGTGATACGACTGTGTTGTTATTGTTGTGGCGCCGTGGTTACAAGACGTTTGGATTTGTAATACTCTTTCCGCGAAAGTGAGTGCGGGTGTTAGCGATTCCCTATAGCGCACAACTGTCCCTATTAGTGCATTTTGTCTTTAGTTTCACTGGCCAAAGCGGAATCTCGTTGACGAGAGACACACACTGCACGCGTGCATTATTTGGCCCCGATTCTTGGTGCAGGTTTGCGTCATTGAAAACGAATGCGACTGAGAATTTCGGCCTAGTTCGCGGAAGAATTCTTTATAAGTATGCAGGTAATGTGGTGTAGTTTAACGTTCCTGAATATCGTAGAGCAGTCTGGGAAACAAAGGCATGGTGACACTTTGCTACCCAGTTTCATTTGTGCTTTCGCCTGCAGTGGTAGCTTAGCCTCAAGTGTCGCGTCACTATAACTCGAGGACGAAAGTTCGGCTCTAGTCCACAGTGGCGGCCGCATTTTGAAGGTGGCGAAATGTGAAAAACACCAGTCGTCTTATGTCGGGGCTTACGTCAAAGAACCCCAGTTTGTCGTAGTTCATTTGTAGAACCCAGCCACGGCGTGCTTCATGGTTATATAGTGGTTGCGGGAAGTTGAGCTCTAGCAATCTTATACTTTCATGCATGAACTGCACAGGCGTATCACATTTGTAAGGATAATAAAAAAGTTTACTCTGGCGCTTTTTTATGTAGCTCGTTGAATTATTGAGTGGTTTAAGTGGCCTGCAAAACTAGAAACGCATGTTCTTGCCAAGTATAGATTGATGCTGATAAAAAAGACATTACTGTGTTCAATAAAACAAGACTGTTTTGAAAGCAGGAGTTCGTGTATTTATGATAAACATTTGTATTTCTGACGAACTCTTTTGAAACTTTCTGCACATAACATCGTTTCACATTGCCCCTAAGGTCACTCACCTACCATGCTTTTGCCTTGCCTCTGTGTTCACGCCTCGTTCGACCAAGCTACGATGCGATGTGTGGACGTCCTCATGTGGCGTTACGTCACGTGACGGCACAGTGATGGCATAATAATTTCACAAGTTTTGGGGGATCTTCAGCGCCGCTATGACGTCATATGGGGATGTCATCTCGTGATAATCTTTTGCCTCACTTGTCCTCAATGACGCGGGAGGCTGATGGTCAAGCTTTATGTTTGATGAGGCATGCTCTGGCATTGATAACGGCAACCGCGTCCGGGATATCGCAGAGGAACAGCGACAGCTAGCTAACATTTAGTTTTTTTTCATCTCGTCAATTCTTTTTGATTTTTATTGGCATGCACGTAGACAGGTTGGCAATAATTACTTGGTTTTTTAAGTGTTATTATTGGTGTTTAACGTCCCAAAACCACCATATGATTATAAAAGATGACGTCGTGAACACCTCCGGAAGTTTCGATCACCTGGGGTTCTTTAACGAGCACCAAAGTCCAAGCATATGATTCAACACTGTCAAACTTTGGGCTTTGTTGCGTAGCGTATGTTTATCAGCTCGCGACTGCTTCTGCGCAGAGCCGATAAGACGAGCGGACGAGACGACGGTGAGTTAAACAAGGTTTATGTACAGCATATATACAGAGGCGTTACAATTTCGGCACTGGGGCCGACAGAGACTCGAAGAGCCGAGCTCTCCTCTCTAACACATAGGTCAGCCTTTCGCCTAAGACCGCTGATCGCGACACGCCGCAGGGCTTCTTTTATTTGCACCGGGTCCAACCAAAATGTCCAATCAGAAGCGCCGCTGGTCGTCAGGGCAGATTCCGCCAATGGGGGCCGCCGCGCCATGCGTCAGACCACCAGACACGCGGCCGCCGGCTCGCTGTCACGTGCGCAGCTGACTCACTGCACATGGGCCAGAGGGGCGCCGCGCGTGTTCACGCCGTCGAGGTGATCGCGCCAGGCGGACTGGCCTTGACCCAGATTGCCTTTTTTAGAGGCACGGACGTTTGACGAGGACTCGCTGGCATAACAGCACCCCCGCCGCCAGACAATGCACCGGAAAGACGAGCTGCTTCCACGGGGCTCGGATGTCAGGTGCGCTCGTTCGCCAGGTCCCTCCAGGTTCGCCTCCAGGGCCATGGGGAGAATACAGCTCCAGACTGGTCCGGGAACACATTCCACTTTTGACGACGGATCCCAGCTCCACTGGCTTGTCGCCACAACTTGCTGGCCAACTTCGCTCGTCTCTTCTGACCATCTTCGGTTTCAGCACTTGTCGATGGTTCTGCAACTTGCTAAGAACGGTTCGACAACAGACAACACACGACACAAGCAAGTGCCCCCGGTCACCCGACAGAACACCAGACAAAGTATTGTACAACATATACCTATCTACGTGTTTATCGGAATTTTGTTCCCTCTACATCTAGAGGCACATGTGGGACAAAAGACCCCTAAAATGACAACTCAATTTTTTTTTCCACGTACAACAACGTAACGGATTAGAATACCACATAAAGTTGGCCCCTTGAGATCACTCTAAACGAGAGCGCTCAGCCCAGGTCGTGATGAGGTCAAAATTTTGCCCCGAATCGCCAGCGAGAAACCGAAAGGTTGAAAAGGTACTAACTAAACGCACGGCTCAATGCGTCGGCATTAGCGTTTAGCCTTCCTTTTTTGTAGCGAACGTCAAAGTTGTGCTGTTGGAGTATCATGCTCCACCTCAGTAACCGGCCACTTTTAGGCGACATGTTATTTAACCAGGTTAGAGGACAGTGGTCCGTTTCAACCACAAACCTCGAACCGGAGACATAACAAGCTAGCTTTTGAACGGCCCACACGAGGCAAGCGCATTCCTTTTCAGAGGTACTGTACGCCTCTTCCCTGCCGCTGAGTTTTCGACTTAAATACAAAACTGGCCTTTCGTTACCAGCACTGTCCTCTTGGCACAATACAGCTCCCATGCCGCGATCACTCGCGTCGCATTGAATCACAAATCTCTTAGAGAAATCGGGTGCCATGAGAACAGGCTTTTCGCTTAGGGCCTGTTTTAGCTGGCAAAACGCAGTCTCCTTTTCTGAGTCCCATACTACTTTAACCGGCTCGGACTTTCGAAGCGCGTCAGTGAGGGGGCTGGCAATGCTAGAGTAATTTTGCACGTAATGCTGATAGTATCCAGCCAAGCCCAAGAATGCCCTTATCTCTGATTTTGTGGTTGGTCGTGGATAGTTCACGACAGCGGCTACCTTAATTTCTGAAGGTCTACGCCGGCCACGCCCCACAACGTGCCCCAGGTAAGACACCTCGCCACACCCTAGGTGACATTTAGTAGGTTTCACGGTAAGGCCAGCCTTTCTCAACCTGTTCAGCACGACGCGTAGATGCTCGACATGTTCTTCCCAGTCGTTGGAGAAGATGGCGACATCGTCAATATACGGCAGAGCGAACTCGGAAAGGCCTTTAAGAACGCGGTCCATTAAGCCTGAAAAACAAAAGGGTGCATTTTTCAATCCAAAGCTCAGCTTAAGTGGGCGATACGTTCCAAATGGAGAAACAAATGTGGCATAGCGGCTGGCACGCTCTGTAAGGGGGACTTGCCAATACCCTCGCACGAGGTCTAACGTGGAAATATAGCTGGACTGTGACACAGTTTCCACCCTCTCCTCTAGGTTGGGTATCGGGTAAGTTTGGTCTCGAGTTATTGCGTTAAGACGCCGGTAATCGATGCATGGCCTCGGATCTTTTCCTGGCACCTGAACCAATATTAGAGGGGATGTATAGTCACTCTCGCCCGGTACTATGACTCCCAACTCCAGCATTTTATCGATCTCCTCTTTCATGATCTGCTTTTGCACGGGGGAACAACGATACGGCTTGCTACGGATTGGCTCCTCACAAGTTAGCTCGATATCGTGCTCGATCACCGTCGTGTTTCCGGGACGGTCCGAAAACACGTCTTGAAACTCGGAAACAATCCTTCTCAGGTCCTCCTTCTGGACTTCACTTAACCTAGGCTCTAGGTTCAACTGCTCCAAGATTACCTCCGATCCCCCTTCGATTACATCACTAGAATTCAAAATTTCTTCTCCCTCTTCCTCTGCAGCATTCAACAGCAGATTTACGACCGCTTGACGTTGAACGTATGGTTTCATCAAGTTACTGTGGTAAATTTTGTTCGGCCGCCTTCCGAATTTCACTTCATAATTGGTATCAGAAAGCTTCGATATTACTTTGGCAGGCCCTTCCCAATGAACCTCAAGCTTGTTCTTTTTGGACGGCCGCAGCAGCATTACTTGACTACCAACTTCAAATGTGCGCTTCTTCGCCGATTTGTCGTAGTACTCCTTCGACAATACTTGTGCAGCCTTCATGTGGCTTTCCACAAGATCTTTCGTTTTTCCAAGCCTCTGAAGGAGGTCTAGAACATACGCAACTACATTAGGGTCCTCATCAAATCCCTCCCAGGACTCGCGTAGCATTTGCAATGGTGTTCTCAAACTCCTGCCATACACAAGTTCTGCAGGGCTAAAACCAGTGCTCTCATGAGGAGCTGATCTTAGAGCGAACATAGCGGGAGGAATACACGCTTCCCAGTCGCATTTGTGCTCATAGCAGAGAGCTCTCAGTATCCGTTTCAGAACGGAATGCATACGCTCTACCGGATTAGATTGCGGGTGATGGATCGAGCTGTGCACTACTTTTATTCCACATTTATCCATAAAGGTAGAGGTAAGGCAGCTGGTGAAGACACTACCATTGTCGCATTGGATTTCAGAAGGAAATCCGACGCGTGCAAAAATAGATAGCAGCGCATCCACGACCTGAGGGGAATTGAGCTCCTTAAGGGGTATCGCTTCCGGAAATTTTGTGGCTACACAAAGAGCCGTCAGGATGTACCGACAACCTTGCCTTGACTCTGGCAATGGCCCGACTATATCAATTACTAGGCGCCGAAAAGGTTCTGTGATAATCGGCACAAGCTTCATGGGTGCCTTCCACTTGTCCGTGGATTTCCCCGCTCTCTGACAAGTGTCGCATGAGCGCACAAAGTCTTCGATATCCTTCCAGCATTTCGGCCAAAAAAACTGAAGGGAAACTCTAGCCTTGCTCTTTTTTATGCCGAGATGCCCTGCCCATGCGTTTTCATGCGCCAATTCCAATAGTTGGCGATGATACTTTTGTGGCACTAAGAGCTGCTCATACTTGCGACCTTGCGCATTTGTGTAGCTCCGATACAAAAGCCCCGCTTTCTCAAAAAAAGAAACATTCTTTTTCTTTTTTTCTAAGTTTACGCTTTCCATTAGCGCTTTAATCGAGAGGTCCTCACGCTGCTCTCGAATGAGCGTTTCTCGATCAACCCTCGACAGCTCACTCCAACTTTCCGCTACAGGCGAGAGCGTTGCAGCCCTCTCCCTCTGATCCAATGGCGCCATGTCGTCTCCCCTTTCCACAGGAACCGCGCTGGTCGGTCCGGTGACGGGCCGCTCGCGCGACTGCTCACATGACTCACGCGGAAAGTTTCCTCTCTGAGGTTCCGTCGACCCGCCGACAAGGTCACTTGAGAGTTCACCGCTTTGAACAAGGTCGAGCTCTTGCGAGAGCTTCCGTGCTTGCGATCGCGTGAGGGCCATGTACGCTAAGTTGGGGAAGAACGATTTACCCTGCTCTTTGAGAAGCTGCTCTGAGTTGTTGGAGAAGAGATAAGGAAAACGATTGGGAAGCGCGGCAGACACAGCCGCTTCGGTGCGAAGCTTACCGAACGGGCCTGCAATGGCAACCGTGGCGATTGGTAAGCAAGCACTCTGCTCCTCGGCGACTTGCCTGATCCACGCGCATTCTCCTGTAAAGTCGTCTGGAGACACCAATGAAGGATGGACAACATCCATGGTTGCCGCGGAGTCTCTAAGTGCTCGACACGCTTTCCCATTCACACTAATGTCTTGGACATACGGCTCCAATAACCGCATGTTCTTTTCCGATTCTCTAATTGTTGCAAAAGCAAACTTTTGCTTACAGTTTATCGCGATGTGCCCTTCCTTTTTGCAGTTGTAGCAGATTAGTGGCTTCCGTGATTCAAACGCCCGTGTGGTATCAGTGCGTTGTTTAGAAACCTCACTCGATTTTTCCGCTTCTGTTTTCCCTTCCTCTACAGTGTCCTTCGTAAGAGACGGGTCCTTTTTGAAATTACGGTGCGGAGCGGGTTTCCGTTGATCAGGTTTCTTTGAAAAGCCCTCCTTTCTTTCATCCTTTTCAACGCGCACTGCCCTGCTATGCAACTTTCGGCGAGTATAATACTCCTCAGCTAACTCTGCTGCCTTGTTTAGCTGTACTTCACCAAGTTTGTCCTGCAGCCAAAGTTTGACATCCTCCTCGATGCAGCGGTAGAATTGCTCCAGTGCAACGCATTCCACCAGTTTATCGCGGTCGTCATAAACACCCTCGCCTTTGAGCCATTCAATCAAATCGGCTTTAAGACGAAACGCGAAGTCAACGTGTGACTCATTCCCCTTTCTAGCATACCGGAACCTTTGCCTGAAAGCCTCGGGTGACAACTTATAACGTCTCAAGAGCACTTCCTTAACCTCGTCATAGCTCTCAAACGCTTCCCTAGACAAGCAAGTTAATGCGTCGGACACTTCGCCGGGAAGAAGAGCTAACAGGTTCTGCGCCCAAAGAGACCGCTCCAAAGCGTTTCGCTCACAGACGTGTTCAAACTTGACGAGATACTTCGCCATGTCCTCGCCTACTACGAACGGTGGCAGTTGGTCCCGAATTCTAAAACCGCTGACCTGAATCGTCGGAGAAGCTGCGCTAGGCGCCTGCGAACACTGTAGGATTGCCAATTCTATTCGTTTCATCTCGAGGCGCTCCTGTCTCTCGGCCTCCTCGCGACGTTCGCGCCTTTCAGCTTCTTCACGTTCGCGAGCTTCGCGCCTTTCAGCTTCTTCGCGAGCTTCGCGCCTTTCAGCCTCCTCACGTTCGCGAGCTTCTCGCCTTTCTTCACGTTCGCGAGCTTCTCGCCTTTCAGCTTCTTCACGTTCGCGAGCTTCTACTTCTCGCCTTTCAGCCTCCTCACGGCGTGCTTTAATATCCACCCAGGCCTCATCGACTTCCTCAGCCGACACTCCCTCATCCTTCATGATCTCAAGGATCGCTTGCTTTCGTTTCGCACGGCCCAAAGTAATGCCGAGTTCCTCACAAATTTCGATGAGTTCCTTCACTTTAAGGTCCTCCATCGTTCACACTAGCCTCTTGCTGTTTGCCCCTGTTAACAATTTACTTGCCGTACCCACTATAAGTCAACTAGCAAGACGCGCAAGCAATTTTTCACTCTCCCGTGTTTACCCCCTCCGCATTAACTTTGGTTTCAAAGCACTTCGACTTTGCTTGAAATGATCAAAGCTCACTCTAATGCTTCACACAGCCATTCTATAAACTACTACAACCTGAGCTAGAGTAGTCTGGTGAACTGAGGGGAAAACATCAGGCACTCACCGCATCGATGTCGCTGACGCCGGCCGATCCCGCAGCTGCCAACCACTGTTGCGTAGCGTATGTTTATCAGCTCACGACTGCTTCTGCGCAGAGCCGATAAGACGAGCGGACGAGACGACGGTGAGTTAAACAAGGTTTATGTACAGCATATATACAGAGGCGTTACAATTTCGGCACTGGGGCCGACAGAGACTCGAAGAGCCGAGCTCTCCTCTCTAACACATAGGTCAGCCTTTCGCCTAAGACCGCTGATCGCGACACGCCGCAGGGCTTCTTTTATTTGCACCGGGTCCAACCAAAATGTCCAATCAGAAGCGCCGCTGGTCGTCAGGGCAGATTCCGCCAATGGGGGCCGCCGTGCCATGCGTCAGACCACCAGACACGCGGCCGCCGGCTCGCTGTCACGTGCGCAGCTGACTCACTGCACATGGGCCAGAGGGGCGCCGCGCGTGTTCACGCCGTCGAGGTGATCGCGCCAGGCGGACTGGCCTTGACCCAGATTGCCTTTTTCAGAGGCACGGACGTTTGACGAGGACTCGCTGGCATAACAGCACCCCCGCCGCCAGACAATGCACCGGAAAGACGAGCTGCTTCCACGGGGCTCGGATGTCAGGTGCGCTCGTTCGCCGGGTCCCTCCAGGTTCGCCTCCAGGGCCATGGGGAGAATACAGCTCCAGACTGGTCCGGGAACACATTCCACTTTTGACGACGGATCCCAGCTCCACTAGCTTGTCGCCACAACTTGCTGGCCAACTTCGCTCGTCTCTTCTGACCATCTTCGGTTTCAGCACTTGTCGATGGTTCTGCAACTTGCTAAGAACGGTTCGACAACAGACAACACACGACACAAGCAAGTGCCCCCGGTCACCCGACAGAACACCAGACAAAGTATAGTACAACATATACCTATCTACGTGTTTATCGGAATTTTGTTCCCTCTACATCAAAAGGCACATGTGGGTCAAAAGACCCCTAAAATGACAACTCAATTTTTTTTCCACGTACAACAACGTAACGGATTAGAATACCACATAAAGTTGGCCCCTTGAGATCACTCTGAACGAGAGCGCTCAGCCCAGGTCATGATGAGGTCAAAATTTTGCCCCGAATCGCCAGCGAGAAACCGAAAGGTTGAGAAGGTACTAACTAAACGCACGGCTCAATGCGTCGGCATTAGCGTTTAGCCTTCCTTTTTTGTAGCGAACGTCAAAGTTGTGCTGTTGGAGTATCATGCTCCACCTCAGTAACCGGCCACTTTTAGGCGACATGTTATTTAACCAGGTTAGAGGACAGTGGTCCGTTTCAACCACAAACCTCGAACCGGAGACATAACAAGCTAGCTTTTGAACCGCCCACACGAGGCAAGCGCATTCCTTTTCAGAGGTACTGTACGCCTCTTCCCTGCCGCTGAGTTTTCGACTTAAATACAAAACTGGCCTTTCGTTACCAGCACTGTCCTCCTGGCACAATACAGCTCCCATGCCGCGATCACTCGCGTCGCATTGAATCACAAATCTCTTAGAGAAATCGGGTGCCATGAGAACAGGCTTTTCGCTTAGGGCCTGTTTTAGCTGGCAAAACGCAGTCTCCTTTTCTGAGTCCCATACTACTTTAACCGGCTCGGACTTTCGAAGCGCGTCAATGAGGGGGCTGGCAATGCTAGAGTAATTTTGCACGTAATGCTGATAGTATCCAGCCAAGCCCAAGAATGCCCTTATCTCTGATTTTGTGGTTGGTCGTGGATAGTTCACGACAGCGGCTACCTTAATTTCTGAAGGTCTACGCCGGCCACGCCCCACAACGTGCCCCAGGTAAGACACCTCGCCACACCCTAGGTGACATTTAGTAGGTTTCACGGTAAGGCCAGCCTTTCTCAACCTGTTCAGCACGACGCGTAGATGCTCGACATGTTCTTCCCAGTCGTTGGAGAAGATGGCGACATCGTCAATATACGGCAGAGCGAACTCGGAGAGGCCTTTAAGAACGCGGTCCATTAAGCCTGAAAAACAAAAGGGTGCATTTTTCAATCCAAAGCTCAGCTTAAGTGGGCGATACGTTCCAAATGGAGAAACAAATGTGGCATAGCGGCTGGCACGCTCTGTAAGGGGGACTTGCCAATACCCTCGCACGAGGTCTAACGTGGAAATATAGCTGGACTGTGACACAGTTTCCACCCTCTCCTCTAGGTTGGGTATCGGGTAAGTTTGGTCTCGAGTTATTGCGTTAAGACGCCGGTAATCGATGCATGGCCTCGGATCTTTTCCTTGCACCTGAACCAATATTAGAGGGGATGTATAGTCACTCTCGCCCGGTACTATGACTCCCAACTCCAGCATTTTATCGATCTCCTCTTTCATGATCTGCTTTTGCACGGGGGAACAACGATACGGCTTGCTACGGATTGGCTCCTCACAAGTTAGCTCGATATCGTGCTCGATCACCGTCGTGTTTCCGGGACGGTCCGAAAACACGTCTTGAAACTCGGAAACAATCCTTCTCAGGTCCTCCTTCTGGACTTCACTTAACCTAGGCTCTAGGTTCAACTGCTCCAAGATTACCTCCGATCCCCCTTCGATTACATCACTAGAATTCAAAATTTCTTCTCCCTCTTCCTCTGCAGCATTCAACAGCAGATTTACGACCGCTTGACGTTGAACGTATGGTTTCATCAAATTACTGTGGTAAATTTTGTTCGGCCGCCTTCCGAATATCACTTCATAATTGGTATCAGAAAGCTTCGATATTACTTTGGCAGGCCCTTCCCAATGAACCTCAAGCTTGTTCTTTTTGGACGGCCGCAGCAGCATTACTTGACTACCAACTTCAAATGTGCGCTTCTTCGCCGATTTGTCGTAGTACTCCTTCGACAATACTTGTGCAGCCTTCATGTGGCTTTCCACAAAATCTTTCGTTTTTCCAAGCCTCTGAAGGAGGTCTAGAACATACGCAACTACATTAGGGTCCTCATCGAATCCCTCCCAGGACTCGCGTAGCATTTGCAATGGTGTTCTCAAACTCCTGCCATACACAAGTTCTGCAGGGCTAAAACCAGTGCTCTCATGAGGAGCTGATCTTAGAGCGAACATAGCGGGAGGAATACACGCTTCCCAGTCGCATTTGTGCTCATAGCAGAGAGCTCTCAGTATCCGTTTCAGAACGGAATGCATACGCTCTACCGGATTAGATTGCGGGTGATGGATCGAGCTGTGCACTACTTTTATTCCACATTTATCCATAAAGGTAGAGGTAAGGCAGCTGGTGAAGACACTACCATTGTCGCATTGGATTTCAGAAGGAAATACGACGCGTGCAAAAATAGATAGCAGCGCATCCACGACCTGAGGGGAATTGAGCTCCTTAAGGGGTATCGCTTCCGGAAATTTTGTGGCTACACAGAGAGCCGTCAGGATGTACCGACAACCTTGCCTTGACTCTGGCAATGGCCCGACTATATCAATTACTAGGCGCCGAAAGGGTTCTGTGATAATCGGCACAAGCTTCATGGGTGCCTTCCACTTGTCCATGGATTTCCCCGCTCTCTGACAAGTGTCGCATGAGCGCACAAAGTCTTCGATATCCTTCCAGCATTTCGGCCAATAAAACTGAAGGGAAACTCTAGCCTTGCTCTTTTTTATGCCGAGATGCCCTGCCCATGCGTTTTCATGCGCCAGTTCCAATAGTTGGCGACGATACTTTTGTGGCACTAAGAGCTGCTCATACTTGCGACCTTGCGCATTTGTGTAGCTCCGATACAAAAGCCCCGCTTTCTCAAAAAAAGAAACATTCTTTTTCTTTTTTTCTAAGTTTACGCTTTCCATTAGCGCTTTAATCGAGAGGTCCTCACGCTGCTCTCGAATGAGCGTTTCTCGATCAACCCTCGACAGCTCACTCCAACTTTCCGCTACAGGCGAGAGCGTTGCAGCCCTCTCCCTCTGATCCAATGGCGCCATGTCGTCTCCCCTTTCCACAGGAACCGCGCTGGTCGGTCCGGCGACGGGCCGCTCGCGCGACTGCTCACATGACTCACGCGGAAAGTTTCCTCTCTGAGGTTCCGTCGACCCGCCGACAAGGTCACTTGAGAGTTCACCGCTTTGAACAAGGTCAAGCTCTTGCGAGAGCTTCCGCGCTTGCGATCGCGTGAGGGCCATGTACGCTAAGTTGGGGAAGAACGATTTACCCTGCTCTTTGAGAAGCTGCTCTGAGTTGTTGGAGAAGAGATAAGGAAAACGATTGGGAAGCGCGGCAGGCACAGCCGCTTCGGTGCGAAGCTTACCGAACGGGCCTTCAATGGCAACCGTGGCGATTGGTAAGCAAGCACTCTGCTCCTCGGCGACTTGCCTGATCCACGCGCATTCTCCTGTAAAGTCGTCTGGAGACACCAATGAAGGATGGACAACATCCATGGTTGCCGCGGAGTCTCTAAGTGCTCGACACGCTTTCCCATTCACACTAATGTCTTGGATATACGGCTCCAACAACCGCATGTTCTTTTCCGATTCTCTAATTGTTGCAAAAGCAAACTTTTGCTTACAGTTTATCGCGATGTGCCCTTCCTTTTTGCAGTTGTAGCAGATTAGTGGCTTCCGTGATTCAAACGCCCGTGTGGTATCAGTGCGTTGTTTAGAAACCTCACTCGATTTTTCCGCTTCTGTTTTCCCTTCCTCTACAGTGTCCTTCGTAAGAGACGGGTCCTTTTTGAAATTACGGTGCGGAGCGGGTTTCCGTTTATCAGGTTTCTTTGAAAAGCCCTCCTTTCTTTCATCCTTTTCAACGCGCACTGCCCTGCTATGCAACTTTCGGCGAGTATAATACTCCTCAGCTAACTCTGCTGCCTTGTTTAGCTGTACTTCACCAAGTTTGTCCTGCAGCCAAAGTTTGACATCCTCCTCGATGCAGCGGTAGAATTGCTCCAGTGCAACGCATTCCACCACTTTATCGCGGTCGTCATAAACACCTTCGCCTTTGAGCCATTCAATCAAATCGGCTTTAAGACGAAACGCGAAGTCAACGTGTGACTCATTCCCCTTTCTAGCATACCGGAACCTTTGCCTGAAAGCCTCGGGTGACAACTTATAACGTCTCAAGAGCACTTCCTTAACCTCGTCATAGCTCTCAAACGCTTCCCTAGACAAGCAAGTTAATGCGTCGGACACTTCGCCGGGAAGAAGAGCTAACAGGTTCTGCGCCCAAAGAGACCGCTCCAAAGCGTTTCGCTCACAGACGTGTTCAAACTTGACGAGATACTTCGCCATGTCCTCGCCTACTACGAACGGTGGCAGTTGGTCCCGAATTCTAAAACCGCTGACCTGAATCGTCGGAGAAGCTGCGCTAGGCGCCTGCGAACACTGTAGGATTGCCAATTCTATTCGTTTCATCTCGAGGCGCTCCTGTCTCTCGGCCTCCTCGCGACGTTCGCGCCTTTCAGCTTCTTCACGTTCGCGAGCTTCGCGCCTTTCAGCTTCTTCGCGAGCTTCGCGCCTTTCAGCCTCCTCACGTTCGCGAGCTTCTCGCCTTTCTTCACGTTCGCGAGCTTCTCGCCTTTCAGCTTCTTCACGTTCGCGAGCTTCTACTTCTCGCCTTTCAGCCTCCTCACGGCGTGCTTTAATATCCACCCAGGCCTCATCGACTTCCTCAGCCGACACTCCCTCATCCTTCATGATCTCAAGGATCGCTTGCTTTCGTTTCGCACGGCCCAAAGTAATGCCGAGTTCCTCACAAATTTCGATGAGTTCCTTCACTTTAAGGTCCTCCATCGTTCACACTAGCCTCTTGCTGTTTGCCCCTGTTAACAATTTACTTGCCGTACCCACTATAAGTCAACTAGCAAGACGCGCAAGCAATTTTTCACTCTCCCGTGTTTACCCCCTCCGCATTACCTTTAGTTTCAAAGCACTTCGACTTTGCTTGAAACGATCAAAGCTCACTCTAATGCTTCACACAGCCCTTCTATAAACTACTACAACCTGAGCTAGAGTAGTCTGGTGAACTGAGGGGAAAACATCAGGCACTCACCGCATCGATGTCGCTGACGCCGGCCGATCCCGCAGCTGCCAACCACTGTTGCGTAGCGTATGTTTATCAGCTCGCGACTGCTTCTGCGCAGAGCCGATAAGACGAGCGGACGAGACGACGGTGAGTTAAACAAGGTTTATGTACAGCATATATACAGAGGCGTTACAATTTCGGCACTGGGGCCGACAGAGACTCGAAGAGCCGAGCTCTCCTCTCTAACACATAAGTCAGCCTTTCGCCTAAGACCGCTGATCGCGACACGCCGCAGGGCTTCTTTTATTTGCACCGGGTCCAACCAAAATGTCCAATCAGAAGCGCCGCTGGTCGTCAGGGCAGATTCCGCCAATGGGGGCCGCCGCGCCATGCGTCAGACCACCAGACACGCGGCCGCCGGCTCGCTGTCACGTGCGCCGCTGACTCACTGCACATGGGCCAGAGGGGCACCGCGCGTGTTCACGCCGTCGAGGTGATCGCGCCAGGTGGACTGGCCTTGACCCAGATTGTCTTTTTCAGAGGCACGGACGTTTGACGAGGACTCGCTGGCATAACAGCTTGTTGGTGCATTGCGACGACAGAAAATAGCGCAAAGAAACGCGCAATAAATAGCGCAAATAGCGAAAATAGCGCAAAGAAACGCAAGAAACTTTCCCCTAATTATTGTTTTTCCAAGAAAAACAATAATTAGGGGAATGTTGTGTTGACGTATACTTCAGCAATTAAAACCGTTGTGACGAACGCTGTCGTAACGAAAGTTCCTTACACATCTGGGGACTTGGCGTTGTTTTCAACGTTGCCACGTCTTCCTTCGATAGAGAGTATAGCTCATGTCAACACACGATTTATCCACTTTTTACGGCATACTATACAACTTCTTTTTATCCGTACAAAAATAGCTACGGTGATGAATTCACGACGTATACCTGGTAGTAATAGTCTGCGCCACTGCAGGCCCTCATGCTGTGAGCAGATGAAGCGGCGGGGGGGGGGGGGGGAGACCTCTCTGTTGCCTTGAGTGCGTCATAGATGTCAGAACTCGGGGACTTTTGATGAGATTTTCAACGTATTGGGTAGACGTGAGCTGAAAGGAGCAGTGCCGGAAGTAATTATTCTGAAGCGAGAAGTGCACTTAATTGTGTGGCGTCTTTTGCTGCAATCGTGTGACTGGCGTTTCAGCGGATATTGAAAGACTGTCTTTAAAAATTGGAGGGTAGCTAGCGTCTACGTGATGATGCTGCCATTGAGCAGCGCGGAAAAGTACTTTTTAGTTTTACATAAATTGTTGCCTACCTTCAAAGTTTCTCATGAAGTTAGCCATGAGAATGGAAAGCTTTGAAAGAAACGAGAGAAGGAAGAGCTAGCGCAGAGTTTAACGTGTAAGGTGGAACACATTTCGCTTCAATACGTCGCGATATGGTTGTTTTGTCACTATTTATCCGACAAAAATCAAAGTGTATTGTTGTAGAGGCGCTAAAATACAATTTAACTGCCAGGATCATGTCTAGCTTCACTGAAGTCTCCGAAGTGAATGAGACTAATCAAATATATTATGTTGATCACCTCACGACGCGGCAACAACTTCTTGAGGTGGCTCGTTTGCTATAGCGGCCCTTAGATAGTCAGCGAACAGTCAACAAAACGAAGGGGACACTGAACATCCTGATTAGCAACTTGAGGTTAACAGCGCGAAAATAACACACGGTGGAGAGGGAAAGGGCAGGACAAGCGCCGACTTCCTTCCGACTGAATGCTTATTGACAAGAAGGCTACTATATACTTAGCAAACAGAAAAAAAACAGGAGAAAATTATGGCAGATGCAGAGATACAAAATTCTATTACAAGCACTGAGCTTGCTATGCCGACCCTTACACCCCAAAAAAGAGAGCTCTTTTTCTGACCGTTCAACTTATAGCTTGCTTACCCAGGCGCTCCTTTCAAGCACCATCTGAGCCGTCTCACAGATTCCACGCTCAGCAGCAGCCGTGTTGATAGTGACAACAGCCGGCTCATCATTAGAAACTTGTAGACGGCATATGGGTAATCATTTTGGAATCCCCGTCAACTAAAACCTTCTCCGCCGATTCCCTCATTGTCACAGTCTCTACTTTAGAACTTTCAGAGAATTTTGTGGCCCTTGAGGGTGCTCGCATCAGACTTCTGTCACAACATTGTGTGCTTTTTTTCTACCCTAGACTGTTCTGACACATTCCAGTATTCTTTATTCTTCATTTAAGCCACAGAGAAAAACATATGCGTTTTATGTACCTCGATTGTTTCTGGCAGAACTGTAAGGTCCAGGAAGAGAAGTATGGACCTGTTATCGTCGGCTGACCATATATACGTCTCCTCAATTTTGCTAAGGAAATAGCTTTGCGAGCTCTGAAATATAGCGGACTGAAATTCCTGGCATAACAAATGAGACATTGAGCATCGCTTATAAGATATAACAAAATTGTGATTCAAGGTAGATACTCCTCCTTCGGGTTTAATTGAGTATGTAGGGTTTCGGTGCAAGCAGAATTATATCAATATCTCAAGAGCTGTAGTTATACGTTTGGAAAAGTGAAGTGGAAGAAAAACACTTCGCACTTTTAACATTGTATTTCTTCGAGCGACAAACAGGGTCTCTTTTCTCATTTAGACTTGATAAGATACTTTTAAACCATTTTCAATAATGATCGTTTCTGTTTAGCATAAATCCACTGCGTTAGCAAGATTTGTGTTGATTTGCATGTCGATTGCGGTTGATTTTTTCTGGTCACATATTCCTTAGATAATGTCACTTGCAAATTGTAAAATACTCTTGTTGCGCCTACTTGGCATGTGTACAGGATTTTGAAGTAAAGTACCGGCAGCCTCAATTCTCGTCACACAGAAGTGCCGTAAACATGCATTCATTCGCGTTCACAAGGCGGTTCATACAAGTAAGGCATACCTGAAAGTTGAACACTACATTGTACAGCTTTCAGCCACATGTGGTGGCGCTTATTGACATTATAAAGTATGATTGGTGGAAACATATATGCCTATATTCAGCTTAAGTCTCGCGTGTTCTTTATTGGTGCTTTTTTACAGGAATACAAAAAAGGGGTTACGATAATGTATTACACAAGTGATATTCCCATTACAATATATATGTAGCACTTTGTTGAGCTTTCTCTAAACGACACTTTGCCCACATGGTTTTCGAAATTTTCAAAAACATAGTCTGTCCGATCTTTCAGCGTCATTGTGTATTAAAGTGCACGTCTTAACAGGCTGATAAAAGATCATTTAGATTGTCGTTAATCTTGGATCGAGGGAGAGTAATTTGTTGCGTTCAATAAGTTCTACTTTTGCTACTGCACTACCGCAGCGAAGATAAACAACTAGTTTGCGCGTTGAGCTTACCACGCTATAAATGCGTCTTGAAATCATTGCGTTCAAGCAAACTGTTCAATAAGCTACTCGACGATATATCCAACCAAGAACCTTTCAGCAGCTTTGCCGGTGCTTCATGGAAAGGTAGCGAGTTCCGGAGAGAGAACACGAGTCTTGCTTTGGAAAATATGTTTTTCAATGTTCACCGAAATATTTTGTTTTGTTGAACAAGCAGACGCAGCTCACCTTTTGGCAAAAAGAACTATTGAGCAAAGTGTCTCTTGTCATTATTCTTGTCTACTTCAATCCATTGGCAAAGAAGAACAGCAGTTAGGAAATAGGAGCTTTGAAGAACTTTAGGTAAATGGCAAAAGAAGCAATACAATAGAATGGTACAACCAGAATCGGATTCGTATGACGCAGCAGTTGCGTGGTTGCCCCTCTAGGGGTATTGCTGAGGAAAGAACAAGTTTTTCAGTGAATGTGGAAGAGAGAATTTCGGAAGGAGACTCGACTGCGATCAGGCCCCACCGCGGTGGTCTAGTGGCTAAGGCACTCGGCTGCTGACCCGCAGGTCATGGGTTCGATTCCCGGCTGCGGCGGCTGCATTTCTGATGGAGGCGGAAAAGTTGTAGGCCCGTGTACTCAGATTTGGGTGCACGTTGAAGAACCCCAGGTGGTCAAAAATTCTGGAGTCCTCCACTACGGCGTCTTTCATAATCAAATGGTGGTTTTGGGACGTTAAACCCCAAAAAATAAATCAATCATCAATCAAACAACCCTTGAGGTGGTGGCCGTCCAAGCTGTCGTTTTCAATAAACTAGCCACAATTTGCTCCATTTACGTACCTTCGCATCACCAACTCAATGAACAGGAATTCCAGGCAGTGATAGACCAACTTCTAGAACCCTGCAGAGGAGGCTATCCTGCCTACCCGTGATCGGGCATATCCTGGAAAAAAGAACAAATCCACGAGCTTAAAGTTAAATTAAATATATCCTTTCAAGAGGCACGCAAACGGTCCATCAGTCCATTTCTTCCTTTGCCGATGTGACGCACCGGGGCGCCCCGCCACACGTTTCTGCGGCCGCAAGTGTCACACAGAGTGTGAACGCGGTCGCGCCATCAGCGCCCCCAGGTGGAGCAGCCTGTACTGCTCCGCTACCTGACAAACAGGGCCAGAAGACTCTCGTGTCTACCGGACCCCGGGCCACTGCAAGCGCAGTTAGGACAAACTACTGCGAACGTGCCTCCTGGACAGGCACCATCCGCCATCTCACAGGAGGTGATGGATACAAGTCCCACTCCTACGGCCTTTCAGTCGTCGAAGGATAGGTGCAACTCTTTGGAGCGCGCAAAAAAAAACTCAAACTACAGGGCCCCCAAGAGGCCCTGTAACCTAAGGCAACACTGTTGTACACACAGCACCACACAACAATAAAATGACACAAATATTGCAGTGGAACGTCAGAGGACTGCTGAGAAACCTCCACGATAATTAAAAACTTTTGCAGGTACATACACCAAAAGTGGGGTGTTTGCAAGAAACGCACTTAAAATCCAAGCACACAAACTTCCTACGCAGTTACACTATTTTATGAAAGGATCGGGATGATGCTATCGCACCATCTGGCGGTGTTGCCATCGTAATTGATCAAGGAACAGCTTGTGCACATTTACCGCTACAAACACCCCTTGAGGCCCCGCCGCGGTGGTCTAGTGGCTAAGGTACTCGGCTGCTGACCCGCAGGTTGCAGGTTCGATTCCCGGCTGCGGCGGCTGCTTTCCGATGGAGGCGGAAATGTTGTAGGCCCGTGTACTCAGATTTGGGTGCACGTTGAAGAACCCCAGGTGGTCAAAATTTCCGGAGCCCTCCACTACGGCGTCTCTCATAAACAAATGGTGGTTTTGGGACGTTAAACCCCACAAATCAATCAATCAATCAATCACTCAATCAATCAATCAATCGACTGCGATCAGAGGTATACGGCAAGCGATGAAGACGGCTTGGTTCACCTTCACAAGGAAATCGAACGAAGCGAAGCAACGACTTCAGGTCAGGTATCCATCCTATTGAATACTTTTGCTTTGGCAGAGCACGCTGTGAGTACAACAGAGCTGGCGGAGTAGAAACTGCCTTACAAGTAGTGCAGAGTTGGCTTGCTTATTGCAAAGCAACACTGGCCAAAGTTTGTGGGTCACAGCGTTCGTGCAAGTGTACAAATGCAATAAGGAAGACCCGTCTATCTTAGTAAACGATAAAAAAAAATAGACAAAGACATACTTTAATGCTTTTGCGTTCGTTTATAATTTACATTGAAACTTCGTATGCCTTTTCTAATTGGAACAGGATGAGTCACATAGCACGGATCAATTAGAGATGAACATCATGATACATTATTGATCCCGAATTACCCAACAATGTCCACATCAGCAAACGAAATGCGGCATTAACATTCAGTTACGTAACTCCTGCTGATCAAGTAAGATGGCAGTAAGTGGAGCATATGCATATCGATTAAATTCAATCGACTAGGTGCAAACGTTCTGTCACTGAATAGGTTAGATTTACAAGCTCGCCACCATTGACCACTCCTTGTTTTCTGTAGTTTGCGTTTCAGGCCATCTGTTACACGACACGCTACGGAGCAGACCACTTGGCTGACTTGTCGAGGCAAGGCTACAGTGAACTAAGCATAAGTCTGCATCACAAGGGCATCTGATGCTGACGAAATATTTGCTCTATCACTTACACGATACTGCACAGCGGGTGTAGGAGTACTGCTGCAGATGACACCACGAGAAAAGAAAGATACAACAAAAAATGCACACGAAAATACAGTAGAATGCCTAATATAGGTAAGCGAGGATTGTAGACTTGGCTTGTGGAATGACTTCGAGAGTGTTTGTCATCTGACTTCTTAATCATCAACGCCACATGATTGATATGCAGAACACGACATGTGATCTTGAAGGTGGCATCCTGTGAGGGTGAAGAACTACATAGCGATAGCAACAACTAACTCACACGTTGCTAGGGCCTTACGCGTGCAGTGAATCCGCATATGTCTCACCGTGGGTACTATACTACTAGAGTATGTGGCTTTTTGTGGGACAAATGAGTGCTGAGTTCATGTGAACGCCCTGAGTGAACGCCCATATGCGTTGCTAGTGCGCTGGTCGAGGATAGTTTTTCCAAACAGGTTGTATTACAGCCTCCTTGAGTTTCGCTCGTGTCGCGTGTAAACTAAACCTGGTTAACTCGCAAAACCGAGTTTGCACGGTTTAAGTAGTAGCGTTTGGCTAGGGTGACATCAACTTTTGATTTCCGACTCTAATCATCAAGTGAGTGGTCACATTACAAACCGTGTACTATCATTATTTCGAAAGGAAGGTCATCACAGGCCCAATATTACACCTTCGTAATGTGGAACATCGTCAACTAGCGGTTCAGAAGAGAGACGCATTTTGAGAAAGTTCCAATTACAAATTAAAAGAAAAATGTTATTTTCAAGATTAAGTAGCGTTAAATAAAGGCAACTGGAACTATGACACTGGCAAGGGCCATTAAGGTATCTCAAATGAGAAAATATTATTTAGCAATTAGAAACTCACAAGCGGGGAGTTCCGTATGTGTAAAGTCAAGTGAACTCAGCCCACGAAACATTTCCTGTATTTTGCAGTGATTCACCGACTCACAATTTTAATATGAGTATTGAAAATACTGTACAACTGTATATAAAACACTGCGGTATATTGCCTTGTACCCACACTTTCCTGATGACTATTGCTGAAAAGCCAAAAGTGGTCAAGTATTTGTCCTCGTTCAATTATTTTAATAGGTATACGTGAAAGATTGTTCTTGTTGATATGCAACGCATATACTTATATACACATAGCGCTTACTGCCAACAAAGGATAGCTAATCACAAGCTTACTCTACATCAGCACACGACGATTGAATGACTGCCTATATATGCAAGTCCAAAAAAAAAACTCGGCACTAAGAAATATGTTATATCTCTGAAAATAGAGCTAGAGTAAGCGATCTGGCCTGGAGTTTATTTGAGAAAGAAAATGATTAATCTATACATGAGGTTTAACGTCCCGAAACCACCATATGTATACGAGAGACGCCATGGTGTAGGGCTCCAGAAATTTCGAAACCTGGGGCTCTTTAACCCGAACCCAACAAAGAAAAAATTAAAGCACGGAATGCGCGTCATTGATTGGTAGACTTCCTGAGCAGGCATTTTATTTCTCTGGGACAGATGCGCATTACACATTACATTACAGGACTATTGATCTTCAGAAGGTATATTCATATAGTATCGACCCCTGCGATAGAAATTGAGACAGCGGTGAGTGTATATCGGAAAGATACAGCTTTCAAACGCTTATATAATAGAGTGAACAACCACGTTAGAGAGAGAGACAGTCTCTAAAGAAAAGCCAGAGCCAACCGGAAAGTCACCCCATGAAAAACAGACCGAATGAATGCCGAAATGTAAGACCAAAAAAAATGACCAATAGAAGTGCGTGACTGGTATAGTCTGTTTACTCTTAAACGAGCTTTTCCATTTAGCAAATGAGACGCAGTGGTGCTATGGTGGCTGTGCAATGGTATGTCGCAAACAATTATCATGATAAGCGGGGACAGTGAGTGATCGCCACTTCATAGAGTGAGGCACATTCTTCAGGGAGATTCTTTCTTGGCCTTAAAAACGACAAAAAAGTTATGATGAAAATAAAGACGTTCAAACTTCTTTGAACTTAAAACTACAATAGGTTCATTGCGAAGTTTTTTAAGCACAAAAAGTGGGTAAACGCACGCCCCAAGTGTATAGTTGCCAGCATCTTCACCTCGATTAAAACTTGGAGCATAACATTTCAAGTCACTCTGTAGACGTTTGTCAAGGGGGCGATGATCATCGCGAAATTCCGAATAAAATGGTGGAAATACGAACAGAGGCCAAGGAAGCTGCGCAGCTCTTTCAGAGATGCAGGCTCAGGTCTGTAACTGCCCCAAGCTTGGCGCTGTCAGAGAAAATATCGTCGTTAGACACAACATGGGAGAGGAGGGGGAGCTGACACGCGCCGATGCGGCATTTCTTCAAGTTGAGCTGAAAGCCACTGTCAGTGAGGTACTGTAGTACTTCCTCTAGCTTACGGGGATGCGTGGGGAAACCTGGTAGAATTATAACCACGTCATCTAAGTAGCAGGCCACGCAAAAGATTGCAACTTGCCAGCAACATTTGAGCAGATGATGGACAAAGACCAAAAGGCAAGGCATGGAATTCGTAATGGTCATCAGGTGTGACAAAGACCGTCTTAGGTTGATCTTCAGGTTCCATAAGGACTTGCCAGTAGCCGTTCCGTAACTTGGTAGAAGAGATTCTCGGTAAGGG
Organism: Rhipicephalus microplus; assembly: GCF_043290135.1. Lineage (NCBI taxonomy): Eukaryota > Metazoa > Arthropoda > Arachnida > Ixodida > Ixodidae > Rhipicephalus > Rhipicephalus microplus. Next base: position 74,941,899 of record NC_134709.1, on the reverse strand, counting down.
GTAAACGTCCTTTCGAGTTATTTCCTAAGATGACAGCAGTCAACACAGGAAGTCAATTGACCCGTACTTCTTAACGAGAACAACTCGAGATGCCCATGGGCTATTCGAAGGCTGTAGGACGCCACGCTTGTACATGTCAACTACTTAATCGTTGATAACCTGTTGCTCTGTAGCAGACACGTGATAGGGTCTTTGACGCAGTGACGTATTGGTACCCATATCGATGCAGTGACACACGGCTGACGCGTGGCTGAGGGGAGCATGCTGACAGTCAAAGAAAGGACTGAACTTGTCCAGGAGTCGTAGAAGCTGAGCGCGCTGCGAAACGATAAACATGTCGGTGATGGAGCTGCTCAGTACGACAGCAGTACTGACCTGCGGCGAAGAGGTACAAGTCACTCCGGCGACTTCGCTTTCGACGGAAGGACCAGTCGGCATGTCGATAATTACAGAAGAGTCGAGACTGTAAACACGCCCGTCCTACTCGCCCCGAGCCAGTGTTACAGGACATCACAACAGGTTCGAGATGAGCAGTCTACTGGCGCCGTCACGAAGGTACGAAATGGCTTAAGGTAGAGCCGAACACTTGCGATGAACGAGGAACTATTTGTTGCGTCTTGAGCAACATATAGTTTGCCTCCGGTTTCAAAAGCGTGAAATAACGGAGCATCTTCAAGAACTTCGAATGCCACCTCAGCACGAGAGCTGTCAATAACGGCCTTATTAACGGACAGAAAGTCCCAACCTAAAATGAGGCCATGAGTGCAGGAATCCAACACTAGCAATTCGACGACGTAGATAAGGCTGTCAATCGCAATGGAAGCAGTACTGGCAGCGGCCGGCGTGACGTGCGCAGCGCTAGCTGTACGAAGCAATATATTCGCTAGTGGCATCCTAACTTTTTTTGAGCAAGGTGCGGAAAATATAATGCTTTTGAGCAATATAGTTTGCTGAACCTCGACCAAAATATAATGTAGACGCAGGGCAAAAGCGGTAGCGGCGTCAGGACAGAAGCAGCAAGAGGTGGTCGGGCAAACAGGCAGCGTCGCAGCAGAACCAAGCAGTCCTAGCTCGCGATGGCAATGGCGATACGGCTATACCGTTTGGATCGCGGTTGGATCGGGAACGCGACCCAATGGAATTGCTAGTGTTGCATTCCTGATGAAGGCCAGACTCTGGCTGGCTAAAACGTCGAAAGAAATGAACTACGTTGCGACATCTGATGAACTATCTACATGAACATATATATATATATATATATATATATATATATATATATAATTATATATATATATATATATATATATATATATATATATTGCAACGTAACAATATATAAATATATATACACAACGTAACTGTAACCTGTAAATAATGGCACACAAGGATGTCAAACTGATTCGTACAACGGCAATACGACTTTATCGTTTTTCTCTACACGCGCATCTTCGTCCTCTTCTGAACAGTGACACATACAAGCCTGCCAGTATCTATGGAAATAATACTTTCAGTAATTGTACTAGTGGCATTACCCCCCTTCCCCAAGAACATCGTCCCGATGTCACAACCTAATTACCTGATGAAAAGAGATACGATAAGCAGTACACAAGTGGGTATTCACAATCACTGTAAGTCTACTCAAGAAAGTTGGACGAATAGTCAGCGTTGGTAAAATGGTTTTGTCCTCGAAACATGGAAGACGTGTGGTTGTTGTGAACGGCGGGAGTTACGAGCCATGTCTTCGTCAAGAACCTCGTAGTTTAATTCACTTTGACGGCGGAGAACTCTACAGGGACCAAAATAGCGGCGTAACGACTTTTCCGACCGGCCCCGTGGTCGAATGGGAGTCCACAACCATACTCCTTCTCTGTGTTGGTAAGAGACATCGTGACGACGAGCGTTGTACCGCTGCAAGTCGATGCATTGTTGCGTGTGGATTTGTTCGACTGCAAGCCTACGAGCAGCGTCTGCCAGTCTGATAAATTCGTTCGTCTTGACACTAATCTGGCGTCTGTCGGGTAGAAGCATGGCATCCAACATTGTAGTGACCTCCCTGCTGTGAAGCAACCGGAATGGTGTGAATCTAGTTGTTTCTTGCACAGCGGTATTGTAAGCGAACGTGACGTAAGGAAGGATGTCATCCCAGTTTTTGTGGTCTTGGTCAACGTACATGGATAGCATGTCGGCGATCGTCTTGTTTAGTCGCTCTGTAAGGCCGTTGCTTTGTGGGTGGTATGCAGTAGTTTTTCCATGTACTGTGCCACTAAGATGCATGACGTCTTGTATCATCCGGGCGGTAAAAGCTGTGCCACGATCAGTTATGACAACTGCTGGTGCTTCATGTCGGAGGACGATGTTCTTCATAAAATAGTGGGCAATCTCAAGGCGGTGCCACGTTGCAATGCCTTCGTTTCGCAGTAGCGTGTCATGTAATCAGTAGGGACTTCAATCCAGCGGTTGCCATCACGAGACTTGAGAAAGGGTCCGAGCAGATTCGTGCCAATTTGTTGGAACGGTTGTGTCGGAGGAGTTACGGGCTTCAAAAAGCCGGCTGGGCGCTGATGTGGTGCTTTACGGCGCTGGCAGTCGTGACACGTCTTCACGTAATGCTTCAAGTCTCGATTGAGCTTAGGCCAGTAATAGTGTTGGCAAATCCGGGCCAAGGTACGTGTGAATCCTAAGTGGCCTGAGGAAGGCTCATTGTGACAGGCGGACAAGACATCGGCTCGTAACGCTGGCGGGACGACGAGCAAGTACTCAGTCGCGTAAGGGTCCAAGTTTCTTTTATAGAGGATATTTCTGCGAACGCAGAACGATGATGGCGAGCGGGCGAATGCTGGTGGTAAATGCGGCGTATGGCCTTCGAGATTTTCAATGAATTGTCGAAGCTCTGAATTGTTCTTCTGCTGTTTAGCCCAGTCGGATACACTAACGGCGCAGAGAAAACGGCCGTCGAGATCGTGTCCTTCTGACGCTGTCTTAAGAGGAGGTCGGGAAAGGCAGTCCGCGTCAGTATGCTTCCGGCCAGACTTGTACACGACTGTCAAATCGAACTGCTGAAGGCGTAAGCTCCACCTGGCCAGACGTCCGGAAAGGTCTTTAAGATTCGCCAACCAGCAGAGCGCATCATGATCGGTAACAACTCTGAACGGGCGACCATACAAGTACGGTCTGAATTTAGCTATAACCAAGACAACAGCTAGGCACTCCTTTTCAGTGGTTGTGTAATTCGCTTCCGCAGATGATAAAATCCGGCTCGCATAAGCAATAGAGCGTTCGCCGCCGCCTTGCCACTGGACGAAGACTGCACCAAGGCCTATGTTACTGGCGTCTGTGTGTAGTTCAGTGTCGGTATATTCGTCATAGTGTTCAAGTAAGGGCTCAGACTGGAGATGCTGCTGGAGCTCGCAGAAAGCGCGTGTTTGCTCAGGGCCCCACATGAAGGGAACATCTTCTTTTGTCAGACGAGTGAGGAGTTCGGCAATGTTTGCGAAATTTTGCACAAAGCGTCTGTAGTATGCGCAGAGGCCTAAAAATCAACGCACATCACGTTTGTTGGCAGGTGGTGAAAAATCTGCGAAAGCCAATGTTTTGTCGGGGTCCGGCCAAATACCGTCAGGGCTAACAAGGTGGCCGAGAAACTTTAATTCGTTGTAACCAAAATGACATTTTTCTGGTTTCAGTGATAGGCCTGCCGTGCGAATTTCAGCAAACACTTATCTAAGTCGCTGCAAGTGCTGCTCAAACGTTTGGGAAAAGACAACGACGTCGACTAAGTAAACAAGGCATGCTTCCCACTTGAGACCGGACAGCACTGTATCCATCATCCTCTGGAATGTCGCAGGGGCAGAACACAGACCGAAGGGCAGCACCTTGAATTCGTACAGACCATCAGGCGTTATGAATGCTGTTTTCTCTCGATCGTGTTCATCAACTTTGATCTGCCAGTAGCCACTGCATAAATCCATAGAAGAGAAGTATCGGGCGTGTCGGAGGCGGTCTAGTAAGTCGTCGATGCGCGGAAGCAGATAAACGTCTTTCTTTGTGACTTTGTTGAGTTTGCGGTAATCGAGGCAAAATCGGAGTGTGCCGTCCTTCTTTTTTACTAGTACGATGGGGGATGACCATGGACTGTTCGAGGGTTGGATTACGCCATCTTCGAGCATCTGCCTCACTTGAGAACGTATTGCCTCTTGTTCCTTTTGTGATACTCGGTAGCCGTGCTGACGTATGGGTCGCTCGGCATGATCAGTGACAATGCGGTGCTTTACGGTTGGCGTTTGTTTTCTTAGATGTAGACGCAAAACAGTCGCTAAACATGTGGAGGATACAGCGGATTTGCTCTTTCTGCGCACATGGCAGCTTTGGATTGACATCGACTGTATCAGCTACCGTGGTGTCACTTTCAACGGCTACAGAAATTGGGGCTATCGTCGAAATTGGGGCTTCATCGTCAATGGCTTCGAAATGAGCGATAGTTGTTCGCTTGGCCAAATGTTGGTATGCTTCACTAAAATTGGTGACCAACAGCTCAGTCGTCCCATGTTTAAATGGAATTATGCCGCGGGCAACGCATATTTGCTGAGACAAGAGCACCGAAAGATTGGCTTCAGCGATACCACTACCGTCATGGTCTATGTCACCCTGTACAGTAACGAACATACTGTTGCGTGGCGGAAGTGTGACGGTGTCGTCTACAATGCGAAGCGCAGTCTTCTGCGGATCGGTGTCTCTAGGCTTCGACCATAGTCGTCAGCAAACGTTACGAGGCAGTCTTGAAGGTTTATAACAGCGCCGTGCTCGCGAAGAAAATTCATGCCAAGGATAACTTTCCGGAAACATTTGGGAAGCACAACGAAAGAAGCAACGAACGTTGACTCACAGATTTGCAGCCTTGCGGTGCATCTCCCGATTAGTGTCAAGGGATGACCACCTGCTGTCCGAAGGTTTGGTCCATGCCCCCAAGGAGTCGTGACTTTCCTGAGTTCAGCCACAAGTTCAGCACTGATAACTGCGTAGTCGGCGCCGGAGTCGACCAGAGCAGTCACTGGACGGTTGTCGACAAGGACGGCAATGTCAGCAGAAACAGGTTCGTCCGCGATGTGAGGTGTCGGCTGAAAGGAATCGTCGAAGGTCGGCAGATGGGTCAGAGGAGGCTCTTTTGACGATAGCTTAACAGCAGTCCCACCCCCGGAGGCCGCTAATTCTAGTTTCCCCGGCGTTGACTTGGGGACCTAGCGGATCTTCCCGCAACAACATCGGCGAAAGTAGAATATTGATTCGTGGACGCAGAGCGTCGAGGAGACGGAGAGCGTTAGGGCCAAACCTCGTAAGCGCGAAAATGCACGTGACAGCGACGAGCGACGCTATGAGCGACGAAACAGGGCGTTCGCGCGACGTGTCGCGTGCTCGTTTTCGCGCGATCGCTCGGTTCTCCAGATTTGGAAACCGTCGCTCATCGGCCGGAAGTGCTGGGCTCAAGCAGCCAATAGCGAAAAACCGGAAAAGACAAAGACTACATAGGTGCACGTGACCCTGCCCGAGTCACGTATGCGCAACAAGAAATAACGCTATGTTTATTACGCAAGTGCATATAAAAAGTGCTGCAAGACAATAATAAACACTTTCCGTTTCATAACACAACAATATAATTTATTTTTAAATTGCATACCGCTCGCTACGTGGTTTTCTCGGTGCGAGTAGAGGGCCTCATGCCAGCAACAGTGGAATTCGCTCGCCGAAGCTGTCGCGTGAATGAGGTTTGCCTGCGCTAGCGACTGATCGTGCGAAGCCGATCTACGTCGCGTCACTCGTTGCTGTCGCGTGCATTTTCGCGCTTATGAGGTTTGGCCCTTATTGGCGTCGCTGAAGATTTGGAGACGGTAGACTTGCTAAGTATTCTGCGATGGTGCGGGGTCGTTCCCCATCCTTGGGCCGACGAGCGTCTGGCAGAAATCCTGGTAGGCCCATTTGTCTGTACGAGCACTCCCGATACAAGTGACCTGGCTCATCACAGTGACCTGGCTGATTGTGGCTGATTGTCGGAAGCGCGCCACATGCTACATTTTCGCAAAATAGGTCGCGAATTCTGATAGTGTGGCGGGCCCGAGAAGTACTGCGGCATCCGCAGACAAGTCGGTCGCTGGTTTTCATAGTGTGGCAGGCCCGAAAAGTGCTGCGGCGTCTGCAGGCTAGTCGATCGGGGGAAATAGCTGACTACTGGTGCAGGAGTGCGAACAGCTTCCGCTTACGTTAGCAGAGGAGCTTCGGTTAGAGGTGGCACTAATGGTCATACCAGCTGCCGCACCTCTTCACGGACGACGTCTGTCAGAGCAGCCACTTGAGGCTGTGAAGGCACTGCGTTAAGCTTTTGCAGCTCGTCGCGTACAATGCTACGGACTAGCTCAGCAAGGCACGTCACGCTCGTGACACCGGGTGTTACCAAGGGTGCTGACAGAGATGCAAGGTTGTCGGACCGCTCATACTGCGAAGACCGCTGTCTTAGCATTCGCTCCATTGTCGTCACTTCACGGAGGAATTCTGCCACGGTAGCTGGTGGGTTTCGTACAAGTCCATCAAACAGCTGCTCCTTGACACCCCGCATCAGAATCCGTACTTTTTTGTCTTCCGTCATTGCAGAATCCGCTCGACGGAACACACGAGACATCTCCTCAACGAACAAGGCCACGCTTTCATTGGGTCTTTGATTGCGAGAATGGAGGAGACATTCGGATTGTTCTTTCCGATCGGCGCTACCTTACGTGTTCCGCGGCTGAGTGCAAAACACAGACCAGGTAGTCAGGGCGGCCTCGTCGTTCTCCAACCAAATACGCGCCGAACCTCCAGGTAGAGATAGACATATCACAGTTTCCGGTGCTCGTCCCACTCGTTAGCGACGGGGGCCAAAACTTTTTTCTTTTGTTTAATTTTAATCGTCGTTATTGGGTCATATTAATCGTCTTCGGTTCCGTATTCGGTAAGTTCGACAGTTCTCATTTTAACGAACCACTCATGCAATCTCAGAGCCCTCATTAAGTGCAGTCCACTCAGTATTCCTCCCAAATATCAGTCTTTAGGGAACAAAGCCCTTTCATCTCTTTGTTATTTATCCGTGGTGGTCACGGCTGCAGTGCCTTCAGTATTTCATATGGAGATTCTTATATGAAGTAACCAGCTGCTGCTCATATGTTTACCATAAGAATGATTACTCGGACATTCGTTTCATTTCGATGCTAGCAGCCGCCAAACCAATGACCGCGCTCTCGCTATGATGATTGTGAGAGCCCTTTTTTTGACGACTACCAATATTATCCCAATGGAACACGGTGAGTCTTAAAAGGAGACGAACTCACGCGAAATGAAGGTTATAGCCACATATTTCATATGGGGTCTACAGGTAAACAGAGCCTTTGCTATTCAAGGACTTTGGTACACTGCATTGGATAGTAACTTATTTTCCCCAAAACATCTACTTCTTCAATGGCAGTACGAGACATTGGGGCATACAAAAGGTTGTCGATCCTGCAGGAAAAAATGTGAAGAAGCTTGCATACGGACAAAGGTGAGAGGGCTATGGCCTTTTATTGCGTCTTGCTCCAATGCCGATATGCTAATATTGTCAGAAACTTTAAGAGGTCGTCATGGCGGTGGTTTTCTAATTACGCACAAAAAGTTGGACAGTTGAACTGAGAAGAAGCGCTTTTACATAAGCGGCTTTGTAGAGAACGTTACACAAACTACTGTGAAGTTTTCGTTGAATCATCACAGGTTGACCTGGCGTAATGTAGCTTGCACTATAGCACTTAACCAACATTTTCTTGAAGTGTGTCGAATTATTTACTTCCTTTAGAAATACTGCGACGAAGTTAAGAGAATTTTTGGGCACACAAAGTATGGTTGCTGAAAGGCGACTCTCCTACATTCGAAAAACAAATGTGATGTAAAATAGCAAATTAAGCATTTTTTTGCATAAAATTCGGGTACTTTCAGTTTTAATAAGTTTCATTACCTATCAGCGTTATAGCGGTCAGTGTAGCCTTCAGAAAATGTCATTAGCAGATTTTGCAGCAGTCTTTGTTGATCGCCGCCATAAACACCAAAACAAAGCGTTGCTTTCCATATGATACATCATTTTACAGTCACAGAGATCACAAATTTTCTGACCAGCTCTTTTCTATTTGCCGTTGTAAACAATAGTGATTCCATTGTTGAGCACATCATGAGACGCCATATATGAAAGTTTTTGTTGAATGATGTTTTAGTTTGTTCATTAAAACACTTGTAATACAACAACAGTATACCTGCTGCATGTTTGGAAAACAAATCTCCAACCTGCTTCAGAGTGAGCAGCGGATAGTACATTACCAGGTTTAGTGAAATTAGCAATGTACACTCGTGGTGCGTTGTCTGGCTAATGAACTAAAATGCTACGAAAATAACATCGTGTGTTGCTCTCGTGGCAAAAGCTCAATATTATTTGCTAAATAAGGAATATTGCCATTGTATAAATATTTCTGTCAATCAGATATCCCAGCGTAACTTTCTCTCTTGACCTGTTCATTCACCGGCACTCCGATATTGTCCTCTTCATCCGAATTAGTCAAGGCAAATTCGTTAGCGACATCGCAGTTTTTTTCCCGTTACTCATAATAAAGCTAATAAATGATTCGCCAGATGAATGCTTTGACGCGGATCGCAGACAGGAGAGGAGTATTAAACTGGTAATACATTATTCTCAAGAAAATGGCGTGAATATATTTATTCACAATCTGTTTTCTTAAATCACGAGTGAAAGGAGCCAGATTTGGCAACGCTTGGCTCTTGCCGACAGGCTGCCATCATTGTCCTGAACCTGCTCGACAACGTTTTAGGATTCCCTGAACTGTACTTGATACACACCGGAGCATTAGCTTCCACCTATGTAACTGTACTTGTCGTGCATTATCAATTTTAAAAAAAAGCGTGTATGTGACGCCAGGGAGAGCCCTTTTCAAGATATTTCTTTGTTCAAGCAGCAAGAGCTGAAAATGGTCTTTTATACTCCATTACAAATATTGCAAGCCTCTCTCTGTTTTGAGAAGGTTCTTTTGTGTATTCTGTAGCCAGCGACTACTTTAGCTTTTTTTTTCCTTCCAGCTGTCATGAGACGCCTCTCAGGCGGATACATTGAGAACACGAGCAGCTAAAAAAAAGGCGAATTTTTGGGATATTATTGTCCTGTGAAGGGTTTTCCAAAAATAACAAATTTATGGCAAAATCTGCTACAGAAAATTAAACATATAGGCATGATGAAAAAGACGAGATATCATTTTTTGGCAAGGCTCTTTTCTTGTTGCAATTAAGCAAATGAATACACGCGAAAATTTGGTCACGGAAAGCATGGGTATCATCCATTGTTGGTTATACTATAGTGTAGTAATCACCTTGTCGACTCGAAAAAAATTGGTATGCTGCTAGCGATCATTGCGGCAGCAATAAAACGATAGAGCACGTTCTCTGTCACTGCCCTGCGTGCAAAGACGGCAGCTAGCTTTTGCGTTAGCTCGCCTTGAAAACAGACTTTTGTCAGAACAGTCAGTGCTTGAAAAGCGACATAATCAGTCTTCGTACAAAAAATCAGTGAAGGCCTTATTGAACTTTTTGCGTGGTAGTGGCCTATTGAATAGGCTATAGCATCCCAGCTCACTTTTTTTTCTTTTCCTTTCGCGCATCTTTTTCGCTTTTCGCTTTCTTTCCCATTTTTATTCCCCAATCTCTCTTCCCTTAATGCAAAATAGCAAACAGGAAGTTCCAATTTCTGATTATTCTCATCATCATCATCATTTATTTTACCCTTAAGGGCCTCTCTCGGGGCATTACATAAGGGGGGGGGGGGAACAATCCAAGTACAAATTTCAATGAAAATGCAGTTCATGGTTACAGTTTTTGAATTACTAAAACATACAGGTAGCAACAAAAAACAAAAAGAAAACAGAGCATGTCAAATGAAATATTCAACAGTCAATTCGTCGTCCAAAATACACAGGCGGCAGAGAACAAACAACAAAGAAAGACAAACAGCGATTAAGAGTCAAGGGTAGCTAGTAATAAATCTCTAAATATAACAGCAACTTGTTCGCTGACAATAGCATCCGTCAAACCGTTCTACTCATCAATAGCCGTAGGAAGAAATGATTTATTAAAAGTGTTGGTAGAACCAAACAGACGTTGGATACTCAGGGAATTAAATAGGCGACGGGATGTTCGGACAGGCGGAAGTAAAAGGGAGCCATGTAGGTGAGGAAAGCTGTAGTAAAGTTTGTGAAAAAGACAGAGACGTGAAATTTTGCGTCGAGCTGACAAAACAGGGAGACCGAGGGATGATTTGATTTGACTGATGCTGGCTCGTTAGTCGTAATTTGCGGAGATGAATCTGGCGGCACGATTTTGGACGGATTCAAGAATGTTAATTAGGTATATCTTTTGAGGGCTCCAAATTGCAGATGCGTATTCCATTCTAGTACGAACAAAAGTTTCAAAGGCCAATTTGCGAAGGCTTGCAGGTGATAATGACACTGATCTCCTAAGATAGCCAAGAGTTTTTGAGGCATCGGCAGCTAGTTTGGTAATATGCTCGGTCCAGGTTAGTCTGCTTGTAATTACAACGCCCAGACATCGGTAAGAATCCACTTGGGATAACACTGTTGAGTTTAATGAATACGGATGGATGACGTTAGTGTGTTTTCGTCAGACAGGCATGAACTTACATTTGGAAGTATTCGGGCTCATCATCCACTGAGCGCACCAGTTATCAATGATGTGTAAATCTTACTGTATTATTAGCTGATCTTCGGGAGTTGATATACGACGGTAGATGACGCAATCGTCAGCAAAGAGCCGAACCGTTGATGAAATGCCGGAAGGAAGGTCATTTACGTAGATTAAGAAGAGGAGCGGGCCGAGAATCTCCCTCCCTTTCTCTCATTCTATTCTCTTTTTCTCGCTCTCTCCATCTCTTAGGGTGCACAAAAAAATCCTTCCCATCAGTGGTATTTTAAACCACCGACAGAAGCAGTCATTTTCAAGCAAGATTACTTCACTTTTTGCAATGACAGGTGAAAGAGCGCAACCGAGAACAGCATTCGCTTTCTTTGCTTTATACTGTAAACAAAAATAAAAATGTTTTAGAGCACACTGAAAGCACCGAATGTTTACAGGTGACACAAAGCTAGAATCGCGCAAGTTTTGCCATCTCTGCCTTGGCTCCCGAGAGGTCTCAAGCCAACTGTCAGGGTTTAACACTTCGTAAAACCACCCGTGAAAAATGGGCAGCGCTGCGCTGTGGCATCTCTCATCTGAATTGCTAATGTCTTGGTCCACTTTCTGCGCATACACCTTCTGAGAATCGGCCCACCTGGTTGATAGAATGCAGCGTTTCGCACTTTGTGGTGCACAGTGAGAGCGACCTCGAGTATACCACAAGCTAAACGAGAGGAGGAACTGTGTTGGCGGCGCTTCCTTTGTGGCTGCACCTTCGTGGCTATTCAGCCAAGAAAGCTTGAACTCTCAGTTTTGCACGAATTCGGTAGTGTTATATACATTCTTCTATAGTGCACTTCCTCGATCTCTTTAAAGCCCTGATATCTCGTCCCGTTTGGAGATTGATTGATTGATTGATTTGTGGGGTTTAACGTAAGTGAAAAGAGGAGAAAGGCGGGTAGAAGTGGGGGAGAGGCTTCTTGGAATGTTGTTCAATCGAGCATATCGAATAATTTTTGGGTACTTGTTATAAATGACGATGGGTTTTATATCGAAAGCATCCGAGCACCTCAGAAGGAGCTCCGACGTGATCTGGTGGGGTATAATCAGCTTTCCATCATTTGATTGAATAGGAGAAAAGGTGGGGAGGATGGGATGTTTTCATGCTTTTATATTTATTTTTTTTCGTCTATGCCGCACACACGGACATTTTTGCTGTTCTCGCTCGGTTTTCCTACAGTAGGACTCTTGACATAGTTACATGCCCTGAGTACAAATAGGCACTATCACAGGCGTTCGCGCACATCTTTGTTTATCTGTTTTTGTAATTGCGATCGTGTTTAGCTATTCGGGACTACACCGACCAAATTTCGAAAAATAAACAGGCAGGTGCACAGAAATTCAATAGGTCGCACTACTCAAGACCGGCGTACTAAAAATGACAATCATATCAAATAGCTAAAAGAGCGGGTATGGGCAGCAGACATTTGTGTGACTTTGTCAGAACGTCGCCATCATTATATACGGAGCATTTCGATCAGAAAGTAAAAATTTTGAAGTCTGTGAAAGAAAAAGGTTCGTAGAAAGTTAGGTAACCTAACCGACAAAAATATACAAAAAAACGTGCAAGCGGAGGAAAATGATGAATAATGCTGCCAAAGCAGAAAAGCAAACGTAAAATGAAAAAATAAGGGAACATATTTGAGCTCAGCAATTCAGGGCAATCACCGGACTGGGGAAGTGATGTGTTTTCACGCACCCTTCTTGGTTGTCGAAAGAGATGTCAGCTGCAGCAGACGCACTTTCTCTTCTTTTGTTGTTGTTGCTTCTTTGACACTCAAGCTGGCACGAGAAAGTTGTTCTCTTCCGTCCAGATTACCTTTATCGTCGGTGCAGTCAGGGCAATGGGTTGTATTTACGCAGATTTTTTACACACGTATGCGTATGTATTCAGTTTCTCATTAAAATAGAATAAAAACCATTTGTTTAAATAGTGTATAATGAATTTCATTTTGTGGATTTTTCTCGCTGTGCTCGCTAAATTTTCTTTTCGGGAATAACAGTGCTCCTATTTTTGCTGCTAGGCGAAAAGGGCGGACAAACTGACAGCGCGCTTTGGGGGCGAAGGGGTAAGTTTTCGTCTGGAGACCAACTGAGCGCAACGCAGCTTGCTGGTTTTTTTTATATGTGATGAGAAATGTACAAAATTTAGGAAGGAGAACAGGTCAGTCATTAGCGCTGTGATCCTCGAATCAGCGGTGGGGTGCCATACTTAGAGAGCTTGAGCCCAAGAAGTGCAGGTGGCATGAACACAAGTAGAAACAAACTTGAAGGTTACAAGCCATTGTGTGCCAACATATAAGGTATGCGGCTGTTTACGTTACTTCAGCCTCATCGTACTACGCAATCTAGACTTTTAAAAGAGAGCAACCATAATTTTATATGATGAACCGTGAAGAAACGACACAATGAAATTACGTATAAATTATCGTGAGTCTATATGCCATACTGTTATCAGTGTGGATGGAGCGTGCACATATATTCATGTTCAGCGGTAGGCCGACCCACTACGCGAAAACGCGCGCTTGTCTCACTCCATTTTCATAGTGATAGTGATATTGTGAACGTCTCAGATCTCTCTGCGCTTGAAGATCATTACAAGGTATAGTAGTGTTAAGAAACAGTGCAAAGAATATCGCGATGATTGAAGGCAAAGAAAGACAATGCTTTGTCTGTTTGCTTGCGTTTTCGTCTCTTTCCTTCAACTCTTTTCTTGTCTGCCTCGGCAAAACAGTGGCTACGGTCTTCGGCTGCTGATCTAAAGGTCACAGGTGACCTGAAAGTCACAAAGATTGTTCGATCGCGGCCGGAGCAGTCGCATTTTTATGTAGGCGAAATTCCAGAGGCCAGTGCACTGTGCGCTGTCAGTGCATGTTAAAGGATACCAGATGGGCGAGGGTTTCGCAGCCCTCCACTAAGGCATTCCTCATATTCATATCTTGGTTTTGGGACGTTAAACACCAGATATCATTATTAATCATTACAAATGTTTCATTACTTAGTGATATACTATCGCCAAACGATAAAACTTTAGTTATCGTGCTGCAATAGTTACAGTACAGAACCGGCGACTGGGCACTCAGTGAGAAATATAGTGTTAGATGTACCAAAAAATAAGAAATGCAGCCTTACAGGCAGCTTTAGGTCAGCTGAAGTGACGAAAATGGGAAGGTCACGGAGATTAAATGCAATCTGCTCGCACAGAGTATGGTAACATTTAGGGGCGAAGCCCCTTACGCCGTGGGTCGTACGTCCCGTGTCGTCGTAGTAGCTAGCTGCATTGCATTGCATGTAATTAAAAACGGTGTAACAGCATATTCACGGAATTAAAAATTGTCCATCAGTTGAATTCAAGTTTGAATTGAAGTTTATTTGTCCTGAAATTCTTACAGGATCGGGAGCAGAGGCTAAAGGCTATTTAGCCTGACATGGAGCCTCTGCTCCGTTATACAGTTTCGCACGCAGGCCACTCAATCTGTAAGATATGTTTTCAGACATAAATATATAACACAACAAATAACACACATAAATAGATATAAATAATACAATAAATAAACCATAACGCAACAAACTTTAGCATGGTCTTGCCACACTATTTCAGGGAAAACATTAGAAAATCACTTTATCACAAAAGCGTCATCTGAAAAGAAACTTCAATACAGAATGTAAAATAAAGCATAAGAAAAGAAACTACAACACATAATTCAAATTGATAGATAGGATGTAACAAATCAAGAACAGAAACTTTAATCAGCATACTCAATATCATGGTTCATTAGAATGGACTTGATGATGGTGTTCGAAGGTACGGAATTGAAATCTATGAGACCGTGTAAACGATTTAACATTGTGGGTATTTGATTCTGAACGTGTTGCTTGCCATAACTTATCCTTATTGCTGGGATTTTCCGGCGTTGCTGACGCATAGTATAATGAGTGTTGTCAGGCGGGTTCTGAAGACACTGTGGCTTGTTTTCTTTAATCCACTGCAGAAGTTTGTAATGATACAGTTTTGTTATTTTTAGTAATGCGTATTTTTCAAAGAATGGTTTGGTTTTCAAGTCCCTGATAATACCATGGTATCTCGAATGCTCGCAAAACTCTTTTTTGCAGAACTAGTAATTTTTTATAGTTTGTTTGTGTAGTAGTACCCCATACCAAGATACCGTATGTCATTTTAGAGTAGAAAAGGACGTAATATATTTCTATTTGTAACCATTTTGGTAAGACTGGGCAGAGCTTATATAAACATCCAATGGTTTTACTGAGTTCTACCGTTAGTTTTTCTATATATGTGTTCCATGTCAATCCCTCAGAAAACCACACACCTAGGAACTTCTGGCAGGTGACTTGATCTATCTTTTTGCCCTCAAATAAAACAGTTGAACTATAGTTACGTGGCTTATTAGGTGGGGCAAAGGCAATGTATTTCGTTTTACCAACATTTAGTTGCAGTTTATTCAAACTACGATAGGCGGACAACTTTCGTAGGGAGTTATTAACCTGGTGTTCAAGCTCTAGAATGGATGTGCCACTAAAAAATATGTTAGTGTCATCTGCATGCATTATTAACTTGGGAGAACATGGGATATCACACAGGTCGTTTATATAAATTATGAACAATAGAGGACCAGGAATTGACCCTTGTGGTACTCCTCGTGTTATGTTTAAGTAAGTGGACGCACTTTTGTTTATGCAAACATATTGATGGTGGTTTGTTAGATAGTTTTTCATTAACTCAAGAACCACACCACGTACACCATACTTGCTAAGTTTAGCCGTTAGTACTTCATGACATACCGAATCAAACGCCGTTCTAAAGTCTATGAAGAAACCTAGTGAGTACAGTCTATGTTCGATGTTTGTGATCAGTTCATGTTTAATATTAAGCAAAGCTGCTTCACAAGAGTTATTTTTTTTAAACCATACTGAGCCCCACTGATCACATTGTACTTGTCAAAAAATTTGTACAAGCGTACGTTTATTGCATTCTCGAATACCTTAGAAAAAACAGAAAAAACGAATATTGGCCTGTAGTTTGTGAATAGCCGTTTATCACCACCCTTGAAGACTGGGCACACTCTCGCTATTTTTAGGCTGTCTGGGAAAATACCAGTTTCTAACATTCTATTTATTATATAAACAATCATTGGAACTATATTATCAGCTACGTATTTTAGCGGAGTGGCCTTGATCTCATCAAAGCCAGTGGCTACGTTACTTTTAATCTGGTTTATCAATTGTATTACTTCCTCTGATGTCACTGGGAACAGTAACACGGAGTTTATAAGCCCACACTCTTTTAATGTAACACAGGGAGCTATATTGCTATTGTTTTTATATTCTTCACTGGTGACAAAGTAATCATTCATCATATTCGCTGCGTCACTATCAGATAAGGTACCTGCATTAGTATGAAAACATAGCGGTGGTGGCTTTTTTTTCTCTGACATTGGATTCTTAACCTCGTCCCACACAATCCTAGAGTCATTTTTATTTTCGTAAATAACTTTTCATAATATGTTTCCCTCGCACGTTTTAAGTCGGTGTTCAACCTATTTCGGTATTTTTTAAACTCTGACAACGCCTCTAGGTTCCGTGACCGAACAAATGTGTGGTACTTTTTATTTTTTGTTTTAATCATTTTCAATAGCTTTTCATCAATCCACGGCTTCCTCGCACGTTTGGGTTTTGGTTTTTGCAAGGTCAGTGGAAATGCTTGATTATAACAATGTCTAAGTTTTTCGAAAAATGCCTCGTATGCTGCATTCGGATTTCTTTTCTCAAAAACACACATGTCCATTCGACTGATTGATTATGTGAGTGAAACACTTCCAAGCCTGCAGCACTAATGTTGCCAGATAAGGCTTCAACTGTGGTTTCGCGTTTGACTTTCACATTTGGCAGTAAACGAAAAAAATGGTAAATGGTCACTTACGTCAGCCGTTAGCAGTCCAGAAAAACAGTCTCGGGATTGAATGTTTGTTACACATATGTCGAGTGAAGTTGCACTTTTTTCTGTTAATCTTGCGGCTTCCGTAATAAGATTGGTGCACGCAAAGGAGTATGATTTTAATAAACTTTTTAGCTGCAGTGTTACTCGATAACATATCTATGTTGACGTCCCCCATTATTACAAAAGGCATTGAAAACCGACTTAGAAAAGAAAGCATGCGCTCTAAAAACTCAAAAAAGTCTATTTTGTTGTCCATTGGTGGTCGATATATTACTACAACTATTATAATTTGTAAACGAACCGACATATATTCAACGCTGCTGTTTATTACTGAACACTCAGAAATAATTGCATGCCTTAATAAAGTAAAGCTGTGGGTGATCGAGGCATACAAGTCACTAAGCTGTTGCTCTTTATTTCTAATACTACGCGTGTTTAGGTGTAGCATTTTAAACGGTTTAGGGTTAGAATCACATGAGCAAGTTTTGTTAAAGTGTCAACATCGTAATAGCTACACGCTTCAGGACTGTCCATTACGTATGTGGCACTCTACAAGTACACCCAGAAGACCGCGCACTACGTTTCTTCATCTTTTCACTGTCGCCAATGCATGCAATCCTGAACACTGGTGAGTTTTCACCTTTCCTTGCAAACACTTTGCCTCCTGCAGTCCACACTGTCCATTTTCCACACTGTCCACACTGTCCAGTTTGTCCATTAGTCCGTCTGTGCTTTTATGCATCCGTTCGTGCGTCCGTCTGCCTGTGCGTCCGACAATCTGCCCATTCGTCTGTCCCCTTAGCCCCACTCGTCATTGCTCCCCTCGAGGATATGCTGCGATGTCTTTTCTAATTGGGGAAGGCATTCATCCGGAAGTACACATCAGGCAGGCTGGTGATGACAATAATGAAGGTGGTGATAAAGCAATAATGAATGTACAAGTCTCCATGTTTGAAAGAATAATTCATTACAGACTTCAGCTGGTGTTGACAAGTGGTAAAAAAAATTGATGCCATACACAATGTCAGAGTCCCCAATATGACGGGTGCTGCTAAAGCACAAATTCTTGTGCATACATGTGCGTTCGTTCGTCTTCTTTCTTTGTGTTTGAGCAGAGCACGTTCAGTGTCGACCTGTGGCAGTTCTGAGTTCACCTTCTGTGCGTTCTTCTTGTGTGTCCTTCCTGCTTTAAGAACGTGCTGCAACTTTCGAGTGGCTTGCAGTTCTTCCCGTCACCATATTATTTGTCGCTATATCATTCATTACTTCTAGAATATGGTGAAACAATACACAACAAGCGCTGAAGTACCCTGTGCAGACGCGCTTCCCTTTTTTCCTATACCGGCCAATTGCCATGACAGAGTGATCAACCATGTTTTTGTTTTATTTCAAATTGTCTCGAGAAGTCCTGATTCTTGGAGATTATAACATATAAAGCCTTGGTGAGGAATGTTCAGCGCAAAATGCACCTCATTGTTCGAGAAGGTTTGCGATTACTGCCAAAATTGCGCGCAAGACGTAAAAACTCGAGATTATTCCAGAGCTTGCACGAGTACCAGAAATAAGGCAGAAATATTCTACGGCACATGTGTTAGTAATAACACTGACACGCTTTGCCGCTTGTCAATTCATGGATGGCCAATAATCCGTTCCCTGCTATGAGTGCCAAAGTGCCACTGTACTTTTATGTTTCGGTTTCCACCCATAGGTTTGACCAAATTAACAGTTTGATCTGACCTCGTGACTTCATGGCCACGGCGCCATGACGCAGATAAAAGGAACAGAATGGATGTTCGGGTTAAACTGTCTATTGGGTATAACTTGTGGCCACGTAAAGGGAAACTTAGATTACAGCAACACACTCGCACCAGGGGGCGGAAACTTTATATACCTCCCATGTATTCGCTCTCGCATGCTGATACGCAACAGCAGCACCTCTTTTACCACTGGCGGTGACCGGGCATCCAAGAAGAAATTAATCACAAACTGAGGATTTCACGACGACACTGGTGACGGTCCGAAATAAAGGGGAAGAATTAAATATTGAGAGGAGAAGGGTCGCTGCAGAAGCTCTCCTTTCCCACTTCGCATGCAAGCAGAATGCGCTCGCGCCTTTTTTTCAGGTGCGCTGGCTGCTCGGGCGATGCCACCTTTCGTAAAGTTTTGTTAATCTTTTAGGGGCGAAGCTCCTTAGGGCGTGGGCTGTGCGTCCCCTGTAGCCTGTATGTAGCCACCTCTAGTTTAGTTCTTGCAGTGTTCACTAGATGGCAGTACCGTCCCTTGTATGTAGCCACCTCTAGTTTAGTTCTTGCAGTGTTCACTAGTTGGCGGTACCGTCTCCTGTGTGTAGCCACCTCTGGTTTAGTTCTCGTAGTGTTTACTAGATGGTGGTACTTGTAGCTGATGATGAAAAGATGCAAGATGTTATAATCTAGAAAGCGGTACTTGTAGTTTATGATCAAATACAAGAATGGACCATTTGTACTACTTGGAGACTTTAACGTGGCTATCGTAGACAATAATTGGCTTATCCAACATATAGCTTCTAGATATGCACTAAGACGTATATCGTTTGACCATATGAAACCTACCATGATCCGAGGAACATGCATAGACCTAGTATTTGCAAATTGCCCACTGCAACCCATACAGGAACCGCTCTCCCTTCATTTCACAGACCATAAAGCCGTCATAATGAAGGGACATCGCAAGCCATCCATCGTCTAAGAACAAATAAAAGTTGATTTGTGTATATACACACACAGCGTTTCTCACGTCTTTACATGATGATTGACTGGGCGAATTACACGGAAGATTCACAGTTTACCGATAAATCCCTCCGGAGCTTCGCCCATTCATCATCATTCACCCCGTGAATATGCCGTAATTTTTATTTCTTCCAAATTTGTTTTTGGGTTCTGAAGAGGCGAACGTTAAGCTGACTGATGTCTTGGTATAAGACGGAACCCAGTTGGCACAAATAAAATGAACTTTTTTTTACTACACGTCTCATGTAAAAAAAAACACATACACGTAGTACCAAAAGTGTCAATCTATAAAATCAGCTTTACTTATAATAGAGATACGGCCATAATGAGCAAATAATGATCCCCGATTATCATAACCATTGTGAAGATCACCAACAATTGTAAATAAAACACATCGTATTTCGCTCAATCAAGTTTTTTTTTAATGACGGAGTACATGGTTTTCCTACAGAACTTGGGTACCAAGCAAGACTGAAGTTCAGAGGCATGGAGAGGTTTGAAGCGATCAGTAGTTTTTCGAGAAACAACGTCGCTGGAAACAGTGTTTCGGCAAGTTGACTTGTCCTCGTCAGGGAAATGGCGTTGCCATGACGAAGTCAACTTGTCAAAACGTTGGCTCCACCAACACTTCTATATAATAAATTTAGAATCATTTAGTCTATCACGTGTATTTGAGTGAGAGTATTCGAAGTAAAGACTCACATTATAAAAGAGCATCTATAAAAATTTTGTGAGCACGAAGCAGCCGAAAAGTACTTGACATCATTTTAACTACATGCCAAAAGTAAAAGAAGGTGAAACTATGTGGCTGAGCCAACCCAAATTACAGACTTTCAATGAACGCTTTTTCTCGACAGGAGCTTGGCTGCAGGCTTCACCAGTTAAACAAGTGACACCGCACTTCTGTCAGTCCAGTCAAACTTTCAGAGAACTGGGTTAACTCATGTACTCGTGCAAAATCAATACTTGCTCAAATATTGGGTCCAAGTTTTTGTATTCAACAGTTGCCTTTAGGAAACGCTGAGAAATTTTCACGGAACTCGAAATCATCGGGTTGGCACACCGCGGAAAACATATGTTGCCCGATTAAGCCATCTTCGACAAATGCGTAGTTCACTTGTTCGGCGTAGCTATCTGTGGCTTTAATTCTCTGCCCGCCACCACTTGCTGACTTTATCTTTCCCGCAGTTAGCATGCGCGCCAACAGAGCGAGACATCGGAGTGCTATCTAAGTTCAAATATCGCTGAGCGAGGGGCGAGAAGGAGAGGAGGCAAGTGGTACAAACTCAAGTCAACCACTTCCTGAGCTTAGCCTGATTTAAAAACACAAAATATGGAATAACTAAACACATAAACAAAAAGAAAGGTTTCTTACATGGGTATCAATTTTTCTTATTTGTGAAAACTTGTGAAAGCCAAGAAATGCGAACATTCACATCGCCCTCACTCTGTTCAACCGGATCTTAGGATGACCGGCAATCTCTACGAGCATGCACGTTCCTTGAAACCGAAACTAGTGCCGAGTTTCCGGAGCCTGCTGCTGCTGATTGCGCCGAATCTCTAAAGCTTCGGCTGTCGATCAATTGACAAGCGGCGATGCGCATTGGCATGTATCCACGTGTCGTCAAATTTTCCAGACTTATCAATGGTCTTCGCGCAAGCTCTGCGATAATTTCGAGTGTTCGCGTCTTGCGGGCAATCATAATCAAACGATCTACAATGACCGCGAACCTTCTCTAACAATGAGGCGCAGTTGGCGCTGAGCATTCCCGACCCATGCCTTGTAGGCGACAACCGAATCAAAACAAAAGTAATGTAAGACACGCGTGCGGCAGTATGTTGTGTTGGGCTGTGATTTTCATTTTGCCTTCATCATTACTGCTTTGTGGTATAAGGTCTAAGCTGAAGTTGGCGAAGATGAAGTCTATGCTCGTTCGCTTGGTGGTTGTTGCTTGTTTGCAGTCATCTACTGTGCAAGCCAGTCGTTCCCCGTAATTATCATCATCTCTATTCTCATAGTCGTAGCGTACCCTGCATGTGTTGTGCCCCGATGGCAGAAAGAGAACGCGTGCCCAGCACGTGCTTGAGTTTAAACGTCATCAGCATCATCGTGAGCAACACCTATGGTGCACGCCAACGCCACCAACGGACAAACCCTCACCTTAAGGAGCTTTGATGTTTATGCGCACACAAAAAGAAAGCTGAGCCAACTACGCTTCACGGACACTGAAGAAATAGTGAAGCGAGTGGCCTGAAGTTGGGTTGAGTGAAGTGGGTTGACTCGGAAATGAAGGAGGAATGAGAAGAGAAGAGAAGCGTGGCGGTAGCAGTAGTGGGCGTAGTGGTGAGTTGTGGTAGTAGTTTGCAGGAGGAGGGGTGGGCGGAGCATTATATATTCTTTTAGTTTATGCACTTTCTGTGGCCCCGCCGCGGTGGTCTAGTGGCTAAGGTACTCGGCTGCTGACCCGCACGTCGCGGGTTCAAATCCCGGCTGCGGCGGCTGGATTTCCGATGGAGGCGGAAATGTCGAGGCCCGTGTGCTCAGATTTGGGTGCACGTTAAACAACCCCCGGTGGTCAAAATTTCTGGAGCCCTCCACTACGGCGTCTCTCATAATCATATGGTGGTTTTGGGACGTTATACCCCACAAATCAATCAATATGCACTTTCTGTGAGTAAATGCCACTTTAATCTGGAATCTATGACAGCCCTCGCACATAAAAACTTTTACTTAGAATAGCGTCGTGGCTAAAGACTGGTGGGAATAAGGCAACACTTCTGCCTTGCATGGTAAACGCGCCTATAGTTTTTGAGCGTACGGTCTTTCTTATCTGCCTCCACACATGTTGGCCTCGTCAGTCAGCACGCATCATTGCCTGTGTGCGTACCAGTGTGTATTATGTAAGTTGTACCCAAATAGTGTGACTCAGCAGGTTAAAGTTTTCTTTTCCCCCTTGGTTGTGAATGTGAGTGGTGGGTACGATAAAGAGCAGAGAATGGCACGTGCACCTCCAATTCAAAGACTCTTGCCGTGACAGAAATTCCTATTTCATTCATGTACCTTGGCTGTGAGTACCAACGCGCAAACACAAAGACGCCGCGAAAGGCAAGTCGATACAGGGCGCGCAAGGAGCCAGAAAAATAGAGGGGTTGGGCGAAATAGAACAGAGGCATTCTCGAAAACTTTTAGCGCGAACGAGACGAAGCGCAAAGAGCAGGACACAAACACAATAGTTTGTGCAGAACAGAACAGCCCTGTTCTAACACACGAAGTTTATTGAAGCGAATTTCAACCACCTTTCAAATGAGCAACGCTTGCGCATAAATTACCTGCCATCAAAGAACTCACACAGCTTACTTAGTTCACAATACGCAAGACAAACAGACTGTTCGCGTCTCTTTCTTTGTGGGTCGCCTCGTCGAGCTGAACGTTTTCAAGAATTAAACAGTCAGGCAACAATGCGCCTACCACTGTCACGTAGCGTACGCATCTACACGCCCGAAAAGAATGCATTGCATATGCTAAACACAGACTCGCTGTTTTCTGAATCGTTTACAAGTGTACTTTGTATGATAACACGGTACGTGATGCGCAAATTGAAACGTAGTGGCCAACACGTGCCTTGATATAGAAAGAGGGCGTGAGCCGAGAAAGTGGCATTGTGTGTGTACGCACCTGTTTGTGAGCATGAAGTTGCGAAGGAACCGCGTTTGCGAGAGGCTGTCCCTCCCTACTGCGTTTACCTCAAATCTCATTACGACCGAAGGACTGAATCGATGAGTATCGTTAAAGGCGTAAAGATCGGTGCGTGTTGACAGAAGGTGTGTGCGGCCGTGCCGCATTGTTTGTAGTACTCCATAGCGCTTTTGTTATGACGGTAACTAAAACATCGCAGTATGTTACACTTCCGTGCCCAGAGGTGGTGGCCGATTTCGTGCACTCTGAGTGGTGTATACAGTCCTTCATGAAAAGTATAGGCGGCACACTCCTCGAATTGATCACGAGGCGATGAAGCAGCGGAAAGCCTACACGATTAATTTAGCAGCCCTTTCAACGTGTTACGACCACCGAATTTACGCAAACAGGGCAGATATTAGAAATAAATTGTTATTTTCGCGAGGAAAAAGAAATCAAGATTACGTGATTTCTTCCTTACGCGTTCCCCTCAAACGACGGGAAGTTTAAAGGCATCCTCTAATTTCTCTTATTAGTCGACT
Organism: Rhipicephalus microplus; assembly: GCF_043290135.1. Taxonomy (NCBI): domain Eukaryota; kingdom Metazoa; phylum Arthropoda; class Arachnida; order Ixodida; family Ixodidae; genus Rhipicephalus; species Rhipicephalus microplus. The sequence continues at coordinate 74,918,160 of NC_134709.1, read as the reverse complement.
GTATTCAACTTCTTGCCATTTTTCAGCAAGCTAGATCGGCCTACCTGTCACAAAGCTACAATGTCATGCGATGACGCCATTTTTTCATCCCAACTATTGGTGGCTTATGATGTTGTGATAATGCATTTGGCTACCGTCACTACAGCATATTCTGCGTATACACTCGGACGCCGTGTATGGTCACTCCTGTTTCATGTGGTATTTAGGGATTTGGACTCGACCAAAAAAAAGGAAAACTTGGATTTCTCGGCATATCACGCAAATGCAAGACCTGCTTACCAAACAAAACGACCGTCTGCTTCGTGCTCAATGAAAGTTGTTAAATGCGCGTCGACCTCTCCCCCCCCCCTCGTTCATAGAGTCCTTATGAAATACCACAACGTATTCGTTTCATTGACAAACTAGAACATGCATGACTTTATGCCTAAAATGCGGGGTACAATAACAAAGTTCCAAAATGAACAATGCAGTTGAGTTTGTAGCAATATGAAGAAGAAAAAAATACTTTGTTGAATAGTGGCAACGCTATAAGTCCTCCAACATACACTCTACGTAGGTAATATGAGCACCAACTACAAGACAAATTTGTCAAGGTTAGGTGTGTTGGCAAATCTGTGATTGCTATATTGAAGCAGCTTAACAAGACTTTGTCGCAAGCATTCACACAATACATTCGGAAGAATTGATTGATATGTGGGCTGTAACGTCCCTAAACCACCATATTATTATGTGAGATACGCCGTAGTAGAGGGCTCCGGACATTTTGACCACCTGGAGTCTGTCCTATGCGTATATCCGTCTGTCTGTCTATCGCTCACACTAGCGCCACCTGAAGAGTGAGTCATACAACTAGGTGGTTACGAACCAATGACAAAAGGACATGCAAGGCCAGACCCGCAGCTTTCGGAGCTTCGCCTCTAAGGATCGGTAATTTCGACAAGTCTTTCCCCATGGGCACTGTTGAAGAAGTAACGGGCTCGCAATGCGTACTCGGAGCGCACAGAAGAGCCGAAAAGCTGCATCACGTGACGTGCGCAACTAGCCGTGTATCTTATTTGATATTTCTTTCGTACGTCTTGTTTGTGCTAATACATGCATCACCATTGCAGTCTCACGCTGACAGTAAAGTATTTTAGCCAAACGCATTGATTGAACCGTGTTAGAAACTGTTATATATTGCCGGGAATGAGTACTTCCAAATAGCTCGCTAGGTGCATCTCTCTCAGTGGTGGTCTAGTGGCCCTGGTGATGTAAAGTTGACCCGAAGGCCACGGTATCGAATGTCAGCCGCATTTGGATGAAGAACAACTGAAGGCCCGTTTATGTTAAAGAACACTACGTGGTCGAAATTTCCAGAGCTCTCGACTACGGCGTCTCACATCGTCACGTGGTATCGGGGCGTCAAACCCCAACGAATTCATTACTGAATAGAGAGAGATATATATTGTGAGAAGAAAGGCAGGGAGGTAAAGCGGAATACATCATGAAATAGCGGCAGCGGCTGTGGTTGCCTAAGATTTCACCAGACCTAGCAATTTATAGCTTACTACCTTTAGATACACTTGCTGAAAAGCATTCAGAAAAGCTTTCCACAAACCAAATGGTGTCTATATGCTGGGTGCTCGTTAAAAAAGTAGACGTTGAAAGGAAACTTTGAAGCTATGAGCAAATAAAATATTTACCGGTGTCCACACCAGAAGAAGCTTGGGGTGAAAAGCTTGGTAGTGGAGTGTACTTCGTGCATGGTGGTTGAGACGAACAGTCGCTAACTTGCTCAATCATAGCTCTGGCCTCGACGTCTTCCATGCCGCGTTTGAAGCGATGCTCCGCAAAGTTGACGCTAATAAGAAAGCACCGCCTTCAGGGGAGAGCACTCGAGGTGGCCTTCAATAAGTTCCCAAACGCGTGATTGAAGTAAGCGCCGCCTGTAGGGTAACCCAAGTGCGCGGTCACGAAGCGGCCGGCTGTAGTCGGCGCATGCGCTGCGAAAGAAAAGGCCACAGGAATTTGGTCCGTTGTCTGTTTATCTCTCATACGCGTGAGTTAGCTGTGGACAGTTTTTAGTAGTGCGAGGACTGCGGGCAGTTTTACTTGTGCAGAGTGCCATAGAGTGGAACTAGTTCATATGAATTCAATAACAATGTTCACGTTGGTCGCAATTTGTCGTGCTCGAGGGTGTAGATTCTATTCCCGGCCAAGACGGCCGCCTTTTGATAAGGGGGGTGAAATGTAATAAACACTCGTGTATTGCGATGCACGTTAATTAATTCAAACTGGTCAAAATGAACAGCCCCCTCCCACCACGCACACACACACAGCAAGCACGCATGCACACACACACAAACACACTATAACGCACTCGTAATTTTTGCACATGGTTATGGACAGGTACAAATCTGCAACGTTTATTCGAAAATTCATAAATTTCTGCAACTAATGCGAACACGAGTGATAACACTAGAAAGTGCGGTGCCGCTACTGTGTTTTTCTGGGCGCTTTCAATGCAGAAAACATAAATGTTGCAAAAACAATGTCGGTACAATTAAATCCGAAGAGTGCCACGAGCAACGTGGATTGTGTCCTATTTGAGCCACGTCCAATGACAGCCGCCACTAGCTTGATGCCATCACATTGGCGCTTGTTTCTTTTTAGTTGGCTCTCTTCTTCTTTCCCGCGCACTTCTGGTCAAGCACTTAAACACGGGGTTCCAAATATTAAAAATCAACCACGCGAAACATGAGACTGGTACGGTATTGACGGTTCAAGTGAAGAATGATACGAGATACATATGATAGCAGTGCAATCAACACACTTCATACTTGCGTGAAGGGCGAATTCATTTATAGAGGGGACGGTTTTCTCCACAGCAGCGTGCCTCAATATGTGTTTACTCATGAGAGCAGGCATTCTAAATCTTTCCAGTTTTGGGGAACACTAATAGCACTCCCAGTCTTGGGGAACACCGACGGAAGCCCTAATGTTTTTTCTTGAACAGGGAGTGAACAAAAAAGCCGAAAGGGAGGCAAGGGGTTGGGTGATAAATCCGCTCCACGCGCGCAACCACAGAGTTACCACTGCCCACCTTGGGTCGTTTTTTTATGATCAAACTATATATCCGTTAATGCACACCCGTCAGCGAAACCAGTCAGGATGCGCGAGTGGCGACCGCAACAAATAAAACTGATAAAACGTCATCGTCGCGCCGTCGGATGTTGCGCGTCTGGTGTCGAAACATCGCTGCCCACGTGCTTATATTTTCAGCACCCCCAGCTGGTGTCTCGTAGAGGGCTAGAGGATTACATGTAGTTTTATATGGTAGCATTCGCTGTCAATGTCAAAACTGTCGCAAACTCAGTTGGACGGGCCCACGTTGGCGGTTAAGGGCACATCACTGATTTTGCCTTTACCAGACAGATAATACAAAACAGCAAGACCTTCTCAACATATGAGAGTAGTCTGAACATCTGAACAATGCTTTTCAACTCAATACTTCTTCGATTTCAGACCCCTCAGTATTCCAGTGGTGAGGAGATAATAGCGATCTCGATTGCGAAACAACGACGCCATTATAGAGATTTAGAATACTGTATACGCAAAGCTTGCGGGAGTAGCGTCAGCGTTCGTCACTCAACGGGAGCTTGCTGGAATTTAGCCTCCGACGCACGCCCTACTGAAAGGGAAAGTTCTACGTCGCGCTGTTGAAAAGCTTTATATTAGTGCGCACCGGCTGTTCGAACCATAGCTAGTGGGGAGTATGGACAGTTTCGAACTTAATAAAGAACCCTACGACACCACCTGTTCACCACTTTTGATGTTTGCTTGCTCTTGTCAACTGAGGTTGACTAAAAGCAAGCGAAAGCAAAACGCCATAATGTATTTATTGTCAATGCAAGACAGTGTTACAAAGCCGAGTACGAGGAAATGAACGCCTGAACAGAATCTTTTAACATGGTTCTCGCACTGAGAAGACGTAGTAATGAAGGTTGGCTGAGGTCCATACGCTGTCAATGGTATTTGGACTCCCAGGGCAGCCAACGGTGGCGACGATAGTTATGTGCGAAGGTACAAAGCGAAGCATGAAGGCAACAAGAAAGTTAGTCGCTAAAAGATGCAAATACAAAATGCTCCTCAGCAGGGCAGAGCATGCTCGTCTGCACACGCAGGAAGAGCATTCTTTCACAATTTCTTCTGTCACAATTTCACAATTTTTTCTGTCGACGCCATGCGGCTTCGTCGGTAGCGCGGTGCGGTTCGTGAAGTTTCAACGATTGGTGTTGGTGATGCGCCTCTGGGAACTGGAAAGCTGACCAAAGGAGAATTGCCTGAAGAGTCACTTATTGGAGGAACACAACGTACTCAGTCTTCGAAAGGCAGCTGTGTGAATCATGAGGCCCTGTGTACAGGAGATTTGTATGAAGTGTGGTGCGTCAGGGGAAAACGTATGATAAAAAGCACTGCCTTTTTTTAAGTGAGGAGTTCCGTTTTGTTCTGTAATAACTGTCAAGCTGTATAAAAGTTCATGTCTATATTACCTTGGCTGTTCCATGTCGATAAGTTCTGCAGTGAAAAAAAAAGAACAATTCAGGTTCCCCATAATGAACAATCAGTAAAAAACGTTATAGCACACTGAAACAAGTTGAAATATCATGGAAATGTAGAAGTAACTTGCAGCAATTCGCACTACAATAAAACGTTCACACGCACACCTTTGTAGTGGTCTTTATTGAGAATTGGAGATTTCCGTGGTGGCGGCGGCGTATTTAAAATGCACCGTATGAGCCGAAATACGGTCATCTAAAGTGAGGAGGGCACATACCTTTTTGTATGCACTATTTTCGAATAATCAGTGCTCTCTCGATCTCGCTGGTTTGTAATGGGCCATTTCTGCCATGGCAGCCTCCAGTTTTATTGAGGCCGCCTGTCATTAAACACTGCGACAATTCCATTTCCCTTGTATATAAGCGCGTCACCGTCCTTGCTTCAACCTGGCATAAAGAAAGATGTGAAAGTTAGGAGGGGCAGTTGTGAAGTTCTATAGAGAGGAAAAAGGAATAAAGGCAAGGAAAGAAAGAAAAAAAGAAAAAAATAGGAGATGTGCGCACAAGCGAAGGTTCGCTTCCTCATTATGAGTGACGAGGCAAGAGGTCCGAAGTTTTATTAGGTTCTTTTTGTCGAGACCATGGGGCCCTAATTATTCTTTCTTAATAGACTACATATGTGTACACTATAAAGTACTGAATACTTCAGAAAGAACCTGCATTTGCTCAACGAACTCAGAAGGACAGGATCCCAGACTGAAATATTCACACATTTTTACCGATCTTCACCCAGTCAACTAGGGGAAATGACGTGTTTTCGCTGGAGAAAAAAGATTATCGCGATGTCTTTTTATTGAGTTGCTTTTCATACAGACCACTCGGGGCACTCTAAGTGCAGCGACAGCATTACAATAAAAAAATGCGCGCTGCCTGCGAATTCGAATGCTTAGTTTATCTGTGGACGTTGCTTTACGATGGCTCACGCCGGCCAGTGACATACCATTATGTTTATGTACCTGACAGCTGGACAGAATATGAATACACGAATGCAGACAAGGGGTCGACGTCAGTGCGCGGTGGCAGAGGTTTTCGGGCCATCATACTGCGACGGTAAGAGCAACGTTTGATCAGTGAACGAAACGCGGGAAGGAGTGGGCTGATGCGGGAGTGACAACTCTGAAATCATCGTCACAATAGGCGTATCGTGTTGGCGATAGCAAGAAAGCCCAGTGTGCTCGGCAACTAGCTGGAGTGCACTGCCTCAGTAGCATTGAACACCTTTATTTGCCATCATTTCAGCATGCGGTATTTCTCCGCAGCTTTTTAGCTGTCTGAACGTTCCCGGCGTTGGCGCTGTGCTCGTACCTGTAGAATAAAAAGCGCTCGGAGTGGATGATCTCTCTGTTCATGGAGCACGGTTACATATACAGAGCGCAAAATGTTCATATGGAGTAAGGAAATAAAAGACGCTTCCATCATTGCTTGATACGTTACCAAGAAACTTTGCCAATTCACCCGACATGGTTCAGTTCTACTTAGAGTTTACATTTCCGTGGGCACTGATTTGGATACGAGTGTTTTATTGCCTGTCCTTGTTTTTCTGTTAATGATGGTAAAAAGGGCGCAAAAGATGTTGAAAGGTGAACCAAACCCCTATCTGGTTCGCTACCTACCCTCGGGTGTGTGAAAATTATAAACTCAAAAATTCCAATACGTTTGTTTTACCTTTTGCACGAAGCGAAAGTTTGATTGGTTGGCTTGCGAAGTTAATGTCCGGAAAGCAACACAGGCTATGAAGAGCGATGTAGTGGAAGGCGTTTGAGCTCACTGAAGCCCTCTACGGTGGAGTCTCTCATCATCCTATTGTGGTTTTGGCTCGTACAACCCTAGCAATTAATTGGGGTTGCTTTATTTCTGTATTCAGCAGCAGTGCAGTGACTGCCCACAGTTGTGTACAAGGACGTTACACTTTACTGCGTTGTTTGCGTTACTGCAGCAAGAACTCAGCTATAGCATTGCTGCCACCACAATGTCGTGTGAGGAGTTGTTCGGGCAGAGCAATTTAGAACGAACCGGCTCGTGCAATGACAGTGCCAAACGTGTAGAGCTTGTAATCAAGCAATAGAAGACCGCATACCTACGGGGTGGTTGTAATATGTCTTTTACGGGGGTATGCGCTTCTTACTGTGGGTGGTTTTCTCCATAAAAACGTTTTAATGCTTTACAGCCTTGGTAATGCTCGCTCATACAATCACTGGTACTCATTAACTACCCAACGATAAGTCAAAGTCTTTTTGTGAACAACTTTTTTGTTGATATTGTCAACCAAAAAAACAATTTATTATTTGAAATCGTGAATTTGTTGGCTAGTCGGATTCACATTTGGCATAGAAGAGAGAATGCTTGGAAGGAAAGGTATGGTTTCTTAAGTATACTCTTCCTTTCCTTCTAAGCCTTCGCTCTTCTATTCCAAAAACTATTAATTATATATTGAGCAACGTCTGGACACATTGCCATGTTGTATAAAATCAGTTGATTCAATGAGGACTCAACAACAACGTCAACAACAACTCAACAGCCATTTTTCAAAGGGATACCACAAAGTAAAATAAGATACGCCTGTGAATTGCACATCAAGCAGAATTCCATATTTAACATGGGAGGCGACGTACGGTAACACAGAGTGAGATACCCAGAATGAACAGAGGAGGTGCCTGAGACAGGCTGGCCGACATTTGGACAGGATGACCTAATTTTGCCTTTCACAAATATAGGTACTCTTATAGAAAAGTAGATCAGCTTGTCTGAAGCACTTCGTCTGTTCATTTACAACATCCCACACCGAACAAAGTTTCATGAGAGTTCCACAGATTAAATAGAGACTCTGAGTAATATTCTGCTATTTTCGTGTGAAGAGACCAATCACGCATTTCTTTCATTTTCAAAATTGAAGGAACGCCCCTAATAGACGAGAATATTCACACGTATACCAATACTAGTTGGCGTTCGTGGCGTTTCCCTAGGGAAATGATTCTTTTATACTCTACTCACTACAACAATGTGAGAAAAGGCAAAGGGCTAGCTTCTAGTTTGTTTTTTTGTTTTTAAATTATGGGACTCAAAGGCCGAACACTCCAATATGGGAAAAAAATGGCAGCATATCCACGGAAAGAATGATAGAGAGTGGGGCAAAGCATCCGTCCGTCCATTCGCTCTTGCTTCTGTCCATCCAAGCATGCGTCTGTGTGGCCGCCGGTGCATCCATCCATCCGCCCGTCCGTGCGTGAGTATGTTCGTGCGTCTGTCCCTATGTTCGTTCATGTATCCGCCCCTGCGTCCGTTCATGCGTCCATCCATCAATCTGTCTGTGTGCCCGTTCGTACATCTATTCAACACTCCAAGTACCACCATCTCGCATCTTTTCATCATATATTCCCCATATAGAAGCACCGCCATCCAGCGAACATTCCAAGGACTAAACAAGAGGTGGCACACGCACACTTTCTTACGGCTTGTGCTTCGTGTCTACTTCCCATCTTTAACATACTCGAGCTCATGCTATATAGGTAGTTCAGTGTATTCATGGCACTGCGGCCCAACGCTCGCTAAACCTTTCTAAAACCAAGGAAGTTACGCGCAGCGAGTATTACATAGCAACCCTGTCTTGTGAGATAGTGCTCAATAAACATGACGATGGCTACTAAGGGGGAATGAGAGACAGGAGAATTCGGCTTTAAGTTAACGTGCTCGCTGCGCATTTTTTGTTGTTCAACAACGCACAGAAGAAATCTCTCATTGGCACCCCCTTGGAGGTCAAATCGTCAAACTGGTTACACACTACCACGGCGATTACGAGGGATGAACGGGTGCCGCTATAAGGAGCTTCACCCCTAAAAAGCCAATGGCAGATCCCACGTACAGTGAGAATCGATGATATGCGAAGCACAAATGAGAAAGGTTGATTTGTCACTTTCAAACTGCACAACGTTACGAGGTGGAGGTAAATGATGCCGTACATGTCTTTCGCGTCATGATTATCATGTTTGAATTTGTCGTTTACCTTCGTCATCTATTCACGTAACGTGACACCAAATTCAGTATATGTGGAGCTAGCAAAATGGTCGTGAGCACGCTATCAGCCTGGTATGTTGTCATGTTCTTGGATGACACGCTTGTCAGGAATATTAAGTTCTCACCAATCATATATTTTCATCATCGATTGGCGTCACGTAACACCAAATTTGATATATGTATGTGGAGCTAGCAAAACGGAAGCGAGTGCATCATGAAGCGCCCAATATACTCCTATGTAGCGTTGACGGACACTGGGCACAGCGACGCTACGTTAGCAAAACGCGAGCACTCTATAGCCTGACGCCAGATGCGATGGGCGCGACCAACGTCCGTCCACGCAGCCCTACGGCAACTGGCCCGAAAAGCGACATGCTGCATTTCGTGCCGATGCGTTGTCCAGACACCACTGCGTCTCCCCCTTTTCTTACACAACTCAGCTCCATATCAGTCTTCCCTCAGGACCGATACGTGAGGCCAAGGAGATCCGCGTCCTTGGCCTCTTCATACACCACTAACGCAAGGCCGACACCACAATAGCCAAACTTCGCACGGTGGGAGACCAGGCGGGCCGTATGGTCCACCGGGTCTCCAACAAGCGGGGCGGATTACGAAGCAGGGATGCAATGCGGCTTGCCCATGCTTTCGTAACGAGTAGAATACTCTACTCGACTCCCTACTTGCACCTACGCAAACACGAGGATGATCAACTCGAGGTCATCCACCGTAAAGTTATCAAGCGGGCTCTCGACCTCCCTATCACCACGTTCAACCAGAGACTTCTGGCCCTAGGCGTGGTGAATACCTACCGGGAACTTCGAGAAGCCCGCCTCGTTAACCAATACACGCGCCTTGCACAGACCCATTCCGGTCGCCACCTCTTGGACCGAATACACATCAAACACGATTACTATATTGAGGAAAGGGTGAGATTGCCAGAACTTTGGAGACGCGCCCTCCGGGTCCGACCGCTTCCCCGCAACATGTCCAAAAAAAACCACAGTGGTCGCCGCCAGGCGCGCGCGGAAGCGTTGCACCGACACTTTGCTCAAGAGGAACACGTGTGCTACCTGAACGTTGCCGGTCCGCACCATGGGTGGTGGTATACTGCCGCAGTCATACACAACGCAAACACCGTAAACGGGCTCACTTTCAAAGCCTACAGCGCAAAACACGCGGAGGAGAATGCCATCGCTCTGGCTCTCACCTATCCCTCTTCTAAACATATCATCACCGACTCATGAGGGGCCTGTCGGAACTATCAGCTAGGGTGGGCTTCACCGCTTGCTCCGCGCATACTGGAACCAAGCTGCCGATACGTTAATCCAACTCCGCAAAATCTAGTTTGGGCACCCGGTCACCAAGGACTTAGGGGTAACGAAAAGGCCGGTCAGGCCCCCCCGCGCACTCTCTTCCCGGGCTATCTCCCTGTCTTTGGAAGCCTACTCGCAATCAGACAATTCGGCCCTTTCATTCAAAGATATTACCAATTACTACAAGGAGGAGCACCGCCGCTATCCAGACCTTTGTAAGGGACTGCATCGAGCTGACGAGCACCTCCTTTTAAAACTGTTTACCAATATGTACTGTGCCCGGCGGTGCTAAAACATTTCAATTCATCCTTTGATGGCACGTGCCAGTTCTGTGGTGAGGTGGCTGACACCTTTCACATGGTCTGGGCGTGTGAACGCCAGACACGCTACAACACGTATGCGTCAAAGCAATGCAGCGCGGCGCGTGCCTGCGAGTATGAGGCAGGACCGGCCCCCAGCGTGGCAACGCCGTTGTGACACGACGAAATAAACGCCGGCGAGCACGCGCACCTCGTCACGTCAAAATGTATTGACACCTTGACTGTTGCATGTAGTCATGTTCTCACATGAAACGCATCTCACTATTGTCATGTTTGCACCAGTCACATACCTTCGTCATCCATTGACATCACGTAGTACCCAATTTGGCATATGTAAAGCTAGTGAAAAGGCCGCGAGTGCATCATGAGTGTGGCATGTAGTCACGCTGTTACATGACACGCATGTCGTGATTCTAATGTCTGAATGTGTCATTTATATACCTTTGTCGTCTGTTCGCGTCGCGTAATACCGATTTCGGTACATGTGAAGCGAGCGAAACGGCCACGAGCGCTTCATGAGCGTAGCACGTAGTCATGTTGTTACATAACACGCATGTTTACCATGTTTGCACCAGTATCATACCTTCGTCATCCATTCACGTCCCGCGATGCCAAATTCGGTATAAGTGAAGCTAGTAAAATGGCCGCCAGTGCATCATAAGCGTGGCATGTAGTATCGTTGTTAGATGACACGCACCTTAGGATTATTATTTTTGCATCAGTCACATACCTTCGTCATCCATTCACGTACCGTAACACCAAATTTCGTGCTTGTGACGCTAGCGAAACGGTCACGAGTTCATCATGAGCGCGGCATGTATCCATGTTATTACATGACACGCATGTCATACATTTCATGTTAGGGTCTGTCGCTTGTGTTCGCCATGTACTCATGTCATACCATACCAGTTTTACAACAGGCCATGTGAACGATACCACCGCAAGAGCAGCAGGACCATGAAGTGTAAATCGTAACATTTATGACAAACATGTCATTATTTTCATGTTATGACTAGACAAATATGTTCTTCATACAGTCATGTTTTGAGGCCCCGCCGCGGTGGTCTAGTGGCTAAGGTACTCGGCTGCTAACCCGCAGGTCGCGGGTTCGATTCCCGGCTGTGGCGGCTGCATTTCCGATGGAGGCGGAAATGTTGTAGGCCCGTGTACTCAGATTTGGGTGCACGTTAAAAAACCCCAGGTGGTCAAAATTTCCGGAGCCCTCCACTACGGCGTCTCTCATAATCATATAGTGGTTTTGGGACGTTAAACCCAACAAATCAATCAATCAATCAGTCATGTTTTGACATACCCAAGTTTGGTATTGGTACCATTATTGAAATGGCCAGGAGAGCTAATAGTTGTACGCGGCTAGATAGATAGATAGATAGATAGATAGATAGATAGATAGATAGATACGCTCAAAGTCACCGAATTTCGCTTCGCATTTAATAATTTGTGGGGTGAGAACTGGCAGCAACGAGATGGGTGTAATGTTATGCGCACGCTGTGGCGGAGTGGTGGTGAAAACTTTTACCACCACTCCGCCACAGCGTGCGCATAACATAACATTAGTGGAATCAGTGATCGTGAATTCCGAGCTGCATGTAAGTAGCAAAAGGAACTTCACTGCATGAAGACGCATTTCCGCAGAATCTACAGTGAGGCTCCTCTAACAAATGTTCTCATTATTTTTATGCCCAGATAATGCTAACGAGGCGTTTTGCGTGGGGTCGCGAAGGGTGCGAAATACCAGGCTGTCAAATACTAAGCACTGTTGGGTGCTCTGTGAAAGCTTGAGCATGAAGATACCCAGAACTGAGCCTACCGGAAGTCCAGTGGACATTTGATTAAATTGAAGCCAGTATTTGACGAATAAACAAGGTTCGCGTAGGGCCGTTGTAGCCCTACACCCGGCGATACCGACCGAGATGAGAAATGTGCACAATATCAGTTTTGTTTGTTTCGTGGCAGATGGATATATTTCACTGCACGGTCCAGGTTATAATCACGTGCAGTACAGGCACTCGCACTATGAAGGCTCGGTGAAAATTACAGCTTCCATGTGTTTGCGAGCTGTTCTGGCACTTTTCTGGTAAAGGAGAGGCCTTAGCTCTGTCATTAAACATATGCAAAGGGTAGCAAAAACTTGTATTTGGGTTTGTATTTCCGAATTATGCCATGACACAAATATGCGAGAAAAACAAGAAAAACAAACGTGCACACCTACTTACAGATAGAAACGCTTCGTGTTCATTAAGCTAAAAACTTTGTTGTATTTGATATCTAACATGTAGGGATAAAAGATGACGGCTCACAATGACACTATAGAGCACGCTATGCGCATCCGCGTTAATGTGTTTCTCGACACCACTCACGCTATACAAACATGAGTCTGTAAATTGAGAAACGTCTCTCATCATCAAATTCGCGTCTCGTAGCAGAAATGAGCTGCTCAAGTTTGCAAAAAGCTACTAGTATAAGGAAGTAAGAAGCATGAAAATTTTTGATCACACGTTTCCTATACTTTCAGCCTCTTTATGTGGTAATCTACCTCATCGTTTGAAATCATGTGCCTTCCCGTTTAAACATGACAATGCATTGAAATGAAAAAAAAGTTTGTGCGGCATCAAGCGTATTCTATCTCTGTCGATTGCTATCGCGTCTCAACGGAAGCACACGAGACGCAGCTCAGGTCCGCACACAGGCGCATTTTGCGAATCATTGCGAACTCGCATGCGAAATCTCCCAAAGGTCACAGATGTTTAGTTAGATCAACTTCGAGTCTTTTACAGTGGCAGGTATATGCAGCACCTACTCTGAAAATGTGCGGTGGTTAGGCTGCTGCCTGCGCTTCGGTAAAAACCATATATTCTCGGAAAGGAAAAAGTAGGAATTGAAAAAGAGGTTACTGTTGTCACGCAGCCTCCATATGATGTCTACTATTACGCAAACAATTTTCCCCAAGTAATTTGGGTGTCTCATGAATATTCCTGTGGCACCTTGGCGAAGTAAAGCCGTAAATCATGAAGAAGATAAGTCAGGCCATGTTCAATAAATCATTCAATTTATTTACATGGTTTTAGTAATACAGCTAGAGGTCTCAAAGTTTCAAAGGAGCGAACAGAGGGATCTCCTATTGCTAAACGAGTGGGGTAATTACAAAAATACAGGGAAAGATGCGGACATGTGAGCATTTATTAACCAGACTAATTAACAATTACCAAATAATCAATACAGAACGCAATGGTGATACTACAGAAAAAAACATGAAGATAATCAGAAGCAAGTGATAAAACTGAAATGTCAAAGCAAAATAAAAAAGCATAGATGGCAAATTCAACTATTCAGTGGTGTCAGTTTTACAAAAGCATATTGTGACGACGCGAGATTGACGAGCACACGAAGCGCCTCAAACAAATACGATTTATCGATCGCAGGAAACAGACTGCAACGACTTCTTCGTCTTTTACCCTCGGCCAAAGACACTCGCGCTCCTTCGTTGTCCTCACCACTGGCACATACGCGCGTCATTATTCCCCCTTTAAAAAAAACATCGTCCCGATGTTAAACGTTTGAGAAGCAAGGCGAAACCAAAACTGCACAGTTAGTCACTGAAAGTAAGGCTTCATCCGAAGCACGTGGACAATTTCTGGTGAATGTCTGCGCCGTTTTGAACACTGCACGCCGTCCGGAACAACCTCGTAGTTGACGTCACTAATGCGTCGCAGAACCTTGTAGGGTCCGAAGTATCTTCGCAACAGCTTTTCAGAAAGCCCACGCTGACGAACAGGTGTCCAGACCCATACTTTGTCGTCCACGTTGTATATCATGGGTCTGTACCGGAGGTTGTAATACTTGGCATCGTCGTCTTGTTGTTTGGTGATTCGCAACCTGGCAAGTTGTCTGGCTTCTTCTGCTAGCTGGGTAAACTCTTGGGCGTCTGTCTCATTGCCATCATTTTCATGAGGGAGCATTGCGTCTAACGTTGTTGTAACCTCGCGTCCGTAGAGGAGACTAAAGGGTGTGTTCCGAGTGGTCTCTTGATGAGCTGTGTTGTAGGCGAACGTGACGTAGGGCAAAATTATGTCCCAGTTCTTGTGCTCTACATCTACGTACATGCTTATCATGTCAGCCAGGGTCTTGTTGAGGCGTTCGGTGAGCCCGTTGGTCTGGGGATGATACGCCGTTGTCTTCCTGTGAGCTTTACCACTTAGTCGGAAAATGGTGTTCAAAAGCTCGGCCATGAACGCAGTACCTCTGTCGGTGATTACTATTGCGGGGGCACCGTGTCTTAAGACAATGGCTTCGATAAAAAATTGCGCCGCTTCAGCTGCCGTTGCCCGTGGCAGAGCGCCTGTCTCCGCGTATCGGGTCAGGTAATCCGTGGTGACGATTATCCACCTGTTTCTAGTGGCAGACTTTGGGAAGGGGCCCAGAAAATCCATGCCAATTTGTGCAAACGGTGTCGCCGGCACTCGAACAGGCTGCATCAGGCCAGCTGGTTTGATGGATGGTGGCTTGCGGCGCTGGCAATCTAGACATGCCTGCACGTAAGTTTTGACAACTTCGGCAAGTCTTGGCCATTAATAGTTCTGCCTTATCCTCGCCAATGTTCTTGCGTAACCCAAGTGACCAGCGGTAGGTTCGTCGTGACAGGCTTGCAGTACCTCACGGCGAAGCGAAGAAGGAACCACGAGCAAGTAGCTGCTGCCGGTGGGTGAAAAGTTTTTCTTATAAAGAACGTCATTTCGCAAGCAGTACGACGGCAGCCCTCTCGCAAATAACTTCGGAACGCTATTCGCTCGCCCTTGTAGGTAATATATAAGTGGTAGCAGCTCAGCATCGCCACGCTGCTGTTGAGAAAAGGTGGCAGTGTCCACAATTCCGAGAAAGGTCGTGTCGTCATCGTCGTTGTCCGGGGATGCCGTCTCAACAGGAGACCGAGAAAGACAGTCGGCATCGGTGTGTCGTTTTCCCGACTTGTAGGCAACAGTGAAATCAAATTCTTGGAGCCGAAGACTCCATCGTGCAAGGCGGCCAGACGGATCTTTCAAGTTGACTAACCAACAGAGAGAGTGGTGATCGCTGATAACGGTGAATGGGCGGCCGTACAAATAAGGACGAAACTTCAGGACTGCCCATACCATTGCAAGACATTCTTTTTCCGTCGTAGTGTAATTAGCTTCTGCTCGGGACAGCGTCCTGCTGGCATAGGCGATCACGTTTTCATTGTTGTCCTTCGACTGTACGAGCACTGCTCCAAGACCCACATTACTAGCGTCTGTATGAAGTATTGTCGGTGCGTCTTCATCGAAGTGGGTCAGCACGGGGGGTGTTTGCATTCGCTGACGAAGCTCGTGAAATGCCTGCTGTTGGTTTTCGCCCCATCTGAAGGGGGTATCTTCCCGAGTAAGCTGTGTCAATGGCCATGCGATGCGCGAAAAATTAGCAATAAACCGCCGGTAGTAGGCACAGAGACCTAAAAAACGTCGCACTGATTTTTTTGTCTGATGGTGTCGGGAAGCTTGCTACGGCGGCAATGTTATCCGGTCGTGTCGGATCCCTTGGCTGCTCACGACGTGACCGAGGAATCGAAGTTCATGGAAGCTGAAGTGGCACTTTTCTGATTTTAGAGTAAGACCGGCCAAGCGTATTGCTTCAAAAACTGCTTTGAGCCTTCGTAAGTGTTCCTCGAAAGTCGCCAAAAAGACAATCACGTCATCGATGTACACCAAGCAGGTTTACCACTTAAGTCCCGACAGAACCGTGTCCATGAGACGCTGGAATGTTGCTGGCGCCGAACACAAACCGAAAGGAAGAACCTGAAATTCATAAAGTCCGTCGGGCGTAATAAAGGCGGTCTTCTCACGATCTCTCTCATCCACTTCAATTTGCCAGTAGCCGCTTTTCGAGTCCGTAGACGAAAAGTAGCGTGCGTTTCGTAGTCTATCCAATGAATCATCAATACGCGGCAGAGGGTAGACGTCCTTCTTTGTGATCTGATTAAGCTTATGGTAGTCGACGCAGAAACGCAAGCTACCATCCTTCTTTTTGACGAGTACTACAGGTGATGCCCAAGGACTGTTAGACAGCCGAATAACACCATCTTCTAGCATCGTTTTCACCTGTTTTTGAATTACCGCACGCTCTTTTGGGGTGACTCGATAAGGATTTTGCCGGATGGGTCTGGCATCGGAATCCGTGATGATGCGGTGTTTCGTCAGTGCAGTTTGACAGACTCTTGATGTGGATGAGAAGCAGCCGTGAAACTTGTTGATCAGCGTGAGAAGGCGGTCTCGCTCAATGGGAGATAACATTGGACCAACGTCTACAGGTGTCGGTGTAGTGATAGTAGACGCTGCTGCTTCCTCCACTAATAATGACAATCTTCTGTTTGCGAGAGTTCGTCAAAATAGGCAATAGCCGTGCCTTTAACTATGTGTCGGCGTTCTCTGTTGAAATTCGTCAATAGCAGTTCAGCGCATCCGTCAATAACAGTGATGACAGCCCTGGAAACAGAAAGGCCGCTAGTGAATGCGAGCTCCTTGATGTGTTCAGCGACGCCAGTACCATTTCGTAATTTGTCACAGTGCACGGATACGAGAGAACAACTTCGTGGCGGCAGTATGACGTCGTCATCGGCAATACAGAAGTGAGGTGGCTGGTGTTCCTCATCTGTAGCAGTCTCCGAGCTTACAGTGAACGTTACGCTTCTGTCATGGATGTCAATCACAGCCCCGTATTCGCGCAAGAAATCTATTCCCAATATGAGCTGTTTACAGCACTCGTGGAGAATGACGAGGGTGGCGACAAAGGTGGAACCAGCAATGAAGAGTCGGGCCGTGCACTTTCCAACCGGTGTCATCAACTGACCTTCTGCAGTTCTTATATTGGGTCTCTGCCATAGAATTTTCACCTTCCTGAGTCTTTCGGCTAGCTGTAGGCTTAATATAGAAAAGTGGGAGCCAGTGTCCACAAGTGCCGTCACTTGGTGGCCATCAATGTGAACGACGAGGTCAGCGCTGATAACGTCGGTTACGTCGGCAGTTGTCTCATTCGTCTAATTAATCGTTGCTGTCGTCTTCTTCGGTATCGATGGCTTCGAGCTGTCATTTGTCTGCAATGGGGGCTGTTCAGAATTTCGAATATTGGCAACCCCACCCCCCGAGGTCGCTGCGTCTAGTTTCTCCGTCGCCGGATAGGGGACGTGCCCCTGGTGACGTCGGCAAAACTGCGACGATTAGGTGAACTGGGCCGCGCAGGAGATGGAGAACGTGATCTGGGCATTACTGGATTCTGCGGCGGTGTGTTCACATGGGCGTAGCTGTACATGCGTTGATCGTCGTACGCAACGTAATCAGGGTAGCGAGGAAATCTCGAGTACTGAGCGTCGCGATAACGGCAAACTCCGTAGACGTGCCCAGCTTCGCCACAATGAAAGCATACCAGTCGACGGTCAGCGGTACGCCACACATTGGTTTTCCGACGCTGGTAGGTAAGTGGAGACTCACTATTGGGCCACGTTGTGGGGCGACGTTGTGGGGCATGTTGGTTATACGGAATTCGTCTTGTCGGAGGAATCGGTGAGGTTGCGAAAGTGGTCGGTGCTGACAGTGGCTGTGTTTGCAGGCTTGGTGGTGGTTCAGTCATTGGGGTCTGCTGTGCTGAAGGAGCGATGACGGGGCGTCGGACTGCATCAGCATAAGTAAAATGTCGTCGCACACCATTATAGCCGTATGAAGAGAGAGCATGGCGGACCTCATCCCGGACAACATCAGCGACAAAAGACAATGCCGGCGTCGGTTCAGTTGCTGGAATTAAACCAAGCTGCCGAAGCTCCTCCCTCAAAATCTCTCGGATGACTTCCCGCAAAGGCCTGTCGTTGTCGCAGAGGCTCGCCGCAGTCGTGACAGGGCTACTCGCTCCAACGTTGACCGGGTTCTGCTGGCGGTACCGTTGCTGTAGGGCCCGTTCAATAGCTGTGGCTTCTTTCGTGAACTCAGCTACTGTTGTTGGCGGATTTCTCACAAGCCCAGCAAACAGTTGCTCCATCACGCCTCGCATTAGATACCGGAGCTTCCTGTCGTCCGGCATCCCGGGATCCGCCCTGCCGAAAAGACGGGTCATGTCCTCGGCGAACGTAGCGACGCTCTCGTTTGGTTTTTGAATTCGAGCTTCCAAGAGACGTTGCGCATTCTCCTTTCTGTCAAGACTACTGAAGGTGTCAATCAGCTGGTTGCGGAAGTCAACTTACGTAGCCATGCTTCTTTCCCTGTTAATGTACCACGTCTGGGCGTTGTCTTTCAGGTAGAAATACACATTCGCGGGCTTGTCTTCTGGGGTGGCCCACTGGTTGTACTTCGCGCAGCGTTCGAACTGATCCAGCGAGTCTTGTGCATCTTCATAGGTCTCACCATGAAAGCAGTCAGGAATCATGGGATTCTGAAGTGTCATGTGCGATGTAGCTGCAGTGGCCATGGTGGCTGAAGGAGGCAAGCGATTGCTGGCAGTTTCTGGAAAGGGATTGAGCTCGGGAGCTAGGCCTCGCAGACGGCGGCTGGAACGGTGGACTGATCTGCCGACCAGTGGTAGTGATTTAGGGCTTGAATGTCGGATCCGCGAAGGAGTGCCAAGCATGAAGACGTACCCAGCACCTCCACCAGTGTGACGACGCGAGATTGACGAGCACACAAAGCCCCTCAAACGAATACGATTTATCGATCGCAGGAAACAGACTGCAACGACTTGTTCGTCTTTTACCCTCGGCCAAAGACACTCGCGCTCCTTCGTTGTCCTCACCACTGGCACATACGCGCGTCAATATGTTAAATATCAAGCTAGCACAGAGATGCTGAAATGTGTTAACAGTTAATTCCACAATGTAGATTAGTTGATGAATTCATGAACGAAAAAATTCTCGCTGTGTGAGCTGAGAGTATAAATCTTTTGTGATGACTTTATTTCGAACAGCATTGATTTAAAGTAGCCATGCTTGTAATTAGGGTTTGATAAGCTTGCGAAGTAGGTTTGGAGATGATGGCGATTTGGCAGTAGGGGTAATAAGGTATTCGTACTATCAGCTTGTGGCACCCTCTCGTTCTCACCAACTAACGGTATCGGCTTCAGTGCCAAGACCAGGACGCTGCAAGAACGCACGCGATCAGAGGTTGTGTCATCGGCAATTTTTTCCAGGTGTAAGCAGCAACTTCATCTTCGGTGACATGAGTTCTATCGCTCGTCCACTCCCTCAACCCATGCGTAAGTGGGCATCGCTTTCATGCCAATGGCAGCTACGCTTATTTCAGTGGCAGCTAAGATTTGTTAGACAGCACTCATCATGTAGCCAACGCCTGCGTAGAAACTCCGCAAGTCACTTTCGCCTGATGAGTAGAATATGCAAGGGGCAACAGCAAGTATATGGCTTTTATAGATACTTGTAAGGGCTTTAGGATAGACTAATAGCAGACTCTGAGGCATGCCTTGGGGTTCAAAACTTCGTGATTTTTATGGGCGATGAAGCGCTTAAATATGCGGTGTCCTATTATTTTTTGTGGCAATATGGAACGAAACATTTGTACCAGGGACTACACGATTGAGAGAGAGAGAGAGAGAGAAAATTTAATGCGGAAAGGCAGGGAGGTTAACCAGAAAACATATCCGGTTTGCTACCCTGCACTGGGGAAGGGGTAAGGGGAGACAAAAAAAAAGGGGGGAAAGGGAGGAAGAGAAGCACAAACACACACACACACACTCGCACACAGTAGTGTCACAATCGTTCAACGAGGCGGGTCGCTCGCAGAAATTTCATCAGCGCCTTTGTTGCTTTCTGGCGTGAAGCTCGATCTTTCCGACATTCCAGGATTGACTGTTCAGAAAATGATTGGTCGTCGAGGCGAGCAAACACTGCTGAGAGGGACTGTCGCTGAGAGCTGTACTGGGGGCACTGACATAAAATATGTTCAATTGTTTCGTCATTGTCGCAATTGTCGCATGTAGCGTTGTCTCTCATTCCGATGCGGCTGGTAAAAGCGTTCGTGAAAGACACCCCAAGCCACATACGGCAGAGAAGGGTCGTCTCAGATCGGGGTAGGCCAGATGGAATAGTAAGTCGTAGGTATGGGTCCAGGCGGTGAAGACGGGTGTGGAGAAAACCGGGCGTATTCCGCATAGACCTTGCGACATCCTGCGCAAGCGTATTAATCTTTGCTGCTGCGTCGCTTCTTGATAGTGGAATAGGTTCCATCACTCCATTTTCGTGAGCATTCTTAGCTGCATTGTCGGCATGTTCGTTACCGATGATGCCGCAATGGCCTGGTAACCACTGAAAAGATATGTCATGTCCTTCGTCTTTTAGGTGATGGTACAGTTGTCGTATTTCGAGCGCCAATTGGTCTTGAGGTCCACGACGTAGAGCATTTTGTAGACATTGGAGAGCTGGTTTCGAATCAGTAAAAATGCTCCATTTTTGTGGTGTCTCTTGGTCAATCCTGCGGAGTGCGCTGCGGAGTGCCGCGAGCTCCACGGCTGTCGATGTCGTCTAGTGTGACGTTCTGAACTGGATGGTTTCGGCTCTTGCTGGGAAGATCACAGCTCCTGCAGATCCTCCAACAGTTGTCGAGCCATCCGTGTAAAGTTTGACATGATCTTTGTATTCTTCGTGTAGCATGAGTAGAATCATCTGCTTTAAAGCTGGCGCCGAGAGCTCCGCCTTCTTGCGAATCCCCGGCACTGTCAAGCGCAGTTTTGGTCACGATTGAATTCTTAAAAAGACGTGGCCTGTTTTCAGTATGGTCTCTAACTATTTAGCTTTTTAGTATTTTTCATATTTGAGTGCTTTATGTCTCTACGCGAACATCGCTGCACGCAATGAAAAATTGCGAATAATGTGTGCAAATGTCATAGATGTAAAAATGTTGTCCACTTTTTCAGCTTGCACACGAAATATTTCGTAGACTTCAAGGTCACATTTTATCAATATAAATAAACTTAAAATTGGACATAATATTTGGTGATACGGAGATCAGGACTTTTTTTTAAATGATTTTTTCTTGAACCTTGTTGCACGTCTTCCAGGAAGGGGGGGGGGGTGTTTAACGCAACTATATATACATAGCAGTCCACCTAATGTCTCCCATGAACCAAACGATTATACGCCTTATTCAGCTAAATACAACCAGTGTATGATTTAAACAGAAGTAAACTGGGAACGTATGAGGTTCACTAACGGCCAAAGGTGCCGAATGCTAGATTGTTGCAGCATTGTCATAAAAATATAACGGCGTAAATATAAATCCATGGGCCAAACTGGAAGCAAAAGTGTGTGCTGAATAGCAGAGTAATGAAGTCCTGAAGGGAGGTATTCAGCTATACCACCAGTGGCCCACCCGTTTTGCGGAGCGTCAATTCTTAACACGTGGCCGCTGAAGTAGAGGCGCTAACAACACTTAAGCCCCAAGGTAGTGTAGTCGGAGATTGAAGTCATAAAAAAAGTCACAGCTTTTCCGCAAAGGTGAAGCAATGAACGCGATAGTAACAAATTGAATGATCAGGCGCAGAAAGGATAGCAGATCGAAACCTGCACCGCGTTTCTCACGCACAAATGACGCACTAAACGTATTCACAAATATGGATGCACGCGAAGAAGCGTCTCATTTTTTTGCTTCGCTGTGTCTGAGCACCCGCGGCAAAATCCACCCAAGAGTGGCTATGCAATTCCTATCGAAATAAAAACTAAGTTCACATCACTCTACCACTAAAGCTTGAAGCTTAGATGCCACCTACACCGATGAAGCGTGCCGCTCGAGTTCGTGGCACGTTAGGGGGCATCCATCGTGTCGGTGGCCTACGAAAAAAAATACCATCGAGCTTCTACTATCGCCTCCGGCAGTACCATTTGGAGGCACATGAAAGCGTAAATGGCAATTACTGAGCTTCAATGCTCTTGTTGATTGATTGATTTGTGGGGTTTAACGTCCCAAAACCACCATTTGATTATGAGAGACGCCGTAGTGGAGGGCTCCGGAAATTTTGACCACCTGGGGTTCTTTAACGTGCACCCAAATCTGGGTACACGGGCCTACAACATTTCCGCCTCCATCGGAAATGCAGCCGCCGCAGCCGGGAATCGAACCCGCGCCCTGCGGGTCAGCAGCCGAGTACCTTAGCCACTAGACCACCGCGGCGGGGCAATGCTCTTGTTGGTTGAGTAATGATGGCTTTAGTGGAGTTCCTAAGAATGAGCCCCAAAAGCGTATGCGGTCTGTGTCAGTGGAATGTAGTACGGATTCACTTCGATGAATCGATGCGTGAATTGTCTTGCGGGGGATAATATTGCTACATGCATGCATATTGATATTCTAGGGGGCGAGGCGCGTGTGTGCCTGACAAGGAATACGAAGGGTTGTCTCTGCTCGATCGCTGGTCAACTGGTCACGCCAATACCGCTGCTTTCAAATACATCTTATCCACAGCCTCGTCAATACGGCGTCTCTTTTTTTTCCGTAACATATTTGGTGGAGGTGGAACGTTCCGCGTCCTAGCCGATTCGCAGTAGCCGCACCGTTCAGTCTCCGGCCATGGCTACCAATAACGACCCATCAGCGTCTTCATCTGTAGCACCAGCCACTACATACCCGACGATGCTCACCCCCGTGATCCCGGTACATTCTCCGCAAAACCTGGGCTTGACGTTGACTGCTGTCTCCGTATGTACGAGCGTGTTATCCAGACACATCGATGGGACCCTACCATGATGCTCGCCAACGTAATATTTTACTTGGATGGCACCGCGCGTGTTTGGTACGACGCCCATCAGACCGAGCTCACCAGCTGGGATATCTTCAAGGAGCGTCTACGTGACATCTTTTGGAAGCCGTCCTGTCGCCAAAACGGAAGCGCGAAAAGAACTCGCCACTCGTGTGCAGTCCTCAACTGTGAGTCGTATGTCTCGCACATACAGGACGGGTTCGCGTTGGGCTGGAAAGTGGACGAGCAAATGACAGAGAGTAACAAGGTGGGCCACATACTCAAGGGCATCGCGGACGACGCCTTCAACTTGCTCGTGTACACCAACGTCATGACCGTAGATATGATTTAAGAAATGCCGCCGCTTTGAAATGGCCAAAAGCCGCCGTGTTCCGCCTCAGTTTACGCGACTACCAAACACGGTTGTTACATCAACCTGCACCTATCTCGGGGCCGCACCACCCATGCAGGACAGCGGGACACGAACAGTTCGACTGGAGCTTGAGGCGTCAAGTCCGGCACCATTTCTTTCACATCTGCTCGACCATGGCGCCGCAGAAACGCCTCCGGCGGTCTCCGTTATTCAAGCCATCGTAAGGCAGGAAATTGCAAAGCTCGGTTTTCCTGTGGCTTGCTCTGCCTCCCGACCCACCTCCAGACCAATGACAATAAATGCACCCCGCCATGACTTACATTTGATTTCGCGATCCCGCAATTCGGCGGAATGGAGAACTGCAGACGACAGACCGATCTGCTTCCGCTGCCGCCGAGTTGGCCATATTTCCCGCTACTGCCACAGCACTTGGACGCCCTCAAACTGGAGCCCATTTTCCTCTACTCGCCCATACGAGGACTCCCTTCGGTATTCGCCCAGTCTTGTGTATCCTTCTTCCGACGTTCCTAACAGCCGCTCCACCACTCGATCGCCGTCACGTCAACGCTGCCGTTCCCCATCGCCCCAAGCACGCCGCTATCCGTCGCCGGTCAATCATGGATCCTCTCGGACAAAAAAATAGATAATACAGCTCCAGGAGGTAGTGCTGCATCAATTGCGACTGATCCGAATCCTCCGTTGACGCTTTCCTTTAATACGAACTTGATAGATGTGTATGTGGACGGTATTTTTTTGACGGCGTTAGTTGATACCGGAGCTCAAGTGTCCATAATGAGTGCTCATCTGTGTCGCCTGCTCAAAAATGTCCTCACGCCTGCAGCGACTAAAGCACTCCGTGTCGCTGATGGAACTGTGGCCATCACTGGAATGTGTAGCACTCGTGTTAGTATGTCTTGCGGCCATGTCCCCATTTTATTCACGGTGCTTGAATATTGCCCTCACGACCTAATCTTCGGCATGGACTTCCTATCGACGCACTCTGACCTGATTGATTGCGCCACCAGTGCCCTCTGCCTAGAACTTCCTCTTCTCCCGGATTCTCCACCTGAACTCCCGAACAGCCTGTGACTTCTTCTGGATATCACCTCAAGCTCTCACATTCGTAGAATTTGCAACACCCTTACCCGCGCTCGACGGTGATTATATCGTGACGCCGATTCCTGATGTTCTCCTGGCGTGCTGCATTACTGTCCCACACTCCGCCGTAACCATATTTACCTGTTATCAACTTTGATTTCATAAAACAAGTGCTACCTCATGGAATATCGGTCGCCACGCTGCGACCCTTTATTCACAACCACGTCACCTGTTTTGCCGCAGACGTATGTCCCGATCCCCCACGTCACTCGCAGGATGCCACATGCCTCGAGGCAACCTTACGCTCTATGATCGCCCCGGACATCGAACCTGAGAAGTCAGCCATGGTCTGCCGCCTTCTGGCTTCATACCGCGACGTATTCGATATAGACAGCGGTCCACTCGGCCAGACTTCACTCGTCAAGAACCGCATTAACACAGGTGATTCTCATCCCATTCATCGGTGACCATACCAGGTGTCACCTACCAAGCGTAAAGTAATTGAACAAGTCACCAAGATGATAGCCGAAGAAATTATTGAGCCCTCTTCAAGCCCTTTGACGTCTCCTGTTAAAAATAAAGGTGGCACGTGGGGCTTCTGTGTGGATTACTGCCATCTCAACAGAATAATGAAAAAAAGACGTTTTTCCTTTACCCATCATCGATGACGCTCTCGATTGTCTACACGGCGCCCGATACTTTTCTTCAATAGACCTACGTTTCGGCTACTGGCAGATTGCTGTCAATTAAAAAGAACAAGAGAAGACTGCATTTGTAACTACAGACTGCCTATATCAGTTCAAGGTTATGCCGTTTGGGCTATGCAACGCCCTAGCCATGTTCGAGTGAATGATGGACTCTCTGCTAAAAGGGTTCAAATGATCAGCATGTCTTTGTCATCTTGATGATGTCGTTGTATATTCCCCAACATTTGAGACCCACCTTCAGCGTTTGTCAGCTATTCTCGACATATTCCGCACAGCAGGCCGACTCTTCCCGCCAGATGTCTTCAACCACTTGGCATTCCATCAGAACCGCTCTTCAGCGTTGGCTTGGACCTACTTGGCCCTTTCCCCTTGTCTTCCTCGGGTAACAAGTGGATAGCTGTGGCCACCGACTACACCACACGTAATGCCATCACACGAGCTCTTAAGACCAAGCTGCGCCACAGACTTTGCCGACTTCCTCCTTAAGGACGTGATTTTGCAACACGGAGCCCCATGGCAGGTGCTGACAGACCATGGCCGCACCTTTTTGTCGAAGGTCATAGCGGACATCTCACAGTTCTGTCAAACAAGACACAAGCTGACTCCGTCATACCATCCGCAAACCAATGGACTCACGGAGCGTCTAAATTGAGCTCTTACAGACATGCTCGCTAAGTATGTTTCTACCAATCAGACCGACTGGAATCTTGCGTTGCTGTTCGTCATATTTGCCTCTAATTCTTCGCGCCATGACATTGCCGTTTACTCTCCGATTTTTCGGCGGTTTCACCGAGAACCAACGTTGCCTCTAGACACCGTCATACCGTCCCCTGCGGGACCAACCAGTGAATATGCCATGGACGCTATCACTCGGGCCGCTCACGCACGCGAAAGCACCCGTACTCGCCTTCTGACCTCTCAAAAGAAGCAACGGCGTCTGTAGGACCAACAACACCGCGACGTACACTTTCCGCCCGGTTCTTTGGTCCTGCTCTAATCTCCGACCCGCCAAGTTGGCTTGTCAAAAAACTGCTTACTCGCTACACAGGTCCATTCCGAGTCCTTCGTGTGGTTACTCCTGTGACATATGAAATTGGTCCTGCCAACCCGCCACCTTCATGTGCCATACTGGGTACCGATATTGTACATGTTGCGCGCTTGAAGTCCTACCACTCTCCTAGAGACGTTGACATATAGATGCGCCGAGGCGGCGATAATGCCGCCGGGGATTTTGCTACATGCATGCATATTGATAATTTAGGGGGCGACGCGCGTGTGTGCCTCACGAGGAAGACGAAGGGTTGTCTCCGCTCGATCGCTGGTGAACTGATCACGTCATTACAGCTGATTTCGAACACATTAATCTACAGCCTCGTCGATACGGCGTCTCTTCGTTTCCATAACAATATAACCCAGCTGTGTTGCCAGTGAATGACATACCGTGGCCACATTTTTTGTGTATTTTTCGTACCAATGGCGAGGTGTAACCTATCCCGCTGTCAACAAGTGATGCAGCAGCAAATAATAATATTGACATACTTATATACATAATAGGGAGTAACAATGAAGGTGTTTTGAAAATTCTGGGAAGTGGGACTGTATACGTTTGCGTATAAAATCCCATGCGTTTGTGTATACAGTCCATGCGGGTAGTGGGACTGCATACGCTGTTTTGATATGGCAAGTTGCTTTTATCATTTGTTCGCACTATACACTACGACAATACGTTCGCGCATGTTGTCGGATAGTCTATGTGGAACCCGCCTCGCTAAAGTTTTTCAAAAATTTTATACGTGACTTTGCCCGAACTATGTGGTCATTAGGTGCTCCACACTTAGGGCATTAGATGAGCTAAAAGTTAACGACATTCCTAAGGCGCAAGTGTGCATAAATATTTGACAGGTGGTGATACTATACGTTTGTTTTGCCTGTGATGATATCATCACGAAGGTGCTCGAACAACTCAAGGACTTCACTTTGGAACGAGCGCATGCTCAGTATGACAAAGCTGGATATGCTAAATATGTGATTTCGCCCGCGTTGGCATACGACGATGTCAGCATACGATGACCTGCGCCACTAGTGGGCTGCAAACTTAGACGAAGTTACAGATATGCAATAACTTCGCTTTATTGCCAGCCAGACGCGAGCGCTTTTTGTGAGCCTCCGAAACAGGAAACAACCAAAGTGGCACTGTTTGTGTCAGTGAGCACCTTCATGGAGTCAGGTGTAATCTCGTACCGCAGGCCAACAAACAAAAAGGCAACAAATCAGTCACCTTTAGAAAGATTCTCAACCAGAAACACATAAGCTTTGTGGTCGCGAAAAATTGGAAGCGACCGGAGTGCGAAACTAAATTAAGCCGGCACACAACTTTACTAAAATATAAGGATGCAGATCTGTCGGCGCAAGAAAATATGTTAATGTATTTACGTAATAAGGTAGCACATGCAGGGGAAGAAAATTTACTGAAAAAGGAACGTTTTTTTGAATATACAAATGACAAGGGACATGCGTGTACGTCTTCGATCATATTGAGGGTGTTGTTTGATGACGTACGCGTATGTCTACGAGCGTTATAGGGGTAAGAATTGCTTGAGTGATTGTGTTCACTGCCACTCCGCAATGCAGAATTATTTTGCAGACCGTATTAAGAAAACCGTTTGTATTTTTAATATTAGGCAATTTTAGGTCAAATACAGGTAATTATATACTTATAGGGCGTGCCAATTTCTAAAATCTCTCACTTCAAGGACTTGCTTAAGCCAAACTGTTCTTTTTAACCACACCCAAAGTATTATTTCCAAGCAAAGATATCTTTCACGATAATTTATTAACTTGTAAAATTGTTATGTTCTTAAAGTGCGCCCATCAGCGCTTCACTGGGTACTCTAACTTAAAGCTGGATTTGAAAACACATGGTTCTATTTGGTCATGCTTAAGAAGTTGGAGTGTTTCAAGCTTTACGAACAAAGGCATATTTTTATGTTGCAGACTTTAAACATACATTCATCACCAATGCGCCGTATTCAATCAAACTTATGCCCCGCAAGTGGGCTTGTTTATCTTTCATGTACTGTGCTTGAGCCAAGTGTACCGCTTCCTGGACACCGGGAAACGAATTTTGTTTCTCTCTCCAGCTAGTCACTGGTTATAGCGAGAGCCTTCATGAGCACAGTATCGCATAACTGATCTGATTGCGAAAAGGGGAGTGAAAAAAAAGCACCTTCACTTTGTCTGGCTCCATCATCTTTCGTCTTATGATGGGCCATTGCAAGCCGTTGAGAGCGACGAGGCTCAGCACGGGGTACCACATGAAATGACGCAGTTTTATCGACACTTCCATTGCCCTTGAGTAGACGCCTTGAACCGTTTGCACAGCAGGCTTACGACGTCGTTTACGCCGGCTGCTTCGTAGCCGATATTTCCAGTGAGGAGACCACGTAAACGTATCATCCCATACTGAGTACAGACAAGGTGCCCAACAAAGTTTACAAAAGCGCCACACAACGATGACTTTGAACTCTCACGATTCGGTGACATGATTCCAAGAACTCCCGGTTACAAGGTATACAACTGTTGTGTCCGGAGGTTTGTTGATATCGGAGATCTTTCACGACGATCACTGTCTTGAGCACCGGAAATGCTTGTGGTTGCGCTCGCTAGAAGATGGGCCTTTGTTTTATCAGAATAATTTCAGCGTCTTCACCTAACGTCCAAGACGCCATGCAAAAATGAATGTTTGCGACTGACCACGTGGGCTTCTGCGTAATGCCACGAGGATCAGCCATCTCGCTCATTCGACCAGGTTTACAAGCGCATTCTAGGTGAATGCCGGGCTTAATGCTAGCTTGCAGGGCTAATACCATTGTAGATGGCTCGAGAGTGAGAGCTCGACATACATCGGCACCTGTTATTTTGGAATCTCAACAAGCCGCGCAATGAAACAACTCCAATCGTAGAGCGTGAAGCACGCACGCTGGTGCGAGGAAAAAAGCTGAATGCTATGCCGGCCACACGTGGCGTCACGTCATTTTTAGTACGTTTTGCCCTATTTAGTTTTGCGTTAAACTGGTCCTTCTTTTGGTGCACCAGTTTAATGCGAATTCCAAAACATTCATTGAACATTTTTATTTGCCATATTTAATCACTGTTCACCAATATAAGATCTTTGCGTTGCAAGCGTATAACTCAGTTTTTTTTAAGTTCACCACACGAATAGTACAATTGATGTTCTTTTAAAGCATTTAATTGTGTGCCACCTTTAGCACTGTAAGATTGTAATCTTGCTATTCTTCTTTTGCATATATCTGTTTTATATCTCGACTAGCATGTCTAGCGACACACTGCTTTGTTCTTCGTGTGAAAAATGAGAGCGTCCATATTTATATAACAAACAGGAAGAAGTTTGCAATGTCTTCAATCAAGTGGCAAAAAAGGTAACATCATCTAACTTGTCTCTACCTGCACCTATCATGCTCCACAGCCTTATAGAGGGCGCAATACCAAGAGAGCCGAAAACGGCGTGCCACCCATTCATCAGAATTGCCTTATCGTATAGTGAATAGGGTATTCTCTTGAGAGCTCAGAGCCAGGACTAAGCACATCGAAGCTATTTGGCAGGGAATGCAGACTCGCGTGAACATAGGGGCAAGGCGTGTTCGACAGGATATAGCCGCGAAGAAGACCAGACGACCGAGGTGGGGGTAGGCGTTGGCGGTGCGAACCGTGGCCTGCTTTATCTCAAAAACACCTCAGCCAAAGCAGCCTTACACAATTACGTCCGAGCCCCTTCTGGCTTCTTCTCGTACCGCCTGCCTGTTCAGGCGCGATTTCGGTCCTTATCGGAGTGCTTTGTTTGCGGAGCGCATCAGGGTGTATAATATACACCATGAAGACGGCTTATGCAAGCGAGATTCTTGGAATTCATTGCCTACCTCAAAGGTGCGTTGTTTTTACTGTCTTATAAATCTTCCGTTATATCGCGCCGCTGCTCTCGTTTTCCCGTAAACGTTTGGACGCCACGTACCCCATCTGTGTGTTTTCGATTGGCCGATGCCCATACCCTGCTCCATTCGTCTGTGCGGCCTAATTTACAAGCATTGCCACTTTCGAGATAGCGTCGAGCATCAATGCCATTCTGCTTGCATTCATAAACGTGCTGCAAACAAGGGCGCTCGAAATAAAAATTAAACTACGTAAAATGCAGAAGTGACGCTTTGTTTTGCTCTGCCTTAGGAGGTTATTTCTGGGCGCTATCGCCATGGGCTATATAACCGGCGCTGCTTAAAGCGTTCACTGAGCATTATTTTTCTTCTAGAATTTTAGATAAAGACACGGTTAAAAATTCGCATTGCTGCATAAGGCTAATTTCTTTTCTGATAATCGTGTCTGAACCTTTTCCTTTGTTTAAAACAACCTTTTTGTGAACATTAGTATTTGTTTTCCTGTGCTACCACACGTTTAGAATTACATGATTGAAATGACTGATAAAGTACACTTATAAATGTGAAACATTCATGATAAAGCATGAATATCGTAGCTAAAACAACTGCTGTGGACCAACATTTGATATTTTCGATAAACCTCTCCCATATACAGACAATAAAATTTCGGCTATCACTGTTTATATGTGTTCGCGCACGTACTAGAATTTTTTCAGCACCGTGTCACTTTTACCATCCTTCACTGACTACTTCAATATATATTTAGCTCATCTGCTGTTCTATATTACTATATCCTAAACGGCATTCTTAGAGCTTCAATGTGTGGACGCCCCAATCAGGTGTCCCTCGATAACCATGCAGTCAGACATCATCGTTTCAACGGTGAACCATGCAGTCAGCATCAACCCTTTCAACGAGCATGCCCCCTATGGTGTATGATCAGTTTACTCACTTCTCTATCACCAAAGCCGCTTTAGTTTCTGCACCGAGGAGACGATAAATAAGACTCACGAACCACCACAATGCAAAGCTTACATTGTTTCCTGGTATTGAGGACATTGCATGCGCCATCGGCCATACCATACTGAATGCGCCAGTTTTCGTCTGATTACAGAGGCTAAGCAGCATTGGCCTCGGTCAATACTTGGGAGGGTGAGGGCATTGCGCGCCTGCTAACATAACTGACGCATGACACAAAGGTCAGTTGGACGTATTTCTGCTTACATTGCCGTTCGCGCAGAAAACACTGGCATCGAGTTGCAAACTGAAAATGGTGTGGATTGGCTCACGACCAATGCTGCTTTTTTGCTCACAAGTAGAGGCATCGCCGCCGAGACCAGCACCAGAACCGTCGCGAAACGAGCTGTTTAACGCTTTTGTGTCTGCATTGCCGTAGTAATGTTCCATAACTGATAAGTTCATGTGGATTTTCCAGGATAAGTTTTGCATAAATTGTGATGCTGTCCCGTGATATGTAGCATACCGAGAGTTTACTATCATGCTCGTAGATATCACGTTCTTAAGGCATAACATTTTTAAGTGCTGTTTATCGAAGACATAGAGTCGCAATGCCCGGGACACCATAACTCCCATCTGCGCCGTCTTATGGTTCTATTCCCGTTTAAGATGAATGGACGGAAAACAGCAATAACAAATATCGCGGCTTTTACAAATAAGCGAGCTTCACATGACGACTACTAAGCAAAATGGAGCGCTATTTAATTTACGCTACCACACTTACACACGCGTAAGTTTTCGCCATGTTTTCTTCAGATGGTCTGTAAAACTAATAGACTTCGTTAAGACATGCGTCTTTCACATGGTTGCTCAACTTCCTTGCTCGCATACCCGAGTTATTCCTTGAGTGAATTATTATTCTTGTTTTTTTCTTGTTCACATGAGCAGGCGGAGTCACCGAAGCATGCTTTGACATTCAACACGACATTTTTCTCCGCAACTTCTTCAATGATGCTTTTTTTTCATTTTCTTTCTTTCCTGGCGTCACCGTGGCATCATACCCTCTATTAAACTATTGCTTTGCCTTCAAACATTCATCTCACCTTTCGTGTCTCACCTTTCGTGCTTCTTCGATGTTCAATCTGTCATCGCGGCATACATTTTTTTTTCTTTTTGAAATGACAGAGAGGGGTACGGCACTGGTTTTTGCCAATGCGTTCTTGCGGTGAACACGCACTTGCTAGACGACGTTTTCTAATGTTGGCGCCTGTCACGATGTACCGTATCCAAAACCTACGCGTGCATTCCCCG
This sequence comes from Rhipicephalus microplus, assembly GCF_043290135.1. Classification (NCBI taxonomy): domain Eukaryota; kingdom Metazoa; phylum Arthropoda; class Arachnida; order Ixodida; family Ixodidae; genus Rhipicephalus; species Rhipicephalus microplus. Next base: position 74,885,779 of record NC_134709.1, on the reverse strand, counting down.
AGTGCTTTGAGGCGGGATGTTTTCGGTACACATTGTCGTGTTTGCTCTACCCTTGAATTTGTCCTCCCTCAATTCGAACGCTGCGAGTCTCTCCTGAAAATGGAAGTAAAGGAGGGCGAATGCAGAGGAATAAGCTTGTGGAACGGCATTTTGATTCAAGCACAGCCATCATCTTAACATATATAAAAAGTGCAGGTCAGAGAGCCGGTCGTTGGCCGTGTGATTGAAATATATTGGCTGTGGAAAGGGTTGAATACCGCCATATAAAAAAATACCAGAAGGTATAAATGATGACTGGGCGAGATTTCAGTGCAGGAAGCGTTCAATTATAAGTTTTGCCCAGGTTATGTTGTGTGACCTGAAGTGTGGTTTTATGCATGAAAGAGAAACCACAGCCATGCTTCGCCAACGCATAATATTCTCTGCAAATATACGTGGAACCATCTGTGATGCGCAGTTTCGGAGCAGGAATATTGTTACAAGCTGCCACTCTAGCGTCGCCAGCGCGAAGTCGGCGACGGGAATGACAGCAGGTTGGTTCGTTCCGTACGCAAGCAGAGACAGTGAAGAGATCAGAGACGTGAGAAATCAAAACAACTTTACTCTAGTGATATTGCAGCACACGGGATCTAATACAACATTTCAATCCAACTAACAAAATACATCGACACTTGATACAACTAAAGAAATATATAACAGAAACAATAAATCAGCTTACGAGAGAGAACTATTACAAACTACACAAACTAACAAGAATAGGACGACAGAGGAGAAAGTTCGAAGATATAAACAGGTGAAGGCATACGTGTGATGACCGGCAGCGTTGTGTCCCCGACGATCGGATGCGAGAAGTCGAAGAGAGTTCTGGCACGGCTGCGATGTCGGCGGTGTTGCAACGCTGGTGGCTCCGGGAGGCTAGTGCTTGCAGGTGACTTCGAGCAGGTTGAGCCAACTCGAGGCGAAGTCCCGATGTCTACGTTGCAGACGTTATTATCGCGTCACAACTAGACGAACGGCTAAGTTTAGGTGGCCAGCCGATACAGAGCCACACCAAAAACTTCAGAAGAGATGCTTGTTGATCTGTTTCTACACCATCTTGGTCAGCGACTAGTCTGCCTAGCAGGGCAAAATCCTGCGCTTAAATCCCCCTCGTGTCTCCTCGCTGTCTTCCTTGGGGACAAGAGACCTGTACATGGGTCCAATCATGTGTGTTTAATTGATCGAAGCTCCGCTCCAAAAATATTTTGACCCCACCCCTTTTTAATTGGGAGAGGGCCCGCAACTAGCGAGAGTGACAACCTGTCGGGTTGTTGTCATATGGCTTGGCCACTACAGCGTTTCCCACGCTTTTCCCCGTGGGAACGGTCAAACGTTTGGCTCTCAGCCGGTGTGTCTCGTAGTCTAATCCTTGTTCGGTGTATACCACGGCCTTCTACCACCTTGCAGACGCCGCCACAGTTACAAAAGGATGAACTGTTGGCGGCGACGTTCTAAAAAAAGCACCCCATTTTGCACTTCTCGGCTCCCTTTCATGCGCCGCCGTTTCTCACGGTCAGTCGGGGAGTACGGCGCCCGTTAATTGCCGTGACGCGGTGTCGCCAAAAATGGCCGTCCGTGACAAATATGTTACTTATTAGCGTTTCAGCACACCTAAAGACTACGTGTGGGATATGCACTGACTGGTCCTGATTTGAAATCCGATCGAGTGCTTGTACCTTGCAAAAAACTAGTGGCCATACGCAGCTTTTGCTGATGCGCTGGCTCTTGCTTTCAAGAACACACCAGTTATACCTTCTCCGGCAGCCGTAGGGTTCATAACTATGTAGAACTCAACGGTGCTGCAACATTTCTTTTACAGCGGACAATATTATAAAATATTCCGTTTTGCCGTGTCTGACCGTAACTTGTTTTGTGAGAAGGCCACTTGGAAAGGTCGGAAATATTACAGTACTGTATCGGCAGATCATTGCCAGTTTGCTTAAAGAGTGACGGCTTTCAGCTTGAAGCGTCTTTCTTGCTTATTGATTGCTTCATTATTGCCAGACATTTGTGTCGTAAGTGCAAGAATGTTTTTTAACTGCAAATGTTTTCCTAATACTATGGAAAGCCAGCACTAAGCAGCCAGAAATATTCAAAGATGACATCATTCACATTCTTTTCTTTGCTGCTAAGTAACTTGTGTATTCTGTCCATTGTCCATTCTTCAAATACACATTTAAAAGGCAGTTTCCTTTCCAATAGACTTGGCCGTGGTCAATAATTGATTGATTGATTGATTGACATGTGGGGTGTAACACGTCCCAAAACCATGAAATGATTAAGAGAGACGCCGTAGTAGAGGGCTCCGGAAATTTCGACCACCTCGAGTTCTTTACCGTGCATCAAATCTGAGCACACGGGCCTACAACATTTTCGCCTCCATCGGATCAGGCGGGGTCGGATGGTGTCAGACTTGACAAGCGAGAAGAGTTTCAGGGCCGACTCAATGCCCAGCCGCACCATCACTATGTTACAAGGCAGGGGGCAGTATTTATTTAAATGGTTAGATGGTGAAGATCTGCATGGAGGGGGGCAGCAGAAGCAACAACATATACCCTGTCCTCCGCCCCCCCTTTCTTTGTTCCTCTTTGAAGGTACTGTCAGAATTCATTAGAAAGTTTTGTGATTGATATAATCAGATAGAATATTTCCCTCTTTCTACCAACGCCCATTATATGTTTAGTCAAACGAACCACTTTGACATTAACACCACTAAAATGCCTAGAAATGAGAATAAGAACAACTTTACACCAGGTCACCTAGTTCCCGATATCACTTAGGCAGCACCCTTTTTTCAACCCTTTCAAGCATATTGTTAAGGTTAATAAATGCGAAGCATTTCTTAGCAAAATTCGGTGACATTGAGCGTATCTATCTATCTATCTATCTATCTATCTATCTATCTATCTATCTATCTATCTATCTATCTATCTATCTATCTATCTATCTATCCATCTATCTAGCAGCCTGCGACTTTTAGCTCTCCTGGCCATTTCGATAATGACATCAATACCAAACTTGGTAAGGCGTAACAAGACTGTATAAAGAATATATTTGACGAATCATAGCATGAAAATCATGACATGTATGTCATCCATCTCACGATTTACATTTCGTGGTCCTGCAGCTCTGCGGTGGTTTCGCTCACTTGGCATGTTGCAAAGCTGGTATGGTATGACATGATTGCATGGCGAACACAAGTGACAGACCCTAACATGAATATCATAACATGCATGACAAGTAACAACATGACTACATGCCACGCTCATGATTTGCTCGCGGCTGTTTCGCTGGCGCCACATATACCAAATTTGGTATTTACGGTATGTGAATGGATGACGGAGGTGTGTGACTGGTGAAAACATAATAAACATGAGATGCGTGTCATGTAACAAAATGACTACATGCTACGCTCATGATGCGCTCAAGGCTGTTTCGCTACCTTCACATGTACCAAACTCGATATTATGCGACGCCAACGGACGACATAAGTAAATGCCATATCCAAACATGGTAATCATGACATTCGTATCATGTAACAACATGACTTCATGCCACACTTATGATGTGCTCTCGGCCGCTTCGCTAGCTTCACATATGCCAAATTCGGTATTACGTCACCTCAATGGATGACGAAGGTATGTGACTGGTGCAAACATGATAATCATGAGATGCGTGCCATGTGAGAACGTGACTACATGCCGCAGTGAAGGCACCAATACAATTCGACGTGACGTGGTGCGCGTGCTCAACGGCGTTCATTTCTTCGCATCGCGCCAGCGTTGCCACGCCAGGCGCTGGTCCTACCATATACTCGCAGGCGCGCGCCACGCTGCGTTGCTTTGACGCATGCGCATTTCAGCGCGTCGGGCGTCCCTCGGTCACGAAAAGAGGGAGACGCAGTGTTGCCTGGGTAACGAATCGGCGCAAAATGCAGCATGTCGCATTTCGCGCCGGTTGCCATCGGGCCGCGCTGACGGACGCTGGTCACGCCTGGCATCAGACGATAGGGTGCTCGCGTTTTGCTAACTTAGCGTCGCTATTCGCAGCTTGTGCGCATGTCGACACTGCATTGGAGTATATTAGGCCCTTAATGATCCGCTCATGGCCGTTTCGCTAGTCTACATGTACTAAATTTAGTATCACGTGACGTGAATAGAGGACGAAGGTAAACGACACATCCAAACATAGTGATCATGACACGGAAGTGAGGTGCGACATAGTTTACCTCCACCTCGTAACGTAGTGTTGATTTTAAAGTGACACATCAACATTTCTCATCAGTGCTTCGCATATCATCGATTCCCACTCTACGTGGTATCTGCCTTTTTCTTTCCTGAAAACTATACGGGGATGCATGCTATATGTCAAGTGCCGTTGTGAAAACTGGTGTAATCTTTCAGTCTATAGCATTTGTATAATCACCACATCTACCTGGAAGAAGCGACGTGTGTAACATTCGCAAGGTGAGGATTTATCGTATTAGACCACACAACTTGTGTTCAGTTGATATACTTGTCATAATTATTGTCATCACTCATTATATTATGCGTAGCTTTGTCGCAGCCTATGACGCTATGATGAATGAACTGCAGCTGACGACAAGAAGGCCTGATCTAACATGAACTTTGATGCTGCTACGCTGACTGGTGATCTTCGTATAAAACAAATATATTTGGACTCATTCTACCCAACCAGTTCGTTCTCACAATTTACGGCATAAGCTGTGTTTTGCAGTGGTCTCAGCTATGTGAGAAACAAAATATCTGGGAATACTCTTAGGCCTTGTTTTGTGACTGTCCATGTCTGAAAGACAGAGCCAGTGTTCAACCACTCTCTTTTTTAGTGTGCTAGAGTCAGTTAACAAGGGCGTTTTGCAGTCAGAAAGAAAGCTCGAATAAATGAGTGCCGGCGGCTATACAGCACTTTAGATAATGGGGGTCATTTATCAAGGCGCCACCTGGTGGCACGGAACACAATCTTTAGGTGTCGTTGTCGAGCGTGACATGCTCCGCCCATGTCGCCGGCGTTGCTGCCTGCTGCGACCAACTTCTAACCAGACGTGTTCTTTTGTTTTTTTCCTCGCTGAGTATAGCCATGTAAGTTTTGCTGTTTTCGTCATTGTAATCACGCGCGCTCTTTGTGTCAGTAGTATACTATTATAGGGTTGCACTTTTTTGATCCTGGCGTAGAAACTGTGCACTCTTGACGCAAAGCTGCACGATAATGTTACTTCTATGAAATTCCGAGCCACAAGAAGTGACCTATAACATTGATGTCCTGAGATGATGAATGTCCTGAGACGATGTCCACAGATGATGAATGAATCAAATAGCGAAACAGGGCCTTTAGTGAAATCAAAATATTGCTAAACTACATCGCCTCGCCAAACAAGGAAACAACGCCCCCGAGTTGACGTTGTGTTGTTGCCTGAACATTCACCAAGCACAACGCTATTACAAAACTGGAAAATGTTGTAAAAGATACAAGAGCATCACTACTTGCTCGTGTCACTGAAAAACCAAAGATGCCTAATACGATATGATTCCAATAGTTGAGCTGAAAGAATCGAACCTTCTGATAGGTGCACTGAAAAAACTGAAAAAAGTAAGCAAAGCAAAACAATAACGAAGAAAGTTCTTGATTGCACCGATGGATGAGTAAGTAAGTATTCTGTACTTTTTGTTTCAGCAGAACTGCCGAAAAAGGCCCGTGATAAGTGTCAATTCATACTCCACTCTCTTTGCACTGGTGGCGAGATAGATGACTGATGCCAGCAAGGTGAAAATACCAGTGTGCAGTCATCGAATCACCGCCCAGGAAACTTGTATAGCAACGCGATGAAGATTGATGTGCTTTTCAGAAAGAATACTGCATTACATTCCGGCTGTTGTCACAGAACGAGTGCTCAAAAAGGGCGCGCCGCCAAATTCTCGCGATGAAACGCCGGAGTGACGCCGCGAGGTCAAAAGAAAAAAAAAGAAGAAAACAAGCTCCCCGGGCACGGTCCCTCCCTCCTCGGAAGTGTCGATTCGCCGACGAACCTCCTCACCCCACATCTGCGGCCGAGCAAGCACTCGAAATTTCTAAATGGAAAGGGGCGTGGTGTGCCGGGTTGAGTCATCCGTCGCGGACGGCCCTCGTATCGTCTCGACCTTTCCCCCAGCCTTCGCTGCGCATCACGCCGACGAAATGATGAGAACTTTCTGGAATCTCGCACGGAAGGTATTAATTCGAGCAGCCGAGACGAGAGATCAGGAGAAGACGGAAGTTAGCGCCAGAGCGCGTAGGGATTCCGCTGTGTAGTCGGCGAAGGTTTTGCCCGTGGAGACAAAGCAGGAAAAGAAGAGGAATTCCACCTGAGGGGTGACGACTCGAGCTACAGGCAAGAGTGTGTGTCTACCGCTATCGAGCGAAGACGCGTGGAAACATCTGCGTGTGTGAAGCCGACGTGTTTCCGGCGAAGAAGTTTGAAGCTTGCAGAGTGGCCTATTGAAGACGTGAGGTTTCCTGGAAGAGAAACTTCGGCGAGGTTTCCTGGAAGAGAAACTTCGGGGGCTGCGGAACGACAACAACGCGGGACTTTTAGTGAGTGATTCTCGGAAGAGTATCATTCAGACTTTTGTTCCAAGAACTTTGGACTGGATGGGTTTTCTATCTCTTTAGTCTTTAAGTGTCTTGGTTGTTCAATGCATGCGACTGCATTGTAGTGCGTATCGTTGTCTGTGTCCATTGTTTCGAGTGTGGCTGATTGTACTGTGTAGTACGTTGTTTGGTGGGTGGCATATTGTATTCAACTATTGTGGAGTGTGCATACATGTGTATTGTTTTGATATGCCATTATTGAAAATATAATTCTGTTTTGTTTATCAACTCTTGGCTCTACTTGTTCTTTGGGCCACAGCCGGCGTGCGGTGGCGCGCCAAAAAGGACCACTTCTAAATTGTCCACGCTTTCGTGGTGCGGTTCGGGGGGCCGATACTTCGGCCCTTGGAATTAGCCTGGCGATCGCCTTCCTATTTAACGGGACCTGTGTGACAATTATTCTGGCGTCCGCGACTAGGACCGTTTGGTGCACAGTGTGTCCAAAGTAGTGAGAAAGAGCCTCGAGTTGTTGAGAGTGCTATCGAAACGATTTTGTGTGTTGTTCAGTGTTCTCGTTAACGAGTGCAGGATAATGTTCTGATACACTGATTTAGGCAGATACGTTTTTGCGCGGCAAGGTTTTATTTGCGAGACACAATGGATCTCGAAAAGTTAGTCACGCTTGGTGAGAAGATGGGTCTTTCTGGCGCCGAACTACGGAAGTGGGTAAGCCAGAAGGAGAAAGAGGCGGTGGAGAGAGAGAGGTTGGCAGCTGAGAGAGCCAAGGAAGAAAAAGCAACTGAGTTGGAGAGAGAAAGGCTGGCCGCTGAAAGGGCGAGAGAAGAAAGAGAAGCAAAGGAGTGACAGCTGAAAGAAGAAAGAGAGGAAAAGGAGCGACAGCTGAAAGAAGAAAGAGAGCAGCAATTGAAGTTGGAGCTGGAGAGAGAAAAGTTGGCAGCCGAAAGGGTGAGAGAAGAAAGAGAGCAGCAATTGAAGTTGGAGCTGGAGAGAGAAAGACTGGCAGCTGAGAGGGCGAAAGAAGAAAGAGAGGAAAGAGAACGGCAGCGACCGCACGAGATACAACTCGAGCGGCTCCGTTTGAAACACCGAAGTTAAACTCCGGTTCAAGCTAGAGTTGAAAGCAGCGAATGGGAAGACCACGGCTTCCGCTTGAACCCAAGCAAGCTGCTCGGAGCGTTTGATGAAAAGAAGGACGACCTTGACGCGTACCTTCACCGAAATGAGACTATTGCGAGGAGCCAGAACTGGCCCGAAAATCAATGGGCAACTGCTTTGAGTACTTGCTTGAGTGGTGAAGCGCTCAGTGTGTACGGTAGGCTAACGCCGACCGATGCAGTCAACTATGCAAAGTTGAAAACTGCTTTACTGAAGCGATTTAGATTTACTGTGGAAGAATTCCGGGACAGATTTCGGACAGGAAAGCCAGCTGATGGTGAGACGGCTACGCAGTATGCCGCTCGACTTTGCCATTATTTCGACAGATGGATTGAACTTTCAGGGACAGCGCAGGAGTACGATGAGCTTAGAGAGCTCCTAATTAGAGAACAATTTCTTACTAGTTGCCACCCAAGCCTGTCGCTGTACTTGAAAGAGAGGAAAGCTTAGTCACTTGAAGACATGCTTGAATTGGCTGATCAATTCTTGGAAGCGCAAGGTGGAACTAAATTGGCCAGGGTCAAGCAGGAGTGTCCTGAAGATTCGAAGAAATCATCGGCTCCCGAAGAAAAGAAGCGTGCACCGGAGAGCATTCAGCGATGTTTTCTGTGTAACCGAGTGGGTCACCGTGCTGAAAACTGCCGAACTAACTTCACGAGCCCCACGGTTGTAAAATGTTTTAAGTGTGGTCAGACTGGGCACAAAGCAGACGCATGTCGAAACGGAGCGAGTCAAACTCACCAGGTATCCTGTGTGCATGCGGCACCGAAATCCGGTAATAATGCCGTCACAGATGGATTCGTAGAGTTGAAAAATGGGGAGAAAATTCCTATTGTGGGTGCTGTAATGGAAAAACAGCCAACCGGTGTTACGAAGGGAATGCCAACGCTGCCTGGAAAAGTTGCGGGCAAAAAGGTAACGGTGTTAAGAGACACCGGTAGCTCCACGGTTATCGTGCGGAGAAATTTGGTACGGGAAAGTGAGTTGACAGGAAAAACGAAACCAGTTTGCCTAATTGACCGTACGGTTCGGATGCTTCCCGAAGCAAAAATCGAGGTTGAAACCCCGTACTTCAGCGGGAAGGTTACTGCTTTATGCATGACGACCCCGCTGTACGACCTTGTCATCGGAAACATCGACGGGGCGCGAGGACCGAATTATCCGGAATGTTTGGGAGAAGACCCTAAGATAGAGCCCTCGCCAACCCAGCGACCGCGAGATACAGTGGAGGAGCAGCCCGTGACGGATCTCACAAGAGCCCAAGGTGAAGCCGCGGCGCAAGAGACCGCGAATGAGAAGATGATCGTGCTGAATGAGTTCACGTACCGGGCAGCTGGACTTACGTCGGCACGACCTCAACCGACCGACAGTGTAAAGGTGACGGAGTTGGCCAGCCAGGCCAAATGTCGGGACGTGAACAAGCGGGTGAATAACCGGGCAGGATCGGTTGAGCGTCATGACCCGTTAGCAGTGTCGGAAGTGACAACGATGGCTGAGACGCTGCCTCAGATACTGTCGTTGGAAGGGGCTCGCCGGAACAAAACGAGCAAAAACAATAGGAAGAGATCGAGCGAGCACCGCAAGAAAGGACGCAAGTGCAGCTCGAAATACACAGGATAAGTGCTGGGGTCGAACCGGAATGTGTTTGACAGTGCTATATGTTAAGTTAATGTGGTTGTTGTCCTGTGTCACAACTGTATGTCGAGCGAGACAAAATGTTTGTTACGGTGATGTGATGTATAGTACTGTATAGTTGTTTTAATGAGAGAACTTTGTACATTTGTATTATTTGGAATATGTGATGAAGTGTTGCATTCATGTACCTGTGGCTATATTTCACAGGTTGTGGAATTGAATTACAATGTACAATTGTATTGAGTGATCTACTGTGAACGTGAAGTGTCATGAGCGACGAATTGTTTTACAATCTGTCAGAGTGTGTGGTGACTGTTCGTGCTCGTTTGTGTGGTTTTGAATAATATGAGATAATATTCTCAAAGTTGGGAGGCAGTGTCACAGAACGAGCGCTCAAAAAGGGCGCGCCACCTAATTCTCGCGACGAAATGCCGGAGTGACGCCGCGAGGTCAAAAGAAAAAGAAAAAAGTGCCGCCTTATCCACGAAGTGAATGATGATGAGTGGGCGAAGCTCCGGAGCTAAAACCTGGTAAACCGTGAATCCTCTGTACATTTTTCCCACTCGATTTTAATACATCGCTTCCTGTAGCGTACGTCGCCGCACTAAATCGAACGATTGCCTTCAACCAATGACACGCGCCATATGTGACATCATTCCTATTTTATAAGATCTCGCGTCTTTCATCAATTACAAGTACCGCTTTCTAGTTTATAACATCTTGCATCTTTTCATCATCAGCTACAAGTACCACCATCTAGTAAACACTACAAGAACCTAACGAGACGTTGCTACATAGAGAAGACGGTACCGCCATCTAGTGAACACTGCAAGAACTAAACTAGAGGTGGCTACATACAGGGGACGCACAGCCCACGTCCTAAGGAGCTTCGCCCCTAGAAGAAGAAGAAAACAACCTCCCCGGGCACGCTCCCTCTCTCCTCGGAAGTGTAGATTCGCTGACGAACCTCCTCACCCCACATCGGCGGCCGAGCAAACCCTTGAAATTTCTAGATGGAAAGGGGCGTGGTGTGCCGGGTTGAGTCATCCATCGCGCACGGCCCTCGCATCGTCTCGACCTTTCCCCCAGCCTTCGCTGCGCATCGCGCCGACGAAATGATGAGAACTTTCTGGAATCTCGCACGGAAGGTATTTAATCGAGCAGCCGAGACGAGAGATCAGGAGAAGATGGAAGTTAGCGCCAGAGCGCGTAGGGATTCCGCTGTGTAGTCGGCGAAGGTTTTGTCCGCGGAGACAAAGCAGGAGAAGAAGAGGATTTCCACCTGAGAGGTGACGACTCGAGCTGCAGGCAAGAGTGTGTGTCTACGGCTATCCAGCGAAGACGCGTGGCAACAGCTGCGTGTGTGAAGCCGACGTGTTCCCGGCGAAGAAGTTTGAATCTTGGAGAGTGGCCTATTGAAGACGTGAGGTTTCCTGGAAGAGAAACTTTTGCGAGGTTTCCTGGAAGAGAATTTTCGGGGACTGCGGAACGACAACAACGCGGGACTTTGAGTGAGTGATTCTCGGAAGAGTATCATCCAGACTTTTGTTCCAAGAACTTTGGACTGGATAGGTTTTCTATCTCTTTAGTCTTTAAGTGTCTTGGTTATTCAATGCATGCGACTGCATTGTAGTGCGTATCGTTGTCTGTGTCGGTTGTTTCGAGTGTGGCTGATTGTACTGTGTAGTACGTTGTTTGGTGGGTGACATATTGTATTCAACTATTGTGGAGTGTGCATACTTGTGTATTGTTTCGATCTGCCATTATTGAAAATATAATTCTTGGGCACGGTGGCACTTCAGGCATGCAGACGTCTGATAACCCGTTCGTCTTCCTTGTGCAGTTTTTCCTCGGCCTGCTTCTCACCTCCGGTGGGGGCAGCTTGCGATCCGGGGAGAGGACTACGGCGCAGGCCCACAGTCTGGCGTACTACCATGCGCCAACAATCCGGTCCTGCACGTCATCGGAGATGGCGCCTCATCATTCGCCGTTACCCATCCTGATTCTGATGCGCATGATCAGCACCCAGGACCACCCACCAGCTCACCTACGAAAGCTCGTGCAGCGCACTCGACGCTTCTTGGGCACGGTGGCACTTCAGGCACGCGGACGTCTGATAACCCGTTCGTCTTCCTTGTGCAGTTTTTCCTCGGCCTGTTTCTCACCTTCGGTGGGGGCAGCTTGCGATCCGGGGCGAGCACTACGGCGCAGGCCCACAGTCTGGCGTACTACCATGCGCCAACAATCCCGTCCTGCACGTCGTCGGAGATGTCGCCTCATCATTCGCCGTTACCCATCCTGATTCTGACTGCGCATGATCAGCACCCAGGACCATCCACCAGCTAACCTACAAAAGCTCGTGCAGCGCACTCGACGCTTCTTGGGCACAGTGGCACTTCGGGCATGCGGACGTCTGATAACCCGTTCGTCTTCCTTGTGCAGGTGAGGAAGAAATACGGAAAATGTATACGCTCTGACGATCCTTTTTTGTTTGTGCTACCGTGCCCACGGTTTTCTTGTATGCCACGTTGTGTTAGGAGGTTTTTGCGAAAATTACTGCTCTTAGGGGGAGACATCGAGACTAGCCCGGGACCTGCGCAAGACCAAATCGCAAGCGCACTAAAAGAAATCGCCGCGGATAATAAGTTCATCAAGGAAAAGCGTCTTGTCGATATTCATAAAAAGCTAGACGCTTTATCAAGACTCGAAGAGAAGGTTAGTCTCTGTCAGGATGAGCTTGTCAGCATGAAACGTGCATATGAATTGCTCGAAAGGAAGATCGACGACCTAGAAAACAGAAGCAGGCGATCGAACTTAATTGTTTATGGCCTACCTGAAGTTGACAGAGAGACGAGTGAAATTCTTGAACAAGCAGTGAATAAGACTATTGTTCAGGACACCCTCGGCCTTGAACGAGTTTCTATCGAACGAATTCACCGCCTAGGACGAGCGGAACGGAACAAAAATAGACCAGTCATTTTCAAGTTGCTAGATTTTAGACAGAAATCATTGATACTTAAAAGCGGATACAAACTAAAAAACACCAGCTTCTCAATCGGAGAAGACTTTTCGTCTAGAATCCGAGACATCAGGCGAAAGCTATGGAACAGCGCCAAAGAAAATCGAGAAAAGAAGGAGAAGGTGTCGTTAGTGTTTGACAAATTGTTCATTAATAACCAAGCCTTTACCTGGGATGAAGAAAAGAACGACAAGGTTTTCGTCCAAAAAAAGGACGAGGTGCGATCAAGACCGCAAACTCTGCAAGCTCGTCTACACGCAAAATCGAAGCCTTGACTATATTGAATGTTAACGCAAGAAGTGTTCTAAACAAAATAGATGCTCTCGAAAATATTCTACTAGAATACAGTCCTGATATAGTAGGTGTCACTGAAACATGGCTTTCTTCCGAGATATACGATAGTGAAGTTGTTCCTCCAAATTATTACGTTATCCGTAAGGATAGTCGACCTTCTCGTGGCGGGGGCGTCGCTCTACTCATAAAGAACTGCCATTCATATGTATCGCTTCCAGCTGTAATAGATGCTGAGGCAATATTCTGCCAGATTTTTTGCGATAGCACTTCTATATTCGTTGGATGCGTTTATCGAGGTCCGTCATCCGGACACGAATGCATAACTACAGTTCATGACTTCATGCAGCGTCATGTTCGCAATTCTCGTGTCCTGCTTATGGGAGATTTTAATCTCACAGACATTGACTGGACTACGCTAAACCACACATCATCTGCCTCGGACGCTCTTATAAACATAATGTTGAACTTTAGCCTTCAGCAAATCGTGTTATCTCCAACCCGCTTACAGAACACTGCCGAGAGCATATTAGATCTGATACTGATTAGTCAGCACTTCTCCGAAGACCGTGTTCGCACTGACGTAGTTGACGGCATATCAGACCATCACATAGTCATATGCTTGCTGCCGCTTGACTCCAGTATTGCATGTGAGCAGCGTGGATCATCTGTAATTGATTTCAAAAAAGCTGACGATAGCAGCGTATTAACCCATCTCGCACATGAGTTCGAAAACTTTTTGCAGCTAGCTTTTGACGCATCCAGTGATACTAATCTACTTTGGCTAAGTTTCAAATCTACTGTTATGTACTGTGTCACTAACTTCATACCAGAGAAACACAAGAAAGCTCCAGGGAATAATCCTTGGATAACACGTGAGGTTATCCAGGCCAAGCATAGTTTAAAAAGGTTGCGTGTGGCTGCGAAAAACCATAAGTGTAAATCATCCATTCAACAGAAGCTGCAGTGTGCAAAATTAGAGTTTAAGCGAAAAAAGAAAACTGCCAGACAATATTATTTTAGTGTTACACTTCCAAGCTTTATTAAAAGCAATCCAAGCAAATTTTGGAGATACCTTCGCACTAGCAATAATACACATTCGCACACGGATTCAGGGGAAAGAACGGAAAAGGCTAACGAATACAACATTTTTTTCCAATCAGTGTTCACGACTGATAATGGTGTCACACCTCCAGTATTATCCCTCGATTCGCCAAGCATCGATCAGCTAGAAGTCACAGATACAGGAATACTGAACTTGCTTCTTAACTTAGATCCTAAAAAATCGAGTGGTCCAGATGATATTCCTAACGAGTTCCTTAAGAGGTACGCGGAATGGCGTAGCAAGTTTCTTGGGTTAATCTTTCGAAAGTCGCTTACTTCATCCCAGCTGCCAGATGACTGGAAGGTTGCAAAAATAATACCTATTCATAAATCAGGAGAACAGTCATTGGTTTCAAATTACCGGCCGATATCCCTCACTAGCATTTCATGTAAGCTACTGGAGCATATCATTTTCAAACACATAACTGTTTTTCGCGAGAAAATAAAATTTTTGTCTCCTAATCAACACGGATTTCGTAGTGGCCTGTCCACTGTTAAGCAGCTAACGGAGCTAGTTCATGATCTAGCTTCTACCATAAATAATCGTGGCCAAACAGACATAATTTTACTTGATTTCTCTAAGACTTTCGATTGCGTATGTCACAGAAAGTTACTAATTAAACTGAAAAGTGCGATAGAAGAGGGGTTATTGTTTTCTTGGATAGAAAATTTCCTAACAAATCGCTCACAGTTCGTGCAGTATGAAGGTCATATATCAAACATAGTCCCCGTAACTTCTGGGGTCCCTCAAGGTTCCGTCTTGGGACCACTATTATTTTTAATTTTCATAAATGACCTCACGTCAAACATTAACTGTAGTATCAAACTGTTTGCAGATGACTTCATTATTTATAAGGAGGTAACCAGCTACACAGACCACAATAATCTCAATGAATGTCTAACCAAGCTAGCAGATTGGTGCGCTAAGTGGCAAATGTCCATCAATGTGAAAAAATCCGCAGCTATGACGGGAACACGTAAGCAGAATCTATCGCAATTCATCTACACCATTCATGGTTCACCACTGACTAATGTTGTGCAGCATAAGTACTTAGGCATTACATTAACGTCTGACCTGGGATGGGATACACACATAGCTAACGTCACTGCGGCCGCACTGCGTAAACTTTTCTACCTAAAAAGACGACTTAGAATTGCACCAGCGCTGGCAAAACTCTTGGCTTATACCATGTTCGTAAGACCAGTATTAGAATATGCCAACGTAGTTTGGTTTCCTTATACGCTAAGTGGTATTAGTAAATTAGAGGCAGTACAACGCAAAGCCATACGGTTTGTACACAACAAGTTCAAACGTACAGATTCTCCCACTAACCTTCTGGCTTCTTCTGGCATTGAAAAACTAGCTACTAGGGCAAAAGAGGCACGCCTGAGATTCTTGTACCAGTTGTTACATGGCCACTACAAGGTAGATGTGTCTAAGTACGTCACATTTTCACAGTCACGCCCTACTCGTCATAAGCACAAATACAGTCTGCAAGAATATTCCTCAAACAGTGACGTCTTTGGAAAATCGTTTTTCCCACTAACAATACGCGAATGGAATAAACTGAATGCTAATGCTACTAATGCCGACACACTATCCACATTCACCGCAGTGTTAGAAACCATGCGAAATCTACAGTAGTGCTTCAACGCTTCACATACCTCTGCTATTTTCCTCTTTTCTTTTTCTTTTTTGCACGGCGCACTGTAGCAGGCCAGAAGGTACTGGGTTAGGCTTGTGTTTTCGTATCCGTTTTTTTTTTTCAATCCATCGCTCAAATACCTGGCTTGGTATGCGCAAGTCAGCAGTTTCCTGAGTTTCCTGCTAGAAAACTGCGCATATTGTTGATTCGGTCACCATCATTTGTCCTCCTCTCTGATATCATGTGAACCGAAAAATGTGGTGCGTTTCAAGTTGATGTTTCTCGTTTCATTCTCTTTTTTTCCTCGCGCAAATAAAATGTGGAATGGTTTGCCGGATGCGCTTGCTGGTGATGATGGTTGTGCCGATAATAAAGATGCGCTACATATCTACATATTCTTATAACATTGTATAACACATTTTAGTGCGATTATCTTCCTGTTTTTAATTATGCGGATAATTCATTATTCCTTGTCTCTTGTTTTTTTTTTCTTCATGAATGTATACTACTTGCAATGTGCCCTCTGTAATGACTCCAACATTGGAGTCGACAGTATTGCAAATAAATAAATAATTAAATAAATAAAATAAATAAATAATTCTGTTTTGTTTATCAACTCTCGGCTCTGACTTGTTCTTTGGGCCACAGCCGCGTCCGCTGGCGCGCCAAAAAGGACCACTTCTAAATTGTCCACGCTTTCGTGGTGCGTTTAGGGGGGCCGATACTTCGGCCCTTGGAACTAGCCCGGCGATCGCCTCCCTAAATAACGGGACCCGTGACAGCTGCACTCATTTTTCTGTGTGCTAAAAACAACGGGGCTGCCTAAGCGAACACATTGGCAGTATTTTTTAGCATTATTGGCGTGTCGGTCACGCCTTTGTGTTCTACAATGCTGCCAAGACTTTAGTTCTCATTAGTGACATGAGTAAAATATAACGAGATTGATGGTATTGCAAAAAGGGTGGGGGAGGGGCTTCGTGGCCAACTGCAGCAATACCATTTATGCAAAACGTCACATGGACACGCACGCACGCTCAACGCTCTAGGATAACTGGAGCCAGTACGATGGCAGTACAGTAGAAAGCTGTTGTATCATGTGTCATAACGTGAGTTCTCTCTAAATTTCGAAGTAAGCGCGAATAGCGGCCGCTTTTAGGTTCCGCAGTGACCTTATGCCAAGCGGGCATTTATTGACTACGTTCTTAACGCATTTTCAAATTAAGTTTACAACAGCAATCCTTAGAAGCTTGCACACCCAAAAGCTAGCACTATCCGCAATTTCTTACAAGGTCTTACATTTGAAGCACCGTTAGCGAAGACTGACGAAAACTGCAATCTCGAGATGGCAAAGATGATAGAGAATGTTGTGGGGTTGGTCGGAGTCACGTACGAAGACAAAGAATTGATGCGGACGGAGAGACGAAAGAGGAAAGGAAAATGACGCTATGAAAGTGATTCCTTGGAGAATAATGCAAGAGTCGGCGGTGCGCACTCCCGTGGGAAGGTGACGTAGCGGTACAAAAGAATGCGGCAATCCCATCTCTGCTCACTTGGCTGCCTTCCCGAGCTAGGATATGATGTTTTTCTTTTCTGGCATTGCCGCGCGCACGTCTACTCGACGCAAAGCATAGTTGTAGCTGTTGCGTAGGAATTTTCCAGGATGATTCTTGAAACGGAAGTATGAAAACGGTAGCGGTTGAGCTGTGCGCGCAATCAGACCACCTGGTCTAGAGTCTGCCCGATGCTGCAGCAACTGTCGATGAGAAATCACCGTGCCAGTTACGGCGTCTTATTGTAGCGTGAAGACGGAGTAGGGAGGCCTTATCGAGGATACTATTTCTTCGATCATCCCTGCCCCTGAACAGTGGCTGCACGTTCCTCTGTCGTTGCAAATCCTTCCACGTGCTACATCACCATTGAAACACCAATGAAGACGTTTTACTCACTCTCTCTGTCTCTCTCGTTCAGCGTTCATGCTGAAGTTGTGCCATGTGTTGATGCCAGTGTTTATCCTTTAGAAGTAGTCAGCAAAGGGAGATAAAAAAGGTGAAGAAAACCTAAACTTCTTTTTTACTGCGGATACGTTGGTCATTTAAACATTAGCCTACTTGCCTTTTGTTATGCTATATGGTAGTGTGGGTTGAAAAGAGCCTAAATCGCACCCAACTGTTATATCGGTTAACGAAAACAGATACACCGATTCTGATTCTGTTGCGGAGGTTTTCAGCTATCATTTCAGCACCCCTGTGAGTACTAATAGAAACACTCAGTCGAAACTCTCACTGTCAAGTCTTCCACGTACTCCTCAATCATTCTTTTATGTATCCCACGGTAGCAGATGAAGTTAACAATATCATCTCATCATTAACGAATACTGGCCCAGGGCTTGATCAAATCTGCTCTTCTAAAATTAAACTTGTATCAGAAGAACTTTCCCTAATCTTAGCCTATTTAATCAATAAGATTTTTGCGGCTGCTGTGTTTCTCAAAGGCCTTAAAGCAGGGAAAATTATCCCCATCTTTAAGAAAGGTGATCACGAATGCTGTAACAACTATCGCCCAATTTGCATTTTACCTTTCTTTAGTAAAGTCATTGAAAAACTAATTTGCAACCGTTTAATGAAATACCTATCTAAATTCAACATATTTTCACGTGCGTACCGCGAAAAAGACGAAGGCGACAGCGCTTACGCGCATCTGCACGCTTTTATGCAGAACGCAACAACGAGAAAGACGAGAAACTCTGTGGTGAGCGCGGTTATTAAAAAGACCGACCCGCTGCTGTTTTCTCAGCGTCTTCAAATACGACCTCTGTCTTCACGTCGTGACACTGGTGGAGGTGCTGGGGTCTGCAACCTAATGCAACAAAGCGTTGTTCGGGACCGTACACCCCGTCCGGAGCCTCAACATCTTGTTACGACTACAGTACACCGATTCAGTCAGCGCCAACTAGGCCTAAGTCTAGAACACTTGACGGCATCTCCTGTTACCAACATGGCGACCCCTTCAACGTCTGCGAATCTTCCTTCGGCCCAGACGACTCATCCTTACCAGGTAGCTTTTGAGACTCCTCGTGTTCCCGAAGTCTTCCGTGGAGAAACCTATGAAGATGTCGAGGACTGGCTCGACCAGTTCGAGTGGACCGCTGTGGTGAATCGTTAGAGCGTGCAAGAAAAACTTGGCCGTGCCTTCTTCACAATCGAAAATAGTGCTCGCAGATGGTACGAGAACAGGGAGTCTACTTTCCAAACCTGGGACAATTTACGCCAAAAGCTTCTTGAGACGCTCCTGAAAGCGGGCCGATGGGATCTCGCACAACAAATGATTGACGCCCGCGTGCAAAAGCCGAACGAAAGCGTGGCCATGTTCGCTGAGAATATGGCCCGTCTTATTCGCCGTGCTGACCTTGACATGCCCGAGGCAAGGAAAGTTCGTCACCTGATCCGGGGAGTTAAGGAAACGCTTTTCGCCGGCCTTGTACAAAATCCGCCAACAACAGTGGATGAATTCATCAAAGAGGCGACTGTCATTGAGCGGGCACTCCGGCAACGATGCCGCCACTTTGACCGCCGCCTGCCCGACCAAACGCCTGTTGGTGTCGCCACTGTAAACGCTGCCGTTTCCGAAAACTCTTTACGGCAAATGATTAGGCAAATCTTGCGGGAAGAGCTGTGGGCCCTCGGCCTTCCGTCTACCGAGCCCCCAGTTGCTTCTGTTGCGGGAATCGTTCGCCAGGAACTACGACAAGCCTTTCCATCACCGGCGCCACCACGCGAGCCACGTCCACTGACCTATCCTGATGCCGTCCGCCGTCATCCCCCTGCCCCAGAAGAAGCACCCTTTCAGCCACGGCCCGTTACCTTGCCGTCGTGGCAGCGGGAACCTGTGCGGCGACCACCAGTACGTCGGACCGACTTGTGGCGCACTGCTGACCATCGACCCCTTTCTTTTTACTGTGGCGAACCAGGCCACATCTCGCGCTACTGCCGTCATTGAGAAGCCCGGTTTGAAAACTTTTCTCGGTCCGCTTCATTTTATTTTCAAGAACCTCGTGACCATGGTGCTGATCACCTGCCGACCAACCCAGCGTTTTCACCAAGTCGTCGCTGGCGGTCTCCCTCACCTGCACGAGGTCAGAATTCCCCGAATCGCCAAAGATACGCTGACGCCGTCAGAAACCGCTCCCCAAGCCCATGCCAGGGAAACTAACTGCCGCGACCTCCGGGGGCAAGGTTGCCAATCGCCGAGACGCCAAAAAGACCCCCTTGCCTCTACACAAAGACGACGTGACGACGGTGATGACGAAGACAACAACAATCACGAGTACTACTGCCAATGAATTTGTACGTGCCGACCTTAGCGTTATTATAGACGGACGCTACGTAACAGCACTGGTTGACACTGGTGATGACTTCTCTATTATGAGACAAGAGCTCGCCGACCGCCTTAAGAAGGTCAAGACGCCGTGGAGTGGGTCAAGCGTAAGGAGTGCTGGTGGACAGCTAATGACGCCAGCCGGTAAATGCACCGCTCGGCTTGTAATCGGTGATTCGAGCTTCGTCGCCACTTTTGTCATTTTACCGGACTGTTGTAAAGAGTTGATTTTGGGTATGGATTTTCTGCGAGAGTACGGTGCTGTCATAAACATTCCAGAACGTATCGTAACCTTTTCCGGCCATCCTTACGTCGACGCCACCACTGAAGAACAACTGCACCGTTTACGTGTAGCCGATGATGTGATGCTCCTGCCGAGACCTTGCTGCCTTGTGTCGGTGTTATGTGAACGGCCGTGCCGTAATGAGGTGATAGCGGAGCGAATACACACGCTATTGCTTACGCAAGGTGTTTCAATAGCGAGAGGCGTTCTGGCACTAATTGATAGATGGGCAGAAGTGCTCATCACCAACTTCAGCAACCAGCGTCATCACATCCAGAAAGGCACCGCGATTGCCTACTACGACGACGTGGACCAAGCCAGAGACTGCTTCGCTTTGCAGCCGGACGACGCGACCGTCCCAGCCTCGACACCTTTGTCTGTCAACATATCCTCTACCCTGTCACCCTCGGATAAACAGCGCCTACGAGAACTTATAGACCAGTTCAAAAATTGTTTTTCATGCACGTCGAAAGTCAAGCACACACCACTGAACCGGCACCGAATCATCGTTGAAGAAAATACGAGGCCGATCCGTCAAAACTCATACCGTGTGCCTCTGAAAGAACGTGAGGAGATCCAAAAGCAAGTTCAGAAGATGCTCCAGGATGACGTAATACAGCCTTACAAATGTCCCTGGGCATCCCCCGTGATATTGGTTCAAAAAAGACGGCAGCTTGCGTTTCTGTATAGATTACTGCAAGTTAAACCAAGTAACGAAGAAAGACGTCTACCCACTGCCACGCATAGATGACTCTCTTGATCGGCTGTGGCATGCACGCTATTTCTTATCAATGGACCTGCGAAGTGGCTATTGGCAAATAGAGGTCGACGAGAGAGACCACGAGAAAACTGCTTTCGTGACGCCCGATGGTCTTTATGAATTAAAAGGGCTTCCATTTGGGTTATGCTCGGCGTCAGCCACTTTTCAGCGTTTAATGGACACGGTGCTATCAGGACTGAAGTGGCAGACATGTTTGGTCTATCTAGACGACGTTATCGTCTTCTCAGCTATATTCGAAGAACACCTAAGTCAATCATTCACAGTTCTACAAGCTATACGTTCGGCTGGCCTGTCTTTAAAACCAGAGAAGTGCCATTTCGGTTTCAGCGAACTTTGCTTCTTAGGCCACGTGGTCAGCCACGAAGGTGTTCGACCTGACCCGGGCAAAATCGAGGCTGTCGCAAAGTTTCCCGCACCGCATGACAAAAAAGCAGTGAGACGCTTCTTAGGCCTGTGCGCTTACTACCGACGATTTATCGCCAACTTTTCATTCATTGCGGCGCCTTTGACGCGGCTCACACGAGAGGATGTTCCTTTTCTTTGGAGGGAAAAGGAAGAAACAGCATTCAACGAATTACGCCAGCGCCTCCAAACACCTCCCGTTCTTGCGCACTTTGACCAGGAAGCGCCAACAGCTCTTCCCACCGACGCAAGCAATGTAGGCCTGGGTGCCGTACTGATACAATGGCAATATAATTCCGAGAAAGTGCTAGCCTATGCCAGCAGAGCTCTCTCTCTCGCACGAAAGAGAACTACTCGACTACCGAGAAAGAGTGCGTCGCCGTGGTTTGGGCGGTTCTCAAATTTCGACCGTATCTGTTCGGCCGCTCATTCAAGGTCGTTAGTGATCACCACTCGCATTGCTGGCTCACTAACATGAAAGAACCATTGGGCCGTTTAGCACGCTGGAGCCTTCGGCTTCAGGAGTTTGATATGAATATTGTTTATAAATCAGGGAAGAAGCACACCGACGCAGACTGTCTCTCGCGGTCACCCGTCGAGCCTGCCGATATTAATGACGAGTCTATCGACGCCGCATTCTTGGGAGTCATCAATGTGGCCACTATTTCACAAGAGCAGCGCAGTGACCCCGACCTGCTTCCGCTTATTGACTTCTTAGAAGGACGACGTGAAGACGTCCCGCGAGGTTTTGCGGAAGGAGTGCCATCTTTTTGCTTAAGGAACGACGTCCTATACAAGAAAAACTTTTCTCTACTGGCTGCCCATACTTGCTCGTCGTCCCTGCATCACTGCGGAAAGAAATTCTGGAAGCCTCCCATGACGAAGTCACCTCCGGTCATCTCGGTTAGACTCGAACATTGTCCCGTCTGCAGAACAGTTACTACTGGCCGAACCTACCTGCTGCTGGGGAACATCACCTCCAAACATGTGCCGACTGTCAAAGACGCAAGCACCACCCGACAGACCGACAGGCTTATTACATTCCGTCCAAGTACCAGCAAAGCCATTCGCCCAAATCGGAATGGATTTCCTGGGCCCATTCCCAACTTCTACCACATGGAACAGATGGATCATTATCGCTACCGATTACTTGTCTCGCTACGCAGAAACTAAAGCTATGCCTAGGGTGACAGCAGCAGAAGCGGCTCATTTCTTCATAGAAAACGTCGTCCTTCGGCACGGTGCTCCAACAGTTCTCATCACGGATAGAGGAACTGCGTTCATGGCAGAACTATTGGAGTCGTTTCTCAGACTCAGCGGTACAGCTCACCGGAGAACAACGGCGTACCACCCACAAACGAACGGACTAACAGAGCGGCTTAATAAGAACCTCGAAGACGTGCTCTGCATGTATGTCGACACAGAACAGAATAACTGGGACGAAACCTTGCCTTGTGTGATCTTCGCCTATAATACTGCCCGGCAGGAAACTACCGGAATGACGCCGTTTAGTGTAATACACGGGCGTGAAGTCACTACAACGTTGGACGCTATGCTGCCGCACGAGTGTGACGACACTCACGTTGACGCCGAAGAACTAGGTCAGCGCGCCGAAGAAGCCCGACAGCTAGCCCGCGTGCGTATTTGTCACCAGCAACACAAAGATGCGAAACGATACGACCTACGACATAAATTGGTAACCTACAAACCAGGCGACAAGGTATGGGTGTAGATCCCAATACGTCGACGCGGACTTTCAGAGAAGCTATTACGACGATGCTTCGGCCTATATCGAGTCACCCGACGATTCAATATTATCCACTACGAAGTTATTCCCGACGGCGACTGCAGTTCCAGTCGCCAAAACCGCTCGCCTGAGATCGTGCATCTCATCCGGATGAAACCCTACTTGTCAGGCTAACTCTCGTTTGTCCAGTGGGTGCCGGTGCATATGTGCGTTCTATAAGTAGAGCGCCGTGGCTGCGCATCGAGACGATGCTATTTTTGGAGTGAGGCAAATGTCACGTGCGTACCGCGAAAAAAACGAAGGCGACAGCGCATGCGCGCATCTGCACGCTTTTATGCAGAACACAAAAACGAGAAAGACGACAAACTCTCTGGTGCGCGCGGTTAATAAAAAGACCGACCCGATGCTGTTTTCTCAGCGTCTTCAAATACGACCTTTGTCTTCACGTCGCGACAATATTGTTTGATCACCAATTTGGCGTTCGTCCAGGTCTTTCGACTGAAGTTGCACTAATAACTTTCACTGACAGGGTTAAATTGACAATTGATGAAGGTCCTCTTTTTGGAGCGTTGTTTATTGATTTTACTAAAGCTTTCGATACAATTAACCACGCCATCCTATTTCATAAGCTTGACTGTTACGGCATATCTGGACCACCCCTTCAACTCTTTAAAAGCTATCTTGGGGATCGGACGCAGGTTGTTTAGATAAACGAGAGTTTTTCATCTCCAAAAACCACTAACATTGGCGTTCCTCAAGGGTCAATCCTGGGGCCGCTCCTGTTCTTTTTTATTTATAAATGACTTACCACTTCGTCTGAATCACACTAATGCTCTTCTCTACGCTGATGACACTACTATTTTTACCGCACACAAGGATCCACTCATGCTACAACAATCACTAAACGTCGACTTAAATAACGTTCATTCATGGTGTGTATCGAATCTATTATCATCGATCCATCAATGACTAATTTCATGGTATTCCCTTCCCCGCAGTTGTTTCGAAACATCGCTTCAATAGCAGTGACGCTTGATGAACTCTTCATTCATGCATGTTCATCTACTAAATTTCTTGGTGTGGTATTAGATAACTATTTGAAATTGAGTGAGCATGAGCAGGACTTAATTCAAAAGGTGTCTTTCGGTATTCACGTGATAATCAAAACACGACCTTACTTCTCCACTGAAATTCTTTTATCTTTATATTACGCATTCATTCATAGTCACCTGTCATACTGCGTATCATCATGGGGAAATACATATTGGTCAAATGTAAATCATCTAGAACGATTACAGAAGCAAGCTTGGAGACTCATTACTTTCAAACCATTTTCATCACCATCAGCCCCCCTTTTCAGCAACATGAACATTTTACCTCTGCATAAACTCTACAGCTACAAAATTCTAATGATCATGACTCGTACCTAAAGTAATGAATTACACATTTCCAGTTTCTCGGGAGTTACTCTTGTAAATACTAACAACACGAGGTTTTCAGCTAACCGTAATCTACTTCTACCTAAATTACGTACCAACTATGGTGAAATGACGGCAAGATTTTCATGCATAACGCTGTAGAACAAGCTGCCTGTTGATCTCAAATGATGGTCAATGTACTCCTTTAGTAAGCGCTTGAAGGTATTATTGTTAAATGATTTATGACTTGAATGTTTTCTTTTGGATTTCTTTGTTTCAAGCAAATTGTCACTATTGCTCATATGGCCTTACGTTTTTGCACTATTTTCTTTTAAATATTGCTGCGATTTCGTCGCTGTTTGCTGACTAAAAAGCTAAACCTCTTTTTAGTTTTTGTTAGGAGGTCCCCCTGACAGGGTTTACTTTGGGACCTCCAATTGTTCATTCGACATGCAAAAAATGTATTCATAAAAAATGTTTATATTTTCAATAAACAACAAACAAACAAACAACGGGTCAAAACGCCACATTTATTTTGCCGGCCTCTATGGCTAATACTAAAACTGTGTCTGTTTGTTTCTTTTTTATAGTGATAAGTGCTGGTATACTTGTATACCTTTTCATTTGAAAATGTCGACGATTTCTCGCAGCGTTCACGCGGGAAAACTTACGTGGCTGGTGTCAGTGCTCTCGTGGCCCGTGAAAAAGGGGCGAAATCCTGCTCGGCCGAATTTTCAAAACAGTGCAT
This sequence comes from Rhipicephalus microplus, assembly GCF_043290135.1. Classification (NCBI taxonomy): domain Eukaryota; kingdom Metazoa; phylum Arthropoda; class Arachnida; order Ixodida; family Ixodidae; genus Rhipicephalus; species Rhipicephalus microplus. The sequence goes on along the minus strand of NC_134709.1, from coordinate 74,860,531 downwards.
GAAGTTACCGCCGCATCATTTCACCAAAGTAAATAGTTACTTGTTCATTTATACAACGGGTAAAATAACGCCAAACGTTTAGTTCTTTTCGTTCCCGGGGACAAAGTGGAACTTTTTTATTTAATTCAGGGATATGAGAGAGAGAAAACGCGACAAAAAACATGCCGCGGTGCTTAGGGAGTGTGTTATTATTTGAACCAATAACCTACACTCATTATATATTATATTTTTTTGTTTGAGATGGTTTGTACATACAAGAGGTTGTAATATAGGGCTTTCTGGGGGGAAAACGACAGCAAAAAACGCTGATTGCAATTTAGAACATCACTCATTCTATTCGCGCTGCATTGAGGTTTTTCTGGGTTCCCAAGGATGCTCTCAAGAGACGTATAAAAAATGGCGGAATCTTCAAGTCAAGTCGTTTGCAAACACGTATTTGAATCGAGTTCTAACAGCGTTTCTACAATAACAACGTTGGAAAGAAATACAAGCGATAAAAAATATGAACATCACACATTTTTCAAAATAATTCCCTCATTATGCCCTAAGGACGAAGTTAAAAGGTATGACACACCTGATTAGTTCTGCATGAAAATGGAAAAGGAAGGTGAAGAAGATACGTCCAAACATATCTAGCCTCTAGTTATTGAATGGTCCAATGAGATGCAAGTGTTCAATAAAAGACCACATTAGCACAAAGACACACTGGCAGGTGTTTGATCTGCAAGGAGTTTCGAAGACACACGGCCCCGGATTCTGTCTAGATTCAGTGCGGGAAGTCCAGAACCAGACTTCTTAAGAACGCGTAAGAGCCCACAGAGTGAATATCATCGATTGCTTGCTGCTGCAAAAACTGAAGGAATGAATCTTTTCCCACTGTATCGTCTTGCCCCACGCAGCGTCTTGTTTTGCCCTGCAGGTTGGAGCGAAATGCGACATCAGGAGCATGATTTAATCATATAAACAAGAATGTTTCGAACCATGTCAATGAGTAGATAGCACACACCTTTTAATTGAAAGTAAACTTTCTGCTTTGTTGTTTATTGTGAGGAGTGAAATAAAAATAAATATTCAAGATTTTAAAACTTATGTTGCATTTTACCACACTCATTCTAGTTGTTGTAAACTTTTCATTCCTTCTCGCGCAAAACAGCCCGAGGCTTTTTTTTGTCTACTAGCATTGATCGCAGGTATAACGGTTCACCAGCAATTTAATTTTGCCTTTCGCACATATGGGTACGTTGGATTTGAAGCCCGCTCTGTGTGACAGCCACCAAAGCACAAAAAAAATGCGACGAACGTACAAGTTAGCGTGTACATGCGGGTGGCAATGATGACATCACCATATAATCAACGTGAGAATAACATAGAATAACCCAACTAAAGCCTAGTAAAAAACCTAGAAGCAACCCAATTAGCGTCGGAATACTCCAGTTTTATTGTTTTAACGCTTGCGCATTTATGTGAAGGCTTTACGAAATATTTAAGTGCCCATTTTATGTAGCCTGTTCTGCTTTGTTGGGTTTATGCGGCACGTAGTCTGAGGCACGTACTTAAAGTGCGAGCTTTTGAAAAGAAGGCGCTCACTCCCTTTTTTGAGAATTACGATCTCTGCAGATAATGGCTGCCGGATATCTTGAACACTATTCATACTTTTTGAATAGTGTCACTCACACGCTATCAGCAGAGTCCACACTCCACATCCAACAGCTACATTTCCTTGTTTTCTTTCTCAAGTGCCAGTTTACCCTTTTGAGAACTGCAGCAGCAGAGGCTCCGTTTCGACCGAACCTTTCTTTTTTTTCTTGTTTAAGAAACCAGAGGTCTCGATTGTGTGTGGCGATTCACCGAGAGCGTCAAAAAGCGGGGAAGGAAAAAAACAAACAATCGTGGTCAGTTTTGGTGTTTTTGTTTCGTGTTTTTTTTCTGCATCCTTGCTTCAGCACGTATATCGCGCCTACATGCGTTTGTTAGAACAAAATATTCTAGGGGATAGGAAAAGTGGGGTGTAAAGTGGTATAATATGCCACTAAAAACGAAAAAATTACTTTGAATTTCTTTGATTAGGAATAGGCTACTTGCGTCCTTTACCACGAGTTTTAATTGTTTAGTTACTTTTAGAAGGACTGCTGGACGGAGTCAAATGCAGGAGAAATTGTCCTCTTGTTTAAAAAAAAGGTTTCAAGCCCCTCATGCATTATCAGAGTGCCAACGGAGGGAAGGCTACATGTACGCATTGGGACAACCTAGATTTCTTTTCTCTAAGAAGTGCTGGTGATTGGCTAGAACCGCACATAGCAGAGTCTTTCCTCGAGCACCGAACCTTAATTGTTTCTTTTCTTCTGACAGATGGGATTGATTTTGATTTCTAGTTGGTTCGCCGACACGCTGTTTTGTGCCGTTGCTTACGTCTTCTATTTTGTTTTGAACCTGTTATCACTAGGCCTACAACAGCAAGTGTGGAAAGGTTATAAGCGCCCGATTAGTTTTTTTCAACGAGTCAAGAAAAGGTATACCAAGTCGGACCACTGTAACCTCAACAACAATGTAAGGAATTTGAATATGTTTATATTCAACATTTTTCAGTTTATTAAATAACTAGTGGACAATAGCTTTCAGAATATGCTGCATATAAGTACTAGATGTTTTTAAATATAACGACTGCTTTCGTGCAAGCATCACTGCAAGAAATACTTTCCTCTTCCAGTAAAAGTTTTTTTGCGTCAAAGGCAGCAAGTTTTTTTTAAACAAAGTAGCATGCGCAAGTTCAGGAACTCCAACCGAGACTTCGTTATGTCTTATAAGGTGTTAGAACCGCGACTGCAGTCTACTGCCTTGTATGCTTCCTTTCTCTTTTTTACTTGTAGATAATTTATTGTTAATGCATCCTTTAGCATCCACTTTTCTTTGAAATATCGATGCTAAAGCAGTCCCCTCGGGTCGTGCTCACATATTTTAGCTTTCGTGAGAGGCCCGGACCCCTGACGCTTGAAAGCCTCTATCGTACTCCTCGGAGTGGCGGGAAATGAGCAATAGGAGAAGGAGGATGCCTTCCCGCAATAGTGTATAAGGGCGGACGGAGGGCATCCATTCATCCCCGGGCACTTGTTGTAAATGACTTCGGGGTTCATATCGAAGACTTACTCGAGTCCTCGTTAGCAGATCTCGATCTTGAGTGCCTGTCTTTCTGCTGCACGTTAACGTTTTATGTGATGTCCTTCTCTGTCATATTTCTGACAGACAGACAGACAGACAGACGGACGGACAGACAGACAGACAGACAGACAGACAGACAGACAGACAGACAGACAGACAGAGAGACAGACAGACAGAAAGACAGACAGACAGACAGGACAGACAGACAGACGGACGGACGGACGGACGGACGGACGGACGGACAGACAGACAGACAGACAGACAGGTGGATGAGCAAACAGACGGACACACACACAGAGAGACAGACAGACAGACAGACGGACGGATAGATAGACGGATAGATAGATAGATTGATTGATAGATAGATAGATAGATAGATAGACAAATAGATAGATAGATCGATAGATAGATATATAGATAGATAGATAGATAGATAGATAGCAGCGGAATAGGACCATCAAATTGACTTTTTCAAGGCGTCAGCACGGTGTTCAAGACTACCCCGAAATGCAATATGAACCGTTTCAACCGGAAATAAGATCTTTACAAAAGCCGGCACCACCAGTTCACAGGGAGCTTTTACTTGTTTTTTTTTAAATTAATTTTTGCAGTAATACACCTCCTGAGCCTTGCCAGATATATTTGGAGGTAGTGTCGGGATCGTGCATGCTTTCGAGAAAGTTTTATCCATAATGCATTGCGGGAGGGGTAATTTCAACGTCGCTTTGATGTAGGGCTGCAATAATGTCATATGCAGTATTCCGACATCCTGTATGCTCTATTCTCACCAAATAATTCTTATTTGCTTGTTCGTTTTTCGGGACCTGTGCATCAAGAGCACTTGCAACCTGATACTTCTACTGTGAACTTCCGAGAGTGGATTACGCGTGCGTGGATAGTTTAGCCGCATGTGCACTATCACTGCGCCTTAGCGGAACACACTCCGGCGGCGTACGTTATAGGGTGTACACGCTAGCGTAGGTCCCGTATCCGGCCTCATACAGCTCAGCTTCCCTCTGAGTAATCTTGCAGTTCTGACCTTCAACAAAATGTTTGAAGCTGCATGGATTCATGTTTCTTTCTTTCAATTAAAATCATTCATGTGGTTGTGTGTTTCATTTGTCATTGAGTTTGCACTGCTTTATGTGAGTGTGGGTCTCTAGTTCTCTATGTACTGATTCAGCAAGCTCCACATATGCCAAACGCAGCAAGCTTCACACATACCAAATTTGGTGTGTGAACCACACCAAATGACACGGAAGTCATAGACGGCATTATTTACCTCCACGTCGTAACGATGTGCTGAATGTAAAATGACATATAAACATTTGTCATTTGTACTTCGGATATCATCGGTTCCCACTGTAAGTGGGTTCTGCCAATTTTTTTACGTGGGTATCTAGCGACCACACTGATTGGGACATAGCTCTACCGCTTCTCACCTTCACCTACAGGAAGCCGCCTGCTATACGTCTCATCTACTTTTCAGCCGCCATAGGTTGCTACACTTCGACACCCTGCTTTCGTAGGACTATAAATTCTCCATTTTCCAGCGCCTTCAGTATACCATTCACCGCTTTAATTACGCAGAACTTCAAATAAACGTTTTGTTCACTCTCTCCAGATTCAAGACTATCGTCGTTCGACGACATTTGCACTGTAACATGCAGATATGGGGCCAACTTTTCCTGCAGGCTCTCTTGTTCTCGCGTGGCTCCCATCTCGACGTTTTCTACTGTGCGAGAAATTATTATCGAGCTACGTTAGGCCCTACCGTGACCTTCGTCAGGTCACACCTGTCACTTATGAGATTTACGCTACAACATGCTCATCGGCTGCTACACCCAGAACTCGAATAGCCCACATTTCTCGTTTTAGAATCTACCTTGGTTACTCACTCATTGTGACTCGGCCAGGGTAATGACACGCGAATGAAACGGTAGCTCCGGCACAAGCGCTGAAACTACATCCAAAAAAAGGAAGACGCCAACTTTGTTGTTGTGGGTTAAACTTTTGTGCTGCCCTGTTGTCCTGCAATATTGTGTTTTCTGCGCTGCGTTAGCTAGACCCACTCTCCACGAATAAATATTCCCCGTAAAAATATACTGTGCTCAACTTGACCAGTTACCTTGAATTCTTATCCTGGAGTTCAATACCAGGATATTCATATCCTGGTATTGGGATGGAGTTTAACGTCCCAATACCAGGATACGAATATGAAAGACGTCGTAGAGGGAGGCTGCAGAAATGTCGATTATTTCGGGCTCTTTAACTTTTTCCAAAATATAAGTACAAGGGACTCAAGCGTATTCGTCTACGCTACCTTATACGCTTCCCGAATGCGTAACACCTTTGCGAGACTGCATCACATTTGATCCACTACTCAGCCTGATCTAAAATACATCGCTTGTTATCTCTCGCTACCGAACCTAACAACGAGAGTAGTGCCACTAACAGTAGCCATGCTGTAGGCACATTGCAAAGTGGAGCCAGAGATTACTGTATATAGGATCTCGAAACTCAGTTGTTGACGCTGCTTGAAAGGTAAGCGTGGGCTTTCGCTGACGTGCATATCAGAGTTGTTGCCAAAGGGCAGGCACACTCTCGGCAGCGAGCAGGAGCATTCCTAATTAAGGCCGGGTGGAAAAGGCGAGTCGCTTGTTCCTGTGAGGGTCGGAATGGCGTAGGGTTGGGCTCCCTAACGAGCGAGGAGCATTAGCCACAGCAGGCGGCGGTGGAACGAGGCAGAGGTAGAGGTTTCAGTCCCGCGCTAACATCCGTTGCATTTGCCTTTCTACATTCCATTGTACTTGTTCATTCTATTTCTGTCTGTGGTGGGATAATGAGCTTTCGACATTCCAGAGCGTCCAAGCACTTCCCCTCACTCCCCCCCCCCCCACCCTCTTCACGAGGGTCGAGTGTGCCGTCTGAATTCTTTATTCGATGCTGTTCTGCCTTTTCGCTCTTCTGACCACACAGTATGCTATTTTTCAGCACCTATGCTACTCTGAAATATTATTGGTGCATGGGGTCATAAGCGCGCATATGACTAGGCCGGCCCAAACAGTTTAATGATCAAACACATGCGTGCGGACGCAGGAGAGCGAGTTGGCCCACTCCTTCATCCTAATAGAAAACTCTGCGAATGCCTATGGCTGCTTGTGCGTAGAACCTTTGTACGTATTTTTAGCGTCATTTCGCAACATTTTCTTGAATAAAAATTACAACACAGTCAGCTTCCACCCGCATGCCTCGCATAACATAGATTTTCATAGTACGTGGGATGTGGCAATTTTTTTTCTTTTCATATTTGGTACTCATATAACATGCTCATTAGAATCCACTCCATTTTCGCTGTAAAAGCTCAAAATAGTTTGGAATATATTACAAGCGCGAATTCGCAACACCTCCCGCACCATAGCGCCTACCTATTTAAAACGCTCTGATGCTCTCACCGAGTTGTAATCTGACGTGTCCGTTCCGCAAAGCCCTGAAAACGAGGTGACATGCAGGGAAACAAGTGAATGTGTGTGAAAAGTGCAGCTTTCTAATAATGTTAAACGTGCGGGTACTGTAGAGACAATACTTCGTACTTTTATGCAAGGGCTTCCCTCAATGTTTAAAATACATTTATTAACAACCCGAATTCTTCAACTAACGCTGTGCGACAAGAAAGTTGTGAAAGTTGAGCACTTGATTGCTCTAAGCCTACTATAAAAATGGGTAGCTTCGCCCGAAAAAGTCATGGACATCATAGCCCAACTTAGTTTCGCTCTCAACTCTATTGGATCGACCCGTCCAAATTTGGTGGGACAGGCAAAGACTTGGTGCGACCGAGTACGTAAGCCAACATCTGTTGATAATATGAGTGACATAGCACCCATGAAAGTGGAAGCCTTGGAATCTTCATAAAACCAGCAATGTCTTTGTAGACAAATCCCGTAATATCGAGATGTTCCAGAAGCACGCAATGCCTTGAGGTTAAAGCTTGTAATTATTTACATTGCTTTCTCAGCGACCTTCTGTTGAAATTGAGTCAGAAGCCAAAATGCAAGCAATGCACACACATAAAAAAACATGAGTGAAAGGGAAAGACAGGAATGTAAACCGAGGGTTTACTCGGATGGCAACTCAACAAGTACATCAATACGGTAGAGTGTATTACATGACTAAAGCTGAATTGAAATGTAAATTGATTCTGCACAAAAACATGTTACGAGAAGAGGAAGTGAAAGCGGTTCGAACAGCTTGGCTATCCTTAACTCCTCAGTGCACATGAACATGACTAAATTGTAAATGATCAAGCGATAGGGGCAGACATTTTCGCCGAAAAAATTACCGAAGATGAGAAATGGAAGACGACTGTAACGCCGCATTCGTCAACCCGGCAACGTGGGGCAGCCTCACAGCACGACACAGACACAAGCACGATTTATCTTAGACATCATCCAGTAAGGTACGAAACCTAAGAATGTCAAAAAAAAAACATTAAGAAGGTGGTGCACATCCCCAAACTACCGACATCGACATCGTCAAGGTCGGTGTCAATGTAGTTATCAGTTCCCTCTTCGCGGGTGCCAGTAGACGGAAAAAAAGCGTGGTAGTGACGATCTGTCCGAATTCGCACCAGAACGTCGTCGTCAGCACTCTGTAACGAGCGACCATGGAGTGCTACGCCAAAATGGGGCCAATTCACATCCAAGGGAAACATCAAAAAGTAAACGCGTCTCGACTGGGGGCGTGTTTACTGACGCATCCCTATTGTGAGGCGTTTCCCATGGGTACGCGTCACAATTGGGGCGTACGGCGCAATGCTCATAGCTTGCACTTTGTGTCACAAGCAAATGGTCTAATCTGACCAATGCGGCCGCCTCAGCCACCCTATGAACGTTAGCCCGAATCTCGCGTACCACAGCTTCCATGACTGTGGCCTCCGCGACTCTTTCGTTTCTCATTTGCTGTCGCTGCTGTCGTTGTTCGCATTCTGAGCTTGTCTGAGTGTCTTCTAACTGTGTCCAAAAAGCCAATGAATGCTGAACTGCCAAAGATATTAGAAGAACTCGAGGAGAAACTGAAAACCGAGACTTTGGTAGAGTCGGTTTTCGCAAGGATTCTGTTGAAGCTGCATCATTCTGGTTCCGATGCGGTGCAAATGAAGAAAGAAGTTGATGACCTTGTTGCTAGTGCGAATTTCCCGAAAAATTTCTTGAGGAATTAAGGCAAGGCAACGCTGCCTTGATGGCCGAAAACAAATCACTGAAGTCTGAAAACCGCATGAAGGTTAAGAAACTAGCTGAAATCGAACAATATTCACGGCTCAACATCGTTGAGATCAGAGGTGTACCGTGCACACAAGGGGAGGACTGTGTCGCGATCTTGCAAACGGTGGGTGAAAAGATCGGATGCCCGGTGTCACCATCAGACCTTGACGCCGTTCACCGTGTTCCTACAGCAAAGGAATGCAACAAAAACCTTCTTGCGCGATTTTGTTCAAGGGATAAGAAGACTGAATTCATAAGCAAGGCCCGACAAGCTAAGCTCTGCCTAAGAGACATCAACATAACACAGACACCTGACAATCCCGTGTACGTAAATGAGCATTTGACCCCTGCGAACAAAGCTCTCTTTTCTAAGGCTATGGCTCTAAAGAAAGAGGAAAAATGGATGTTTTGTGGACAACAAACTGCCAAATCAAAGCTCGCTGGACAACCGACAGTAAAGTATACAGGATACGCGATGAGGCTGATCTGGTTAAAATAAACTAATTGGCTCCCATTGTACATAATGTGCATGCGCCAGCCATGCCTTCCTCGTCGGCTCTTCTGTCACCTGTGCAACTGAACTCGTTTTCAGAGAGTAACTCCCGCTCTTTTATTCATCTTAATGCCAGAAGCCTACGAAAACATGTTGATGAATTTCAATGTCTTCTTTCCACGTTTACGAACCCTTTCTCAGTAATTGCAGTTACAGAAACTTGGTTATCAGAAGACGACAGAAATCTGTTCGGTTTCCCTTTCTGCACGCCATATTACAGGCACAGGTTATCTAGCAATCGTGGTGGCGTAGCCACATACGTATCTTTTAACGCTTCCTGTAAACGAAGGTTTGATCTCGAATTAAACACGATCTACTGTGAATCAGTCTGGTTTGAGTTTGAGCATACTTTTCTTAATATAGATAACAAACATTCATATTAGGCCGTATATACCGCTCACCGTCTTCTCCATTTACTGAATTTTGCACAAACTTGCAACGCTCCCTAAATGTTATTTCCCTTGAAAATAAAAATGCTATTATCATGAATGACAACAACATTAATTTACTAGACGATTTGTCACCTAACTCAATCAACTATCTAGCTGCACTAAACAGCTTCAAGTATGAATCTTTGATCAGTCTTCCAACTAGACCAAACAGCAATAGCAATGGGTCCCTCATTGATCATGCATTTTCAAATCTACTCATGGCGCCAGACGCTGGAGTGCTAGAAACTGATATTACTGACCACTATCCCACATTTCTGCGTTTCGATTCCACTGAAAAACGTGATTCACCTTCCTTTATTCGTGATATATAGGACAAGCAGAAATTTATTGATACCGTTGCTAACACTAACTGGTCTGAAGTTTATCTTAAAGCTGATGCACAAGAAGCTTTCACCCTCTTTTCATCTTTGCTCCTATCACATGTTCAATCTTGTACAGATAAGCAAAAATGCAAAAAACAATCGCATCACCAGCAAATCCCTGGCTGACGAGGGGATTACTAACAGACATACGCAAACGTGACAACCTCTACAAAAAACCCAAAAGGCAACCGTTTAGCACGAATTTGCTTGCTCGCTATAAAAAATTTTACAATTTAATAAACACCCAGCTAAAGGAAGCAAAAAGAAAGTATTATGCGCAGAAGATAACTGAGGCAGAAAATAGTACGAGAAAAAAATGGGACATCATTGATTCCTTTTTAAATAGGAACCCACGTTCGGATAAAATAGCTACAGTTCTTCATAATGATGTCACTTATAGTGACCCAGCTGATTGATTGATGATTTATTTGTGGTGTTTAACGTCCCAAAACCACTATATGGTTATGAGAGACGCCGTAGTGGAGGGCTCCGCAAATTTTGACCACCTGGGGTTCTTTAACGTGCACCCAAATCTGAGCACGCGGGCCTACAACATTTTCGCCTCCATCGAAAATTCAGCCGCCGCAGCCGGGATTCGATCCCGCGACCTGCGGGTCAGCAGTATAGTGACCCAGCTGACATCGCCGATCAGTTTGCAAACTTCTTCTTTAACGTCGAGCACACCCTACCTTTAATGAATGAAATGGCCTTAGATCGTTGGAGGTCCGCAATTGATAACGGAGAGGCGTTGGAGGTCCGCAATTGATAACGTTATAGACCTGGTCAAATCTGTTCAGCATCAAAAAAGACTGAAACGTTTATCTGCGGCGTTGTTCTTGGACGTGAAAGGTGCATACGATAACGTATCACATGAAGCCATTCTGGATGTCATGGAAAATGTTGGATTAGGGGGTCGGGTTTACCAATGGATCCACAGCTATCTGAAAGGCAGAACTTTCTTTGTACAGACGGAGAATGGCACAACAACGCACCATTGCAACCGTCGGGGTGTGCCTCAAGGCGGCGTTCTGAGTCCCACACTTTTCAATCTAGCGCTACTCGGCCTGGTTGATGCACTTCCAGAATCTGTTCATCTATCAATATATGCAGATGACATCTGCATCTGGGCGTCAGGCGTAACACGCTTCATTTGTGTGCCCGGCTTCAGAGAGCGGCAAAAATAGCGACAAAGTACCTGGAAGAACGGGGACTAGAGCTGTCATCAGAGAAATGCTCGCTTATAGCATTCACGCATAAGGGTATGAGCCCATATGTTATTAAAATCAACGGACACACGATCAACTACGTGAAGACCCACGTATTCCTCGGAGTCATAGTTGATCGCGACCTCTCCTGGAGCCCTCACATCGCCCACATAAAAACTAAACTCACTATGATCACCCACGTACTGAGGTTTCTTGCTGGAAAAACGTGGGGTGCATCGGTACAAGCAATGCTCCAACTCTACACTGTTTTGTTCCTCGGTTATATGCGATACAGCTTACCTGTGCTTTGCGGGATCCGAAGAACAAACTTGCGCGTCCTCCTGTCGATCCAAGCCCAATCCCTGAGGATATGCCTTGGTCTCCCGAGATTTGCGTCTACAGCAGCGACAGTCATCATTGCGCGTGATTATCCAGTCAACGCATACATCCGCGTAGACGCTTTGAGATCTCATCACCTAGCCTCACTTCGAACTTCCAGGCCCCACTCAGCGTTCAGCGCAACTGTAGCTCAGCATTGCGCAGTGCTTCCATTGCACTTCACGCATGCAGCACAGCTGCCGATACCATTATGGTGCCTACACCCACTCAAAGCCCTTCTTACAATTCCTGGCATCCAAAATAAGAAAAAGTCGTCGCATCTAGCCCTGAAACAGGCCACATTACTTTTTCTGCAAGAGAAGCACAACGGACGTTTTCACATTTACACGGATGGCTCGGTGTCTTCAGTAAGCTCTGCAGGGGCGGTGGTTATTCCCGCGAGGCACATCACAATTAAATTCATGACATCGCATTTGACGTCGTCGACAGCTGCAGAACTTGCAGCCATTCGTGCAGCTCTGGAGTTTATAGTGAAAGAACCTTCGGGAATTTGGTCGATCTTCTCGGGCTCGAAGGCATCTCTTCAATGTCTTATATCCCCCTTTCGCCATGGACCTAATGAACAGTTAAAAGCTGAAATAAGGCTTCTTCATCACCAAGCAACCAAAAAACAGCACAGCATAGTGTATCAGTGGATACCAGGTCATTGCGGTATATATGGCAATGACCTCGCAGATGAGGCCGATAGATCTGCACACGATAGTACCCATTACACAGCCATCCCGTTCTCAAGAACCGACGCAGCTACAAGACTTCGTTCGCTTGCACGTGACCTCACACTGGTACAGTAGAACTCGACAGACTTCACAAACGCACGCCTGCATAACTTGGATCTCGATCTGCAGCTTCGTCTTCCCCCAAGGATATCTCGAGCTGGGGAGACTCTTCTACGCCGCCTGTGGCTTGGAGTGACCCTCACGAACCCATACTCTTATCTCATCGGGATGGCCAGCTCTCCTACATGCACTTACTGCACTTGCGAAGAAACCATCTCGCACCTTCTGTGTGAGTGCACCTATTTCAACGTGCAAAGACAAGAACTCAATGCAGCTCTGGATAGACTAGACAATCGGCCTTTGTCGGAACAAAGAATTCTGGGTCATCGGCCAAGCCCATCCTCAGCCCAGAAGGCTTTGAAAGCATTGCTGCGCTTTTTGCGGACAACTGGCCTCAGAGACAGACTTTAGTGTCTTATACTCTTTGATGCTGCCTTTCCTCTGTCGCAATTTTTTTTTGTAATTTCTCTCTCTTTTCGCAACATTTATTTTTAACATTTTTCATTCCCCTCACCCCTTTCTCCAGCACAGGGTAGCCAGCCGGTCTAAGAACTGGCTAACGTTCCTGTATTTCCGCTTAAACTTTCTTCCTCCTCCTTCCTCCTCCTATGCATCGTCTCCTCAGAGGATTTTGACTCTACTTGCCCTGATTGTGGTGCGCTTAGTAATTTTGAGCATATGCTCTAGCGGTGCCCCTCGTTATGGGGCCCAAGTTGACTTCCAGAAGAGGGTTGTGACTCTACCTTACAAAGTTGACAGTTACTACTATAACTGCGGACTGTCCAGAAAGCCCACGATGCAGCGGTGCAGCTAGGCTTCCCGTGCCCACGTGGGAACAGTCCACGGCGTTGCTCGAAAGGAGTAGCGCTTCTCAAGACCCAATAAAGCTGTGCGTCTGTTTTTCAACTTAGAAGCAGCCATTGACAGGAGGCTGATTCAGGAGTCAGCTAACGAGTGCGTCAAACGTTACAAGGTACAACAAGTCAACCATCATAAAGAGCGAAAGCCACGCTGGCTGTGAGCAGCCTCTCTACATTGACGTCTTTCTTGCTTTCACACCTCGGCCTATTCCTGCAATCCCACAGAGTGGGAAATGGTTGTCAGTGCCAAGGGACGTATATAGCAGTGCTTCCTCCCGAACCCTTTCTATACTGGCCCCAATGGTGATCATTAGGGAAGCGGCCGAGCGGCTAACGGATGCGCTGATGCACGACACCACACCTCTCTCAGGGGAGTAACAGAGGAACACAGCAGCACTCTGTCCTCACATCCTACAAACAGCCTTGTGCCGTTGGATGATTACATGCACAAAGAAAGCAAGCAAGTAGCTGTACACTGAATCGCAATACGACAGTTCACCCACCCGAACAGAATCTAGATAGCGGTGGAAAAACATCAAGTACTGGAAGCAGAAGCCTGGCAATCTGTTCCTCGGCATTTTTGCAAAAAATAGAGAAAGTCGTAATTTGCAGAGAGTTTGTTTATCTGATTGAGAGGAAGTGATTAGGACGCCAAGGAAAGTGCCCTCGACGTTTTTTTTTTGTTTATGAGCTCACCAAAAGAAAAAACAAATGAAACATGATCATTATGATAAGCGTGACAGGAAGACGAAAGGGAAGTGAATTCAAAGGAGTTTGGCTTGTTGGTGATAGGTGTGCTCCAACCTGTTTATTTTCTTTTGTGGTAATCTTAGTTAATTAATTTTATGTCTTTCTTCTGGTTTTTCTCTACTCGTCACATTTTGGAGGTGGTGCGGGGTACCAACGTGGTATAGCGCAGCTCCACCGTGACCTAGGCGTTGTTTTCTTCAAGATGACGGAAGAGGCCCTCCTGCGGCCACCGCAACGACATTTGTCTCCTTTTTGAGTTGAAATATCTTGAGACGTTTAGTGGGACTGAACATTTCAACTTTGACGGCACCTTGGTCCGGTGTAAGAATAATTTTTACACCGTGCGGGTTAGACATGCTCGAACGTACAACCAAGAATTGTCGCTAGTGTGACATGTTTATATTTGTGAATATCCTGTTCTACTTGAAGTAACAGCAAGAATTTGGCTCTAGATACACGAAGTAGAATTGAAAACTTTAATTTCCACGGAATGAAAACATGCGTGCTCTGATCAGCCAATCGGCTGGTATGAAGACATCGACCAAAAAGAAACTAACGCCCCGTGCTCCAGCGTTGACTGAATCATATATCTCACTTACATACAAACCGTCTGTTTCAGAAGGACCAGAGAGACCGCATAACCGATACGTCTTCGGTTTATTGTTGACAGAACAGGAAAAAAAAATATGTGCAGAGCGTGACCCTGGCTGCTTCTTCTTCCTCGCCTCCGAGCTCCATCTTCAAATCTGTTTTCTACATCTTCCCGCCAGCCAGATTCAACCGAAGCAACCTTCGAGAGAATACAACAGTTGAATCGGCCTCTTGACTAATTTTCCTTCAGGTGTACGAAGCAAGCATGTTCTCACTAGTCCATCCTTGCCTGGAAAAATCTTTTCGATCTTGCAGAGTTTCCACCGAGTTCTTTTTCGCGCTTCTCCAAGCAGAAGTACATCTCCTTCTTGTACATTTGCGTGACGCTCTGTTTTTCTGCTGGCACACTTAAGCTCCCTCAGGTACTCCTTTTTCCATCTGGTCCACCATGTTATCATAGCCTGTTTTCTTGAACTCCAGTAATTCAGCAAACTGTATTCTCCGAGTCTGTTTTCTTCCTGCTTGTTCATTGCTTGCCTGCCTCCTATAACGTCCACCGGTGTGATGGGTTGTGGCTCGTTAGGATCGTCATACACATAAGTGAGAGGCCGGTTGTTAAGTACTCCTTCTGCTTCAACAACCACAGGCCGTAGTTCTTCTTCATCCAAAAGTCGAGCACCTATAGTTTTTGCCATGGATGTCTTAAAGCTTCTGATAAGTCTTTCATAAAATCCTCCCCACCATGGAGCTAACTCTACAATAAACTTCCATTTTATTTTCAGGTTACTGGTATACTGTTGAACCCTTTCATCTTCCATCTTTAATATCTTGTTCATCTCTTTCTCAGATTTTTTGAATGCTCTTGCATTATCACTGTAAATAGTTGTACACAATCCTCTTCTAGCTACGAATCTTCGGAATGCTTGTATAAACGCTTCTGATGACATCCTCTTGACCAACTCCAGTTGTATGGCTCTTGTTACTGCACACGTAAATATCACAATGTAAAACTTTGTAACTTTTCCGCCTTTCTCCTCTCGAGCATTTAGTGGTCCAGCAAAGTCTATACCAACAGTGTCGAATGGCCTCGTCTGTGTAATCCTGTCAGCTGGTAGAGGTGGAATTTCTTGTGCCATTGGTCTAGAATTGAATCTCCTACATGTGATGCATTTCTTTATCACATATTTCACCATTTGTCGGGCACGCAGAATCCAAAACTTCGTTCTTAGATGTGTCAATGTTGCCGCAACGCCACCGTGCATTGTTACTTGATGCGCGTTTATAATTAGGAGTTCTGAAAAGTGACTTTCTCTTGGTAAAATAATAGGATGCTTCTCATCAAAGCTCAAATCACTCCACTGAAGCCTCCCTTTTACTCTCAGGACACCTTGATCATCTTCGAAGATGTTCGTGCCGTACAGATTCATGTTGTCATATATTCGTGTCACTGCATTTTGTAGCGTTTTCCGCTCCTGCTTTATCAGCACAAACTCTGCCTTGTCCAATTCTTCTCCGGTCAGCGAACCTGTTTTCCTTTCTTTTCGTCGGTTTCCTATATAACGCATCACCCACGCGGTAACTCGTAACGCTTTCTTGTATGATCCAAATCTGCTCACATCAATTATCTTTTCTTCACTCGTGGTGGTAGTTAAGCATGCCACTGTCTTTTCTTCGTCTTTGTTGTCATCACTGTCCGATTCATGCGTAATGTCATAATCAGGACTTTGTTTTTCATTCTTGATCCACGTGGGGCCTTTCCACCATAATTCACTGTCCAGCAAACGTTTCATCTTCATCCCCCTTGTCATAAAATCCGCAGGATTTTCATCACTTTTAACATAACCCCATTGACTCTCATTGGACTTGCTCTTAATTTCTGCTGCGCGGTTGCGAACAAACAGATCTTTCGTCTTGTTTGACTTTATCCAGCATAACACAATTTGAGAGTCAGTCCAGAATTTCACATTCCTCAGTTTCCTGATGAAATTCTCGGTTATATGACTGGCCAATCTGACTGATATTGTAGCCGCCAACAACTCCAATCTTGCTAGTGTGATCTTTTTGATTGGAGCGACTCTACCCTTTGCAATGATTAAACTTGCTTCATTGCTTCCATCAGAGTATTCTGTTACAATGTATGCTACTGCTCCATATGCCATTGGACTCGCATCGGAGAACACGTGCAGAGTCGATGCTTTCACTTCAGCTTGTCTGTTGTCATAGCATCTGTTAACGGTGAAGTCATCTAAGTGCTGAAGCTCCTCCGACCAGTCCTTCCAAGTTGATCTATGCTGGCTTGGTAACGGGTCATCCCATTTCAGTTTATCCATCCAAATTTTTTGCAGCAATATTTTTGCTCTGACTGAAAATGGTGTCAAAAAACCTAAAGGGTCATATAGCTTTGCCGTGTCCTGCAAAACCTGTCTTTTTGAGAGTTGTCTCGTGTCCTTGTCATTTCGCCATGTAGTGTCGGGAAAGCTCAACACGTCGTCTACGAAATTCCATTTCAGTCCCAAAATCTTGATTTGTCCCTCTTTTCATATCCCTCGATCCAGATCCTCTCCTTCTTCATCAAAGTGTTTTCTTAGCTCGGCGTCATTTGAAATCCATTTTCTTAAATTCATTCCCGCATAGCGAAAAATATCTCGTGCATTTTTGTATATCTTTGTCGATGTCGAGTATTCGTCGGCTCCTAGTAAAACGTCATCGACGTAGATTCCTTTCCGGAGTTGCGCCACAACTGCAGGATATTTTTCTTCGAATTTATCCAAATGTCGATGAATCGTGGCCGCTAAAAGGAAGCTACTTGGTGTAGTTCCGAAAGTAACCCTCGTCATCCTCCACGTTTTTATCTTCGGGGTTGGCATATCTTCGCTGGGTATTCTTTCCCACCATATGAATCGCAGTGCGTCTCGGTCATTTTCATGTATCTTGATCTGCAGGAATGCTTTTTCCACGTCGGCTGACATAGCGATCTTGTGATGTCGAAAGTTCATCAGCAAGCTTGTGATGTCGGGGTTTAGGTTTGGCCCCTTTTCCAAGTTGTCATTTAAGGATTCACCTGGATTCTGGCTTGACGATGCGTCAAAGACGATCCGTATTTTTGTCGTTGTTCGGTCCTTCTTGATTACTGCTTGATGCGGCATGTAGTATACAAATTTGTTCTGTATATCGGATCCAGCATCTTCTTCGACGTTTTCTGCTATTTCTTGCTCAAAGTACTCTCGAATAGCTTTGTCATAGGCTAGGAGTTCATCTTTATCCTTGCATAATTTTTTGGTCACCTGCATAAGCCTCTTCTCTGCAATGGTGGTGTTGTCGTCCAATGTCACGTTTTCCTTCCATGGTAGCCGCACTTGGTATCTTCCTGCCTTGAACTCCATTGTTTGTCGGACGTAGTCTAGCACATGTTCATCGTTCATCTTTGTTGCTGGGTTCTCCTTGATGCCCATGTTTTCCAAGTCCCAGAATCTCTGCAGTTGGTCCGCAGTCGTGTCCGACTTGGCACTGACCTTGAGTACCATAACCGTCGATGATTTCAGCGGCACACAATGAAGTCCTACAGGACCTTGGACCGTCCATCCCAATATTGTTTCTATTGCCATTACTTTTGGATGAATCTCGCAAATGCGACCAGTGACGACAGTCCAGTAATAATCTGCTCCAATTAATATAGAAGTTTCCATATTTTTTCTTTCTTTGGCCTTCTTCTGGTTGTCATCAGCCAAACGAATTCCCATCGCTCTTGCTCTTTCGTGTATTGTCAATGGTGGCGATGGTAGCACGTCACAGGATATAACTTCTATCTCCAGTGCCTCAATCGTGACTGGCTCCGAGATGGTATCCTTCCTCACGCTGACCTCGACGACTTTCATGTCTAGTTCCATCTCTCCTCCTCCAAATGATCCTACAGTAATCCTTTCTTATCTTTTTACCTTGCACGCTAGTTTTCTTGACAAGCTTTTGAGGATGAATGTCCTCTGACTCCCGTTGTCCAGCAGAATCCGTGCGTAGCACCCGCTGCCTTCTCCCTCCGTCCACGAAAAGGCTGTCTGCAGTAGTATGCACTTCTGTTCATCAGACTGCTGTGCGTGCATGTTGCAGGACTTGCTGGTGTCTAACCGGTCAGGTTGCGCGCTTTTAAGCACTTGCTCAACATCCCCGCTTTGCTGCTGTGTTGACTTTCCTGCAGGCGTACGTGGTCGACACATGGATGTCGCGTGCCTTCCCTTGCATGTTTTGCAGCGTACGTTAGCACGGCATATCTTCGCCGTGTGGTGAGGTCTGGTGCATCTGAAGCACCTTCGTTCCTGTTGCAAGGCTTCTTTCTTTTGTTGCATACTAATGCTTCTTCTGCAATCTTCCGTGTAGTGTCCAGTCATCTCACAAAAGATGCATTTTTTCATCGAGGTGCTTTGAAGCGTAGATGTTCTAGTGCGCCTCATACTGTGCGGTGACTGGGTCACGTCGTATTTTTCCTCTCGAGTTTCTTCTCTGCTGCGTATATATATGTTTAAAAACTCCATAATTTCTTTCAAACTGCTCGTGTTGTTCCTTGACGCTGAGTTCGATTCCGTAGTTGCTGGTCTGTTGTCACCTTTCTTTAACTCCTTCATCTTCATCTCAATCCTCATATCCACCGGTAGCGCAGATTTTACAACAGGAGCTATCACTGTGGCGTAACTATCCATTTCCACTCCTAACGACTGCAGTGCTCGTGTGTTCACTTGCAACTTTTGGAAGAGTTTCTTCAACCCATCTACATCTTTAGGACTCTTCACTGCTTCCAAATTTGCAAGCTCTTTTATGTAGTTCTCTTTTAAATTATCTTCTCGTCCGAAGGTTTCTTTCAAAAGAGCGACTGCATGCTCGTAATTCTGATCAGAAAACTGCAAGCCTTCTATGAGGGAAGCAGCCTGCCCGCTCAGAGACGCCAGAAGATAATTAAATTTTTGATTCTTCGGCATATTCACTCTGTTATGCACCGATGTCTCGAACTGATGCCAAAACCTTGGCCATGCTGTTTTTTTCCCATCAAGCTTGATCATTTCAAGGCGTGGCAACTTAACAAGCTCTTGCGTCTCCGAGATTTGGTCAGTACCTTGCACTGAACTCGCCTGTTCTGTGACTATTCTCGTAGTCAGTTGCGTCGCTTGTTCTAACTCGTGTAATCGCTCCTCAATTTTTGTCGTTGCAGCGACGATCTTCATCTCATATTGCAAAACTCTTTCAAATTCTGCCTCCGCGCTGTCTTCTTCAATGAACGGTTCTATCTGTTCGTTAACTTGTCTTAGCGTCTGTGACACGCTCTTCATCTGGTTTAGAAGCGTCATAAGTTGCGCTCGATCGGCGTCTTCTTCTATCTTTTTATCGATTTCGCTCGTAAGCGTCGTCACATTTGCTCGAAGCGTCTTCCGCTTCTTCGATAGGACCTCTTTATTCATGCCTAAAACGTGTTGAAAGAGCTCTTGCCTTTTTTATGTGCGTCGCCAACAGTCGTCGGTCGTGGTCCTTCTCTCGACGGTTAGTCCTTGAGCCAGACGCCACTGCTTCGTTCTTCAACCCGTTGTTGCGAATGGGGTTGAGGTATCTGCGTCTGTCTTCAGATCAATCCTGGTCACGGCACCATGTTTCAGAAGGACCAGAGAGACCGCATAACCGATACGTCTTCGGTTTATTGTTGACAGAACAGGAAAAAAAATATGTGCAGAGCGTGACCCTGACTGCTTCTTCTTCCTCGCCTCCGAGCTCCATCTTCAAATCTGTTTTCTACACCGTCTTCACCCTTTCCCGCAAAGTGGGCAACCGCGTGGAAGAGTCCTAAAAAGCGATGCGTAGCTATGAATACATAGAAGACGATGCAATGAATTTGCTTATCTGCAAGGGCTTCTACACAGTAGGCGCCATCGACCATGTGGTACAGTCTTGAGCCCACCAAAAGCCGACGCAGTGCCCATCAGTTCGCTCGATTTGCTAACACCACAGCAACATGGTCATTCGAAGGCATACCGCCACAGGCACCGCTTACTACACTTCATGTATTGAATATGATCCTACGTGAACTCGAAGCAATCCCTCCGCCTTCTGTGTGCTTCCCTTCCTGTGATTCTAGCTTCAAATGGTACAATGAAAGTTTGTATGAAAACAGGCGACTCTAGAAAGGACTGACTACATTAACAATGCTGCAATTTGTCACAGTTGGCGTTAATTTTTGTGAGTCCAAATGGGCGCACAGTTCGAGACTTTGCGTTTCGACTGCGTTAAATAACTTGAATGTTATCTGATAAGCTGCCTTGAATAAGTGATCTTGCCTCGCGCAACGCAGCAGGTCTTCTGCGCTAGATAAAAACGTACATTTGATACACCATATCGCGAATGCACCGGAAAAGTGAAGTCAGCGCTCGTTTAGCGTAGCTAGTACAACAAATGCAAAAGCAAAACTGAAAAACAAAACATGCCATTAGCTATTGCAAGTGATGGTGAATTTTGATAATTTTTTAGCTTTCATGCTGGTCCTGAAAATTTCAGCAATGCAAGGACCACTCGTATTTGTTGTGTGTCTGCTAACTACAACTGCGCATATTTACTGCAAAGGATCCCAGCATCTCGTGACTGTGTTTCCCAGGAAGCTTCAATGAGTACAAAGATGTGTGGACTGAGTACATGCATTATAATAGCTGCGGTATTAACCCTTGCTGGTAATAATCACTGTGACAGGCGAATAAAAATGATTATCATCATAAAACGGCATGCTCTCTCTTTGACCTGTTGTTCTTTTACTTCGCCTTCATGTCCTGCTTCGTTTTTAAAGAAAGCGTGCTGATTTCTCTCGCGTGAAATTCAATAACTCTGATAGACCGGAGAGTATCGAATACAGAGAAAGAGAAAGAAAGAGACACGAAAAACATCTTTGACGATGAAAATTCTCGTTGCGGCGAGACTTGAATCAAATACCCGTGATATCAAAGTGAGCATCGTAGCGCTTGAGCTATCAGGGCACACTGGCAGAGGATAACATAGACTAATATAGTGTAGTAAGCAAGTGGATGACGAAGGGGAGTTGGACGGAGGAGGAGAAAAGAAATGCAGAAGGAAAGGAGAAAGTGAAGCACAATATAGAGATAATGACAAAGAAAAATTCAAAAGAGCAAGTGGGGAAACAGGAAAAGACGTAATCTAGACAATGAGAAATAAATAGAGAGAAAAAAGGATAGAAAGAAACATGAAACAAGTGAAAAAAATTTCTACAGCAAAGGAGAGAAAAAGTGCTGGAAAGAGGAAAAAAGAGCTTGATAGAGAGATATTAGAAGAAAGAAATAAGTGGAAATTGAGGAAACTTGAATGAAAAGGAGAGAAGTGAGAAAAATAAATCAATAAAGGCAGACAAAGAAAGAACGCAGCTCCGTATTTCCCTGAACTTTGGAACCAATAGTGCATAGATACATAAGTTTTTTGTCATTTTTTATCAATTGTGGCCTCGGGATTTCTGTCAAGTTTTCTTGTTGACCTGTGCAACGCCTAGCCTGATCTGTCTGTTTATCATAAGAGTTTTGCGCTTGACTAAATTTTTCATCATAGTCACAACATGATTCTATAGTTAGTGCGCTGTAGAACTGTATCCATGCCTAACACGCCCTTTCTCGAGGGAGCCCAAATAATGTTACATCTGCGTATATTTCTCTTATAGTTTCACCATCTGACCTACAATCAGCACCTCTCGTTTTTTTCCTCATATTCCGGTATACATTTTGCTGTTATAACTGCCCACCGCTACCTAGCTACTCTATCATCATACGACCTCTTCTTACGGTGAACTTTAAATAGGCTGCTTTTGTTTTCGCTTCGATGAATTCTTTTTTTATGTCTCGTTGCTACCGCCGTCATTCTTCTTTTCAATTTGGGTGCACTGATGAAGTGTTACATTGCCTGCTTGGAAGCGTTCAAGACGACTTTTGTGAAAGAAATAGCTAAAAACTACAGAATGACGAACTAGAGTGGGAAAAATGAGATCTTATGCCTACATATGCAGCAACAACTTGTAAAAACGCAAGATGCAAGTGCATTGAGCAATAAACCAAGCGTGCCTTTACCACACGGAAAACATGGCGTAATTGCTTCTACTGACTTTCTACCTGTCTACTTTCTTGAACACCAGATATTAGCACGAAAAGTGCCGAGTCAATTTACGAGCACAAAACGACGTGACCGTGCCCGGGTGCTTGAATGTAGGGGTTTGTTCATGGCGATAAAGCTTTCTTCCCTGGCTTCTAGTTACCGTAATTAGATCTCACTTGGCGTCCACAGTGGCTGGTTTGAGGTCATCCATCAATTAGGCGCCATGACGGTCTCATCCAGTGTGCTTTTCTAATCGTGTACATGCCAAACTCCAGGTTGGTTCGTTACGTGTGTTCTTGCATGAAAAAGTTGTAGGGCATATATATGAACGAAACAAGTACGGGCTAAAGCTTTTCTCTCGATCTTGAGACCGAAATAAATTGTGCACCGACTTACGCAACCTGCCGTACTTGTCAAGAGGTACCTGTGTGTATGCGATTCCGAAAGAAGGCTCAGCTAGCACATCAAATATTTCATAAAATGGCGGAGGAAAAGCAGTGGCAAAATACTTTTAATATATGCCACATGAACACAGTGCATAAAAAGTGCAGCGCTACAAAGAAAAAAAAAACTAGAGGAGACCAATAAGTTGAGCACCAATATTTTGAGTCAACTGCGACGGCTGGACATAAGTGTACACTTTCTAATGTATTTTTGTCATTCCTGACTCATTCAGTGGGAAAGCCGAGTAGGTATTTTTTGTCTACGTTTCACGCACATCAGGATTCTCTTCAGTACTTTTGTCTCTCCGATGATACAAAAAACTTCCCGGTAGGAGGCAACATCAAAACGACATGCGTAGCTTTAACACTGCACAAAATTCTCTCACTGAACACATCCAAATGATAGACCATCTCATCGTTTTCTACGCCACTCGGATCATCGACAAGGAAGATAACAAACCAAAAAGGCAGTTCTTAGAGCCCGAGAATATTCAAACAACTCTTGAAAACATTAGCCACTCAACTGCGACATTACCAAATATACCGGGTGTTCAAAATTAAGCTTTATGATTTTTTTAAAATTAGGCGCTCGAAGGCACGTGAGAACCACTTGTGCAAATAAGTTAAGCGGCCAGGGGGACAGAAAGTTAGATGATAATTATCGCTGTCAGCAGCCCAATTAACTAAAATTTAATAATTAACTTTTTACTGGCTGCGGTAAGTTGGCATGTTTATATTGAAAAAATGTAGGCAGTGGTGTTTGTACACAGTTTCAGTTGGAAGATTTTTTCTAGCACGCCTGTGTTCCGAGATATCCGGCTCCAAAGTTTAATTGTCTTTCGCACGATTACGCATGCAAGAGGGTGAGGGTCCGCGCAAAGCTCCTCCCTAAAGTGACGCATCTGTTGCGTGTGGTGTTTAGTGTGTGAAGAGGGTGGGAGCGTAGGCATAGGTGATAGCAATTACCCTTGCCCTCTTCGGCCGTCGAAATCAAAAATCGAAGAACGCTTGCAACCAGTGTCGTAACACGCAACTGCAGAGCCTCTAACGATAGTGGCAGATACCATGCCGAGATAATGGTGCGAGCGGAGAATCTGGATGCCAGTGCGCGTGCGTAATAATCACTAGAGAAGCATGCGTGGTCGTTGCCTGGGCTACGCGAATAGCGTGACTGCTGATGTCCGAGTACTGTAACTTTTATTGAAACAAGAGCAACAACTCCACCAATAATAACTGAAACAGTTTTATCCTTGCTAACGCATATTTCCTGCTGCTACATAAGCATATTTCGGTCATGCACAAATCTCATCGAAACTCTTCACCTCTCAAGACGTCAATGCCCCAAAAAGTGTTCAAAATGCCTGCCTTCGGCAGCAACGCAAAGCATGAACCGCTGTCGCGTCGACTCGATGACTCGGCGCAGTACTTCTGCAGGAATACTCGCACAGGCAGATGTTATCCTGTCCTTCATGTCATTAACATCGCTGGGCTCTGTTACGTAAACTCGATCTTTAACGTAGCCCCAAAGGAAAAAGTCGAGCGGAGAAAGGTCAGGTGATCTTGGTGGCCAAAACATCGCTCCTGCGCGCCCAATCCACTGTTGTGGAAAACGTCTGTCCAACCAGTTCTTCGCCCTGGTAGAAAAATGTGGTGGTGCTCCATCGTGCTGAAACCATACTTGGCGCAGGTCATTCAGGGAAAGACTGCAGACAAGATCATCAATGACAACACCTAATATTTCTTCTGTGTACATCTTTCCGTTCAAGTTGTCCTCAAAAAAGTGAGGTCCGATGATCCTGTCCCCGAGTATGCCGCACCACACATTCACACTCCAGCGAACTTGATGCTTGTGCTGCCTCAGCCAGTGTGGGTTTTCTTGTGCCCAATAATGGGCGTTGTGAAGATTAACACTTCCATTTCGGCAAAACCGAGCTTCATCAGTCCAAATTATTCTGTGCAAAAAGTCATTTTCTTGATCAGTTTTGATGAGGCCCCAATTGCAGAAGTCAACTCGCCTTTCAAAGTCCGCCTCATTTAGGTCCTGATGAAGGTAAACGTGATATGGATGGAACTTGTGCTTTCTTAAAACATTTGTGACTGTTCCGATGCTGCGACCGCACTGATCGGCAATCTGTCGGATGCTGAGCTCTGGCATCGAGGTTACGCACGCGACAACGTCGATTTCAAAGTCTTCATCGACGATTGCCTTCCTGGTCCGTCTCGGAAGGTGGACAGAGCCTGTTGTGCAGAAGCGTCGAAACAGGTTTGTGAAAGTGGGCCTTGTTGGAAGGGGACGGTGTGGGTGGCGAGACGCGTAAAGCTCCATTGCTAACGAAGCGTTGCCATTCATTTCAGCCATTGCAAGCACCACGTCTACTTTTACTTTGGTAGAATACCTCACGCCAGAAGCAGCCATATTAGCTCGAAAGGACTCCACGTGGATTTCCTTGGTAGACCTTCAATGCAGAGACGCTGTGCTCTAACCGGAGGCACCCTAGTGCAGGACGGTCCTGCTAACGCGTTCACAAGAAGATGTCTCAGTGTGATCTAAAGTCACGAAAAAACGTCGCGAAAAATGGTCTCCTGTTATCGCGTTCATCAGGATCATGCGTAAGGCTCATGGCGCACCGCGCTGTCACATTTTGATTTCGCCGGCCGAAGAGGGCAAGGGTAATTGCTATCACCTATGCCTACGCTTCCACCCTCTTCACACACTAAACACCACACGCAACAGATGCGTCACTTTAGGGAGGAGCTTTGCGCGGACCCTCACCCTCTTGCATGCGTAATCGTGCGAAAGACAATTAAACTTTGGAGCCGGATATCTCGGAACACAGGCGTGCTAGAAAAAATCTTCCAACTGAAACTGTGTACAAACACCACTGCCTACATTTTTTCAATATAAACATGCCAACTTACCGCAGCCAGTAAAAAGTTAATTATTAAATTTTAGTTAATTGGGCTGCTGACAGCGATAATTATCATCTAACTTTCTGTCCCCCTGGCCGCTTAACTTATTTGCACAAGTGGTTCTCACGTGCCTTCGAGCGCCTAATTTTAAAAAAATCATAAAGCTTAATTTTGAACACCCGGTATACTTGCATGGTCTACGGAACCAGTGGAAAAAATACCGCAGCAACGAGATTGGTGGGAAGAAGGACGATGGAGAGTGGGACCCAACCAAGAAATGTCACTAGCTTTGGAGTCGGCCGAACAGTCACCTCTCGAGAAAGAACTGAAGTAGTCTCGGGGCGTTGGATTCGTTCATAGTTTTTGAAGTTTAACTTTAAAAACACTAGACCAAAAGTGGCTGATTGATTCATACGTGGGGTTTAACTTCCCAAAACCACCATACGATCATGAGAGACGTCGTACTGCAGGACTCCGGAAATTTCGACCAAAAGTGGCTGGAAAGTTTGCTTTATTCGTCTAACATTTTCACCCAGCCAGGCAAATATCTATATCGAAAGTGTTCACCTTTTAAGAAGAACATAAAAACACGTTCATTGTTCAACTTCTTGCTTTCATGTATTTTGGACAGTAATTACTAATAACATTCTCGGTGCAATAGCACAGCCTGTGGAAATTCTTATGTGTGTGTAGTTAAAGCTGCAAGTAGTGGAACTCGCCTCCCGACCATGTGAGTAGTCAAGGAGTCAACGTTAGGACGCCATTTGTGGGAATACGAGGGCCATGTATCGACTACTTGCGCAGCAGAACGCTTTTCCATGTAAGCTAAAAAAATATACCGAGATGGTTTCGCACGACTGACATCGGTACGATGTGCATGAGTTGCCGATTGTTTTCAGTAAAGTGGTCAGCGTGGCACTTGCTGTCCACTGGACCCGCCGCAATATCTGTGTTTCTCCGATGATCGAAGCTGTGGCAAACTTTGCACTAAACATAATGTACCAATGGAGACGAGAATGGTGCGTGGACACAGGTCTCATTACGCGAGTGACCATTTCTAACCGCATGCGGGCAACAATAATGCACGGAGTGCCTAGTGTTTGTAATCAACCGCAATATTGATTAGGCACAATAGGAAGCTAGAGTCATTAAAGACGGACCAATGTAGAACGACCAGCACTTTTTGTACGTCAACTATAGTTTTTCTTATTTATTTATTACAATGACTTTTTAATATGGCAAATTAGGACCATAGTTAGAAGCACAAGGACACCAACGTTGAGTCGGAAAGCAAATGTACTCACAACAACACGCTGCGCCAGACCAGGAACACGCAGCAACCATGGAGTTTCTTGAAAAGGTAGACAGGTATAAAGAATTACGGATTTGTTTTTAAGGCTTTCGTCCATCTTACAATTACTTTGTAGTGGCAAGAGAAATAATTATTAAACTGATCATCAATCTAAACAAGTGAGATTTCTGTGAAAAATAACCTTTCGAAACACAATTAGAACACTCACCTACATTGTGGGGGTTGTCACATCTCCATCATTACACCAACATACACAGTATGAACAAATATATCTCGGGAATAATTTGGAAAAATTTATTGCACTCATACGGCTGCAGTATAGTTGCTACCGCACTGCAATGTCCATTGTGGTTAGGTGTATATATATATATATATGATCACGTTGCCTGTTCAGTTTATCAAGCAAATTCTTTTGACCATTTCATTGAATGGTTACGCATCAGCTCTAACTTCATCATTTAAGATACAGTATCAGGTGTAACATTAAGAGACAAGAAGAGAGCAGAGTGGATTAGGGAACAAACCGGGGTTAAGGATATCATAGTTGAAATCAAGAAGAGGAAATGGACATGAGCCGGGAATGCAGCACGTAGACAAGATAACCACTGGTCATTAAGGGCAACTAACTGGATTCTTAGAGAAAAGCAAACGTGTCAGGGGGAGACAGAAGGTTAAGTGGGCAGATGAGATTAAGAACTTTGTGGGCACATATTGGCAGCAGCATATACAGGACCGAGTTGACTGGCGGAACATAGGAGACGCCTTTGTCCTTCATTGGACGAAGTCAGGCTGATATTGATGATTATTATTTTGACACTGACTACGTCAGCTTGCTCAGCTTGCTTTTATGGGAGGATTCATAGTCAGCTCGGTAGCTGGTGTAGTGTCTACAGTGTAAGGCTGCTGCCACAAAAGTCGTGAGACTGATTCAGGTTGTGACAGTTCCACTACAGTGACGCCCCCCCCCCCTTTGCGAAGAAGTATTCTGGTGCATACTGTGGCGCTGCCTATGCCCGCTTTCATAAAATGTTGAGCTCGTTATAAGCACAGTTGCTGCAGCCTAACACGGCTCAATAAAGCTGACAGAGGAAGAGTGACTGCACTGACACGAATTGCTCCCAGCAATGGCGTGAGGGATCTTGTACATGCGGAAGCTCGTTATCCAACCACACAAAGAGATGGTCGAAGGGGATTGGGGCAAAAGGGAAGTGAAAGCAGAAGCACTGTACAGACATCTCCCGCATGCAAAGCCGCCTGCGACTGACGCTACGCGCTTGTTAGTGAGCACCGCATTATATTCCAGAGCAGAGCTTGCGGACAGACGCATAGGCTTTCAGCAGTCGGCTTAATTAGGTGGGACTCTGCGGAAAATGGAGCAGACTTTTGGCAATGCCGATGCTCGGTTGCGCACCAGGCCCTCTTCACTGTTCAAGAGCATTTGCTTGCTTGCCTCACGTGTTATAAACGCGGCTCCTTTGCTGCGGTCATCGTGATTTCGCAAGAAAAACGGGTACTTGAGGAGCACGACTTGCTTTCATATTTTACGATGTCTGTGACGGAGGGATTACCTACGTTTTCAACGCGAAAGTGTTTTATGCAAGGGTCCACCACGGCTACGTGACGTGTTTCCGTCACGATTATGACATCGTAGAGTATTAGCTAACAGATTGCAACGAAAGGAAAAAAAAAACAAGAAGAAAAAGTTTCGCAGCGGAACTGCGAAACAGCGACCTCGCGTTCTTCTGCGCGTGACGCTAACCACTACAAGACAGGGTAACCCTTCTGCAACATGTCAACGACGAGCCGTTCATATACACTATGTACCACTGGCACTCCACAGAACTTGGAAACTTCAGCGCGTTTTGGTAATCAGTAGCGAGATGGCGCGATGGGCGCGCGGTGGGCGTGCGCAATCTGAAGGTCATCGTCCCACGCCGCCTCGGTAATCTAGTGGGTAAGGTGCTCGGATGCTGACCCGCAGGTCGTGGGCTCCATTACCGGCCGCGGTCCCTGCATTTCCGATGGAGGCGGAAATGTTGTAGGCCCGTGTGCTCAGATTTTGGTGCACGTTAAAGAACCCCACGTTGTCGAAATTTCCGGCGCCCTCCACTACGGCGTCTCTAATAATCATATGTTGGTCTTGGGACGTTAAACCCCATATATCAGTCAAGGTCATCCTGCCATGTCACCCCGCGCGTCGCTATGTGCATGCGCTTCAACATGACGTGGTCGAAGTGCGTATAGATGTTCTCTAGCGTGGCGGCTCCCTCACGCGCGCGCTTATTTTGTAATTCGAGTACTTTGAATATCTTGTGCTTCCACCGCAAGTCTGCTTTGAGGTTACAGTAGGTAAATAGAGTACGGATGCTAATTCACTCACTGCCATGGCCGTGGTTACGAAATGAGCGCCCTGCTCCCACACGAGGAATGGTGACCGTTGTTGGTCCGCGCTCGTCCTGTGTTTGCAGATTTCGTGCAAGCCTTCTGATTGAAGTGTGGGCTGCGAGTTTCACGCTGCTTGCAGTTTTTCACGTGATATTGCAATTTGTTATGGCAGCATTCATTCGTTCGCCCTTGTTGTGAAACATTGAACAACGAATGCTCAACCACCTCGGCGTAGATACGTTTCCCTTTCGTGTTGTACCAATTCCTAAAACGAGGGTTCAACCACATTTTAATTAGGGGCAACGCTTAATAGAACTGAGCCTTGTTGTACGTGATGCTTCATAAAACCGCAACCGGAACGGGACACCTGCATAACGATAAGAAAGCATCCTTGCAAAAAACATTTTTATGTGTGCACCAATTAAGCATAGCAAAGCACTAAGCATGATCACCTGCGCCGTTCATCTGTCCGTCCATCTATCCATGCATTTGCACGTTCATCTCTCCGCTCGTATATCCGTCCGCCTGTCCATTCATCTATGTGTCCTGCTGTCCGTCCATCTACTCGTCCATTAGTGCGTCCATCTGTTCGTGCAACTGTTTGTCTGTGCGTCCGTCTATCCGTTATTCTGGCCATCCATTCTTGGGTCCTTCCGTCCGTGCACCTGTCTGTCCATGCGTCCATCTGGATGTCCATCTGTTTGTCAAAGCGTCCATGCATTCGTGCGTCCATCCACCTGTCCATACACCTAGCTGTCCGTCCACCTCTCCACCCTTTACACCAGGTGGCGACTTCAACGTAGATCTTATAGACCTAAGCACTTAGATTCACCCACTCGTCGTCATTCACTTCATGAATATGTGTGAAAGTGTTTCCTTCTTTCACCTCTGGTTTATGAAACTATCACTGAGGACACGTTTGGAACTCAGAGAGCAGATTTGACTGATCAGAAAGGAAGTTGGTGGGTTTATCATAAGTTTGAATGAGGCGTCTTGAAATTATATGTTTCTTGGTCAATGGGCAGGACTTTTTTCTTCTGAAATACTGCCATAAATTTTCTGGTGTTTTAGGGTAGTTCGGGCTCTTAGGAGCCAGTGAAAAAGAAAAACAAACGAGAAAGAAACACTTGTTTCGACCTTGCAAATGAGGTTCTTCCGGCTACGAAAACCAGCACTGTACGTGTCATTCACGGAAAACAGCAGCCATAAGGTTTTGAGAATATTTCGTCTTTTCTACTTTTTTTGTTTTTTTCTTTCTGCGAGGCCTTGACCTGCACAACGAAACAGTGTTTCTGTACGTGACCAAGTGGTCTTGCGCGGCAACGATATTGTTTTCTTTTTTTTAACATGGCACCACTTTCTTGAAATCATTTTTTCTCTATTGGAAACGCTGCACCCCCTTTTCGCAATTGATGTCCCACTTTTCAAAGTTCGTTGAGGCGGTATGCGCTTTTTTACGAGCTTGACGTTTTTGAAACAACGTTCGCTACGTCAGTAAATCGTGCGCGTGGAGTTGTGCGCAGCCGCGTTCGACTGTCGCCGGTGCTTCGGATCCCATGCCCTGGGTGCTCATCTCGGTCGAGCGTTGCAAGAACTCCTGCTAGTCGTCATGATGTAGCGCACTCACATCGAGCTGAAGCTAGCAAGCTATATGAAAACGCCTGTTCGCACAATAGAATGGATGCTACAATGACGGACATGACTCCACATTGCCCGGTGCTACGGTCATCACGACGACGATGTGCGTGACTGCTGTCGCTGAGAACTCTGTAGAGTGTGAGTGAACTGCCTTGAATACTGAAAATGAGACATTCGTATAACAGGAAACAAACTGTATTGTAGGCTTTTTATCATTTTAACGACGTATCACCGAGATGTTCTCTTTTATCCTCGTTCTTCCTAAATAGATGTTTTAGGCGCGAACCTCTTAAACGGGCCCTGCAACACTTTTTAATCATTGTCAGAAAATGCTGCCGATCGGTAGGAGAGGCTCCCGTCAACACGCGAGCCAAATAATACAGCGCGGCACGTGGCCTGTGATTCGCAATAACTTATCAAAGTCAGCTAAATATAGCTTTCTTCTCTCCACAAAGCATGGAAAATAAGCCCAGTAAGCCCATCTGTCATTCATTAGCTGATTTGAACATGGCGCGGTCGGTTGTTACAGTGGTCGCTGCGAGAGGCCGTCGTTGGTTCACGCGTGCGCGCGCGATCACACTAAAAAAGCTTCGTACTCGAAGAAAAAAAAAACAGAAAAAATGCTCAAGTTCACAAGACGAAAGTGACCGTTTTTTTTTTGCCCCTCCCTGCCCTCCCTGCTCAGCCTTCGGCACTTCCGTCGGTACGAGAGGAGAGAAAATGTGATTACAGCACGTGACAAAACTGTGTAACTCCGCTCGTATTGAACGGATTCTTGAAATTTTTGCAGCTTTCAATACTTGAGGAAACACGCTTTTCCAGTGAGTTAATTCCATGGTTACACCAAAAAAACGTTTCAAATCACCTTTAAGGCGTCCATCCCTTGTATGTGTGTAGTAGTACGTAGCCACCGATGGCACATACCTGCACTAGAGCGGGTATGTACGTGCCACAGAGGATGCGAGATGCATGGGATATGGCGGTACTAGTGTTCACTAGATAGACACATGGACGGATGGACAAAGAGACTAGCAGACGGACGTACGGATGCATAGACGCGCAGACGTACGGACAGATGGACGCACGAACAGACAGACTGACAGATAGATGAATGAAATAAAACAAGAAAATAAAAAAATCACAACATATCCACGGAGTGAATGGTGATGAGTGGGCTGAAGCAACCGTCAGCCCGTCCGTTCATCTGTCCGTCCTTTGGTTCTTGCTTCCGTCGGTCTGCGCGACCATCTGTGCGTCCATCTGCGTCGGTCTGTGAGTCCGTTCATCTGTGCGTCTGTTCATTAGTGCCAACCGTCCGTACGTCCATGCATCCTTCCATATGTCTGTCCATCTTCTAGTCTGTCTGTCCGTCCGTTCGTGCGTCAATCTAGTGAACATCCCAAGTACCGTCATCTCGCCTCTCGAATTCACTGTGGAACACTTCAAGTACCACCATCTCGCATCTTCTGTGGCACATACCGGCTCTACAGTGGGTGAGCACCACCGTTAGCCACGGACACCATCGGAGGAAGGACAGACCCACACCTTAAAGAGCTTCGCCCCTAAACCAACCCAACCATCACACCTCAGATAAGTGAAATATCATAAATACGAATACAAGACATATTCTAAACAGGCGAAGAAATATGCCCTAGAAAACTGACGTGCCAAAGCAATGAACAATTGTCCGCATCACTGCGAGAAAATTCAATGCAATGTTTCATAGTGTTCCCACCGCTTGATTTTACCTTCACATAGCACCATTACAGAAAAAATGAAATCACTTGGCAAGTGATTACTTCGTGCATGAATTTCTCGAACAAATCTATATCATCTCGAATATCTTGGATTTTTCAAACTACCTCTGTACTCGAATATTGTAAATCGCGGAACTGACATCAATTGCCGAATTGAACTGCAACGCTATTTCTCTACTGACTACAAATCTATTTGCACTGATTGATTTTTAGGCTTTAACGTCCCAAAACCACCACATGATTATGAGAGACGCCGTAGTGAAGGGCTCCAGAAATTTCGACCACCTGGGGTTCTTTAACGTGCACCCAAATCTCAGCACACGGGCCTACAACATTTGCGCCTCCATCGGAAATGCAGCCGCGGCAGCCGGGAATTGAACCCGCTACCTGCGGGTCAGCAGCCGAGTACCTTAGCCACTAGACCACCGCGGCGGGGTTAAATCTATTTGCATTATTTAGCTCTGTGTTACTACGTATTACTGCTTTCTGTGATGTGTGTTGTTTGCATGCCATTTTTCATGTGGCTGCGATACCACCAAGGTGTTTGTTTGTACGTGTTCACGGCACTATAATGATATCGCAAAACAGCTTTTACCGCGAGCTTTTCGGCTATTACGTTTTGTTTTATGGAGAAATAAACCGATTACAATTTCAGTTTCAAACATTTTGCAGACGCAAACTTCCTGGTGACAAAGCAGATGATTCCGAATCTTCGAACGCTTGCCCTCTTCGACAGCTAGGAAGCCTTTAGCAAAGCTGTGGTATTACCATGGTTAATTGCAGGCATACACCAGGCACCCAGTCTCAGCATGTTTATTGCAACATGGCTGTTGAACTATTTGCAAAAAGTGGACAATTGAAATCATGGTGTCTTCAAGTATTCTAGGTAATCTAGTAACCAAAGAAAAGGTTTCATCAAATATTCTAAAAACCTTAGGTGGGGCCTGCTCCCCAAAATCACTGGACCTAATAAAGTCATTTCTCTCTCTCTACAGTGTAATACCACATCCCCTGCTGCATATGCACATGCTTTAAGTCATCTCTTTTATACCAAGTTCATTAAAACAAATGAAAATGAAAAGACAAAAATACAGATCCCACTTACAGTGGGAATCGATGATATGCAAAGCACGAATGGGGAAGTTTTATATGTCAGGTTAATCTCAGCACAGCGTTACGAGGGGAGGGGTAAATTATGCCGTACATGACTTCTATCTCATATTTACCATTTTGGACGTGTCAGCTACCATCATCAACTATTCACGCCACCTGATACCAAATTTGATATATGCGGATCTAGCGAAACGGCTATGAGGGTGCTGCGTGCGTAGCACCTATAGTCCAGTTTTACATGACACGGACATCATAAATATCATGTTTAGACGTGTCCTTTATATTCGTCATTCATTCACGTCACGTAATACCAAATTTGGTATATGGGGAACTAGTGAAACGGCCGCAAGCGCATCATGAGCGTGGCATGTGGTCGTGTTGTTACATGACACGCATCTCGTTATTATCATCTTTGACCAGTCACATACCTTCGTCGTCCATTCACGTCCCGTGATACCAAACTTGGTATATGTAAAGCTAGCAAAACGGCGGGGAGAGCAACATGAAGGGCGCAATATACTGCGGCGTAACGTTCACGCGCGCACGCGGGACGCTGCGACGCTACGCTTGCAAAACTCGAACACTTTAAAGTCTGACGCCAGACGCGACCAGCGTCTGTCGGCGCAGCCCGGCGGCAACCTGCGTGAAATGCGCCATGCTGCATTTCACACCAATGACTTTACCCAGAATACACCGCGTCTGCCTAGCTTCGTGACGAAGGAACGCCGGGCGTGCTCAAACGCGCAAGCGTCAAAGCAACGCAGGGCGGCACGTTTCTGCGAGTAGGTGCCTGGTAGAGTGGCGCCCGGCGTGGCATGGCCGTCATAACGCGACAAAACAAACACCGGAGCACATGCGCGCCGGGTCACGTCTAATTGTATTGGCGCCTGAAGTGTGCCAAGTAGTCATGCTCTCACATGACACGCATCACATGATTATCATGTTTGCACCCGTCACAACCCTTCATCGTTCATTCACTTTCCGTAATACCAAATTTGGTGCATGTGATGCTAGCGATACGGCCCCGAGCGCATCATGAATGCGGCAAGTAGTCATATTGTTACATGACACGCATGTCATGATTTTGATGTTTGGTCATTTCATTTACGCATGTCGTCCGTTCGCGTCACGTAATGCTGAATTTGGTACATGTGAAGCTAGTGCAACGGCCACAAGCTAATCATGAGCGTAGCATGTACTTATGTCGTTACATTACACGCATCACATAGTTATCATGTTTGCAGCAGTCACATCGCTTCATCATCCATTCACGTTTCGTTATACCAAATTTGGGGTATGTGAAGTTAGCGAAACGGCCGTGAGGGAATCATGAGTGTGGCATGTAGTCATGTTGTCACAAGACATGTTGTCACACGATCTTGTTTGCACCAGTCATATACCATCGTCATCTATTCGCGTCACGTAATGCCGAATTACGTATATGTGAAGCTAGCGAGACGGCTGCGAGCGCATCATGAGCGTGGCGTGCAGTCATGAGTCATGACTCATGACTTACATGACATGCTTGTCGTAATTTCTAACTTAGGGACGGTCACTTGTGTTCGTTATGCAGTCATGTCATACCATACAAGTTTTGCAAGACATCGTGTAAAACAAAACCACCGTAAGAGTATCAAGATCATGAAATGTGAATCATGACATTCATGCCATATATCATGACATTGATGTTATGACTAGTCAATTATGCTCGTCATACAGTCAGGTTATGACATACCTAATTTGGCATTGATACCATTATCGTAACGGCCTTGAGAACTAAAAGTCGTAGGCGGTAAGATAGATAGATAGATAGATACGCTCAAAGTCGCCAAAGTTTGCCAAGAAATGCGTCGCATTATAAATATGTTGGTGCCTAACAACGAATGTTTTGTCGAAGTATTGAGTATATTCTTCCTATTAAGTATTGTTCTAGATAAGAAAAATTCCAAGGTGAACGAGAAATACTGAATAAAAGAAGAATAGTATACTGGGATTGTCTAAAGTTAAGTACGCACATGAGAAAAAAGGAGACCAAAGTGCCTGTACGGAAGGAATTCGAAGCATTCGTGCTTTTTGTATTGCGCTGTAGCGTGAGCAACTCAGAAAGTGAGCGTGAGATGGGTCTTAACATTGGTATCGTCTCGAAAGCCGTCCGAGGCACGCAGCTAAGTGTAGATGGGCTTTACTTCTGAAATGTTGAAGAAGAAAACTAGGGATCTGACCTCTACAATGACAGTGAAACAAACTCAAAATAAACAAAAGTTTTCATTCAATCACTGGAAGGCACTTTTTAGGCTATTGCGACTTCAGCGTAGTTGCGACGTGGTGCCCGTATTTCACATACCACTACTGCCGAACACCAAACCAGGTTCTTCTGCCTCGAAATTAGGTTTATTTAAGAAATTAAAGAAGCCTTTCTACTAATGCGACTAGAAAACCACAGGAGAAATTTGGGGAGAAAATGGGTAAATGTCAGTAAACTCCCCTGTAAATGAGCTTATTAGGAGACGATGCCTGCGAGTCGAAGTTTATTGGTCTAGAAGAAATCCTTGTACAAGCCAAGGTAGTGTATTGCGTGTATGCGCCTTTGCAGTTAAATTACCTTCAAGCAACCGAATGTAAATTGGCGTCGGAATTGAAACCACGCTGGCTTTGTAAATAGCATTAGAGACTCCTTTAGTTAAAAATGTCTACGGCATAGGGTGGCTCAATGTAACATGTGGCTAAGTTGAAGAAAAATGGCGTGATACGAGAAAGCTCACGAGCCTACGCGATTATGACTCTGTGATTTGTGAGGGTAATGAACCGCATCGTGGTAATAATCGTTTCAATTTCACATGAATACACCATTGAAGAGCCCTTCGCTGCCTCTATAAAAATTCAACTCGTCTCTTAGCGATAAAGTTCTCGCGTATGCGGATCTTGAACCGCTAATATTTATTAGCAGTGAGAAGCATACATTCACTCTTGTATTTTCGAAGCAATGCAGCAAATTATCCACCAGAGAAAAAGTGAGTAAGGGAGAGAGAGAAAGAGAAAAGCAGCACAATACTTCAGGACTTGAGTTTAGATGATGGCGTGCTGATGCGTTTGGTATGCCAGCAGTAACATGCCAAACGCCCGACAAACAACTGTAGATGCATGTGTGAAAAGTGCAACGCGAAATTACGAATTGCAATAGTAAGCATTCTCGAAGTGTTAGAATGGGGCCTTAAGAAAAAAAGTACTACCTAGAAATAAAGATTTCAAAAATAACTGCTAAAAAGTTAGGCAGAGAAGTGCTTTCTAAAAAGTTGCTAAGACTGGCTAAAAAGAGGTGCACAATGTTTCTTAATTGGTGAAAAGTTAATTGGGTTACACTCAATTTATTATAATTCATACAGGCTTGGAGTCATTAGAACCCCTGGATTCAGAGCAATGCTTAGCGATAATCTATTGCATTTCTCAAGGTACTCATTTTGAGCAGAATTCTCATCGGCAGCAGCGTATGTATACAATGAACATTCCCTTTAATGTTTTGTCTAATGCACGAAGTTCTTGCATTTGTATTTGCGAATGGTACCTTAACAGCTATGTAATAGAGTTTTGAAAATAATCAATTCAAATGCCGCGTGCATACTCTAAGCCACATGGCTATGCAGTGCAAGTTCAGAATGCCTTAGGAGGAATGGTAACTCAGTAATAATAATCACAGTAAACATGAGGTTTTTATTTTTATCGTTTCCTTGAAGATGAAATGAAACGAGTGTATTGGGCCGCACGCGGAATAGTAGGCAGCAAAGTGTATTTTCATCTTATCTTTTCTGGCCTAATATCTGTATAGATTGTAGAAATCAAAACATCATGAAGGCATTTGTAAATTATGATAACCCCACCTGGAACTATAACGGAACGAAAACTAAGTGCCACTACGCCACAAGGGTTACGAAGAGCCCACGACAAGCATTTATGAGTCTCATTTCGCCCATTCTGAAGCTTGGTTATTGATATTGTCATCAGTACGACCCTTATCTAACCACAGTAGAATGCTTGTTTGTAATCAATAATTCCCTGGATTTGCGTCAGCAATCTCGTTGCTTTGAATGCAAATTTCGTCAACCGAGAGAAGAGTTTTGTATAGAAAACTTCCTCTTAGCGTTCGAGAGCATTCGGGTACGTTCAAGCTGCCAGTTGCAGCTTTTAGCTTTGAAGACCTCCCACAAATACTTAGGAAAGAAACATGTTTTGATGCCGCATTCTCCAAAACAACGTAGCTAATCAATATAAAATAATGATTTTCGAAGTTCTGCTTGTGGAATGATGATGAACTCTAAATGATACCAGTTATGAGCACGCAAAACATCCGTGTCGCCTATAGCTCAGAATTGTTTTTGTCAATTTCTAACATCTGGTACAAGTGTTCATTCAATCCGTGGAGCAGAAGACGAAAAAAATCCCAGCATGTAAACGAGGTAAATGATCATGAGTGAAGTGAAGCTTCGGAGGGCTTTATCGGTAAACCTGAATCATCTGTCCATCCATCCGTCTATTCGTCCGTCCGCCTTTCTGTCTGTCTGTCTGTCTGTCTGTGTCTCCGTGCGTCCAAATATCTGGGTGTCCATCCTTCCATCCGTCTGTGTGCCCATCTGTCCGTCCGTCCATCCTTTCGTCTGTCTGTCTGTCCAGCCATCCGTCCATTTGTCCATCCAGCTGTCTGTCTGTCTGTCTGTTTGTCCGTCCAGCCGTCCGTCCATTTGTCTGTCTGTCTGTCTGTCTGTCTGTCTGTTTGTCTGTCTGTCTGTTTGTCTTCTTAGAACGGATGGACGCATAGATGGATGCTTCTCCCATCTTATCATTCACTCCAGGAATATACTGTGAAAATCACAAACGCCATGTATTTATACAGTTATCCATATATTTATTCAGATATACATACAACGCCATCCATACAGCAACTCATAAACTAGAGTGGGCTACATACCACTATTACTACTACTACTATTGAGGAGGGAACGACACACGTCGCAAAGAACTTCGCCCCCAAAACGGTTCGCTATTCTGGGCCTTCGTTTTCATAAATATTGTCGGCAACTTCTATCAAAGATTTTGTGTTACTACTCTCCATATTTTCAAAACACAGCAAAATATGGCGCCACCGTTGGTTGGGATCTCAGGACCTGCTACTACTACTACTACTACTACTAATACTACTACTGCTACTACTACTGCTTGCAATAATAATAATAACAATAATAATAATAATAATAATAATAATAATAATAATAATAATAATAATAATAATAATAATAATATGGTGAACAATTTAGAGCACTATGCACACAAGTGCTCATAGAACAAACGTTCGACAATATTGAGTATGGCATTCTCTATGCTATGTGAGAACACAAATCCGTCTCTTAAAGCTTAGGACAAGTTGATGACGCGTATGGGGCTTTAAGAAAGTTATTAGCAATTTAAACTATGAGCTACTCTATTATGAGAGAGCATGAACGTACCGTGGGCCTCACACTTGACGAGCTTTGTTTGCGTGTGCTTAGAAAAAGTTGCTAGCGATTTAGAGTACTTGGTACTCTACTATGGGAGAGCTGAAAGCCAGCCCGTGGGCCTCACACTTCAGCGGGACAAACTATGGAGTACTCATCTACAATGGCAGACAGCAATTTTTCGCAGTAAAGAACTGCTTGTTTGAAAACAACAGAACCGCTGTAAATTTTCTGAATACCACCAACCGTATTCTTCAAAAATGTGAAATTCTGATATCCTTATTACCGCAATATTTTGCTTCTAGTACTCACAGAATTCAGACATAAATTCACTCTTTTGGAAGTGTTTTATATACTGCAGATGACCTTTCCTTACTTTCTATTATTTCAGGTGAAAAATTATTAGTATATTATTAACAATTATCTTTTGCCAAGATCCGTGGTGTTGTTCTGCAAGATACGACGAGAACAACCTTGACATGACTCTGTAAAGCATTTACTCGGGCTAGCTGGCATTGACTGAATGCTTCCATAATAATAGACTTGAAATGGTGTTTTATGCGATTCATAAAGAGAAACGAAGAGAAAAGTGAGCCACGTAACTGTCGGCATCAGCGTGCGACACCTCAACAGTAGCTCACGAGGGATGGGGGTAAAGAGGCATAAAAAGTAAATAGATAGAGGAAGCAGAGAGCGAGGCTTAGGGACAGTGGACGACAGAAAACCACGGAAGTAAAGAGGAGATATGAAAAATGTACACAGTCGCAGGAGTCCGAGGACAGGGCACCACTCTGCGAGAGCTCTTGTCAGCAGCAGGAGATGACGCAGGGCGAGCCAGTCGGCCAGAGCTGCGCTGTCGTTTGAGATCGCGGGGGCACAACCTGTCGGCACGAAATCCAGCGAGCGAGCCCGTATTAATAGACTCCCGGGGAACACTTCTATGCAACGAAGGGAAAGCTACGAGGGCGAAGCTTTTGCACAAGTACAACTAGGAGTAGCAGTCCGGTATGCCGTGCGTTCCGTACCGCTGCGGAAAGTAGGAGCAGTGCGCGATCAGATTCATATCAATGCAGACGCTGCTTGGCGTTCTAGATAGGCGTAAAAGGCACGGTTTTTTCAGGCGTTGAAAGAGGCGGAGTGACAAAATACTGGAAGTTCCCACGTATAGAGAGAATCGATAATATGCGAAGCATGAATGAAAAATGTTGATATGTCACTTTAAAACCAGCACAACGTTACGAGGTGGAGGTAAATGATGCCGTATATGATTTCCGTGTTATTATTTTCAATTTTGCATGTGTCGTTTACCTTTGTCATCAATTCACGTCACGCGATACAAATTTAGTACACGTGGAGCTAGTGAAACGCCCGCGAGAGCGCTATGAGCATGGTATTTTGTCAAGTCCTTACATGACACGCGTGTCAGGATTATCACGTTTCCACCAGTCATATTTTGTCATCCATTGACGTCACGTAACACCAAATTTAATATAAGTGGACCTAGAAAAATGGACGTGAGTGCATCATCAAGGGCCCAATATACTCTAATGTAGCGTTGACGCGCGCGCACGCTAGGCACAGCGACGCAACCTTAGCAAAACGCGAGCACCCTATAGTCTGACGTCAGGCGAGACCAGCGTCCGTAGGCGCGGCCCGACGGCAAGCGGAGCGAAATGGGGAATGCTGCATTTTGCATTGATACGTTATTCATACAAGAATGCTTCTTTCATAGTTTCCTAAAATTAACTAGAGGGGGCTCTGTCGCTGCGATCGTTCAGCGATCATGGGAATGATAGGTTCGTTCACACATTTTTCTAATTTTCGTACGTGCGGGCGGCAAAAAGTACTTGAGGCTTTGTTCATTGCTGTCTTTCAGTTTTGTTTTGAAAGATTCAACCTATTTGAACTTCTTGAACTGCTTTGGAAAGGTAAGTCTAATATAATAAGGTTATATAGCCCAACCGCTGAACATTCGCTGTTTTTTGTTTCGTGAGAAAACAACTTCAAGCCACACGAACACAGATGGAGTCAAAAGCAGGTCGTAGGTCAAAAGTACGATGATTAGACAAATGTGCGTACTACTCATCATTCCCATGCTTGCTTAAATGCCGTGTGTAGCAGCTCCCGTAGACACTAGCCCCAGAGTGTCTTTTAGTTTATATTAGAAAACTCTATGGCGTCTCCATCTTTTCGCGATGGAGGGACGCCGGACGCACTCAAACGCGCATGCGTCAAAGCAACGCAGTACGGCGTGCGCCTGTGAGTACATGGCAGGACGGGCGCCTGGTGTGGCAAGGCCGGCGTGACGCGGCGAAATGAATGCCGGTGAGTGCGCGCACGGAGCCTCGACGAATTGTATTGGTGCCTTGACTGTGGCATGTAGTCTTGTTCTCACATGACACGCATCTCATAATTATCACGTTTGCACCAGTCACATATCTTTGTGATCCATTGACGTCGCGTAATACTAAATTTGGCAAATGGGAAGCAACAAAACGGCTGCAAGCGCATCATGAGGGTGGCATGTAGTCATGTTGTTAAATGACACGCATGTCTTGATTATCATGTTTGGATGTGTTATTTACCGATGTCGTCCATTCACGTCGCGTAATACCGGGTTTGGCACATGTCAAGCTAGCGAAACGGCTGTGAGTTCATCATGACCGTGGTATGTAGTTATGTTGTTACATGACACACAT
Source organism: Rhipicephalus microplus (assembly GCF_043290135.1). Taxonomy (NCBI): domain Eukaryota; kingdom Metazoa; phylum Arthropoda; class Arachnida; order Ixodida; family Ixodidae; genus Rhipicephalus; species Rhipicephalus microplus. Next base: position 74,818,311 of record NC_134709.1, on the reverse strand, counting down.
GTCACGATTTTCATGTTAGGATCTGTCGCTTGTGTTCGGCATGCAATCACGCCATACTATACCAGTTTTTCAACATGCCACGTGGACGAAACCACCGCAAGAGCTGCAGAACCATGAAATGTAAATCATGACATTCATGACATACATGTCATGATTTTTATGTAATGACTAGTCATATGTGTTCTTCATACAATCATGTTATGCCATACCAAATTTGGTATCGATAATATTATCGAAACAGCCAAGAGGGCTTGAAGTCGTCGGCGGCTAGATGATAGATAGATAGATAGATAGATAGATAGATAGATAGATAGATAGATAGATACGCTCAAAGTCACCGAAGTTAGCTGAGAAATGCTTCTCATTTAAAACTTATCTCTCCCTCATAACATCACCCCGTGTATTCGCGCTTAACCATGTTCCCCCACGAGGAAATGCTTGGGGAGTTTTTTGGCCTTTGACTGGAGTTAGCACTGACGAAACCTCAGCCTTGTTCTAGGAAAGCTTTCCTGGCTGAAGTAGCGAGACGTTCTTGGATGCCACGTCAAAGTAGAACTGTCGGACGGTGCAGGCAACGGTGGCAAATGGCTCACCGCCGTGAAGGCACGGCAGCGAACAGCCTTTCCCGTCATGATTATAGACGTCGTACCGTTAATAAATGGGGGCTGTACAGTTCCTACGGAAATTCCCACTGTCACCATTTTGGTGGCCCACCCGTTGTATTACTTTGTAGTCACAGGTAACACGGTTTGGCACAGGTTATGAGGTCTTCATTCCCATACGAATGTATTGCGTCCCAGTCGTCATGGTCAGGCGTGACCCTCTCAGTCCTCTGTGGATGTGCAGCATCCCCCTGTAGGGGGGGGGGGGGGACAATGCTTCTACGAGCACTTCACTGGGGATGCGTCCCGGCCAGAACAGGATGGTAACCTGAGGTCCCAGGAATACGATGGCTACGCGCTCTTTTGGGATGATGAGTTGCGACGCATCCACGATTTGGGCCTGCGCAGCATCAATGTTGCAGTAACATCATAGAGAAACATACTTACGTATTGTTTTTCTTCATGGTAACATTTCTCTAAGTTTCTCTATGGTAACATTGTAGTTCCGGCCTCCAGAGTGCTGAACGCAGTATACTTCTTCGATGTTTGGAACAACCGTCCGACGATTTGAGTACGATGTACTCTACTAAGGGAGACGAGAACACCGTCCCAGCTCGATCATCATTGTGGTACTGTGTGTTTATAAAATGTGGTTAACGATTTAGCGTACTAGGTACTCTACTATGGGAGAGCATAAAGCTGTCCCGTATGCAAGCTGGCAGTACTGAAAACAGCTCACTGCTTGCACTGTGGTACTGAACATGAACGTACGTGTGTTTAGAAAAAGTTGTTAATGATTTAGAGTACGATGTACTCAACTATGGGAGAGCAGAAAGCCGTCCCGTGAACGTACGTGGGCGGTTAGAAAAATAGTGTAATGATTTAGAGCACAGGGTACTCTACTATGGAAGAGCTTAAAGCCGTTCCCGAGGCGGATACAACGTGCAGATAACAAATGTGTGTTTAGAAAAAGTTGTTAACGATTTAGAGTATTAGGTACTCGACTATGGGAGAGCATAAAGCCGTCCTTGCAGCCCTGGTTGCTACCAAATGTACGTGTGTTTAGAAAAAAGGTTTAACGATTTACAGTACTTGATACTGTACTATGGTATAGCTGAAAGCCGTCCCCGCAGGTCATCGATGGAAATGTACGTAACCGCTGTGACGTGCTTGAAGCAATGTTCGACTTATTTATATGCAAAGTGCGACTTAGTTATTTTACGTTACCGCCTCTGGCTCGCTAGTTGCCTGTATGAATCTTTTTTACCGTAATGGCAATCCTTTTTAGCATAGTGACAATGAAGCGGTCTGGCTGGCCAACTGTGTTCATACTTTACGTCTTTTATCTAATATCTACACTATCCGAAAGAGATAACGCTATGTTTTTTTTCCTCGAATATAATTGTCCAGCCTTCACGAGGGCACCTCGTAAAGGGATGGAACCTTTCGAACCACTTGACTTAGCCAGCGCTTGTGAAAGCACAGCTGTGTAGTCTCGAACTGACTATCAATCTCTTTCTTACTCCTCTTCTTTTTTTATCTCTGTTCTTCCTATTATTCAATCTTTCCCCCACCCAAAGTGCAGGGTAGCCAACTGAGCCAAGCTTGGTTAACCTCTCTGTATTTCCTCACTATTTCCCTCTCTCTCTCTCTCGTCGTCTGTTGTTAAAGCTGTATTCACATGCCGGACGGTATCACGATTTGATCTCAGGGTTCACGTACTACGTCTTCATACGGCACCCGTTTCTGTCCTCCTCCGGTCCGCGAGGAGTGATTCGTGAAATGGCGGAGCCCTAAATCATAGCTGGAGTCATCATGGGTTTTCGGTGAAAGATAGAAAATTCCTGGCGGCGAAACGCCTTCAGCACGAAACCATGGTTCTTTTCCAATTCAATAAAGGTCGCTTGTACTGTACTTGTACTGCTCGGGATCACTGGCGAGTATTGTGAATAAGCACTGTACTGTCGAGTGTACTTGGCAACGACTTTTTTTGCCATTGAAGCGAAAGCTACAGGGGCAATGCTTCTGCACATATAGCTCTGCGAGAAGTATAGTTGGAATTGGCAGACGTCTCGTAACGGGTTGGAAAGTGACGGGGACGCGCCATCAGCGTTTCATGTAGACGCAAACGCTGTCTATCATTTGAACCATATCTCCTACAAGAAGGTGTTGATTTGAGGTACACGTAAAAAAGGTGGGACTCGCTAGTTCTACATCGCTTTAAAGCTAAGTAGATACTACTGTCTTGCTGGTATCTACTGCGTCCTGCCTTAAATAGTTCCACGTATAAAAAAATTTGGCAGATCCCACGTAGAGTGGGAATCCATGATATATGCGAAGCACAAATGAGGAAGGTTTATATGTCAGTTAAAAATCAGAACAACATTACGAGTCGGTGTTAAATGATTCCGTACATGACTTCCACATCATTATTAACATGTTTGAAAGTGTCGTTCACCTTCGTCATCTATTCTAGTAACGTGATACCAAATTTAGTATAAGTGGAGATAGCGAAACGACCGCGAGCACGCTGCGAGCGTAGTATGTTGTCATGTTTTACATGACACGCATATCATGATTATCATGTTCGTACATGTCGTTTAATTACCTTTGCCGTCTATTGACGTCATGGAATACCAATTTGGTATAAGTGGAGCTAAGGAAACGACCACGAGCACATCATGAGCGTGGCATGTGGTCATGTTGTTACATGACACGCATCTCATGATTATCATGTTTGGACCAGTCACATACCTTCGTCGCCAAATCTCGTCTCGTAATACCAAACTTGGAATACGTGAAGCTAGATCGGCGCCAACTGGTGCGAAATGGGACATGCTGCATTTCGTGCCAACCACGTTACCAAGAATGCACCGCGTCTGCGTAGCTTCATGACGAGGGGACGCTGAGCATGCGAGTATATTCCAGGCAGATCGGTGCCTGGCGCGGCATTGCCGGCATGATGCAGCGAAACGAACGCTGGAGCACACACGCACCAGGTCACGTCTAAATGCATTGGCGCCTTGAGTGTGGCGTGTAGTCATGCTCTTACACGACACGCGTCTCATATTTATCATGTTTGAACCAGTCACATACCTTCGTCATCCATTCACGTGACGTAATACCAAATCTGGCATATATGAAACTAGTGAAACGGCCCCGAGCACATCATGAGTGCGGCATGTAGTCAGGTTGTTACATGACATGCATGTCAAGATTGTCATGTTTGGACATGTAATATACATAAGTCGTCCATTCGCATCACGTAAAACTGAACTTGGCACATATAAAGCTAGCAAGACGGCCGCAAGCGCAACATGAGCGTTGCATGTAGTCAAGTTGGTACATGACACGCATTACTTGATTATCATGCTTGCACCAGTCACATACCTTTGTTATCCATTCGCATCACATAACGTCGAATTTGGAATATATGAAGCTGGCGAGTCGGCTGCGAATGCATCATGAGCGTGGCGTGTAGTAATGACTCATGAGTTACATTACATGCATGTCATGATTTCCACGTTACGGTCTGTCGCGTGTTTGCCATGCAATCATGTTATACCATACCAGTTTTGCAATATTTCTTGTGAACGAGACCACCGCAAAAGCACCAAGACCATGAAATGTAAATCCTGACATTCGTGACATACCCGTCGTGATTTTTACGTTATGACTAGTCAAATGTGCTCGTCATACAGTCATGTTATGCCATAACAAGTTTGGCATGATACCATTATCCAAACGGCCAGGAGAGCCAAAAGTCGTAGGCGGCTAGATAGATAGACACGCTCAATGTCGCCGATTGGATTGGATTGGATAAACTTTTATTTGGTCCTCTAAAACACAGATCACTGTGTTGTGGGCAGCTCCCACGTGGGGACTGAGATGCCAAGCTCCTCAGCCGCCTCGCGGGCTTGGTGAACAGCCCAGAGCTGATCTGCCAAGGACGAGCTGCGGATCGCCGCCTCCCAGCTGGCAGAGGTGATGTTTGATAAATGAGCGAATTTGGTGCACTGCCAGAGCATGTGTTCTAATGAAGCTAATTCCCCACAATGTGGACAAAGATTACTTGGGTATAGGTCAGGGTACATGATGTGTAACATTTTCAAAGTAGGGTACATCCGCGTTTGCAAAAGCCTTAATGTAAGTGCTTGGGGCCGGGTTAGATTTTTGTGGGGTGGAGGGAAAATCCTTCTAGACAGGTAGAAATGTTTAGTGAGCTCGTTATATGTTGTAAGAATTTCCAGGTTATCCCCTTCACCAGTAGAACGCATCCCCGGGGAGGCGCGGTTGGGGAGTTCTCGCGCCGCCTCGTGTGCTGCTTCATTGAGATTGGGAGGGTAATCGTTGATTTGCCCAAGGTGAGCTGGGAACCAACTCAGAAGATGATGCGTTATGTTCTTGCCTTGCAGTATTCTCAGCGTTTGTTCAGAGACCGTCCTCTTGCCGAACGCCCGTAGTGCTGCCATGGAATCACTGTAGACGACTTCAATGTTATCCGCCCCGCCACGGTGGTCCAGTGGCTAAGGTACTCGGCTGCTGACCCGCAGGTCGCGGGTTCGATTCCCGGCTGCGGCGGCTGCATTTCCGATGGAGGCGGAAATGTCGTAGGCCCGTGTACTCAGATTTGGGTTCACGTTAAAGAACTTCAGGTGGTCAAAATTTCCGGAGCCCTCCACTACGGCGTCTCTCATGATCAAATGGTGGTTTTGGGATGTTAAACCCCACAAATCAATAAATCAATGTTATCCATCTTGAGTGCTAAGGCGATGGCTACCTGTTCCGCAATGATTGGGTTTTTCGTCCTGACCGTCGCTGAGTTGACGACATGGCCAGCCCCATCGACCACCATTGCCACAAACGCTTTCCTATTGGCGTAGGAAGCCGCGTCAACAAATACGACCCCTCGTTCCTCGTTTGAGACTTGACGAAGTGTAGTCCTGTTCCTCGCTATTCTTCTTCCGACGTTGTGTTCTGGATGCATGTTTCTTGGTATAGGAGACACCGTGATATTCTCCCAGATGTTGTCGGGGATATCATTGTAATTGCATCTGATTGCCATTGGGTGTTGGCCCAGCTCCTGCAGGATCATTCTCCCCGACCTTGTTGTAGATAACCTTGCAAACTGTGCTCTCTCTTGGGCTTCTGCTATTTTTACGAGCGTCTTGTGAATGCCAAGCTCAAGCAGATGCTCGGTGCTGGTACGTATGGGTAGGCCCAGGACCTTCTTGATAACTTTCCTGAGGAGCACATTCAGTGTCTCGGACTCTGCTCTTGACCAGTTGTGCATTGCTGCCTCGTACGTGAAGTGGCTTAGAACAAACGCATGCATCAACCTGATGAGGTTGTCTTCCTTGATCCCATTTCTTTTGTTGGCCACTCTGCGTATGAGGTGCACGGCACTGTCTGTTTTCCAAGTTAACTTGGCTATAGATTTGCTGTTGGCACCGGTAGACTCTATCAGCATGCCCAGGCCTTCGATGGAGTCGACCCTCTGAATGGCATCCCCTTGATTTGTACGGAGGTGGATGTCTATCTGGTTTAACGGCTTCCATCCCCTGGGCTTCGGTCCCCGGCGTGAAGTCCGATACAGTAAAAGTTCTGACTTATTAGAGGAGCACTTGAGCCCGGAAGGACGAAGGTACTCTTCTACGGTGTCAATCGCCTCTTGCAGAGCGCTCTCAATCTGCCCCTCGCTTCCACCTGTGCACCAGATGTTAATGTCATCTGCGTAGATGCTGTGCTTCAATCTTTCAATCCTCGATAACTTCTTTGACAGTCCAATCATGGCAATGTTGAACAGCATTGGTGAAATCACTGCCCCTAGCGGCGTGCTCCTTGCTTCAAGTTCGATTGCTGCTGTCTCGATATCTGCAATTTTCATCACGGCTTTCCGATCTGTAAGAAAGGACCATAAGTAGTCATAGAAGGCTTTCCCCAGACCAAGCTTGGAAATTGCTTCGAGTATGAATGAGTGGTGGATGTTGTCAAACGCTTTTTTTAGATCTAGGCACAGAATGGCTCTCACGTCTCTGGTTTCATTGTCGATGACCTGGTGTTTGATAAGCTTCAATGCATTTTGTGTGGATAGCCCTGCCCTGAATCCAACCATATTGTGTGTATATATGTCGTTATCTTCCAAGTATTTCTTTATCCTGTGCAGTATGGCATGTTCTGCAACATTGCCGATACATGACGTCAAGGATATTGGCCTCATGTTGTCCAAGATAGGGGGCTTTCCTGGCTTAGGAATAAGGATTGTGCTGGCCAGCTTCCACTGCTCTGGCACCCTGACTTCTTTTCATGCTGCATTGATCATATTCTTCAGGGTTTCAATTGAATCGTCATCAAGGTTACGAAGGGCCTTGTTTGATATACCGTCCAGGCCAGGGGCCGACCTGCTGTTGAGATCATGCAAGGCTCTTCTGATCTCCTCGATGTTAAAGTCGCCCTCAAGACCCGGATTGGGCCTGCCCTGATACTGTCTACTTGGTGGTGCCAATCCTCTTTTGATTGGGAGGTACTTATGCACGAGCCGCTGCACAACTTGCTGTTCTGTAGTGCGCCCGATTTCTTTATGCAAAATTCGAGCGATAACATGCTTTTGATTTGTTTTGGTGGTGTTTTCGTTGAGGACATGCTTTAACATATTCCATGTCTTGCCATTGCGCATCTGACCATCGACGGAGTTGCAGATTTCGTCCCATTGCTGCCTGGATAGTGCGCGACAATGTTCCTCGACTTTATGTTTACCTCAGCTATCTTCTTCCTCAGTCTTCGGTTCAGGCGCTGACCCTTCCAACGGTTCAGTAGTGCTTGCTGTGCCTGAAGAAGATGAGCGAGCCGGCTATCCACTCTTTCAACCGGAAAATCTGTGGTAATGATGGAAGAGACGGATTTGATGTCATCTTTAATCTGTTTGACCCACTGCTCCAAGCCTTGTCTGTGGCTATCTTGTTCCCTTTCCATCCTTATCTTCCTGAACTTATCCCAGTATGTGAAGTGAAATTCTCTCTGCTTTTTACGCTCCACGGAGAAGGTAGTGGCAAGAATACAGTGGTCACTCCCTAGGTCTACAGCAAGGTTCGTCCACTGGGTCTTCTTGATGTTCCTTACAAATGTAAGGTCCGGGGTAGAATCCCTACAGCAAGATGTACCAAGCCTTGTTGGTAGGCTGGGGTCTGTGATTAGGGTGAAATAAAGTTCACTGTTACTTTGCCAAAGTCGATTTCCTTTCCCAGTGTTTTACTTGTAACCCTATGTATGATGAGGGGCGTTGAAATCACCTGCTATGACGAGTGGACATTCCCCGGCGATACTAACACCTTTCTTTAGAACCGTCTTGAACCCTTGCTTTTGTTCCTTTAGACTGCTGTATATATTAAGAATGAAAATGCTCTGACGGTTGCTGGTACCTGGCACGATCTCTACCATGACGTGTTCCTACTGGCCTGCTTCTATCTTGAGGTCGTGGATTACGTGCGTTAGTTTGTTGCATACGAAGGTGCAGACTCCCCTCCCTTCAGTATCCCCTATCACAGGCCGGAATCCAGGCGACGTTGCTTGCGGTGAAAGAGTCTCTTGTAATAATATAATATGAGGCTTTTTTTGGCTGCTCCTGATATACTGCTGTAGGGTTGCCTTCTTTTTAAGGTAACCTCTACAGTTCCATTGCCAGATACGAAATGCTTTACATAGCGCTGCCATCATGGATATTACATGGGCGGCCAGAGCCTGATGCTGCACCTGTCGACAGGTTTGGTACCACTAGTATTGGTGGCCGAAGGGGTGAGTTTGGTGCATGAGGAGGCCTTGCTGTGTTGTGCAGATATGCTTCGATCTTTGTAATGCGCAAAGTCATATGCTTTTCCAGTGCCGCCACGCTTGATTGTAGCCTACCCATCTGCTCGCTAAGATTTGCTGAGCGTGTCAAAGACCTCTTTGATATCTGACATGGTCGTTTGGTTGGCTTGCACGTGTTCTGCCATGACTGCCCTCTTTTTTGTGGTTCTCGAGTCTCCCACGTTTTCAGCCACGGGGACATCAACTGGCTGAGGTATTGGCTGTGAAGACTGTGCGCTGGTTAGCTTAGTGAGAAGAATTTTTATTTCCTTTAACTCAGCTGATAGCCTCTCGTTCGATTTTGTAAGTCTCGCGTTTTCTTTCTCTAGCTGTGCAATTCTATCATGCTCTAGAAGCTTACCTGTCATCACCTCTGCCGCGCCGTTGTGCACTCGCTCAGCCCAGCTGCCTTTCGATGCAAGTGGAGGCGTCCTCCCCGGGTGTGAAGCCGTGATCTCGAACTGAACGCCAGGCAACTGGCCATTCGGGTGCCGCCCAGACTGATCCCGACCCTGATGGTGACCTTGAGAACTCGAGCGCCCCCGTGATTGGGAGCGGGCCTTGGGTCTAGAACCTCTTTTGGAACGTGACCTCCCCCTGGAGTGGGGCCGCTTTTTCGGTTCTTGTGGAGTCTGGATGCTCTGGGTCCCGTAGGCTGAAGTAAGCTGCTTGTCGTTGATTTCTGGACTCGATGTGATTGATGCATACCGGGCTTCTGCGGCTGCTCGCGATCTTTCCCAACGTCTGCGTCTGATGACGTACGGCACTAAGAACCTGTTCTTGCACTCCTTGTCTGCCGTGGGATGGTGACCGTCACACAGCCTGCATCTTGGATTGCACAGGTGCAGGCTATCTGGGTTCTTGATCTCGCAGCCTCTGCAGATGGTTTCAGCTGGGTTCGGACAGACGTCAGACCGATGTCCCAGCTTTCCACAGACGTAACAAATATAGATGTTCTTGCGGTAAAAGGAGCACTGCAAAAGTGAAGGTCCATATCTCACGAATCTGGGCGCCTTGTGTCCTTCGAACGCTATGATGATTGTCCCGGTGTCCTTGATTCTGTTGGCCTGCAGCGCGAGCGGGTTGTTCGCGTTCACAATCTTTCGGGTCAAAATGTCCTGAGTATCGCTTACGGGGATCCCGCGAATCACTCCTTTAGAAGTATCGTGGGGTGCCACGGCGTACGCGCTAACCTCGAAAACTTTGCCTCCAATGTCAATTAGCTTGACCTTGAGGTATCTTGAAGCTCTGTCTTGGTCCGGAGTGCTTGCCACCATAATGTTCTGCTGCAAGTTGGAGCAGATTATGTCCTGCATGGCCTTCTCCTCTTTGATGCCGGCCGCCAGTACTATCGCGTCGGCCACGGCTCCAGTACCAATTCTCGAGATATTTAATCCTCCACGTGGTCGTACCACAATTTTGCTCAAGTCCTTGGGTAGTGGTGGCATGCGTCCAGCTCGCACAATTGTATGCTTGGTATCATACCTACTACGACTGGCTCGAGCGTCTCCAGCAACGTTAGCTCTGGTCGAACCCTTGGCAGCAGGAACGCTAACCGCGGCTTGCTTATTCCTTGAGCGTCTCGTTTCGGCTTCCTTCCAACCCATGTCTTCCGTGCAATCCTCTGGAGAGATGTCCTCTCCATCTACTTCGTATTCCATTCTCAGTTGCAGGTCCTGGAACGCGCAGAGTGTTAGTCACGTTTGCGCCGGGTCGGCGCATCGGCCACAATCGCCTCCTTGGTTAGGCTTAAATCCCCCGGTGGCGTTGCTTTGTAAAAATGTCCCAAAAATGGTTTAAAAGTCCACTCACCAGCACAAAGGTGGTATCTGCTGATTTCTTGATAACTTAGGCACACGATGGGACTAAAAACTGGGCGACAAATTCGTGAATACCACGAAAAAACATTCTTGAAAGCAGGAGCCGATCTTGGCGCGTTCGCACTGGTCGGCACCTAGAGCGTCTCCTCTCAATGTCGCCGAAGTTTACTTTGAAATGCTTCGCATTTAAAAAAAATGGCATATCCCACGTACAGTGGGAATCTATGATATGTGAAGCACGAATGAGGAAGGTTGATATGTTAGTTTCAAATGAGCACAACGTTACGAGGCGGAGGTGAATTAGGCCGTACCTTGCTTCCTTGTCATCATGTTTGAACGTGTCAATTGCCTTCGTCATCTAGTCACCTCACCTGATACACAAATTGGTATATATCGAGCTAGCAAAACGGCCACAAGCACATTTTGAATTGCCAAGTACACTCCGACGGAATGTTGACGCGCGTACACGCTGGGCACAGCAACGCTGCGCTAGCAACGCGAGCACTCTACAGTCTTAAACGTAAACATTTTGACAGCAATCTGTCTGGCTGGGTAGAAAAGTTTAGAAAATTGAAATTGCTCCAGCCACAGTTCAAAAAGAGCCCGAGTCACCCCCTGAGGAAGGGACCGAGTCGGTCCCGAAACGTCGGGCTCTTTTTGAACTGTGGCTGGAGCAATTTCAATTTTCTAAACTCTACAGTCTGACTGACGCCAGGCGCGGCCGGCGCGACCAGCGTTCGTCGGCGCGGCCAGGCGGCAACCGGCGCGAAATGCGACATAGCAGATTTCGCGCCGATGACGTTACCCAGACAGCACTGCGTCTGCCTCTCTTCGTGACGGATATATGCTTGCCGCGCTCGCACGCCCTCACGTCTAAGCAAGCAGCGCGATGCACGCCTGCTAGCATCTGGTAGGCAGATCGGCGCCTGGCATGGAGTCGCCGTCGTGACGCGACCAAACGAACGCCGGTGCGCACGCGCTCCTGGTCCCGTCGAAGTGTATTGGTGACTTAAGTGAGGCACGTAGTCATGTTCTTACATGACACGCATCTCATGATTGTCATGTTCCCACCAGTCACATACCTTCGTCACTCATTTCCGTCATGTAATACCAAACTTCGTATATGTGAAGCTAGCGAAACCGCTACAAGCACATCATCAGCGTGGCAAGTATTCATGTTGTTACACGACACGCATTTGATGATTATCATGTTTGCACCAGTCACACACCTTCGTAATCTAGTGACGTCTCGTAATACCTAATTTGCTATAAGTGAACCTAGCGAAACGACTGCGAGCGCATCATGAGCGTGGCATAAAGTCATGTTCTAACATAACGCGCATCTCATCACTTTCATGTGTGCACCAGTCATATACCTTAGTCATGCATTCACGTCCTGTAATACCATATTTGGTATATGTGACGCTAGTGAAATGTCTGTGAGCGCATCATAAGCACGGAACGTAGTGATGTTGTTACTTGACAGGCATGTCATGATTTTCATGTTAGGGGCTGCCACTTGTGTTCGCCATGCAATCATGTCATACCATACCAGTTTTGCAACATACCATGTGAACTAAGCCACCGCAAGAGGTGCAGGACTATGAAATGTAAATCATGACATTCATCACATACATGTCATGATTTTCTTGTTATGACTAGCCAAATATGTACTTTATACAGTCATGTTCATTTTTGATACGGCCAGGAGAGCTAAAAGTCGTAGGCGGCTAGATAGATAGATAGATAAATAGATAAATAGATAGATAGATAGATAGATAGATAAATGAATAGATAGATGGAAAGATAGATAGATAGATAGATAGATAGATAGATAGATAGATAGATAGATAGATAGATAGATAGATAGATAGATAGATACGCTCAAAGTGGCCGAAGTTTGCTAAGAAATGCTTCGCGTTAAAATGCATGTTGCGCGTTGGACTTCTTTGGACTCATACTCAAGAGACGTTTCTTCAACTGAACTCTCTCGAACTTTGACTCATGGTACTACTACCCAGCCGCACTTACTCAGACTGAGACTCACGGCTCAAAACTGAGTCGGAGTGAGTCCGAGTGAGTCGACACATGAGTGAGTTCGCCGACCTATGGGCGCGAAGGCTACATGCTACTGATGTCCACGTTAAGCATCTGGCTGAGCCCTTTTCAAGAGAAAGAAAAGAAACTCGATAAGAAAGTAGCCTTGCGTGCTTCCTGCCTTTCACTTGACATTTATTTCTCTCTCTCTCTCTTACATATATTGTTATGAGGCAATGTCCCACTAAAGCGGTTAGATAGGCGCCGAGAAAAACGACGTGATTTCGGTGTAGGACACAGTTCTTGTTCTCCATCTTGGCTTGCGCGTTGGCGCTGTGTATATATATCTTCAAACGCCTAGCTTCGCGTGTGCCTTCACATAACATTTTGGTGAAAGGTGCTGGGTTACAACGCACGACGGAGTCCGCAGCGAACGCCTAGACCTTCGCCATTTATTCACGTCTCGTGATACCAAATTTAGTAAATGTAGAGCTAGCGAAACGGCCGTGAGCACGGCATTACCATGGTATGTTGTCATGTTATTACATGACACGCGTGTCAGGATTATCATGTTTGCACCAGCCATACATTTTGTCATACAATGACGTCACCTAACACCCAATTTGGCATATGTGGAGCTTGCAAAACGGCCGCGAGCGTATCATGAATGGCCCAATGTACTCCATTGTTGCGTTGACGGGCACGCATGTTGGGCACTGAGATGCAACGTTAGCGAAACGCGAGCACTCTGTAGTCTAACGCCAGGCGCGACCAGCGTCACTCGAAATACAACATGCTACATTTCACACCCATGCGTTAGCAAGACAAGACTGCGTATCCTTTTCGTTACAGAGGGACGCCAGACGCGTTGATATGCGCATTCGTCAAAGCAACGCATTGCGACGCGCGCCTGCGAGTATATGACAGGACCGGCGCCTGGCGCGGCAACGCCAGCGTGACGCGACAAAATGAACGCCGACGAGCACGCGCACCTCGTCACGTCGAAATCTATTGGTGCCTTGACTGTGGAATGTAGTCATGTTCTCACAGGACACGCACTTCATGATTATCGTGTTTTCACCAGTCACGTACATTGGTCATCCAGTGGCGTCACGTAATACCAAATTTGGCATATGTGAAGCTAGTGAAACGATCGCGAACGGATCATGAGCGTAGCATGTAGTCATGTTGTTACATGACACGCATCTCATGTTTACCATGTGCGACATACTTTTCTTCTTCTTCTGGCACGACACACTTGGAACATAAGCTAGTAGTGGGTAGTCTGCTGACCAGAAGAAAGAAGTAGTTGGAACAATGGCGGAGATGCATTAATAAACCACGCTGTGTTTTCGGAACCGAGTTTCAGAGTGCTATATTTATTGTATTTGCTTACGTGTCTTGACAGGTACAAGAGGTGGCTTGATGCAGCTCCAATGTCTGACAGCACGGCAGAAACAGTTGCTCGTACCTTTCTTGCTACCTGGATTAGCCGTTTCAGTGTACCATCAACGGTGACTACTGATCGAGGCAGACAGTTTGAGTCGGCGCTTTTCACCTATGTCACATCTCTACTGGGTTGGGCCCGTATTCGCACAACTGCGTATCATCCAGCATCAAATTGCTTAGTGGAGAGGCTCCACCGTAATCTAAAAACAGCACTCGCCTCGCAGCCTCACGCCGAAGAGTGGGTATCATACCTCCCCATCGTGCTTCTCGGCCTGCTTTCAACACTTCGGCAAGAACTTGACTGCTCTGTAGCCGAGATGGTTTATGGCTGCACACTCCGTTTGTCTGGTGACCTCGTCAGCCCCGTTACTACGCAGAGTGTTTTGGATCCATCTTCTTTCGTCCAGCGTCTGCGGATCTTCATGCAAAACTTGCGCCCATCACCAACTTCAGCTCACACTAAGAACGACGTTTTTCTGCCGGAAAACCCACAGACACCTTCACATGTTTTTATTCGTGTCGATGCGTCTCGCCGTGCTCTTCAGCCTAGCTATGACGGTCCTTTCTCAGTCATCAAGCGTTCTGAACATCATTTTACAATCCTGCGTAATGGGCAGGAAGACACAGTCAGCATCGAAAGGATCAAGCCGGCACCTATTTAGACAAGCTCCGTCTGATCTTGTTTCTAACCTCCCTGTCCTTCCTCATTTATTCTTCCTTCTCCTCCGTCGGATCACTTTTTTTTTCTTCAAGTGCCCACGGCAACTTGTCTGCAGGGGGGCCTATGACATAAGCTAGCAGTGGGTATTCTGCTGAGGAGAAAAAAGAAGTAGTTGGAGCAATGGCGGAGATGCACTAATAAACCGCGCTGTGTTTTTGGAACCGCGTTTCTGAGTGCTATACATGTTTGCACCAGTATCATACCTTCGTCATTCATTCACGTCCCGTAATACCAAATTTGGTATAAGTGACGCTGGCTAAACTATCGCCAGCGCATCATGGACTTAGCATGTAGCCATGTTGTTGCATGACACGCATGTCATGAATATCATGTTTGCACCAGTCAGATACCTTCGCCATCCATTTACGTCCTGTAATACCATATTTGGTATAAGTGACGCTAGTGAAATGGCTGTGAGCGCATCATAAGCACGGAACGTAGGGATGTTGTTACTTGACCCGCATATCATGATTTTCATCTTAGGGTCTGTCGCTTGTGTTCACCACGCAATAATGCCATACCATACCTGTTTTGCAACATGCCATGTGAGCGAAACCACTGCAAGAGCTGCAGGACCATGCAATGTAATTCGTCACATTCATGACATATATCGTCATTTTCATGTTATGACGGGTCAAATATGTTCTTCACACAGTCATGTTTTGCCATACCAAGTTTGGTATTGGTACCATCATCGAAACGACCAGGAGAGCTAAAAGCCGTACACGAATAGATAGATAGATAGATAGATAGATAGATAGATAGATAGATAGATAGATAGACAGACAGATAGATAGATAGATAGATAGATAGATAGATAGATAGATAGATAGATAGATAGATAGATAGATAGATAGATAGATAGATAGATAGATAGATAGATAGATAGATAGATAGATAGATAGATAGATAGATAGATAGATAGATAGATAGATAGATACGCTCAAAGTCACCGAAGTTCGCTAAGAAATGCTTCGCATTTAAGAACTAAAGCAAATGCGAAACTCTAGCTGGTATGAGCTGCGTTCCGTTTCAATGGTACACGGCTCCGTACCTGTGTGGAAAGTAGGGACTGTGCGCAAATCAGTTTCATAATAATGCAGACACTGCTTCACGTTCAAGATACACGCCTAAGGCACGGCTTTATCAGGCGTTGAAAGAGGCGGCTTGACAACAAATGAAGCAGTAACGAACCTCTTGCTGGTGTGAGCTGAGTTCTCTGTCAAGGGATGGCATGCAAAATAAAAAAACGCAGCACATCTATGAAGTTAATGATGATGAGTGGGGCGAAGCGCCGAAGGGTTTTATCTGTAAACCGTAAAACGTCCGTCTGCCTGTCTGTCTGTCCATGCGTCTATCTGTCAGTCTATGGGTCTGTCTGCCTCCTTGGTAAGGATGGACGCATGCACAGACGCACAGACGGACGCTTCGCCCAAATCATCGTTCACTCCTTGTACATGCTGCGAAAAGCACTAACGTCATATAGGTATATTATTTTCAAGGGCATATACAGACAACGCTATCTATAGAGAAACTTATAAACTCGAGTAGGCTACGTATTACTGCCCAATTGCACAAGACGTCGGCGTATGTAGGGTAATGCTGCAGGTTTGTAATATTCTCGTTTCCATACGCAGACGGGTGTCCTTTTTATTAGGTGTTATGTATTCATACCGATGTCAGAATTAAAATTTATTAGGAGCCCAAGTTCGTTCTAGAAAACTGTTGATAAAGCAAACTAGGCAGAAATAACGGGTCCTCAACTTGGACAAGCCAAGCAATTTTTTTATCGTAAATTGACAAACTAGGAAACACTGAAACCAAGAGTTTATAGGAGATATTATTTCTAGTCTTTAAATTCATGATAAAAATATGATGCCATTTGCGTCATTATTAAGTGAATGTAAAAACAACATACAACGTATACCTCACTAAAATTCACTGTTTTTGGTTTCATCAACGTGTGTATGAGATAGAAAAGAGCGTTCATTGAATTTCCGTTTTTCCTGCTTTCTTTGTGAGCATTTAGTGCCGTTAGGATTGATGGATTCACGTAACATGCAAAGATTCATTCGCGAGCTGCAAGCTCACGAGAAGTTCCCCTACGACATGACGCGAGCCGGAAAAACTTATCACCTTACTCGGCTGGGCATGTTTGTGCGTGGAAAAGTTCATTACAGCTTAGTTAAATTTGTTTACTCTCGCCGCTGAAGTACAGTTTTGCAACCCAATTGCTGGGGCCGATCAAATTTGTCGCCTGTGGAGCTCTCAGTAACATCGCTTCATCACTCTTCGAAGCCGCGGCCGAAGTCAAACGCGAGGTGTCCATTCACACCCTCAAGCTCACAATGGTCGCCTTTTTTAAATCTTTCTGCCGACGTTTATCTCTCCCAACTTTTCGTTCATTATTCGTTTCAGCATGGCACTCCGCGCCCTGGAATTATGGTTATATTTAGCTCATTGGCAAGCTGCTATGACAACTGCAGGATGGTCTGGCGTAGCTCATCTCTGTAGTCGCTGGGACCATGCAAACAACCTTTGCAGAGAGGTACTACCGTCCTTGTTCTCTCCTTCTATTACAAGACCGTGGCGCTACGGCTGAACAGAGGCATTCGTCCACCTACTTGACGTGGAAGAGAGAGCGGCTAGTCATGTGGTCGCTGTTAATCAGTGCTCTACCACTGGTGAGGCAAGCTTTGTCATCCCAGCAGCGGTCAGAACAGTGGCTGCGGCGGGAGCGCATATATCCGTTATTCGCTTTAAGGCCAAGCGGAGATAGACGGCGAGACACTCTCGACTAGGCCAGTAGAGTTTTTGACTTAGAAGAGTGTGTCACATAACCAACAGTGCTACAAGGAGCGCTGCTTCGCACTTCCAGGTTTACGTGCACTGAAATACCTGATAAATTGCATGAAAGGACGACCACCGTCGTGGATGGATTGTTAGAGAATCGGCCACGTTAAGTATAATGTTGTAGGCTCGGTACTTTTCTCTGGCAAGTTGTTTTTATGCAAGTAAATTCTATTGCATTCATATCACCATTACTATACATCTTTTAAAAGTAGTGCACACAATGACTGCTATAGACGTTATGCAATATTGAGGACATCTGTCAACCGTCGTGTGCATACCACAATGTTAGCGGCTGAGAGCGGCACAGTCCGCACAGACTACGAAGGCGTACCGACGTGAGGCGTGTATTGGCTGATAATTGGAACGCCGACGTGTTTCTGCGTCTCTTGCAGCACACATAGAGTAACTCTGATTACTGAAGAAAGAAAAGGTAAGCCGTAAACTTTGTCCCTTGTTGATTTTTAAAGCTAATAACGTTTCCAGCATGTGCTCCACCTACTGCTCCCGAAAAACATGTTTGCGTTCTCCTTTGTAAGCAAGTAAAACGTTCAATAGTGTTTGTGCTCGTGTTCCCACAGCTTGCTCCATGCCGAAGCAAAACAGTTATTTGCAACGTTTTCGCTAGCAGCCGCTTACCAAGTGAAGGTGAATCGTACGCTTCACGCTTAAGTCATCATCACGCAACAGAATTGATCGCAGCTAATATCGCGCGCCTGCAATTTGTTGATTGCGTTTTGTTTATAACGTTTTCGTAATGCCACACGCTGAATTAGAAGCAAGTGTGCCTCCTTGGTTCCTTCTGAGAAGTAAGCGACGTGGTGCTAAAGAACCTTTGCTTCGTTTTGTTTCGTTTTCTCTTCTGGAGTTTGACAAGCTGCCGTTTAGTGAGCTGACTTCCAGATGACTGCGCACGTTTTTCAAGCATTAGATGCACTAGGCGCATTCAACGAAATGCAGACACGCGCAGTTAGCCGCGATAAAGCTCGTTGTGTCAAGATGGCTACCACGTAAAGCGTGAGAGCCCACTTGGTAAACGGCTGCCAGTGAAAACATTGCAAAAACTGCCTTAATTCGGCGTGCACACATTTGTAAGAACACGAATACAAATGCTATTGCACGTATTATTTGCTTAGAAAGGTGAGTCAGAAGATGTTTTTTGGGTATGGTAGCAGGAGGACATTCTAGAAACGTTACCTTAAAAAAATAAGAAGCAATGCTTGCGGCTTATTTTTCTTAGTTAAAGTTTTCAAATTTATCTCTGTGTGCAGCAACGTACGCAGCAATACGTCGGCATTGCGATTATCAACCAATACCCGTCTCATGTCGATACGTCTTACGTAAACGTAAACGTAAGTTCACACGTGGATTGCGCGTACTGCGCGTAAGGCGGCATGCACACAACTGTCGACAGATGGCAGCAATTTTAATAAAGTCTATCCCTTTCTCGGTTCACTTCCTTTTGGCTTTGATAGGTAGTCTCTAGTAGAAAAAGCAGGCTGTTGACTCAATCCATTTTCTTTGCCATTTCTCGTGTTCCGCCCGCCAAAATCACCACATTACTAAGAAATGAGATTTCGTGGGAAAACTTGTATTGGTGTCGATGACGTAGAATACTTACCCTGCACCTGGTGAACTGGAAATTAGGTAACGGGCGAATAACAAGTCTGTTGTTCTGCAGAAGGCATACGATTGCCTGGTCTCTCTGATTCTCAACCCTTGAAATTGAGTTTATCTTACAAACACAATTCGCCATGTTCTCTTCTGAACAACTCTTTCCTCATTCAATTACATTTATAACAATGCGAGCAGGCAACGAAGTATGGTTTCCCAATTTCTAAGGCTAAGGCGTATAGTTCAGGTATTACGTCGATAGAGCGAACATTTGCGAGCAGTCTATTTTGATCTGCTAACACAGGTGTCCACGAACAGAAACGAGAGAAAAAATTCTGTGCAAATGCTGAGGAACACGCTCGAATGTGACCAGGCTTCATGTGTCTATTCCGGTCAATTCCGTACTTTCCGGGATAGCGCTGCCAATGCAATGAGGAAGATGCGGGAGGAAACCTCTTTTCGACTGGAACGTATACCCGCTCTCTATACGTCTCTTAATATCTGTGCACGCCTCACGCTCCCGTGTTGGTGAGCAGCTACAACCTCTGTCGTTTCCAGCTGGGCGAAGCAGCTACACGGAACGATTACTCAGTGCCGCCCGACAATAAACGGCGCCATCGAGCCACAAAGTACTTCGAAAAAGATAACTGCGGAGAAACAAGAGCATCAGGCTCTAAACTGAGAGGTTGAGGCAACCTAAAAAAAGAAAAGGGCACAAGCACTTCTTCTTGCACCAGGACATAAATTGTGTGACTGACCGTGCTGAGGTACACGCGCGGATGAGTTCTGCTGGTTCCATTCGGATTCCACCTTCCTTCCACTATCGAACGCGCGCTGTTGTGCTATGCCATCAATGTGCTCCT
Organism: Rhipicephalus microplus; assembly: GCF_043290135.1. NCBI lineage: Eukaryota > Metazoa > Arthropoda > Arachnida > Ixodida > Ixodidae > Rhipicephalus > Rhipicephalus microplus. Next base: position 74,798,510 of record NC_134709.1, on the reverse strand, counting down.
AGCTAAAAACACAGGTGGAGTTCCAGATATCCTGATGGATATCGGACACTAATGAGTTGTATTGTAGCATGAGTGTGAGCTTGAAAATTCCCCAGAACGGAGAATACTATAGCTAGGAGAACCGCAGAAACACTGCGTACAGTACATTAACCATAAAATATAAAAAGTTCAATTCCGGTGTCTACCGCTGCGCAAAGTCTGACGGTTTTTTGCAGAGTTTCTCGATAAATGGTTAATGTGAGTAGGGTAAATTAACTGCTGTCTGCCGCCAGTGTTTTCCTCCAATTAAACTAGACCAGTAGTAAGCAGTAGAGCTGACCGATTTCTCTGGTACATGCGCCCCTCGAGTTTCAAACGTGGTAAGTTTGAGTGCGTTAAAAAATGGTGATGGACAAACGTTATTAAAACGTGTGTAAGCTATCAGTTATTTTCAAAAGCGCGTGATTAATACGCGCACGACACGCTAGGCAATAAAAGCCCCAAAGTGGGCATGCTTCGTCCGAATAATAACGTATTATAGGAAGGCCTTCCTGCATAATTTAGCTTTATTTTCTTGAGATACAATTAGCTACTTCAAGAGTCGAGATCTCAAGTTGGCTTTCAAAAAGCCGAGAAGTGTTTCACTTCCGCTGCGACGGTACCGACGTTATTACACCGTTATCGGCAATTCCGGTGCGATAACACTCTACGCAATTCGGAACGCTACTCCACGCTCCTCGCACCGTAGCGAAAGCTGAAGACTAAATCCAATGACCTACTTCAATAATGTCGTATTCGCAACCTTGAGCGCTGCGGTGTTGTGGCCCGGTTGGCCAGCTGGAAGAACCTGATCTCCCTGGCATACACGTACTCATCCGGTTTGAGGCAGGTGTATTCCCAGCCATCACGTTGGACCGACTCGCATGCTTCAAGCGGCGTGAGTATGCACCAGTATTGCTCGTGTAGTCGTAGCTGATGACGAAGCGCACGTTGGTCGAGTACACGTTTCTGGCTGCCACGTCAGTCGCCACCAAGATAGCCGCCCGGCCGGACTGCAGGACGTCCAACGACCACTTGGGTTCGTGATCGGCCTTTATAGAGGAGAAGCTCCTTACGGCGTAGGTCACACGTCCCGTGTCATCGTAGTAGTCACCTTTCGTTTAGTCCTTAGAATGGCCGCTAAATGATGGTACTTCTATACGATGAATACATGATGAAAAGATGCTAGATGGCGTTAGTTGCAGTATTGACTAGATGGACGGACAGATGGGTAGAGGCCCGGACGAACAGACGGACAGACAGAGAGGCAGACGCATGAACGCTCCACAGCTGCACGCTCCACACTCCACAGATGCTCTACAGCTGGACTGGAGGAAGGGCGCCCGCGCACTCATTTTAATTGAGGAGGAAATCCATGCACGTTGATCATAAATATAAAAAGATAGCTGTTTCAGAATAAATACCCTACAAAGACAAGTATTGGTTACTTAATCTAAAATAAAATTTGCCTTGAATTGGATGCTCACTAATTAAAAAAAACTAGCATCAGAAGGACGCACTTAGAGCACTATCAGACCAGAAAGGTTGCCAGGTTGAGCTCGCTGGGCGTAACCTCCTTGGTTTTAGCAAGGTTTAGCGAGGGTTGGGCCACAGAGCCACGAACTAGCGGTGGTGAAAGGTGGGAACTAGACACGAAGCGCAGGCCGTAAGAGACTGCGCGCGTGCCGCTCCTCCAGTCTGACCGCGCCATCTTTTGTTTAGTCCTTGAAATTTCCGCTGAATGCCGGTACTTCTATATGATGGCAATATTTTGGAAAAAATGGGAGGTGGCGGCCCTTGGAGTGTTCTTTAGATGGACGGACGGATGGACATACCAACAGACGGAGAGACGAACAGATGCGCGGATGGACGGATGGACGCATGAACGGATGAACGCACGGACAATCGCACAGATGGACGCGTGGACGGACGGATGGACGCACGAACGGGCAGACGGATGGTTGCACAGATGGACGCACGGAAAGACGGCAGCAAGAACGAACGGATGGATGGCAGCGCACATGCACTGACGGTCGCTTCATCCCACTCATCCCCATGCACTCCATTGAGATGCTGCGGTTTTTTTTAATTGGTCGCAATCACATGCTGAAGCTTTATGGCAACCATGAATGCACTTTTCAGGCGTAATATGTGCCTTACATTCATACAAACAGCGTGAAAAAAGGAAGAATCGGTGATTTGGTATGTACGGGAACGTCGTCATTTGTGCGATTCGTGCACCAAGTATACTCCCGCAAGATTCGAAGTGACGCAAACGGTGACGTAGAACTCAAAAACTGAAATACAACTTCGCAAGGTTTTTTCTTGCAAAATGTCTTTGCTATAGTGCTGTTCATCGCAGAAGTATGCGATAGCGAAGTCACTAGAGCTAGAATGCGCAACTTTGAAACGCCCCAACTGTCTGATAATCCGATGCATCACGCCATCTGGGCATGAACGCAGTTTCGGCAGATTTACGCAGCGAGACTGCAAGGAAATGAAGAAACATATTTCAGTAGCAGTGTGTCGCTAGCAATGGTGCAGAACAGACGTTTCCGTCTGAACTTCGGCACAACACTTCTTTTCTTTGTTTGTTCGTTTGTTTGTTTGCAACGCGTGCTTGTGAACTCTCTAATACCAAAACACCGTTCACGACGACTCTAAAGATGGCAACCAAGCGTTCTGCGCTAGCTTTAGCGGGTTTTTCTCTATACATGAATCCGCCCCTCTTAAGGCACATCCGCTGTCCATGCGACCAGAACAAGACCATTTGTTCTATAGCAGGCTATAAATGAAGAAGTTCACGACCGAAGCACGACAACCAATCACATCAGCAACTGAAGAATTATAGTTCCACTCTTTTAAATGACATTTTCCTCCGAAGACGGGGTCTCCGGCCGTCTGGCTGGTGACGGTAGTGTAGCTGCATGCCCATCGTTGCAGGCTTGTTTATACACGCGTTTGAAGAAGAAATGAAGCGTACACTGCAGGTATACACGTCTGTAGTATCTTTGAGCCTACCCCTACTTCCCCACCCCAAGCGCTGGGTAGCAAACTAGATGCCAATATCTGGTTAACCTCCCGCCCTTTCCTTTCTCACTCTCTCTCTCTCTCTCTCTCTTGAGCCCTCATTCCACTTCTCTCTATCCCCATATACTACAAGCCAACCCGCAAGTGTTGCCTTTCTTAGACGTAAAGAAGTAGCTTCAGAAAGACACTGGTGCTGTATGCTTCAACAATTTACAGCTAATTAGACGTGCTTTAATTACAGTCAGCTTGACATTCATAGAAATAAAACGGTGATATTAAGCATTCAAATTATTCAGAAATCACTCAATCTATTATTGAGGTTGCTCATGAACTTGAACTGTTTGGTAGAAAAGTAACATTCAGTCATATATAATACAATGACAAGCTGTGGCCACACTAACCTTAGTAACAAAGACCTGTCGAAAATGTGCCCGAATTTCATCAACTGTTAATGTCTTTCTGGCACGCGAAAACCACGTCGTTTTCTTTCGTTTGGTTGCTGGGAATAAAACTTTTACCCATTCATACCTTCAATACGTTGTTAGACTGTGCCGCAAACGGCCTCAAACAATACCGAGAGAAAGGTGCCACAAGAAATGTTCGTTTAAGCGGCTAAGTCTGATATAAGCCGGGAGTGATGATGGTCGTTATATTTGATACAGGGTGCATTCTTTTCAACAACGAGAACGAGCCGTTTCACAATAGGTATTCGAGAGCTCGAGGCCCTGAGGGCTTATAAAATAATCGATATATCGAACCACGGCTGCTACGTCTAATGTAGGTCTCTATACGTATGTCGAGGGGCTGTTACCGACATACCTCTACCATTAATGCCACGGCGAGGGGTTCACATTCGCAGTGTGACCCTTGCCTGCCCTTGAAAGCTCATTACGCTAAAGTGGAACATCACACGCGTTCGAGTGTCGTACCTTCCACATGCTCCTTTTAAAAAATATTTCATGCCATCCGACCTTCTGAATTTCAAAAAATAAGGACTTATCTGGCTTTATGGCAACTCGTTAGTCTCAATGAACAGGTTCAAGTTCACTGGCGTGAATTGAATTACAATATTGGAGCTCGGTATCCAGGAAACATTGTGGATTGAATGAAGGAGAGACAAAGAACAATGAAGGAAGGAAGGAAAACAGGGGGAAAAGAACGGCAGGGAGGCTAACCAGCCTATAGGCAGCCGGTTTGCTACCCTGCGCATAAGAGAGGGATGGGGGAGATGAAAGATAGAGAGCAGAGAGGGAAGAGAGAAACACAGCACATTCGGAAGCACACGCGCGCACACTCAGTCATAGTGCAGTCTTGTCTTTCGCGGTGTGTGACGTTGCTGTTACAGTCGCTTGTTCAAGTCCGTGTCACGTAGGAATTTCAACAGAGCTTTCGTCGCCTTCTGTTGCAATGTCTTCTCTCGGGCACTTGACAGAATAGTGTCCACAGACATTTCGCTGTTGTCGATGCGCGCAAAAGCGGACGCCAGTGAATGTCTCTGGATGTCATACAACGGACAGTCACACAGTATGTGGTGTAGCGTCTTTTCGCAATGACAGGCATCGCAGAGAGCGTTGTCGGCCATTCCTATGACAAAGGAATAAGATTTGTAAATGCCACTCCTAGCCATAAGCGATGAAGAAGGGTGGCTTCTCTTCGCTCGAGTTCATTGGGCATGCGGAGAGCCATCAAAGAGGACAGGTGGTGTTGACGATTCGTATCGATGCTTGGTGGGGACCATAGTGAAAACGTGATTTCACGCGCAAGTCGCCGAAGATTACTGGCAGCATCGGTCCGTGAAAGTGGTATGGCTTCTTCTCGTGTTCCTTAAAGGGCTGCCCGCGCGGCAGTATCGGCATGTTCGTTCCCTATGATGCCGCAGTGACTTGGCAGCCACTGAAACGTCACATGATGCCCTTTCTCGTGTGAAGTGTGGAGAAGGCATCGAATTTCGAAAACAAGCTGTTCGTATGGCCCCCGACGCAGTGCTGAGAGCACAGATTGAAGGGTAGCCCTTGAGTCACTGAAAATCGACCATTGTTGCGGTGGTTGCCGATTGACCACACGAATTGCAGCGCGCAAAGCAGCTAGTTTCGCTGCTGTAGATGCCGTGGAGTGGTCAGTCCTAAAGCATACGGTAACACCTCTTGCTGGGACAACTAGTGCCCCTGACGAAGACTGGCGGTTCGTGGAACCATCGGTGTATACATGTATGCTGTCTGAATATTTCGCGTGCAAAAGAAGAAGAGACAGTTGTTTTAGCACAGGCGACGATGCCTCAGATTTCCTCCGGATCCCTGGTACACTGAGATGCACTGTTGGTCAAATAAGGCACCAAAGCAGTATAGATGGTTTAGTTGCAGGAGTGAAGCCCGAGGGAAGTTTATCGTTGTACAATGATGTACGTTGTACAAAGAACAATGATGCACTGGACAAGTACTTGTGAGGTTTACAGTGTCCTCTTCTCTCTATGTTGAATCTGGACAAACTAGTATTAAAGATCATGAAACTATATACAATCATAACACCAATTTCATTCAGTTGTCGCGAGACTTCTTCTTTTGCAGGTTTCTAGAACACTCCAGGTGCCCATACGTTGCGACCACTTCATACTAACGGCGCACTGCGATGCGAGCGTGAATTCGACTTCATGAAAAAAGGCAGAATTAGGTTTTTACATAGAGCATCTTAGAAGTAGTACGCTTAAGGGAGAGACACGAGTACTTTGGGTAAAGTGATCTCGAAACAGAAGAGTTCAGTAGTATTCTCATACGTTTTTTGCACTGCAGAACTTATTGATATAGAATATATAGCCGAGGCACTATGGACCTCAACTTCTCCACAGCAGTGCAGTTAGAAGAGAACAGAACAGAACAGGGGAGTTTACCTTTCACATAAAATTTAGAAAATGCGGGCCTAGGTGGTACGTAAAATGTAGCTCGAATCACGCACAGCATCAAAATAAAAGATTCATAATCAAATAGTAACACATGCAGGAACAACCCCATACTACACATGCGATATGCACTTCTCAATGCGATATCTCCATCTCACTAAAGCACGCCCAGGCCCCGTTCCATTCATGTACTCGCCCGTATCTGTGTTAGAAGCATGTTTCTTCTGCTCTTGCTGTGCTCGGACTGATAAGGGCGTGTTCTCTAGGCATGTGTGCGTTCTCTCGCTCCGTCATGACACGGTGCCTTTGTATGGTCTTCTTTGTTGTTTCCAGAGAACACATATGGCGTTTACTCATACAACTACATGACCCCTTTTCGCGCTAGCCTGCTTTCTATTAATTGTGACGCAAATATCCTCACCTAGAAAGTAAATGTTTACCGCAACCCCTGAATGCAGATGATATCTCTGATTGACCGTAAACAAAAATACATATTTCCGAAAATTATTCAGTGTTTTTTGGTTTTTTTCTGTCGAAGGGGAATTTAAAGGCGTAAGTTATTGTGCATAATAATCAACATAAGTTTTTCAGTCACAGTTGCGAAAATGTGCAATAAATGCAGTGCGAAAAAAGGTCAAGCGTTCGACTAAAAATTTATTCCTAAACAAATGAGGAAAGCCGCACAGTTTTTGTTCATGAACGATTTCCAGGGATCATCTTTGCACACACCAAAACACTTGAGAAAACGGGTGCCTGATATTTATTTAGAGACACATGCGATACTTGACGTGTTTTAAACACTGTGCATCGCCGACTTGCAGCACAACGTGCTTTACGTGTAAAAGGCAACAGCATTTTTCTTTCTTTATATAGATGTGGGGTAGAGAGTAATACCAACCTGTCATTTAAGCTGGATAAAGAAAAGGCATAATACCTAATCGCGAAGATAAACAGTAAATCTCGCAGCATTTTTTTCACACCACACATTCTCAAGTTGTTGTTTGCAGATAAATTGTTCACCAGTTTATACAGACTGCTTCTAAGTACTTGTGTCATTGTAAGTGAGCTCTACTGCCAGCATCACTTTATGTGACAGCCCGAAATCTTGCTGACAGTATCACTACTTCGTCATTGTATATACTTAACATCTGCCCACGTTTTCTACCTGATTCCTTAGTTTCAGCAAATAGTTAAAAAAATCACGTACATTTGTGGTAGTCTTTCATATGAGAATTTTCGTACAATATATAATTTACAGCAAAGGACCCACAAACACATCATCACATTAACCGCAATTTTAACACGTATTTGAGTTAATATAGGTTGCATTATACACCTGGACTAATAAGTATTTTTTCCTGCTCTCTTCTTTTTACACCTGCCAAGTTTCCCCCAGAAACGCTCATTCTTGGTATGATTTACTCTCTAAAGTCTTTGCGTTACCACTTTCTCCGCGTAGCAGTGCACGTTAAAGAACCCCAGGTGTTTGAAGTATCAGGAGCCCTCCACTACGGCGTCTATCGTAATAATATAGTGGTTTTGGGACGTTAAACCCCACATATCTAATCATCATCTTGGTGCAACAGCTTAGATTGCAAGTTGCACTTCAGGAGCTAAGTATCTCTATTACATAATTATCACAGCCGCGGTGGTATAGTGACTAAGGTACTCGGCCGCTGACCCGCAGGTCGTGGGATCAAATCCCGGCTGCGGCGGTTACATTTCTGATGGAGGTGGAAATGCTGTAGGATCGTGTGCTCAGATTTGGGCGCACGTGAAAGAACCCCAGGTCGTCTAAATTACCAGAGCCGTCCACTATGGCATCTTTAATATTCATATGGTGGTTTCAAAACGTTAAACCTCACATATCAATCAATCAATCAATTATATTATTGTCACAAAGTCGTTACGCCGTCGAAGAGAGTCGACTACAGATCGAAGATGAAACTGTTTACTTGGGCCGAACTTATGGCCAACAAATGAAAAGTAAGATTACAGCGAGGCACTGGCACTGAGAGGGGCGGGCAGAGCGTCGGCCATCGATCAACTGACAAGCGGCGAAGCGTGTCGGCATTTATACCCTTGCCCTCGGATAGTCTAGTCTTATCGCTTGCAGCGACGTAGGTTTCAGAATAATCTGAAATGTTCACGAAGTGGGCGTAATCTTAACAAAACGATCTACTACAGCATAGAAGCTTCTCAAACATCGTATAGACACGTTTAGCGCTGAACGCAGTGTAACGGGCTGATAACAAAACTTGAGGAAAGGAACGTGACATTATGTTCTCCCATCCCATCATAAGTTTATGTTGTAGGCAGGGGGAGAGGGGAGGGCATTCTTACACAGTTTTTATTTTGTTTTTTGAACTTCCACACTTCACGATAGTTTCGAGCACTCGGCAGCAAGCAAATGGGAATGTCAAGCGTAAGAAATAGTACAGTATGAGCAGCGCCACTACCAGAAATTTCTCGCATAGTAGCAATGCTGTACGGCTAACAAAATTAAACATCACGCACACACACAAAACCATTGTTACTTTCAACTAGAAAACTGTTATCCAGAGAATATTTGTTGTAGTGATATTCACTTTCGCCCATTAGTGGTATGACTTTGGAGAACCCCGTGATTCGCTGCAGCGTGAAAAACACTCATAAGCTGATTCAGCTGTCGACTCATGAACATCTCCAATATGCCTTGCCATGACAGGTTTCCGCTTAATCCACGTAGTTTGCCTTGAGTGATAAGAAATATTTTTTGAGATTCTGGTTCTCTTTGCCAAAGGTGCAGATCCAGTTTTTTTTACTATGTCTATGTGCTATGTCCTCTAGAGTATCAGCTGTTAATTTGTAGTGATAGGCTAATTAGTCATAGTATCTAGGAAGCTCAGGCATCGCGCTTTTTTGTTCTACGACATGCTTTCAATTCGTACACTCGAGGTCATGCTTTGAAACCTCCCTATTAGGTTGTTTTTCTTGTCAACGAATTCTTTTTTTGCACTATGTGTGTCGAGACTATACCCTATGCTAGTAGCAATTTGTTTCAACCGTTAACTTACTTTTGGCGGCACGTTAGATGCTGCCGCTGTTTCTTGCATTGAAGTTGTTGCAGTTGGCTCTTCGGGAACGAAATGGTCCGGATCGCACAACCATGCTTTTTGTTATCACTGAAAGTTATCCTAATAACTTGAAGCATTAAACTTATTTCCAGAGTGTCCACGCTGAGAGGCGTAGGGTTACGAGACAGTCATATTACTTTGCGGAGTCGGTGGTAACATGCACGCGCTAGATTGTTCCGTCAGCAAGGACAGAATGCCAGACCCCATCCATGTCTCGTCGGCACGAGAGTTGCATAATTTAGGAACTCCACCTTTGTAGCAGAGAGTTCACACTCTCTTTTACTCTGCCTTCAAGGAAAGAGTAAGTTCTGTGGCAACTCTGCTCTACTCCTCCACAGAGTTAAAGAAGTCTCAGTAGAGTCACACCGTTACTGTGCTCTTGCAGTATACTCTCGAATTCTGGGAGTAGATCATTGTGCATCAAGGTGGAATTCGATTTCTCGCTCTCCGAGGCGATTATTTGAACTTGAGAGTTTCCGTGCACTGTCTTTACTACATGGGGCACAAGCAGCCTATAGACACGATTCTGTTGGTAAGGAAGTTTGAAAAGCAGAGTAAGTACAATAGGTAGGCACTATTTTTCTCGTTTATAGGTTCTAGTGACAACCATCTTCCAACAGTGAAGTCATGGTTACCAAGCATTTTTATAATCGCTGGAAACAAGGAAGCTTTATTGCATACTAGTAACAACACTTCAGGTGAGTACAGCTAACTGGCGTAACAAAAACACTTCAGTGGCATGTGTGTCTGTTTTTTTTCAAAAGTGGTTAACGAGTTAGAGTACTAGGTACTCTACTATTGGAGAACATAAAGCCACTCCGGGGGCCTCACACCCTTGTTTAGAGAAATTTTTTTTCACGAGCCGTGAACATCAATTGCAATGCAACAGAACATCGTGACGGAACACAACATGCAAAGAGACACCAAACATTGTTACAAAAATATCTCTACATATGCACATTGCATGGCAAATGAAGGACACACAAATGAAACGCAAATATCTATGTCAGGTATTTACATGGTATTTACCAGGTATTTGTGCGACGAGTGCTCAACAAAGATTAACCTACCAAAACCAGGCAGGACTGAAAACAAGCTTTACACGTCTTTCGCGGACAAACACAAATGGGCAGAATCAGTGTCGAAGAAATTCCTCTTCAGCGAGAAAGAAGGGTTCCTCCGACAAAACAGATACAGTACAGTCACTTCAAAATCGGGAATAGTGTGCGACGGCGATGGCCTGAGGCAACCGCCTCGCAGTGGTTGCGCCAAAGACAGTAGGCACCAGCAACAATGAGAAGTCAGAAGAAGCCGCCTCGAGAACAACACCAAGAAGAAACAAAGCGATTTACTCCAAGGCCGCGAAATCCAGCATTTACGGCTCTCCAGAAACTACACAAGAAAAGACGCATTGTCTTAAAACATGCCTATTTGTTTCCCTTCCCGTAGAGAGCAGTTCGGGCATGTTGCTAACCGGACCATTCCCCACTTTTCGAAGCGATCAAGGATAAGAAGAACACCCCATTACAGCCGTAACATGAAGTCCCGGAGGTGGCCAGGCAAAAATGATGCCGTCAGCGCACTCCAAGACACACGACTAGAGCGGGTGCGGTCTGCCGGAGGAGTTAACGGGAGCAACAAAGCGGCTGTTGTGTCAACGACAGGATTTTCCAACACATCTACATCAGGACAAGTCGATTGCATATGACGACAAAATGCGACAGCTGTTGCATAAAACGAAGGGGGTGTTTTGTGGGCCTCAATTAAGGTGCACATTAGGCATCAAATACCGAAGGTGAGTGCCTAGAAAATATGCCAGAGTTCACGCGGGGGATTCCTCTCCTTGTACGAGGCACAACAAGAAGCGCAGTGCCAGTAGCCAGCAGCGTATTGACACCAAAGGGAAAGCAAAGCCTTCCTGAAAACGCTGTTTTCCTAACGCCGCATAAGGAACCAACTCAGTGCCACCGGACAAAAAGAAGGAACACACATTAGACTCCAGTGGTCTTACAATACGTAAAGGTGGTCGCACCACGTGAGAAAGGTACCAAATGCGCCTGCAGAAGGTACCTTTCTGCTCAAGAAACGAAAAGTTCAAATTCCGTGCGTCCTCAACTTTTTGTTTTACTTCGTCGAGATCGTTTAACCAAAAAGAGTTACAGATGCCACCGTGGTTGTATAGAATACCCGAAATTGGGAAGAGACGCAGCTGAATAAAAAGGGGAAGCGGAGATAGGTCTGGACACAGCCGGGCTAGAGAAGCGGCACGCGTGCACTTTCTTAACGGCCTGTGCACCTTAAGAGAGAGAGAAAAAAAAGGCAGATTCTTCACATCACGTTGCAGGTGAGGATGGGGGCACAGTGCCATGAACTAGCGGCCGTAAAGGTGGTAACTAGACACGAAGCGTAGCCCTCAGTAGACGCCTCGCTTCTAACCAGCTGCACGTGTTTGAATTAGAAACGAGGAAGAAACCCGCGCACGTTAGTCATCTATAAATTAAGATGGTTGCTTCTGATGAAATAACTTTCATAGACGAATATTGGTGACTTAATCTCCAATGAAGTTTGCCTAGAATTTGAGGTCTGTTAAAGAAGACTAGTAACCTAAAGACGCACTTAGAGCACTATCAGACCAGAGAAGTTGGCAGGTTGAACTTGCGGGGCGTAACCTCCTTGGTTTTAGCAAGGTTTATCGAGGGTTGGGCCGCAGTGCAACGAACTAGCGGCGGTGAAAGGTGGGAACTAGACACGAAGCGCAGGCCGCAAGAGAGTGCGCGCATGCCGCTCCTCCTGTCCGGCCATGGTCTGGAGTTTGGAGAGCCAACAAACAAGTACTGGGATTACGAGAATTTCAGCGCTATACCTGAAATAGTACCATACTGAAAGAATAAACGAAGACTATGTGAAAGACTATCTTCAGATAAGAAAGAACAGAGCTATGTCGTAAGCAAAAAATGGCAGCATATCCACGGAGTGAATGATGCAGAATGGGGCGAAGCATTCGTCCGTCCATTCGTACTTGCTTCCGTCCGTCCATGCGTCCGTCTGTGTGACCGTCCATGCGTCCATTCACCCGTTGGTGGCGTGCGTCTATTCGTGCGTCCGTCCCTGCTTTCGCTATGCATCCGCCCGTGCGTCCGTTCATGCGTTCATCCATGTATCTGTCCGTGTGTCCGTTCGTCCATCTATTCAAAACTCCAAGTACCACCACCACGCATCTTTTTATCATATAGTCCCCGTATAGAAGCACCGCCATCCGGTGGACATTCCAAGAACTAAACAAGAGGTAGCACACGCACACTTTCTTACGGCTTGCGCTTCGGGTCCACTTCCCACCTTTAACCATCTCGATTTCATGGTATATAATAGTTCACTGTATTCATGGCACTGAGGCCCAATGCTCGTTAAATCTTTTGAAAGCCAAGAAAATTACGCCCAGCGAGTATAACGTAGCAACCTTTTCCTGTCAGATAGTGACCAATCTACATGCCAATGGCTGCTAATGGGAAATGAGAGACAGGAGAATTCGGCTTGTACTTTCTTACGGCTTGCGCTTCGTATATACTTCCCACCTTTAACCACCTCGAGTTCATGGTACATACTAGTTCATTGTATTCATGGCACTGCGGCTCAACGCTTGGTAAACCTTTCTAAAACTGAGGTTACACCCAGCTAGTATAACGCAGCAACCCTTTCTTGTCAGATAGTGCTCAATGTACACTGCAATGGCTGCTAATGGGGAATGAGAAACAGGAGCATTCGGGGTTTAGTTAACGCGCACGCAGGGAATTTTTTTTTCATTCATCAACGCACAGGCGAATTCCCCCACCGGCACCACCTTGGAGGTCAAAATGTAACACTTGTTACACACTACGACTACGACTACGAGGGACGAACGGGTGCCGCTATAAGGAGCTTCGCCCCTAAATCCGTAACTTTTACGAAACTGCTGCCCAAAAGCGCAAGACCTCGGACAGGCGAACCCCTTTTAGAGCACATATAAATGGCTCAAGACAATGGACACCCATGTTTAGGAGAATTTTATTTCAAAAAAATCATACATACACAAAAGAAATGTATGTGTTACATTGTTCGTTCACACGACACGCTATAATACGTCTTAATAGATATTGAAGTGCACAACAGATATTGTTGGTACCTTTAAACAGAAACACTAATATGCATAAAGAAAACTATTGGCAGGGGTGCGTACAATTCATGAAAAAGAACGAAATACAATATTTAGGAAATGCGTATAAGAATAAATAAATATTATACAATACTAAATGCAGGTTCAGTGAATACACAAACACTAGCCTACCTTCTCAGTAATGAAGGCAAGAGATGGACACTTTCTTCTTTCTGAGAATAATAAATCGTGTCTACCACCGCATGAGGAAAGCTTCCTCCCCCAGAATGAATAACTGTTCGTTCAGATGTGTTAGCATCATGGTTCTTAAGCGATGTAGCAGAGAAAACATGGCCCTCTGAGGGCGTCCCCACAGGCATGCCAGTCCCCTCTGCTTCCACATGACAAAAGCACCAATGCACATTATAAACTCATCAAAAATGTCTCTGTGCCGCGACTGTCATTGCATGCTGACTTGAAACATACTGGTCACCAAATGCCAGAAAGTGTGTGTTTAGAAAAAGTTTATTCTATTATGGGACGCAACAAACCTAAGGAATGAGCATCTGTGCCACAGGCATAATAACAAACAAAAAACAAAGCACAACATACATGTGCCGAAGTGTATGTGCCCTGTTACTGGAATGGTATGAAGCATTTGTGTTCTGCACACGCTGTAAATAAAATTTTTCTCAACACAACATACATTACACATTTAAAGAAAAGTGTCCAAGTCCATAGGATGTCCATAGTCCATGGCACTAATAACAACATACACTACACATATACACTAATCACAATATGGACAGTGTACACGGTGATATATTGTCATGGGGATGTTACGGGGAATAAAGTATACACTGGTGAGCAAATGCGTACTGGCAAATATACTGGCGAGCTATTGCGTACAACGCTGCTGCAGTCCGAGCACGTTCACGTTCAGCACTTCGTCGTCGTCATCCTCAGGCATCTGAGCGATGGGTTACCATGGATGTCTGGCGCAAATTATGGTCACCGAAGTCAAAGATGTCCTGATAAGAAGCAGGCACACGGCAGAAAGCAGAGACTTGTTCTGAGGTCAGCTTGTCAGATAGCATTGGCTTGAAAAGGTCAGAACAGGAACGTGACGAGAGCGACATTAATGAAAAATTGGATGGCGAATCTGTTGTTAGGGCGGAAACTGTGTAATCGACCAGTGGTGTCAGATGCGCAAGTGACATGCCGTGAGGAATAACTTTCGCTGAGAAGCCGAAATTGAGGACGGGAAATGAGGTCGGTTGTCCTCAACGGTAACCACCGTGTTGGAGAGTGCAACATTGCGTGTCATGGCCACGTCAGAAATCGGGGCAGCAACATAATCACCATCGGGTACTGGAGGATATGGCGAGAGTTGGACTTGGACTGCGGCTTGCGGCGGATATCTGAGGGAATGGACAGAGCGTAGACGAGGTGGGCTGGTAGAGACGGCCTCTGAGAAGAATGGTAGTTCGAGCCAAAGAAGACCTTTGGAACAGTCAATGAGCGCAGCGTGTGAAGTCAGAAAGTCGAGTCAAAGGATGAGGTCATGAGGGCAATTTTCCAGTACAGCGAACAGAACTGAAGTTTGATGCTCAGAAATTGTTAATCGCGCAGTGCACATTCCAAGCACAGCAGGAGTACTCCCATCCGCTGTACGAACGGTAGGTGCAATCGCAGGCGTCAGAAATTCTTGGAGGCGGCGGCGAAGGTCTGACGTCATCACAGACACTTGTGCACCGGTATCAATAAGAGCAGTTACAGGTAAACCATCAACGAGAATCGTAAGAAGGTGGCACCACTGGTAGGAAGTAATCAGAGGAATTGCAGTACGAGTCGTGTATGCAGTGTTACTTCCGGGGGCTGCACCAGCTAGTTTTCCGAGCGGTGGTCGTAGGGAGACCGAGAAATGCGGGGTTGGGGCGAGCGAGACTGACGACGCACGGGCGATGGCGAGGGGCTGGTCCGACGTTTTGGATTATGCTCTGCACCTGTCTCAGCACGGTAGGACGGGGCATAAGGTGCACGTTCAGAGCGAGGCTGTCAATCATAGAAGCTCAGTCGAGGTGATGAGGTCCAACGGCTGCGGCAATGGCGAGTGGTGTGTCCTATTTGATGGCACGTGAATCATGAGGGCCGATCATCATGAGTGCGCCATTCAGCTGGGTTTCGTCGTGGCGCGAACGTGCGGTTCGGAGTGGCAGCCGCAACGACTGGAGCCGAGCTGGAAGTAGCAGGGGCATTTTGATGAGGTGGCGAAATGTCCATATTCGCGATCTCTTGGCGAACCACGGTTTGTATCATTAAAACAGCATCGAGGTTGTGTCCTGGCGCGCTGACGCTAGACATAGCGGGAGTCATAGCCTCAACTTTCCGAAGGACTATTTTGGTGACGTTTTCTGGCGCTGCTGGTTGATGTAGCATGGGCAAATTTTCGCAAGAGGACGTAGCCGCCGTGTTGGGAAGGCGGTCAAATCGGTGAACTATGCGCCTACTTTTTGCCTGTTCGAAGCGACGGTATTCTTCGATGACTGACTCCACCGTCGAGCAGTCCTTGCACAGGAGAAAATTGAACCCGTCATCGGCAATTCTTTTCAGGATGTGTCCGACTTTGTCCTCGTAGAGCATGTCCTTGTTGACCTTGCGTCACAAAGCCAACACGTCCTGGATGTACGCGATGTACGGCTCTGTGGATCTCTGGGCACGAGTCTAAAGCTCTCTCTTTGCGGCCACTTGACGTCCGATGGATTTCCCAAATAGATAGTGCAATTTCTGCTTACAGACGTCCCAGCTAGTCAACTCTTCTTGATGTGTCTCGTACCAGAGTTTTGCCGTGCCATGCAAGTAGATGATGTTCGCCAACATAAGCGTTGGATCCCAATGGTTGCTGCTGCTGATGCGCTGATATAAAACCAGCCAGTCAACGACGTCTATGCCACTTGTGCCGTTGAAATGGCCTGGGTCACGAGGTTGCACCACAACGATCGGCTGCGGGGCTGACGGATCTTGTTGACATTGAGTAGCCTGGTCAGTCATCGTGGTAGCTGCAATGCGCCGTCCACTGCGAAGATCCAGCTCATTGTGCTGTATAGCGAGTGGTACCCCGCACCTTCCACCAATGATGTTACGGGGAATAAAGTATACACTGGCGAGCAAATGCGTACTGGCGAAGATACTGGCGAGGAAATGCGTACAACGCTGCTGCAGTCCGAGCACGTTCACGTTCAGCACTTCGTCGTCGTCAGCCTCAGGCATCTACTTATCCCGTGACAATATGTACAGAATTTACAAGACTTGGTGAAGTTGTTTGAAAATATGTAGAACCAGTATCAATATTCATAAAAGTTACATAACACACAGCGTTAGAATGAAGTGCATATATAGAAAAGCTCACACCCGTATGACACATACACAAACACATGGAAATAGTAAACACATGCTTATTACATGCACTAATCAGACATTGACAGGTGACCTGGCTATAGGAACCAGGCCAGGTGGAAGACTAATTGAACGCGTCTGGCATCTACGGACAGAAAGCGGCACGACCATTGTCGCAGTAATTCATCCTCCCCAAGGAAGAACAATTCCTCCGTCAGAAACGATAATAGTTCAGAGTAAACGCGTTCCACAATCGGAAAGAGAGCACGACGACGATGATATGCCCCAACAGCTTCGCACCTATTACGCCACAAACAAAAAGCTCCGGCGGCTATTAGAAGGCGTGCAAAGCGACAACGCAAGCAGCTACCAGATGTTACAAAGCGATTAACACCTAGGCCACAAAAACTAGTGTTAACTGACTTCGAAAACACCTTTGCAATGACACAGTGCTGCAACATATGCTGGTTAAACTCCAGTAACTGGCAGTTAGGACAAGTGGAAGAAGGGACCATGCCCCACTTCTCCAGTCTGTCCCGTGTTGGGAGTACTCTCCATCCAAGACGCCACATAAAGTCACGGAGGTGACCAGTCAAAAACGATGCCGTTATCGTGCTCCACGAGACGTTTCTCGATCGTGCTAGACGGGCTGGAGGAACCAGAGGAAGCAGAAGAGCCGCCGTTGTATCTACAATGCGGCTTTCGAGAATGTTCACAACGGGACAAACCTGCTGCGCGTGTCGATAAAAAGCTACTGTCGTTGAGTAAAATTCAGGCACGTTAAATGTTTGCTGTGCAGAATGAAGCCGTGCATCTGGTAGTAAATAGCGTAACTTGGTGCCTAAAAATAGCAGGCAAGATCACGCGCGGGGCACTGATCACCATGCAACAACCGAAGTAAGAATCGTAGGGCAAGCAGCCGGCATTGAACAGAGACGGATGGGAATGCGAATCCACCGCAGTTTCTCAGTTGCCCAAGAGCTGCTCGGCAAACCAGCTCTGTTTTACCCGAACAGAAAAATGGGGCCAATGAGGGATTGCAACGACCTAGTGACTCGTAATGGGGGCTTTAAGACATGAGATATGTACCATGCACTGCCGCAAAACACCGTCTGTGCTAAATGCCTTCTTTCGAGCATCGGTAAATCATACTCTTGTACTTCCCGGACATGCCTTTTTACATCTTCGACTACTGAATTCCACAAAGAGGCTGATATGCCGTAGAAAGTATAATCAAGCCCCAGAAAGTGGATGAAGTCACTTTTTTGAAGACCAAAAAAAGAGACTTAGGCACTCGTCTGGAGAACCAATGAATATATATCGACATTTTAAAAAAGTTAACGCAGCACCTGAAATTCTGCCATACGTAGCAAAAAGTCTTAATCTACGGGATAAACTGTCCTCATTCTTCAAATACAACGTGATGTCATCAGCAAATGCTGTCACCGTCACGGTACAACTACCGGGAAGAGGAAGGCCTCTATCGTAAGGATCAGGGATTAGCGAATGAAGGAATGGTTCGAGGCTGAGTACAAAAAGCGCAGGAGATAAAGGACACCCCTGGCGAACACCACGGGTAATACGAAATGGCGCATCCTCTAAACCATCAAGAAACAACATGCAGCGTATATTTTGGTATGCGTTTCTGAGAAGCTCAACGAAGTTTTGCGAGAAGGAAAATGCTGCCAAAACGTTAAATATAAAGCTACATGCTCGAGGCGATCGAATGTCTTTTCCTGGTCAAGTGAAACCAAGAGTCTCCGAGCTGATCTTGTTAACGTGTACGCAACTATATCGCGCGTAACAAAGGAGAGACTGTGGATTTCTCTTCCAGGAATAGAGCACGCCTGATGATGACCTATTAAGGAGGGCATCAGGCTTCTCAAACGCCGAGTGATAACTGTCGCGAAAGTTTTGTAATCAACGTTGAGGAGCCGTACTGGTCTCCACTCCTCTGGGCGAACCGACGATGGGTCATGTTTAGGTATTAAAACAATTCGACCATGGCAAAAGCGATCAGGCAAATCAAAGTTCTCAAAACAGCGGCAAATAACAGAGGTGAAAAGAGCACCAATGTCGTCCGAAAACGTTAAATAAAACTCAACAGGGAATCCGTCCAGCCCGGGGGCCGAGCCACGTTTCATGGAAGACAGTGCCTCTTTCACTTCGTCAGCTGACGGACTTGTGCAAAGTTTTTCAGCTACTTCAGATAAAATTTGAGGGAGCCTACTCAAGATTGTGGCTGTCTCGGTGGTACCGCGATGTGATGACATTGTCGTACAATCTATGTTGGCAAAGTGATCTAGGAAAACTGATTGATCACGCGTCGGTGGCAACGCAGTGTGTAAGGATCTGGCAGCCGGAGTTCCTAGTCGACTCGATGGGTTGAGAAGCGAGCTTTTCGAAAAGCGTAGTACCTCAGGGTGAGCACATGGATTACGTCTGCAATGCCAAGCAGCCGCCGTCAACGACGAAGCTGTAATACCGCGTTGAAAACGACCCGTTAACTCTCGCTGCCATGTGCGCATCAAGGGAGTTAGCCGATTACCCGAAGAGCAATACGCCGCTTTGTGGCAGTGTCCGCTAGTTCTTTGGACGTACGGCGTCTAAGGGCCCACCCTTCTACTGCGCAGTGTAAACGCTACTGTGTATTGAGCATGTCCCACACTTCCGGACCGCATCCCAAAAGAGAGGCGCGCAAGATTCTAGATAAACTGGAGCGTGAATGCGCGTCGTACAGAATGCGGATATCAAGACATCAAGGTCTCACTGATGATGAAAACTGGAAGTAAGCCTCGAGCATCACTGGTCGGTGGTCTGATATATAAACAGGGGATGATGGTAATGTTACTACATCGGAGTACGATACGTAACAAGCTAGCGTGCTCGGCACATAGAAACGATCCAACCGACTAGACGATATGCTACGCCGCCAAGTCCAGGCATACTGTGGTTCATGCACTAGTCTGTACGTATCTATCAAAGAGAAATGTTGCACCAGGCGACGCAGCTCTCGCGCGTTCCAATCAGAGTGACCCTATCCTGGACTTTGCACGTCAGCTCGCGTGTCTAATACACAATTAGTTCGTACCAGAAAGTAGTTAGAAAAAATGTTTAACGATTTCGAGTACTTCGTACTAAACTATGGGAGAGCACTGAGCCGTCCCGCTGAAAGAATACTTGGACCTGAAATACGTGGAGTATTAGAAATTACTTGCCACATGCAGCGATGCAGCATAAGTGCTAATGGAGCCTAACACATCGCCGCAACATGCACTTCTCGCTCTGACATGCACAACCATAATACGTGCTCTGGTATTTTGCCCGAACTTATCAAAAACAACGAAAGTCTTCAACAACATTGTGAATTGCGTTGATGGTATAATGTACCAGAAGAATTCATTGGTTTATTTCTTTAGCTCATCGCCTCTGTCAAAGAACTGTAAAAATATAACCGTGCTCTTTAACGGCCCCGTTCAAAAGCTAATTGAGCAGAAGTTTCGGTGATGGTGGCGGCGGAGTCATCGTTCTTTGTTGTGAGCTAAAAATCAGTGTCGCCCACTCTACCTGCGAATTTTCTGCTCCACAGGATCTTCCTCTTTTTCCCAACCACACCCCTTTGTCTTTAGAGTCTGCACCGAGGAGTTGAAAAAAAATTGCTGTAGTGAAAGCTCCCGCAATGCCTTGCCAGCAGAAGTGATGCCACCCTTTGCCACTGCCAAGATGGCGGAAACATGCTCTTTTCTGATAGTGCACACTTAGAGCTCAAGTGGCTTTGATACGTTATGTAAATGCTACGTTAGTTCTATATTAAAGGATAGTTGTTCCAGACAAAATAACACGCAGAAACAAGTATGAATGACTGAATCTTCAAAGAACTTATCCTCCATAGAGGCTCACTACGGAAAACTAGTAACACTAAGACGCACTTGGAGCACTATGTTACCCAAAAAAGTTCCCACATTGAACTCGTTGGGCGCTCGAGGGAAATGTTTCGTTTTTAATCCCTAAACGGTGATACTTTATCATGCCCCTAATAAGATGGCCGCCAGAGCCGCAATCTTGCCAGAGGAAAGGCTTGACTTCTGCGCAATCATTTCCATTCCAGCAATTTTTTTTTCTTCCTTGGTCTGCACTGCTCAGCTTACACCGGCAGCAACAGCAGTAGCTGGTCCAGCGGGCTTGCAGGATCGCGCAGGGCAATGGGGCCCTGTACTGAGGGTCTCAACCAATGAAAGTTGTGTGTATACATTCGCCAATAAAAGTTTATTCTCTTTCTCTCTCTGTGTGAGCGAAAACAACCGTAATCACAAAGTGTATAATTTAGAGACGCTTGCCGGGAGAACACCGATTCCTCCACCATAATATAAAGACGTTATTGGTTTGTCTGACAGCATACCCGCCTCACTTCTGCTTCGCTGGCCTATGACTCCGGGTTGGCTTAACGTCGAGTCAGTCTGCTTCGCATTGGTCTGCTGCGTTGCGAGCCCACTGCGCCGCTGCTTTGGCTTCTGGGGTGTTCATGATGCGGAGCGGCAATGAAGAGTGTTCACTGAGTGAGTCCCAGCAAAGAGAAAGGAAGCACGCCAAACGCCAGTGCTGTATGCAAGCGCTGCCCTCTAGCAGTCACTTAGTTGACTAAAGCAAGCGCCACCGAGTGTTGTGTGACTCACCGGCCAAAGTGCATCTGTGCCGTGTTCTTTTTTTTTTCTTCAATTTTTATTCTTTCTTTCTCTTTTTACTCTTCATTATTTTTTTTTGCTTTTTGTGCACTCTTTCTATTTGTTTATCTCCTTTCATATATTTCTTTCTCTTTCTTACTCTTCCTGTTTTTGATCTGTTTCTTATTGTCTGTTTTGTAATTGGTGCGTATTTAAACCACATTCTCTTTTGACAGTTTCCGTGTTTCAAAGACTACTATTATTAAACGGTTTCGCTACATCAAACAAAATATAGCTAATGATGCTGCTCTCACTTGTAAATGCCTTTATAAAGGCGATATATTTGCAGGCTGGTATAAGAGTCACCCGGTAAATCAACCAACTGTCTCATTCATGAACTACAAGCATGAATTGTGTTCACATGTATGTGTGGACGCCACTCATGCGTCTTTGTCGTACTCATGCTTGCTGCTGCCACCTCTGGCATGGAAAG
The DNA here is from genome assembly GCF_043290135.1 of Rhipicephalus microplus. NCBI lineage: Eukaryota > Metazoa > Arthropoda > Arachnida > Ixodida > Ixodidae > Rhipicephalus > Rhipicephalus microplus. Next base: position 74,776,774 of record NC_134709.1, on the reverse strand, counting down.
GTATTTTCTTCACAGAATGATGTGTGTACAGAGCTCGCTGTTTGTGAGATGAAAATTATGAAAAAAGTAGCCGAGACGGTTATTACAGCACGGTGAGGAGCGAGACGTCGCTGGTTCGAACACCCGGAGGGTGTCTTAGAAAGCGCGCACTGCAACGCTGAACGGCTCTTATTAAGCTCTTATTATCGCTCTTATTAAGCCGAACTACACATCTTCGTAGACAACAAGCATTAACACCTTATTTAGCTAGACCGCATTTTGAGAATTATATTTACTCTCGTATTCACTATCGTACGATGGAAAAACGAGGACTGAATGACATTTCATAATCGAATCGACATCGTAATATTCATTACTGTTGCACTGCTTTGTACTTTAGGTCCAAAAATTGACCCTCTTTCTGTAATACTGTTTTGCGTTCTTCTTTCGTTTGTTTTTCTTTTTTTCTAAACGTGCTTACTGGGTGTACTATTTGTTTTTTGGTCTTTCTACTTTGACTATCCGCATTATTAGACAAACAATCCAATACATAAAGTAAATAAGTTTAATCGGTAGATGCGAAGAATTGTTGAGAGCTAACGTATCTGCTAAGTTGTTTTCGTTTGTTTTCGCTTTTTTTGGTGGTGTTTAGTGATGCAAGTGCTATAAATCTGTTTATATTTATTGGCTAGCTGTGGTGGTCTAGTGGCTAAGATACTCGGCTGTTGGCTCGCAGGTCGCGGGATGAAATGCCGGCTGCGACGGCTGCATTTCCTATGAAGACGGCAATGTTGTAGGCCTGTGTGCTCAAATTTGCGTGCACGTTAAAGAACCCCATGTAGGCGAAATCACTGGAGCCCTGCACTACGGCATCTCTCCTAATCATAGAGTGGTTTTAGGACGTTAAACCGCTCATATCAATCAATTTATTAGCTACCTGTTTTTGATGTACCTAAATTGCGTGGTAGTGAATTGAATATGTCGCTGCTACCATAAAGTGGCTGGTAACATATATTGTGAAAAATCAGCTCATTATATTAGTAGTAATATGTTGCTAGATAAAAACTTTCCACCCATCAAGGCTTCGAACAAACCCCCTGGTTCAAAGTAAGTCCTGTGAGCAGCCCTTCGTTTACATCCGGACTGCCCAAAAATAGCTCACATTCATTTAGTATCCCTAAAAAGTAACTAGCGCTGCCTTACTATAATGTAAAAATCTAAAGGCTAACGACACTATTAGTTACCCGTTCAGCCTCACCTATTTGTGGACTCGGTTCCTCAGTTAACAGTGTTTCACAAAGGTAATGATAGCACCACTCATTACGCTCGTCTGAAAATGTATATGAGGAACTTAAAGCGCGTGCTGCTTTCCTTGCCGAGAAACAGCGGTAAACGAACAGAGGTCAAGTCGTAGTGCATTTGAAACTCTTACAGTGGCAGCTGAGCCGCATTTGAACTGAATTCAGACCACTGCCGGCTCCCATTAACGCTCGGCGTTGTGGCGCATTAGTGTTCAGCCTGTGGGTGCCCTGGGCGGCCATCTTTTGGCAGCGAAGCGTTCCTGAAGTTAAATTGCCAAAAAATAACCACGCGCCAGAACGACCATTTTACCCGAGAAAAATATCCTTGAAGCTCCAGTTTCTTGAATACTTGTTGTCATGTCATTCTGCGTCATAAGGAGGCGTGGACTTGGGTGAGGATGTCGATGACGGTTGTGGCATATACAAAAATTTTGTGGATTGTGGTCAGCAAATGTAGTTCATTCCCTGGTGCGTAGCGTTTTCCTTCGGATGGGAGGGGTAAATAACACAATATTCAACTAACACGAGGGCATTGTTCAGTCGTGAGCTTAAAGAAAGAAAAGTAGAACGTCTTGCGGAATTCTGCAGTACTGCTCTTCAATTTTTCACAACGCTTCAGAATACCTCATTGGGCTGTTCAATGAAAGAAACCGTAACACGACATTCTAACTTTTACGAAGAATAACAATACAATCAACAAATAAAACGCCGAAAGACGCAAAGTAAAAATGACACAAGCAATAAACCAAAGAGCTCAATTCATAACGAATTCCAAAAAAAAAAACATTTCGAAAAGCTCGAAGTCCTACATTTCGCTTCACACTTGAACGTCGGGTGTGGGACATTGTCCCAGCCTTGTTGTGGTATGAGCAAGCAAGCTTAATTCATCCGCAAAATAGTAACTCTCAGCGTTTTCTCCGCGTACAACGCCAAAAGCAAGGGATCTTCTCACAGAGTATCGTAAAAACGTTCAGTAGCTCACTTGTAGGGACGTTTCGGCGATTTTAAGACGACCACGGCCATATAAGAAGTGCAAGAAGCCGAAAAACACCGATAACCTTACCGAGAATTCTCCGATTTGGGAAAGTTGCGGAAGTATTCGGCAATAAATGGTACACACAATTTCTTTATTTTGCACTTATCTCTGAAAATATCTTAGCTTAGCGAGCAGCTGTAGAGATGCAGAAGCTGTTGTTATATTTAACGGCATGAAAGTCGAACTATCGGTACACTTAGTACAACACGGAGCAGCAGCCACATTAGACTGCACTACTTCTTGAGCCTGCAAGGGAGGAAGGAACAGGACGGAAAAGAAACGCGAACCTATTAACCAATCTAGGAGAACTGGTATGCTACCCTGCATAGGAAAAATGGTCGGAGAAGGTTGAAAGAGAGAAAGAGGAAAGGCACACACAAAGTCGCACTTCACATTCATCGTAATACCTTAAGTTTATACTGAATCTATGCAGCACTATGTATCGTGCCGCGATAAATCATATTTAACACGACGCATTAGAAGGGAAGGCATTAAAACCTTGGAGAGATCTCACAACTAACCACTCTTGACAAAAAAAACTATCACATTCCAATAGGTACAAGGAACATAAACAGGTGAAGAAAGATTTATAAGGAAGAGGTGGAGTGTTAAAATAATGCCGCCATATCCACGAAGTGAATGATGATGAGTGGGCGAAGCTCCGGAGGTAAACCTGGTAAACCATGAATCCTCCGTACATTTTGCCCACTCGATTTTATTGCAACGCTCCCCCTAGCGTACGTCGCCGCACTATATCGAACGATGACACGCGCCATATGTGGCATCATTCCTATTTTATAACACCTCGCATCTTTCATAATCAACTACACGTACTGCCGTCTAGTTTATAACATCTTGCATCTTTTGGACGGACGGACGGACGGACAGACGGACGGATGGACAGATGGACGGACGGACGGACGGATGAACGGATGGACGGATGGACGGACGGACGGACGGACGGACGGATGGATGGATGGATGGATGGATGGATAGATGGATGGAAGGATAAATGGATGGATGGACGGACGGACGGATGGATGGATGGACGGATGGATATGGCTGTACCCTTTAGATCGGGCGGTGGCTAGCGTAATACTTTCAACTGAACGACAGGTGGCTACATACAGGCGACGCACAGCCCACGCCTTAAGGAGCTTCGCTCCTAAAAGAAGAATGACAAGCAAGAAAGACAGTGAAATTTCCTCACGGATATTCTTAGATAAGGCACGCTCTCACCATCGCACTTGTTGATATCAGTAACATTACTACGAATTTTCATGGTGTCGTTGTTCCCATCAAAAACACATAGTAACAACATTGAGCTACTTAACTCAGTAACAACGTTTGGGTTTCTTTTATATGTATGAGTCTCTACACTGCGTACCAGGGCGTGCTGCGAAATTGTCTAGTATGACGCCTTGTTGAAGCTACGAAAACTCAGCCGTCTGCATACTCAGTCATCTGCAACCTGTGATTGGTAACGCAATAATTGTGTTTGTATACTTAAATAAGATACCTGTCATCCTCCCATCAAAATATTGTTGCGTAGACCATCGTGATGCGTCTGACATTCGGCATGCAATAAATCTGGTTATAACCAATTCAATGCAACACAAAGTTTGACATGGAGACATTGATCGTTGTCCTTAAGTGTTTTGTAATCATTATGACAGAATTTTAAATATATTTAAGCAGGCGACAATCAACTATTTGAATAGTGGTATGCGCAACGAATTACATTGTGAATCGCTCGTGGGACGCGTAATTCGACAACTATAAGTTCAAATGCCACCGATGAATAGAGTGATGTGTATTAGCTTTTATTTCATTTTGAATCGTATAGTAATTTCTACAATGCACCTAAAGACAACAATAAATGTCCCCTATGCTTTTTCTTGCCTAATTTTTTGTTCCAGTCCTTCGAATGTGTATAAAAGTAAAGGAGTTACTCGCACACGTTTGCCTTTTTTAGCATGTCAGAATCATGTGTTTTTATAAGGCCGCCACTAAAGGTGGAAACGCGCAATCTATCTTCACATGCTGGCTTTGAGCGTGGGTACTTTGAGCGTGGCTTTGAGCGTGGGCTCAACTCAGAATTTGATACTATCGTTTTTCGTCATATGAGCTCAACGGGCAAACGAACACAGAGTTCATTTTGTGTTAAGAGACTTAAAAATACGATGGCATACAGATATCTATGGTAGCATGTCTTTGTCATTTGAGACAAGTGCTAACGCAGAAAAATTACTACACACAAAGATCTGGAGAAATAAAACTACGCCGCACGACATATGAGTCACTTAAACTCTGCGATGAGTTCTAGTTCTCAAAGATTAGTGACGTAATGACGTACTAATGTGTATCACAGATAATTCGTCGTGACGCTGAAGTTAACCATTACAAAAGAACCTTTTTAAATCTCATGTTATTGCTTAAAGCCACTGAGTGTTGCGCATTTGTTTACAGTATACGCTTTGAGTTTTTAATGCAGTATCAACAGTGCATCAGTTTGCCGTACAACAACTTGTGTTGGTGTCCCCGATGCAACAAAAATTTTAGTATGCATAAACAAGAATTACGTAGAGAGTAATATAAAATGTGAGCCAAACAACAATCGCATTGTGTTGTCGAGAACCTATTGATGATAATACTGACAGGAAGGTCAGGCGACAATAAAGCGCAGCCAGCTTAGTCCTCTGCTCATCCATTAGTACTTCAGCCAGACTCTAACAGCAGTATCATGAATGTATTTTCATGCTCGATGCTTATATACAGGGCGCTGCACCCTGACAGTTAAATGAAGCCACACGTATACAGTACATGTGTCCAAAAAATGTCGCAGATCACAGTTTACGAAGAAATGAAACGCACAGACTGCAGAGAAAAGGACGAGCTACCATACCCATGGCGAAGCCCACCCGTTGACCTCTTCTTTATTACGAATGCCGGTCTAATCTCCAATGATGGTAACGTCACTGCTCGTCTCCTACACAATTTGTACCATCCTCCGTGCGCCTCCAGTGGCGCCTGACGACAAAGAAAACTGAACGCTCACATGAATCGGTGTACAAAATATTCGTCAGTATTAGTAAGAGCTCCACGTAGGTCGTAGTAGTGTCATGCGGTTCTTCTCCTGCACTTGATCTTCCAGTGGTGTTTTCGTCGCTTGTGCCATGATCATGCTATTGAGTGCGTTGACGTCGATGCAGCTATGTTGTCGCTGAGCAGGTTTATTTGGTACCTAAATTTCCGTTGAAGGTGCTTCTAGAAAAATATTGTGCAGCTCTTTCTCAGGCAACTTTCCTTCGCTTTCTTTTTCTGGCTTCACTCACTTTGCACTTACGTTGCCTCTGTCCTCGTCTCATCCTTTCCCTCGACGCAGTGTCACTGTCTCGGCATTTTGCCACTTCGCGGTAATCGGCAGTGCCGTATGTTTTCTCTTCAATCTTCATTTGTGCACCTTTCTCATTGAGCAGAAGCTTGGCGCTCTAGGAGGAGCTTTCTTTTTGGTCTCCATGGACTTTTCTTTTTCCTTTTTATTTCTTCTCGCTCTATGAAGTGCCCTTGACTGCTCAATAAAAACTCGGTGAACACGTCGTAACTCACAGATTGGAGGGCGATCCAATTGCCGAAGACGTTCGACGTCTGCGATGACCTGCATGACGGCCTTGCGTGTCTAACTCCGCCTTTTGTAGGGGGCCTCCATGATCGGATCCAGTGTCGGAAATGGGAGAGATCACTGGCAGGCCGTGTCACGAGGCAAAGTCGGAGTCAACACGGCATCCATCACAGAAGGTTCGGTTGGGCTGTCGTTCTTCATGATCTTGTGTATATTGAAACATCGTCGTCAAGGGCGAGTCAGGACTGAGCCGAAGAAGACGTGAGGGCTCCCGTCTCACTAGTCATCAGACGATGTCTGCACTCATGGGGCGTCACTGTCAAGATGCACGTCACTGACCTTTGGACTACCTTGACTTGTGAATATCGGGCCATCGTCGTGAAGGGCGAGTCAGGACGGAGCCGAAGTAAACGTGAGGGATCCCGTCTCGCAAACTTCCAGACGATGCCTGCACACACGTCAGTCTATGAACGCTCTTAGTAGTCTTAGTTGAAAACAGATTCGTACTCCCAAGTCTCAGCGCTGGTTAGGCCTCGCACATCAGCTTTACCCACGGCGGCTTCACAAAAATCCTCGAGGCTACGACAGCGGTCGAAATTCGTGAAGTCCGCTCCGTCTCACCTCCAACGTTCCTTCCTCCCGGGTTTCATGGAACCAATATGCAAAATAGTACGAGCCGCCGTGCCCATGGCGAAACCCACCCGTTGATTTTTTTCTTTATTCCGAATGCCGGTCTAATCTTCGACGATGATGATAAATTTGCTCTTCGTCTTCTATACAATTTGTAACACAGACTTCATTTTTATTTATCGGTGCCAACAAGCAGTGAGAGGTACGTCGAACAGGAGATATATTGGTGATGAAAAATAGGCTTCACGCAAGGAACTGCTGCATAGCAGCACAAAAGTCCAACGCATTTCTTTTTGAGAACCAAGACTTTCTTGCACTAATGAATTCCGCAACAACGACAAAAACGTTGGGCATGCGCACTATACTCTGGAAAGTCAGCTTGAAGAATGAGGCAAGCATACCTTACTTTTCTCTGCTCACCACGAACACCTGCTCAGACAGAGCCATAGCAACAAGATACCCGATTCCAGCGGCCCCGCATTGCCATCTCAGCGAAACTATATACAAAACTATGAAAGAGAGAGAAAAATTCTTTTTATGTGCTTTTCTATGCAAGCACTACGCTTGAAAGCTATGCCAGGCATCTAAATAATCCATTTATGTTTACGATCACGTACGGGGTTCTTTGAATAAGTGAAAGCCGCTCTGAGGGTCAACATATCTGGTTCATTGACAGGCACTCAATCAGGGATGAAAGCGCGCACACTCTTCATAGTATACTGACCCGTATGGTCTGTCGATTTCCTGAAAGCCTGCGGAAGCAAACGTGACTTCCCGTCAGGGCACTGCTTGAAAGGCAATACTCTTTAAGTTGGTTTGCCCGTCCAAAAGCCTGACCGCCTCGTCTATTGGCAAAGATGAATATATATTTATATATAGATATTTAAAACGTCATGATGACCGAGGCCGACGTGTTCGCGGTATGTTTATTTATTTGAGAACTGGCATGTTTCGTGGAAATATAGGAGAACAATACGTTCACTGCGCGCGTGTCACGTCTCTAGGGATTACAAATAGAGTTCCACCGTCCATACATTACGTACTTTTGTTGTATCAGACAAATGGTTATATGAAACAAGTGTCAATGTATATCGGAGAGACTTTCGCTGAAATAAACACTCCTTCTGTGACACACCTTGCACCAAATATAAATTGTGAGATCTTTCATCAGATTGACGGCAATCGCGTCGCATTGATTTTGGTATTTAGTGGGAAGCATATAGCCTTGTCTTTCAACGCAATGGTACTCTATACCCCACCTTCTAAGCACAAATTTGGGTGCTTCTTTTAACTGGGACAGTAATGTTCGCTTTAATTAGCGCATGTGCTAAGCAACAATGGCTTTAATAAAAACCAAGATATATTAAGGTCAATGCCGACGTAGGGGTGGTAATTGTACTGTTTTAACTGTGTTGTGATAATCGTGATATACAACGGAATAAAGAAATATGCCGAGCTCTCGGCAGCCTCGGCAGAAGGGGGAACTTTTCTCTGATTCCAACATGCGGGGATAGAAGGATGCATTTGAATTGTGTACAGCGTCACAGTTCCACCGCAACGGCGAACCACAATGTGCACTAGCGACAAAATGGAATGTTATACAATGTAAGGCTAGAAGCTGACTGAATGATATGCCATCTTTGACTAATAGTTACAGAGTGCTCTAGAGCTCTTCGGAGAGAGAAAGAGGTTGAGGAAAGGAAGTGAGGCAACTTTCGTATATCTCTCAGGAAAGGGCTCCATGAAACACTCTACAGTGCTCCGAAACGACCAATAAAAGATGGCAATAGATGTACACATACATCGTCCACCTCACTGGATCAGTGCCTAAGGTGCTCGGCCGCTCACCCAAAAGTCGTGGACTTGATCCCGATGTTGACGGTCAAATTTCAGCGGAGGTGAAATAGAGAAGACATTCGCGAACTGTGCGATGTGAGGGCATGTCGAAGAATACCAGATGGTCGAAATTTCTGGAGCCCTTCACTATGATGGCTTTCATATTATATCCTGGTTTAGGCACGTAAAACACCAGATAAAATAATAATAATAATAATAATAATAATAATAATAATAGTAATATATTATAATAATATATCTAAGAATATAATACTAATAAAATATTGCCCCACTGTGTTGGTGACAGAAGACGAGACCGAAGAAGTGAATGGCAGCTCTGGCTGAGTAAACAGTCCTCCACTTTGAGTTCCTGCCTATCATTTCCTCTCGTGACAGGTGGGTGGAGGTGCTGGGTACTGTATTGCAAGGTCTTATGCCTGCTGGTCCTGAACCAGAAGCAACCACCGCCAGTGCATCAGGGTCTGCTGATATCTATCGAAGCAGCCGCCGCCTTCAAGGACTACCACCACAGTACGGCCCCTTGGCAAGTTCCGTGAGGACAACGTTTGCCACATCCGCAACCCAAACCGAGCATTAGCCACTCGTAGCGCACCCTGAGCCATCAACACGCCTCGCACACCCAACCGATTCCATGGTGATGCCGGTGAGAATGTTGAAGACTGGCTTGGCCATTTTGACCGGGTCGCTGCCATCAACAACTGGGACAATCGCCGTAAGTTGAAGAACGTGTATATCTCCCTCTTAGACGCGGCAAGAGTGTGGCATGAGAATCACGAAACTTCATTCACAAGTTGACAGGAATTCCATTGGCAGCTTTGCGAGGCGTTCAGTTACCCTGAACGGAAAGAGAGAGCGGAGCAAGCACTTTCTTCGCGATTTCAAATGCCGAACGAAAGCGTCGCCATGTTTGTCGAAGAAATGTCACGATTATTTCGAAGGGCTGACCCCCGCATGCCAGAAGACAACAAAGTGTGCCTGCTAATGTGAGGCGTAAAGGAGCAACTTTTTGCGGGCCTTGTGCACAACCCTCCTACGACCGTGTCCGAGTTCATACGTGAGGCCACAATTATGGAGCACATGCTTCGGCAGCGGGTGTCACAGTATGAGCGTCAGACGGCCATGTCCGCTGCGTGCTCGCTTTTACCAGGAGGTGATAACAGGGATGTCCTCACAGAACTCATAAGGCAAGTTGTACGCGAAGAACTTCGGAAATTTCATGCAGCGTCCCCTCCCAGTAGCGCTGCTCTTATGGACGTCGTTCCTAACGAAATCAGGCAGTTCGTTCACTCCGCACCACCATCGCAAGTCGAACTTCCCACACTTTCCTACGCGGATGCCCTGCGCGTCTCTACGCCGTTGACGGCACATTTTGTTAACCCACGTACTGGGACCTCCAGACGCTTTTCAAGTCAAGCCCATCGCCTGCGTTCTCAGGCAGATTTTAGTCCTGGCCCGCGGAAGTCCACCATCTAGCGTGCACCCGACAATCGTTCTTTGTGCTACCATTGTGGTGAAGTTGGACACATGTACCGCAACCGTTACTACCGATGAATAGGCCAACGCGGATTCCACCCAGATGCACGTTGTCCATGCTATGGTGAGCACCCACAAGAAATTGCGGATTACTTGGAAGGTAGTCATCACGCTCCTGTCGTGCCGCGACGACAGTCACGGTCACCATCACCCCGTCCGTCCACATCAACGCACCGCGCCCGACCACCTTTGGGTCCCCTGGTGTCAGTGGCGCAAGCCCACGCCGGGGAAACTGAGTCACGCAAACCAACAAATACCCTCCGCCGCTGCCTTACGACGTGCCGTTAATACTTGTTTGTGAAACCGCCAACAAAACGTCCGCTGCCATTACCGTTTCCGTTGACTGTTATCCGGTGACTGCGCTTGTCGACACGGGAGCTGATTACTCGGTGATGAGTGCTTCATTGGCCACCCGTCTACACAAGGTGCTGACAACGTGGGACGGCTTTCAACTAATCACCGCTGGAGGACCTATGTACACAGCAAAAATTGTACAAAGACAGAACATTCATCAACATCGCGATGAGTAAACTTATGTAAACAGTAGGCTATATGCACAAACAAGGGGGGGGGGGGTCATTCACAGTGCCTGGCACTCGTTTAAGGGAATTTCATTTCCGGATATATCTTAGACAGCTTATGTGCACACAGAAAAATGGACAATAGTGATCAATGCGTACGTACAATGCAATCTGTTATATACAGCGAAAAGAACTTATTGCGTATGCAGCGACGCACAATGCCTAAATTATACAACAAATACAGGACATTTATGACATTGCGATAATTAAACCTAAATAAAAAGTAAGGCTACATGAACGAACAAGGGGGGTGGGGGTCATTCACAGTGTAAGGTGATGTTTTGCATTCACCTGCGGGGACAGTTTGCTCTCGCGCTCAAGAACAATATTGCAAAAAAGGGACATGTTTCTAAAGAATAAAAGTAAAATACACACTGTAACGTCACAGCTGTACAAGCTCTAGCCCACCTCCTCAATAGGGGAGGAATGGAATGGACACTCTGTTGTTTTTTACGATAATAAATCACCTAGAACAAGGCTGGAAGAAAGCCTCCTCTACCAGCATGACTAGTTAATATGCATCATTTCATCGCTACACTTTTTTCTAAGTCCACGAATGATGCTGCGTTAGCATCGTCGTACAACTTGCTGAGTGCACAGCAATCTTAAACTGGTGGCTTGGTTGATACTTGAAAACATTGTCGATCAAAAATAAAACATCACACATATCTGAGGACAGACAAGAATCCGTAAGTATTAGGTGGTGTGTTCCTTTACTTGAAAATACATACGTAGGTAGTTCTAAATACTCAAGTGTTTCTTAAACGCGCTTAAAATACGACGCCATGCACGAAATAAGTGCGGCCGACGGCCATCGTCTTTCGATACGCAGATACGTGGCAAATTTTTATTTCGATAGGAAATTTATAGTCACTCGGCTGATTTTACCGTCACCGTCATGTTCTGGATATATATATATATATATATATATATATATATATATATATATATATATATATATATATATATATAATAATGAGATATAACAGACAGTAATGCCAAGGAATGTACAGGGGAAGTTATTAACATTAATGGAATGTAAATAAGAAGAAAGAAAAGTGGATGAAAAAATTACCAACTGTTGGTAATTTTTTACAGTTGGTAATTTTTTCATCCACTTTTCTTACTTCTTATTTACATTCCATTAATGTTAATAACTTCCCCTGTACATTCCTTGGCATTACTGTCTGTTATATCTCATTATTATTGTGTTAAAAACACGGAAAAACGAGCCCTTAGGTATACACTTCTTTCCCTTATATATATATATATATATATATATATATATATATATATATATATATATATTAGATGCATAACAGCTCTTTGACTAGCCTGTGTAACGCTGTCCCTCCATCCGCACCACTCCCCTTGCCACAGCTGTTGGAGCAGTGCCAAGTAGCCCCCACTCCTAGCTGTGCGTGGGGACGTCTCGCTTCTTCACCTGCTGTGCGCTCGCCGCGTGTCAGCTCTCTCTCGTTTCACCCTCTCCACTGCTCGCAACGCTCGAACCTGCTCCTCACATGGCGTTGGCTCACCCGCGTCACCTCTCTCCATCTGTCGGCGAGAAGACGCGAGCCGGCTGGTGGGCGCACGTCGAGAATCTCGCGGCGACGACAATGTGGACAGCGCGCCGCTGCTTGCCGCGCGATGACGCCGACGGGTGAGAAGCCATTGCGGCATTCTTTCCGATATTGTGTGCGTACCTTTCCTGGATGTCGCGGGCGCTGCGAGAGTTAGAGAAGCATATCACATTCGCAAATGGCGAAGTCAACACCGACGACGCGAGATCCAAAGAAGCCGAACGCAAGCGTCGGCAGTGGAAGACTAGCGACACTGACGTGGTGCCAGTCAAGAACACCGATCGCATTCGTTCGAGAATGCAGACGGTGCGTGGGTAACACCGACGAGACGCGAGCAAAGGAAGCCGAGCTCAAGCGTCTTCAATGCGTCCCGCCTCCCCTGTCTGTGTTTTAAACAAATGTTTACTCGAGTAGACGTTACACCGAGTTTCGCTTCGAACTAATCTTGAAGCACCCACGTTGACTCCACTTTCAACCGTGTCTACGCCGTGCACACCTTTGCTGCACACCTCTGCCCTTGGGGGAGATGGTCCCTATTTTTCTCATATTTTATGCCAGGCGAAAAGAAAAAATAATTCAGAAGAAAAAACTCCTGGGCAGCCCCCGAGGATTCAAACCATCGGACCTCGCTCCTCAGCGCGATGCTTTAAAAGGGCCCTGAAACACTTTTTTTAGTAACCATGAAATGAGCTCACTGGAAGAACTTATTGCCTCACGAATCCAACGCCGCAAAAAATTTAAGAATTCAACCAGTGTGATTGGAAATACCAAGATTTCTCGCATGCTGCAAGTGCATTCACTCTTCTCTCATCCCGATGAAAACGCTGGAAGCTAAGGAGTGAGAAATGGCAGGGGCAAATAAAATACGTCACCCACGCCTCGTTACCTCGAGCACTTTTCTCTTTTAAATGCGAAGCATTCCTTAGCGAACTTCGGTGACTTTGCGTCTATCTATCTGTCTATCTATCTATCTATCTATCTATCTATCTATCTATCTATCTATCTATCTATCTATCTATCTATCTATCTATCTATCTATCTATCTATCCAGCCGCTTACGACTTTTAGCTCTCCCGGCCGTTTCGATAAAGGTATCGATACCAATCTTGCTATGGCGTGACATCACTGTATGGAGAACATTTTGACTAGTCATAGCATGAAAATTGTGACATGTATGTCATGAATGTCATGATTTACATTTAATGTTTTTGAAGTTCTTGCGATGGCTTTGTTCACATGGCATGTTACAAAACTAGTACGGTATGGCATGACTGCATGGCGAACACAAGCGGCAGACCCTAACGTAAAAATCATGCTATGCGTGTCATGTAACAACATGACAACATGCCACGCACATGATGCGCTCGTGGCCGTTTCGCTTGCGTCGCATACCCAATTCGGTTTAACGTGACGCGAATTGATGAAGAAGGTATGTGACTGGTGTAAACATGATAATCATGAGAGGGTTGTGTCATGTAACAACATGACTACATGCCACGCTTACTTTGCACTCGCGGCTGCTTCACTAGCTTCACTTATACCAAATTTGGTATTACGAAACGTGAATGAATGGCGAAGGCAAATACTGGTGAAAACATAATAAACTTGAGATGCATGTCATGTAACAAGTCTTCAAGCCTCTCTCATGATGCGCTCATGGCCGTTTCGCTAGCTTCACAAGTACCAAACTTGGAATTGCGTGACGAGAACGGACGACATAGTTAAATGATGCATACAAACATGATAATCACGACATGCGTGTCATGTAACAACATGACTACATGCCACACTAATTATGCGCTCGCGACCGTTTCGCTTGCTGAACATATGCCAACTTTGCTATTCCATGACGCCAATGAATGACCAAAGTATGTGACTGGTGCAAACATGAGAAGCATGAGATGCGTGTCATGTGAGAACATGACTACACGCCACAGTCAAGGCGTTCATACATTTCGACATGGCGAGGGGTACGTGCTCACCAGCGTTCGTTTCGTCGCGTCACACCGGCTTTGCCACACTAGGCGCCAGTCCAGCCATTTATTCCCAGGTGCGCGCCGCGCTGCGTTGCTTTGGTGCATGCACATTTCAGCACGTCCGGCGTCCCCCTGTGACAAAAAGAGGGAGACGCAGTGTTTTCTGGGTAACGCATCAGCGTGAAATGCAGGATGCCGCATTTCGTGCCGGTTGCCGACGGATGCTAGTTGCGCCTAGCGTTAGACTATAGAGGGCTCGCGTTTCGCTAACGTAGCGTCGCTTGGCCCTGCGTGCGCGCGCGTACACGATACATTGAAGTATATTGGGCCCTTTATGCATGATGCGCTCGTGGCCGTTTTTCTATCAGCACATAAAGCAAATTTGGTGTTACGTGACGTCAGTATACGACGATATATATGACTGGCGCAAACATGATAATCGCAAATCGCGTGTCATTTAAGAACATGACAACATACCACGCTTATAGCGTGCTCGTGGACTTTTCGCTAGGTGCACATATACCAACTTTGGTATCATGTGACGTGAATCGATGATAGCACCATCATCGATTCACGACGCATCATCGACGCATCTAAACGTGATATTGTTACGTAAAAATGACACGAGGCGTGTCTATTTAGAATCTATATTTAAACTGATGCGTATGGCATCGACTGAGATGGAAGACAGCACGCACAACCGACAGACCACTTCCTCGTTGTCGTCTTCTGGCTGCTGATACGTCAGCTACGTAGCATTACCCCCCCCCCCCCCCGGCGGTAAAAGCGCCGTCTCGGTGCACATTAACTGCGGTCTTCAGTAGGCAGGTGGTCAGGTTTTAGCCTGCTGACGTGCACAACATCACTGGGTGCGGTTGCAGGCAGGCTTGTGGTCTCAGAGGCAGGAATGATCTGATAGGTGACGTCGGTTACCTGGCGGATGACATGGTAAGGACCCATGTAGCGAGATAACTTCTCTGATAAGCCAACTCGACGAAGTGGGCACCACAGGAGAACAAGAGAACCGGGTGACAAGTGAACGTCAGAATGCCGGCTGTTGTAGATGGCTTTCTGTGTGGCTTGCGAAGCCGAAAGTCTAGAGCGGGTCGTGGTCGGCACGAGCAATAGTGTCGCGAGCATATTCAGTTGACGGCGTTGCAGTGGTTGGGAGCAGAGTGTTGAGTGGTAACTTCGGATCACGGCCATAAAGCAAATAAAAGAGTGAATGACCAGTAGTGTCTTGGCGTGAAAAATTGTACGCGAAGGTCACGTGCGGTAGCGTCCGGTCCCAGTCAATGTGGTCAGAGGACACATACATCACGAGCATGTCCGTTAGGGTCCGATTTAGCCGTTCGGTAAGGCCATTTGTTTGGGGATGGTAAAAAGTGGTCAGCTTGTGGTGCGTCGAGGAAAAGCGCAGAAGATCGTCGATCACACGGGACAAAAAAATGCGCGGCCACGATCCGTGAGTAATTGGCAAGGAGCACCATGGTGTAGGATGACGTCGTGAAGCAAAAAGTCCGCTACGTCAATAGCTGTGCTGGTTGGGAGCGCTCGAGGAATGGCATACTTGGTCGCGTAGTCTATAGCAACGGCGACCCACTTGTTGCCCGATTTCGACTCGGGAAAAGGACCGAGAAGACCTATACGAACGCGGTAGAAAGGTTCGGTTGGGATGGAAGTTGGTTGAAGAAGTCCAGCCGGGGGCACAGTAGGTCAATTCCTAGGTTGGCATTTATCGCAGCAGGACACGTAACGGTGAACGAACCGGGCGAGACCACGCCAAAAGAAGCGGCAACGCACGCGGTCGTACGTCCAAGATACACCCAGATGACCAGCAGTTGGTTCATCGTTAAGCGCATGCAGCACGGTTGAACGCAAATTTTTCGGCACGACAAGAAGGAGCTCAGGGCCATCTGGCTGGAGGCTACGACGGTACAGCGTGCAATTCAGGAGGACGTACATGCGAAGTGAGGTGTCGTTCGGAGCAGATTCTAGAAGGTCAATAAGTTGTCGCAGAGAAGCATCATGACGTTGTTCATCACCAATCTGAAGAAACTGGGACATTGACATGACGCTGAGGCTAGGCTCAATGTCTGGTTCGTACTGCTGTTCAACAGGGTAGCGGGATAAGCAATCGGCGTCCAGATGGAGACGTCCAGACTCATAAGCAACCGAGTAGGAATATTCCTGTAGGCGTAATGCCCAACGACCAAGTCGTGCAGTGGGGTCCTTCAGAGAAGAAAGCCAACACAGCGCGTGATGACCTGTGATGTTACGGAAAGGGCGGCCATACAAGTGAGGACGGAATTTCGAAACCGCCCAAACAAGAGCGAGACATTCCCATTCTGTTATAGAATAATTGCGTTCAGACTTAGAAAGGCGACGGCGTGCGTACGCGATTACACGGTCGTTTCCCCGCTGAATTTGCGCCGAAACTTCACCAATTCCGTGACCACTCGCGTCTGTTCGCGCTTGTGTGGGAGCATCGGGGTCGAAATGTGCAAAAATAGGAGGTGTCGTTAGAGCGGTGATTAGCTGAGAAAAGGCGTCAGCTTGAGGAGGGCCCCAAGAAAATGGGCCGTCTTGTTTGAGAAGGTCAGTGAGTGGCCGTGCTAGTGCCGCAATGTTTTTCACGAACCGGCGAAAGGAGGAGCAGAGGCCCACAAAACTGCGAACATTATGGACATAGCGTGGGACTGGGAAGTTTGTTACAGTGCGTACGTTCACCGGGTCTGGTCGTACGCCGGCAGCGTCAACAAGGTGACCCAATACGGTAATCTGATGAAGACCGAAGTGGCACTTGGAGATATTGAGCTGCAGGCCGGCCCGTCGAAATATGGATAGAATGGTCGAAAGGTGTTCAAGGTTGGTTGCAAAGGTAGGTGAGAAAATGATCACGTCGTCCAGGTAACACAAACATGTCGACCATTCAAATCCTTGTAGGAGCGTGTCCATCATTCTCTCGAAGGTTGCTAGAGCGTTGCAGAGCCCGAAGGCATGACCTTGAATTGGTAAAGACCGTCAAGGGTAACGAAGGCGGTCTCTTCTCGGTACATGCCCTCTACAGCAATTCGCCAGTGGCCAGATCGGAGGTCGAGAGATGAAAAGAAGGTGGCGCCATGGAGGCAATCAAGGGCATCGTCAATGCGTCGTAGAGGGTACACGTCTTTTTTGCTAATTTTGTTGATGTGGCGATAATCAACGCAGAAACGCCATGAGCCGTCTTTCTTTTTTACTAATACCACGGGAGATGCCCAAGGGCTCGTTGATGGTTCGATTACGTTTTTCGTAAGCATTTTGGCCACTTCTTTCTGAATCACTTCTCGCTCGGACGCTGACACGCGGTACGGCCGATGGTGAATGGGCGCAGAGTCACCAGAGTTGATTCGATTAGTGACAATTTTAGTCTGGCCCAAAGGACGATCTTCGGTGTCGAAAATGTCACTGTATGAGGCCAAAACTTGGCAGAGAGCGTTGGCCTGGTGAGGCGAGAGCTCCGATCTAATCATGTTTCGAAAAATACCATCGTCTGAGCTGGGTGACCGTGAGACTGCGCTTCAATCAAGAGCAGATACAGCGACAACACTGACATCGTCCTCTGTTATGGCAGTTAGCTGGGCTAGAGACATCTGGCAGGGCAACACTTGAGGGTTGAAACTAAAGTTAAGGAGCGGAAGTAACACACAGTTATCCGCTATGGTCGCGATTGTATAGGGCACAGTAACACTGCGCGTCAGCCGAACGTCAGTACTTGGTGTAACGATATAATCACCGTCAGGAACGGAAGGGGTCGATGACAAAGACACGTACGTGATGGCTCGAGGTGGCAGGCGAACAAAAGTGGTTGGGCTGAAGCGGCTGGTGGGCTTTGCAGAGTAGTCGGCAAAGATTGGTATATCAAGGCTGAGGGTACCAGACGAACAATCAATTAAAGCCGAGTGTGCCGAAAGAAAATCAAGGACAAGTATGAGGTCATGATGGCAGCAGGCTAGCACGGCAAAAAGGACCATGGCGTGACGACCGGCAATGCTGACACGAGCATTACACATTCCAATTACTGGTACAGTACCGCCATCGGCAACACGTATTGCCTGCGTCGTAGATGGCGTCATAATCTTTCATAAGCGGCAGCATAGAGAAGCGCTCATAATAGACAGGTGCGCACCTGTGTCACTGAGGGCGGTCACAGGAACATGGTCGACTTGTATTTCAAGCAGGCTATGGTGCGTGGGAAGCGTCAGTAGAGGATTTTCGGTCGTCATTGGTATTGCAGCTTTACCTCTATAAGCTGCAATATCTAGTTTTTCTGCTGCGGTTGTCCAGAGAAGCTCGGCGAGGAAAAGCGCCGAGGTGACGGAGAGCGGGATTGGCGACGTAGCGACGACGGGGAGTGAGAGCTGCGGCGACCGGACGAAGGGGCGTCAGGGTAGCGGCGACCGAGCAAAGGGGAGTCAGTGGAAGGCTCGTAAGATGGCGACAAATAGACATTGAAGGGTGCGGCGACTGAACGTCGAGGGGTCGTCGGATGCATGAGCGCCGAGGTAGAGAAAGTCTCATGTGGTTGGTTTGACCAACGGCGGCGGCGATAGTGAGAAACGTGCCCACCAGGCTGGTGGCAGGAAAAACAAATAGGCCGGTCGCCGGTGTTCGCCATTCCGAAGGGTTACAGAGGGGCATTGTTGGGGGTGAACGGCGAGCGTGTCCTCGGGAGTTGGACGGGACTTCAGGGCGAGTCAAGGGACATGCTGATGAAAGTCCAAGGTTCGCAAACTCCTGCCTCACCACAGCTTGTATTAACGCCTCTAACGGCTGTTGTTGGTCAGAGGCGAGCGTTGCGAAAACGGGTGGCTGAAGAAGAGCCGGACAGGCGGCTTCGATTTCCCGACGAACATTGCGTGAGACGTTGTCCTGCGTGGGGGACTGGCGGGCGGCTTCACACGATGGGGTCGCGGCCGTGTTGGGCAGCCGGGTGAATCGCTGAGTAATACGGCGGCTCTTGGCTTCTTCGAACCGCCGGCACTCTTTATTGATGGCGTCGACGGTGGTAACGTTGTTGTAAACTAGAAGATTAAATGCGTCGTCTGCTACGACTTTCAGCCCATGGGCCACTTTCTCCGACTCACTCATGCGCTCGTCAATCTGCTTGCATAGGGGGATGACGTCGTGAATGTACGTGACGAACGAGTCCGTCGAGGTCTGTACACGAGCCGCCAGTTAATTCCGCGCTGCGATCTGCCACCCAACGGTGTTGCAGGAAAGGTCGCGGATCTTCTCTTTAAAGGATCCCCAGCTCGTAATGTCTGCTTCGTGCGTCTCGAACCACTCTCGCGGTGGGCCATCGAGGTTAAAAAGCACATTGGCAAGCATAAGAGCCGGGTCCCACATATAGCTTGCGCTGATCCGTTCGTACCGGTTGATCCCTTTGTCGACGTCAACGCCATCCTGACCGGAAAATACACCGGGATCACGAGCAGGAGGTAAAACGACGTATGTAGAAGTCACGGTAGAAGCAGGTGGCGAAGACGATGGTTGTTCAACCTGTGACATGGCTGGACCTATGATGATGCGGCCGTTGCGGAGATCCATGATGAAGACGGGGAAGTACCGAGCACGTCCACCACAAAGAAGTTACGTAAAAATGACACAAGGCGTGTATATTTAAAATCTATATTCAAACTGATGCGTATGGCGCCGACTAAGATAAAAGACAGCATGCACAACCTACAGACCACTTCCTCGTTGTCGTCTTCTGACCGCTGATACGTCAGCTACGTAGCAATATTCATGACACGGAAGTCATGTACGGCATCATTTTCCTCCACGTCATAACAATATATTGATTTTAAAGTCACATATCAGCATTTCTCATTCGTGCTTCGCATATCATCGATTCCCACTGTGCGTGAGTTCTGCCAAAGTTTTTTCAAATGGTAATGTCAGTGGCTTAACCGGCTGCAGTGGGCCGGCTAATGGCATGGTAGGTTGTTTGTGGCGTTGGCAGAAATCACAACTTCAGACGTAGTGCTTGGTGGTCTTCCAGAGGCGAGGCCAGTAAAAACGTTGTCGGATATGGTGAAGCGTTCGGGTAAATCCAAGGTGCCCAGACGTAATGTCATCGTGCATTGCTTGAATTACCGCAAGACGCAGGCATTCTGGCACGACGAGGAGTAGTGTGGAACAATGGCTGGTGTAAATCTTGCGATATAGTAGGGCGTCATGAATCACGAATGGCGTGGCGCGCTTAGAGCCACGAGCCACATCAATCATTGGTTTCTGCGAAGGGTCACGCTGTAGCTCGTGACGGAAGACGTCCAAAATTGGGAAGTTAGATGAGATTGCAGCCAGGTAGTTATCGAAATCAGCATCATCAGCATGCACAGTCGGAGATGCAAGACGAGATAAGCATTCGGCATCTGCGTGACATCGACCGCTGTTGTAGGTCACAGAAAAGTTATATTCTTGAAGCCGTAAGGCCCAACGAGCCAACCGGCCAGTTGGGTTGCGTAGTACGATGAGCCAACAAAGAGAATGATTATCTGTGACAATCTTGAATTGCCGGCCGTACGAATAAGGTCTGAACTTTCGGACGGCGAAAACAACCGCAAGACATTTCTGTTTGGTGACCGTATAATTCCTCTCCGCCTTAGTCCACGTACGACTTGCATACGCCACGACGTGCTGGTGGCTGTCGTGATACTGAACAAGCACGGCACCAACACCAATATCACTAGCATCTGTATGCAGTTCTGTGAGTGCTTCCAAGTCGAATTGGCGCAAGAGGGACCCGGAAGTAAGCAAATACTTCAGCTGCTTGATAGGAGCCTCACACTCAACCGGCCATCAGATTGGGCCTTTTTGCGGAGCAACTCACTCAGAGGATTAGCAAGCTGGGTGAAGTCTGATAAACCGGCGAAAATAAGAACACGGTCCCACGAAGCTACGGAGATTCTTCACAGACGTTGGTTGCTTGAAGTCTCGGACAGCAATGATTTTTTGCAGGTCTGGCCATATACCGTCCCTGTCGACTAGATATCCGAGCACAAGGGCTTGATGCTCACAAAAATGACACCTATTTGCGTTTAAAACGAGACCAGCTTCCTTGACGCAATATAAAGCAATGCTAAGCCGATGGTTGTGCTCGTGGAATATCTTGCCGAAAATTATCAACTCATCGAGATAACACATACATATCTCCCACTTTAGACCGCGAAAGATCGAGTCCATGATTCGCTCGAAGGTAGCTGGGGCATTACATAGGCCAAACGGCATAACGTTAAATTAAAATAACCAGTCAGGCGTGACAAAAGCAGTCTTCTTTTTGTCAGACGGATGCATTGGTATTTGTCAGTATCCAGGCCTTAAATCGATGGACGAAAAGTATGCAGCCGAGTACGGGCAATCAACAGCATCATCGATGCGTTGTAGCGGATACACGTCTTTTGTTGAGATGGCGTTGAGATGGCTGTAGTCTTCACAAAACCGCCAAGAGTTGTCTTTCTTTTTTAACAATATAACAGGAGCGTCCCAGAGACTGCTTGACTCTTGAATAACGCTTTTCTGCAGCATGTCATTGACCTGATTGGCGATCACTTTCCTCTTTGACTGGGATACTCAGTAGGGTTTCTGGCGTATCGGTGTAGCATCTCCCGTGTTGATGCAGTGGTGCGTACGGGATTCGGGCAACATGAAACAAGGCTTGTCTTGAGCGAAATCAGACTCCCGTGTAGCGTCTAAGCATCTGGTCGAGGACATCCTGCTCGGAAGAAGGCAACGACTTATTGATCATACGCTTCATCTCGGCTGAGTAGTTTGGCGCGGTCTGACTGATGGCTGGAGACTCTGAGACCATTTTGACGTCAATTGTGGCCTGGTCCTCGAACGTTCTCAGTTTGAATCTGGCTAGAAGAACAACAGGATCTGAGGCTGCGTTGAGCGCCCACAAACAAGCATATCCGTCGATGGCTGTAAGCACAAACCATGGGACCAGCACATTCTTATTGATGGCGTTTGTATGATCAGGCTCGACAACTCCAGTGCAGAGTCCTGAGTGAACGTGAGAAGAGCACACGGGTACAAACACTGCTGTCCGACCAGGTATCGTCACATCTTCAGACAACGAAAGCACATTGATGGGCAGAGTCAGAAAATCGACAACTATTGCAGCGGGCAACGTAATTTGTAGAAGAATCTCTGCAGTTCCACAGTCAAGTGTAGCTCTGTGTTCATGGAGGAGGTTTATCCCTAAAATGACGTCATAAGTTGCGCGAACCAGTACAGTGAATTAAACTCTGAAATTTTGGCCACCAATTGTGAGTACAACTGACCAAATACCAACAAAACATAACACTTCGCCTCAAACTCCGCGAAAATTTTTTTTACGATTCCACGAGAACATAACTTTATGACCCAAAAAACGATGTTTCAAACGAAGTTTCATATCCGAAACAGCAGCACCAGTGTCTACGAGAGGAAGAGTATCTACACCGTCTATGCACACACGCACTTACTTCATCAACATCACAGGAGAAAGACGAATTGGCGAAATTGACCGTCCCGCCACCGCACCTCCATCGGTCGCACCAGCTAGTTTCCCAGCTGATGCGGGGAAGGTGACCGACCCGACGACGCGGAGACAGCGACCGGCGGAAACGTGCCGGAGGCGGCGTCAGGCTTCGCTCGGAGGTGGGGGACTCGCTGCGAAATTCGTGAGGCCATTGCTGTCGGGGACCATGGTCGGGTGGGTCAGAGATCCGGTTTCGTGCGTACGAAGTGGGTACGTCGAAAAACGAGGCAGTGCAGGCGGCCGGCTGGGACAGAAGCACGAAATATTCCCTGGGACACCGCATGTAAAGCAAACGGGGACTTGTCGGCTTACATGAGCAGGAGTAGAGGTGGCAGAAGTACGCGGAGATGGATCATGCTCCGCAGGAACATTTTGTGATGACGCATAGTAATCTTCTGGTAGAGGCCTGGTTGACGACGGTTGGAGGCCCGCAGCGGCACGTGGAGATGATGACATCCCGTGGTGGCCACGGCGATCGGGGAAAACGGAAGACGCGGGATGAAACCAACAGTTTCTGTGGCGGTCCGTTTTCGACGTGGCACTCTCGCATCCGGTAGGGAGGTGGTTTGCGGCACGCGGCGAATGAGCATTGGTGGTTAACGTCACCTGCTTGAAGTCGTACGAGCTCTTCTCGAACTACCCGACGTACGAGGAAGGGAATGTCTTCGCAGGCAGCGACGTTCATACTTGAAACAGTGGGAACATTGTCCAAGCACCGGAACTTGGGTAAAATTCTCCGTGCCTTAAACGCCTCGAATGCGCAACACTGCTGCCTGAAAATGGAAGGAGTGTTCAAGTTTTTTTTTTGTTATCAAAAAATTTTACACGTCCTCGGCGATGCCTTTTAACAAATGACCAACTTTGTCTTCGTCAGACATATTTGCGTTGACAATCCCTCAAAGCTTCAATACCTCTTCAAAGTAGGATGTGCACGTTTCGCCTGGCAACTGAGCCCTACGTGAGAGCGTTTGCTCAGCTTTCTTTTTCATGGAACTCGTGTCCCCAAAGCACGCCTTCAATTTCTCATTAAATATATCACAAGTGGGGAGAACATGGTTATGGTTCTCAAACCAAAAGCAAAGCGGTCCCGGCAAGGAAGAATACTACATTCACGAGCTTCGCCGTTGCAAATTAGATGACCAGCCGCTGTCAGAAGAAAGTATACTGCGCCATCGTCATGAATCATCGTCACAGAAAAAAGCCGTGCAAGCGCTACTGGGCTTCTTACGAACTACTGGCCTGTCGGAACGCTCTGAGTGGACTGATTTTGTGTGTGCGTGTGTGTCGGTGTTTTTCTCTTATTTATTTTTTAACTCTCTCTTTCTCTTTCAACCCCCTATTCCCCAACCCCAGTGTAGGGTAATACCGGATACTAGCATCTGCTTAACCTCCCTACCTTCCTTTTTTCTCGTTTCCCTCTCTATGTGCGGAAAGAAGGAAGAGTTCACTAGAGCGTTTCAAAACAAAAACTTCATCTGCCCACGCACCTTCCTCTTCTTCGCAGCTCTAAGCCACGCTGGCTAGTGCCTGTGAACAAGAGGCATGAGTCGTGCGACCCCTAGAAAGAGTGCTGATTCTTCATAATGTCGGATACTGTAAACAGTCTCTGTGGCATTAGCCCCCCTTCGAAACACGCATCGTCCCGATGCGCGATGGAGGGAGGCAAACAGAAAAAGGGAGCGCTTTCATTCGCTCTCATAATAGGGCTTCATACGAACGACGTGTACGACTTCTGCGCTGTTTTGCCGTTTTGAACAGATGTGTCCATCGGCGATGACTTCATAGTTTATGTCACTAATTCGTCGGAAAACCTTATAGGGGCCAAAGTATGAACAAAAAAGCTTTTCTGATAGGCCGCGGCGTCAGAGTGGTGTCCATTTCCACACTCGCTCGCCTGGGTTGTACTGAACTTTTCTGCTGCGCAGATTGTAGTGGCTTGCGTCCTGGTTTTGCTGTTGAGGTTTTCGATGCCGTGCCAACTGGCGTGCTTCTTCAGCCCTTTGCAAAAAGTCGTCAAGTTCAGATGGCTCGTAATTGTCGTGGTCTACTGGCAACAAGGCATCGTGTGTCGTAGTGGCAGTGCGACCGTAGACCACCTGCAATGGTGTGACGCGGATGGTCTCTTGCACTGCCGTATTGTAGGCGAAAGTTGCGTATGGCAAGATTTCGGCCCACAATTTATGTTCAATGTCAACGTACATCAACAGCATGTCAGCGATAGTGCGGTTCAGGCGTTATGTCAACCCGCTGGTTTGGGGATGGTATGCAGTGGTCTTGCTATGGCTGGTGTTTGTCATTGTCATTAAGGACTGCATCAAATCAGCCGTGAACGCTGCTCCTCAATCGGTAATCACGACGAGTGGGGCTTCATTGCGAAGAACAATATTCTGAACGAAAAACTTCGCGACTTCTGTTGCCATTTTACACTATAAGCCAAAAGGGAGCAACAGGGGTATAGGGGTTGCACCTTTCAGGGAGCAATCGCATTGCCACTCCCATTACTCCCCTAAAAGGAGTAACTGCAGAGGGACGAACCGTTGCTCTCCTTTCAGTTCCTCCTTCGGGAGATGAACAGTTACTCCCTCCAGTTCCTTCCTGCGGACCAACAGTTACCCCCACCTGTTGCTCCCTGCTGACCAACCACTACTCCCACCAATTGCTCTTCTAAGAGCAACAGTTACTCTTTACCGTTCCTCCCACGTGTTCACAGTTACTCTCTGAAAACCAACTGCACATGCTTCCAGTTACTCCTTGGGGAAATTACTATTTATCTCGAGTATGCTTGTCACACGCTTAAAACATGGCGAGAGCTCCTTGGAAGAGCACTGCTTCGGTGCTTCCAACACAAAAAGTGGACAATATTGAAAATAAAATAAATGCTTTATTGTTCTTTTTATGAGACGACTTGTGAGCACACGTAAAAGTAGACTTCGCCCCACACTGCCAGCAGTAAACAAGCGCCATAATACATCAAAAGTTTTCTGCGTCTTCCGTGGAAAAACAGTCTTGAAGTTCTGGCAAAGGGCAGTCTGTGTCATCATTGGTGAGAGAAGGGCAGCTTGTTCAATTTTGAAGGACTCGAGTTTTGCAGCTGGTGTTTCCATCAGGCTAGCGCAGCAGAATGTCAGCGCAGGCATATGTGAAGCATCTCATTGCTGCAAGAAAAAAAAAGAAGTGTGAGGTTTAACATGCCAGAATCAATACATAACAATGAGTCACGCACACTGCAGCAGCGCTTACATTCTAGGATGTCTACTGCAAAACGAAATGTGAAAAAAATGGTAGGTTCGGCCAAACGTTACTTGGCAAGCTATATAAATGCTGATGTGGTAGACACTCTTCACATGATGTCTCAGATAGCAATATTCTGAAAGAAAATGTGCAGCACCTCAAGAAGCCATATTTGTAGCAGTTAAAGATACCCTTAGGTTCAGTTTACTTGTTTCCTATACATATCCGAGTGACATTTCTATGAGCCCATTCACCAATGGGCATTCTAAGCGAGATCATGTGTGTGGCAAATAACACGAACCGTCCGCTCATGTTAAGAGAGAGAGAGAGATAAAGATACAAGGAAAGGCGGGGAGGTTAACCAGACGCACATCTGGTTTGCTACCCTGCACTGGGGAAGGGATAAAGGGGAGAAAAGAGGTTGCACAAAGATGAGAAGGTACACACAATCACGAGCACACTCGGGGAGCACACACAGTTCACAGGCGGTCGCTCAGGTTTGTTGACTTAAGGTAAAGAAGCAGTGCTTTAGTTGCTTTCTGCGCAACTGAGGCAGATGCCCAAGGTCCTAGTATCTTCTGCACACAAAATGGTCCGGGGTCAAGTCGATTCAAAACCATCCGCAGCTGGCATTGCTGTGTGTCGTAGCAAGCGCAGCTGCAGAGGACGTGTTCGATGGTTTCTTGATCTCCGCAGTAGTCGCATGTAGGAGTGTCTGTCATACCAATGCGAAAGGAGTACACCTTTGTGAATGCAACACCCAACCAAAGGCGGCATAACAGTGTCGCATCGGAGCGGGAAAGTTGTGATGGTAGCTTTAGCTTGAGCGAAGGATCCAGTTCATAAAAATGACACCTTTGGAAGCTGGTAGACTCATGTTAAAATACATATTTAGCTCGTGCACATAGTTGCTCTCGATTCTACTATTCTATCATACGCTGCTGCGTCTTTAATTGTGCAATACCTGTAGGCACAAGCCTAGCATGCAAAGCCTGCTTGAAAGCAACCATTTGCAGAGGCTACATGATAATCTTCAGTATATTTCCTTGTAGTTGACGCAAACGGCTGGACAAAACTATAGACAAATAAATGTAGACCATGCTACCTTCAAAAAATGCTTTAAATTTAGGAAACTAGGATGCACTTGCTCACTCGGTTGACGAGTCATAGCCACGACATATGTGAACGAAGGAATATATCTTAAGGCATGCCCAGATATTTTGATTCTTTGTTTGACAGTGCCACAGATAGCTTACCGATACATATATATCTGAGCGCAACAATACGTGAAGCTTTTATTAGTTCAACGTCTTGTTGGTTCACAGCCAAACAGGCTACTGCTCTGTTAGACAAATTGGAATAGGCGCATGGTGGTTTGAAAAAAAGCCTTAATAGAAGTTAGCGCCTGGTGTGAATGTCTGCCTATTTATTTTGTACTGCCTTCTTCATGTGCCACATAGACATTTGTTGAGAATGTGCTACCAGTCAAGCCACGATCGCATACTTGGTCAATGTGATGGAAATACAAACATTAGAAGCACTGCCACCTCTAGTAAGAGCATAACGCTTTAGGATCTTGGAACAGCAAGGAGGTGCACAAAAAAGTTAAGCCCACTCTTGCAGAATTTTGAAGGCGAATTTTTCAGAGTGGGGGAGGTCAACATGCCGTGGCACTTTTAAATCCACGAAACATCAGCAGAAAACAGGGTAAAGGCAAGTGAAGAAACACTGTTAGGAAAGCCTGCGCATGGACAGCTTTTGAATCTAGGCCCAAGTGTTATGCTTTGTGCAAGCCAAAATCTATGTAAATAGGGAAAGCGTACTTTTAGGAGCACCAGCGTAAAAAAATCTTGGCAGTTGGCTTTCTAGTACAAACATCAATCCCTGCAATGAAAACATAAACATTTTATCTTAACGATAACAATGTGAGCACACGCACGAGCCAGTGGAGCCATGTCAAATTGTCAGTGCCAGTGTAACCATGTGGCATGATGAACTATTCTCTGGCCAAAACATGCACAGTTTGCCTCTAAAAGCAATGCTTTCATATACGTGGTACAAAAAGTCGGCACTTACCGAAATTCACTTGCTTTCTGTACTTTAGCATCGTTGGGAGCATCTTTATCTGCAGTATAACCAAATTTGTGTCATATCCCTGAAAAAAAGTAGTAAAAGACATGCATGAAATATCGTTTCATTTGGTAGCAGTGAAGTCAGGTTAAGAACAGCCAAGTGGGAATCAGCCTAATTATGTGCATGCGGCAAATCTCAAACAGTGTTATTGAGGTTGTCGAAATTTTTGTCGATTGGTAATAACGTCGATATGTGACTTCAACAGCATGCCAAGTTTTCACAGTGCATAAAATATAAATATAAATATAAAAATTGAGTGTAATTTTTATTGATTGCTAGTACACATAAACATTGAATAAAAATTACTTTGTAAATTACATCGCTTGCTACACTAGCGCCACACTTGTCGTGCGGGCGCAGATGGCGCAGATTTGTCATTCTGCCCTCAAACTACACGGTGAAGCGTGCTACTAATTGTACAGCTGATCAAAAGCGCGTCCGGGTCCGCTTTTTTTTTTTTCTTCTCCGATATGACAGGGGGGGGGGGGGGGGCGGGCTCCTTATGCACGTGTTTCGGTGCTTGATCGACTTTGACGCCCTTCCTTCGCGGACGAACGGCGTGTCTAGGCTTTTTTTATCGTTGTTTTGCACGTGTTTCGGCGTTCGGTCCGCTTTGACGTGCCAACTCTCCATTCTGCTGCTGCTTGTGTTAGGTACTTGCCGTACCTGTATTCTCTGGCCTTCTGTGTTCAGCCACCGCTGCTATCTTATTATCTGCGGATGCTAAAGTAAATCACTGTTTTGGTTTGGTGAAGTTTGGCACACAGAACAAACAATTATCTGGCCCATGAATATCAATGTGGGCGGCATGCATATTTGTTTGCGGTTTCCTGCCGGGGAGTAATCGTTGTGTGACGAGAGCATTTACAGCGGTTCCTCCTTCCGTTGCTCCCTTACAAACTTAAAATGAATACAGTTGCTCCCCCATTCTCGAACAAGTCGGCCATCTTACTCCGCTTGGTCTTTTCGGAGAGTAACAGTCGGTCTGAAGGAGTAAAAATAGCCGTTGCTCCCATTTCGGCCGTTTTTGGCTTAGAGTGTAACATTATTGACATTTCAGTGCCTTACAATACCGCTAGTCAACAAAAAATGGAACCTTTTCGGAATGCGAGTGTAGTGTGTCATGTTGAGCATTCATTCCTACGCTAAGGTTAATGAAGGCGGTTCTCCCCTATTTCACTTTGCTCCAGGATCGTGATGAATACCTGAATTAGAAGTAACGAGTTCAGTCGAGAAGTGATACGCTTCTTTTTTTATCAAGAAATGCTCAGTATTGGGAATCAGCGCTGGTGATCGGAGATATCTTCTATGTATCCTGTCGAAAATGCTTCTTTAAACACCACCCGCTAGCAGGGAGGTAATGTTTCCAACTAATGCAATGACCGATGTGAAAGAGAAGGAGCTGCATCCGGAGCTTTCGAAAGCTCACGAGGCACCTAAGGCCAAGCCACTCCAGCTCCATTCCTTCATGCGATCTCATAAAGGAACAGATGACACAGCTAACGAAGTAGCTAAGTACAGCACACATACGACATTTTGCAGCGTCAGTTTGGGGCAATTTGCTTGCGCAGCCCTGTAAGCAGAACGTGCTCGCCATTTTTCTAGCAAACCCTCCAAGCGCCATTGCAGACAGAAAGTCGTATAGGTGTGTCAGCAGAGTGGCGGCAATCGACAACCACGTCAATCCTGGCAAGCTGTTCAGTGTCGAGCATACAAACAAACATTAGCCTTTTCTATGCGTATTTGCGTATATTTATAGAAAGCCCATTCTTTCTAGTTTTGTGGCAGGAAAAGAACATATTTTCAAAGGAGTGTTCATTGATCCTTTATTCAGGTCATTCAAACGTCTATTCCTTTTTTTCACAACTTCGAAGCTCGTCTATGGAATACATATTATGAAACGAGCCTTTGGCTTGCAAAGAAGTGAAGGTACTATTGTTCACAAACATTGTCGATTTTCCTTCAATTCCACTTCAGGTATCAAAGTTTAAACGAATAGGCACACCATCGAGCCTGAATGGCGAAAACTGTCACTCTAACGACAATAGGGCGTCTTGAGAACATCAGAACATAATATTGCGTTTGCTCACAGTTCAGCTGATTTCGGAGGTAATACTTGACCTTCGTGTGGTACAGAAAACATTCTGGAGAGGCTAGGGGAGGGTGCAGAATAAATACAATCTACAGAGAAAACAACCTGGAGATTTACTTTTGATTTTGAATCACCAAAAACGAATGCATCATGATGCTGGCGTGACTTTTTATGCCATGGGATGATCAGGTGTTTTTGGGGTACTTGATGAAAAGGACACAATAAGCTGCTATTCGTGTATGCTTTTGTGCGACCAGTGCAGAACACTTTTTCTTCATCCTGTATTCCATTTCTCTCTCTCGAACATGACCTGGTGCGAAATGCTATTACATATATCAGTATGGTGAACTCTGTACGCACTAAATGTGGATCTGAAAACTACATAAAAGACGGTAAAAGAGAGGCATAATCACACACACCTTATCGGGCAAATAGTTGTGCTCCCGCGAGCTGTCGCATAACGAATGACACTGAACCCAATGCCTTCGGAACTTCCGCTTGGGAAGCGTGCCTTCGAATGCGAAATTGGTTGATGGGCACCGACGTCGACGCCGTATCGCTCACACCGCGACTTTCGAAAGTCGCGAACTGACCAAGTGCGTGTTAGCAATTCATATGAGTTTCGAAGTCTCCCCAGTCAACTGTCGACAGGCAGCGCTTTTAACAGAGCCGTCCTCACCGTTCAGGGGAGCCTCCTGTCTTAAAGCTTGAGAAAAACGGATCTCGCAGAGAGAATCCTGACAACAGCGGGACCTGAATGACACCTCACCTTGTCGATCTGTTTAAGGCCATAGCTTTAAGTGTTAGTTTGGAGGGCTCACTGAGCGATGCGCGGTAGGTACGAGAACACCCGTGAACACCGGAATGATACAAGAACACCCGTGACCCACACCAGCGATGATGCTACTCTCTAACTTTGTGTGACGCTATTATGGTGACACATCACATTCATCAAACTTGTTAACTGTTGCGTGAAATTCTAGATGCTACGCATTTCATGTTGTTCAAAGTGGAGAAGCTAAAGCGCAAAACAGGGCTAGTGTTTGCAGCCTGCTTTTGTGTTCTCATCTTGAAGATCTACGAAGTCCTCCTTGTATCAGATGCCTATCTATGATGAAGGAATTCTTTTTTTTATCAAAGTAGCGTTGACAATCCCTTTGCGTAGAAATTGCGGTGTCACCAACGGTTGCATCGTTAGTTCCGAGAGAAAAAGCAGCGTTGCCTGCGAGCGAAAAATCAAGCCACTTGCAAATGAATGAATAACACAAATTTACGATTGGGGTGGCGATCTAACCCAAGCCTTCTGCGTTGCAAGTAGGTGTCCTACGACAGTCCTACACCATAGCTTTAGACTGCTTCGATGCAGTAAGACACTACATGAATGTCATGCAGTGGGATGAGTCACTGGAAAATGTTGATTGATTTGTGGGGTTTAACGTCCCAAAACCACTATATGATTATGAGAGACGCCGTAGTGGAGGGCTCCGGAAATTTCGACCACCTGGGGTTCTTTAACGTGCGCCCAAATCTGAGCACACGGGCCTACAACATTTCCGCCTCCATCGGAAATGCAGCCACCGCAGCCGGGAATCGAACCCGCGACCTGCGGGTCAGCAGCCGAGTACCTTAGCCACTAGACCACCGCGGCGGGGCCACTGGAAAATGTGTATTGTTGCGTGACACACAAGCAGAAGGGCAGAATCGCACCAGTTGCAAAAGATTATATATATATATATATATATATATATATATATAAATATATATATATATATATATATATATATATATATATATATATATATATATATATATATATATATATATATAGAGAGAGAGAGAGAGAGCATCGAACGCGTTATTTGAAGGTCGCAGGTTCCGTATCTTTCCACCCACTTTTCTTTCATCTCATTCACATTACAATTGGCCTAAAAACTTCCCCTATACGTTCGGTGGCACCATTGTCTGTTAGATCTTATTAATATTGTGTAAAACGCGAAAAACGAGCCCTTAAGTATACACTTGCTTCTGTTATATATATATATATATATATATATATATATAGGCAGGCATGGTGGTTGAGTGGCCGTAGCGTTGCATATAGTCTAGTAGATCCTCCGTGAGCGGTCACAACGTGGTTTATTTCGACGTTTCGGCCTAGAGTCTGGCCTTCATCAGGAATAAAGATACAGTTTGTCGGTGCTCAGCTTTATACAATCTCAAATCAGAGGGCAAGGTAAGAGAGAAAAAAAAGAAAAGAAAAAAAAGAAAAGAAAAGAAAAGGAAAGAAAAAAAAAAGAAAAAGATAAAAATAATATACGGTGAACGCCCCTCGGGTGCCCCCCTTCCACTTTTCCCTCCACTCCCCCCCATCTCTCTCCCCCCTCTCCCCTTCACCTTTCTGATGTCAGCGGTCTGTGTATGTTTCCGTTCACTAGCGCATTCCTCCCGATCAGACGGCCCCTCCTGGCACTGGCGGTTCGGTGTGGGGCAAAAAAGAGCTTTTCAGGAAGTCCTAAGCCTTTAACTGCTCGGGGTCCCGTAAACAATTCGTCGTAGAAGGACGGGGGCCGCGTATTGTGGCAGAGGCTGGTCAGCGGGAATTTTAGGAAGTTCTAAGCCTTTAACTACTCCACGCCCTGTCAACATTTCGTCGTAAAAATAGGGGTGCCCCGTATTGCGGTAGGCTGTGCAAGCGCGTGCAATGCGAATTCCTGGCCCGCTTCTAAATTACGCGTGTCGTGGGGGCCTCCCGGCTGTGCACATGGTTGCTGTTGGGCATGTCGTGCATGGCACAATTGATTGGGTAGTAAAATAAAACAGAAAACAGGTGACAGCTGCACTTAGGAAGAGTAGTTACACTTGGAATTGTTTTAGGTTGTCCAGTGCCCTTCGCAGCTGCAGTGCCGTGAACTCAGTTACTATTTTCATCGTTGCCGTTATTGTTTTCTAATGCTTTTATTGCTGCAAGTGTACCAGGATTCTCATTTATTCCTCTATCGTACCTTATCCACCGATTTAACACCCTCGATAGAGGAATAAATGAGAATCCTGGTACACTTGCAGCAATTAAAGCATTAGAAAACAATAACGGCAACGATGAAAATAGTAACTGAGTTCACGGCACTGCAGCTGCGAAGGGCACTGGACAACCTAAAACAATTCCAAGTGTAACTACTCTTCCTAAGTGCAGCTGTCACCTGTTTTCTGTTTTATTTTACTACCCAATCAATTGTGCCATGCACGACATGCCCAACAGCAACCATGTGCACAGCCGGGAAGCCCCCACGACACGCGTAATTTAGAAGCGGGCCAGGAATTCGCATTGCACGCGCTTGCACAGCCTACCGCAATACGGGGCACCCCTATTTTTACGACGAAATGTTGACAGGGCGCGGAGTAGTTAAAGGCTTAGAACTTCCTAAAATTCCCGCTTACCAGCCTCTGCCACAATACGCGGCCCCCGTCCTTCTACGACGAATTGTTTACGGGACCCCGAGCAGTTAAAGGCTTAGGACTTCCTGAAAAGCTCTTTTTTGCCCCACACCGAACCGCCAGTGCCAGGAGGGACCGTCTGATCGGGAGGAATGCGCTAGTGAACGGAAACATACACAGACCGCTGACATCAGAAAGGTGAAGGGGAGAGGGGGGAGAGAGATGGGGGGGAGTGGAGGGAAAAGTGGAAGGGGGGCACCCGAGGGGCGTTCACCGTATATTATTTTTATCTTTTTCTTTTTTTTCTTTCCTTTTCTTTTCTTTTCTTTTTTTTTCTTTTCTTTTTTTTCCCTCTTACCTTGCCCTCTGATTTGAGATTGTATAAAGCTGAGCACCGACAAACTGTATCTTTATTCCTGATGAAGGCCAGACTCTAGGCCGAAACGTCGAAATAAACCACGTTGTGACCGCTCACGGAGGATCTACTAGACTATATATATATATATATATATATATATATATATATATATATATATATATATATATATATATATATATATATATATATATATATATATATATATATACATGTGTGTGTGTGTGTGTGTGTGTGTGTGGGTGTGTGTGTGTGTATGGGAAACAAGTGTATACTTAAGGGCTCGTTTTTCGTTAAGGGCCCGTTTAATATATATATATATACATATATATATATATATATATATATATATATATATATATATATATATATATATATATATATATATATATAATGGACGAACGAACAGACGTACTGACGTCGGACGCATGGACGCACAAACAGACGGAAGCTCGGATGGACGGAAGGACGGACGCATGAATGGACACATGGATAGACGCATGGACGAACTGACAGTCGCTTCGCCCCACTCATCATCATTCATGAACTATGGCTAAGTGGGCCGATCGCAACTGCACTTGCCTCACACATTAGAGCTTAATTTGAAGCGTCGAACGTTACGTGCACAAGCGTTCATTATATTAAAGCATTGTTGACAAGTCCTCTGAAAAGTGCACCAACGCTAGAGATTGAGAAGGCGTTGCACGCGGAGTTTTGATTACGATGTCGCGTAAGCGAAAGTCAAAAGCAAGCCTCAACCATGCAGTTTTTTGAAAATTTTAGCATTTCGTAGAATACTTCAAAGCAAACATTTCGGTCTGTCGGTTGGTCGGTCGACTTGTGTGGCAGACTAAATTTCAACCACTTCCTCCACGCCCTCCAATCTTGATTCGTTTCTACGTGCACACTTCCGTGCATCGTCGATTAAAAAAAAGCAAATTTTGTGGATATAAGAGGCACAACATCAAAAGGCCACTCTTTTGTCGTGCATTTGTTTGTATTAAAATAAAAAAAACTTACGTTAGTAATTCTAAGGGCCATACCGTTTATTACGCTGCACAAACAGTGCTATGCTACGCACGAAATGGCGAGTGTTTCCTACGCTTTGATAAGACGATACGGGGCTGCCATCTAGCAGTGGCCTTGCATTCTACTAATTAGGGCCTCCGAAATTGCGCGCTCATGCCGCGCGCTCCTTTTAACAGAAGTCATCCTTTCGTTTTCCTAACTTAGTGTCAGACGGCGCTCATGTCTCACGCAGTGCTTCCAGAGTCTGCTTCACCAATTTTTTCTCGCGTAGAACATTAAATACTTGCTCTATACTCTCTTTAGACAAAAAATACATCTTTCGACGATATTTGCAGTGAAACACGTACATACGGGACAATTTTTTTTCTTGTTTCGTGGAACATCGCACTCAGGTTTCCCTGTTCTTTCTTGCTTTTTCTTCCTGTGATTTCATTTTAGTATGGCTTGAATCGATCGAAGAAGGTTAGCTCAGGTGGTACAATCCGCATGTTGTGCCCCGTTTTTCGGGCGTTCACGCTTATTGTTGAGGACGCCTCAACAAAGTTATGTCTGTTTTTTTTTCATATCAAGTGGTTAATTTTCTAACTCCTTGGGTGTTATTGAACAAGTTTATTGAGAAAATAGCACCCTCTTCAGGTACCGGTTGCTATATGTCAGATTTATGCAAAGCGATAACAACTGCATCTGCGACGGATGAAGTTTTGCCAGTTTCATGCCATGACGACAGTCGGACAGTAAAGCAGTAAGTGGGCGAATGTACTGGAGGGTTGACCTAAAAATCTAGGTCTTATTTCAAGCTTCATTTTCATCATTATAATTAAGCATAATTATTCAATTATAATCTAGTTTTATTTCACATTTCCTCCCCCCGGTAGTCCCAGAAACCGTTTGACAGCAACAACTACTGCCACTCCTGCTGCGGGGAAGATGAGGAAGCCTACGCAACCATGACAGAAGATTTATGATGATGATATATGGGGTTTAACGCCCCGAAACCACCATATGGTTATGAGAGACGCCGTAGTGGAGGGCTTCGGAAATTTTGACCACCTGCGGTTTTTTAACGTGCACCCAAATCTGAGCACACGGGCCTACAACATTTCCGCCCCCATCGGAAATGCAGCCGCCGAAGCACATGACACAAGACTGATTATACAAAGTGTTTCGCTTCGAAAGTGATTGTCGTTTACCTGACAATTTCGTTCACACAATATCAAACTCTTTCAGTAAGACTTCTGGTCCCAATAGACAGGAAATATTAATAGTCATCTTGATATATTTTTATTATATAGCTCCAGCCAACAAGTAGCAACATTTCAGAAGGGGGCTCTTGAGTCCACGCAAAACGACAAACACACAACGAAAATCAATCGGTATTCAGTCCATATAAGAACTTCTAACCAAGGATTGATAAGTAGTGCTTTCTTCTGACAACCACCGTTCATCGAAACGTATGCACCCCCCCTCTCCCACACCCCCAGCTTTTCTTTCATAAAATACCTCTATTCAATCGTCTGACTCGCCCGATTGCCCTGGTTTGAGAAAGCGCTTTCTCACTGCGCCCAATCTCCTCCTCCGCTTTCGCAGTCGGCTTGTCCGCCTCCTTTGTTTTGAAGGTAGGCGAGGATAGGAAGAACAGATACGCGAGCGCTAAGTAATCAGTTGCAGCCTTGAAGTAGCCAAGTCAACCTGTATAAACTTCGGCTGTAGCACACATGCCATTTTTACAAATTTTACGTCCTGAGCTTGCTATTTAATTCACGCTTTACAAGAGATACGCATCATGAATGAATGCTACGACCTGCCGTCTGATTTCTAAATAAAATACTGCCTAGCCATACTCACCGATTTAATCACACAGACGTGAGAGCATGTCATTTGAATCCCGCAGTTCGTGAAACATTTGTTTTGATTTTCCTTTTTCAAGGTGTAATTTATGTTTTTGATGAAGTTATGCCATAAAACGCAAATATCAGTGCATATAAAATCAACTAAACAGCCGCGAGAGCTCAAAGTCGAGGTCGGCTAGATAGATCTACTCTAAGCGGAAGAAATTTGTCAAAAAATGATTCGCGTTGAAATGCAATCGATTAGGAGTGCGGTGTACCGCACTATACAAAAAGACAGTCAAGTTTTAAAAAAATTTCGATGGTCTTCGGAAATCTGCAAAGGATGAACGGTAATCTGACACTACGATTCGGCAGGACGCTAGCTTGCTTTAGTTCGAATTGCCACTATATGAAGGTTGCTTTGAGTTAGGGCCTGAAAACTGACTTTTCATTATAGTATCAGCACTTCTACCTATTGTTTCATCGATGCTTGTGTCCCAAGTGTCTAAAGTGTTACGTAGCAAACACATCCTTCAACTCTTACACATATAATGTAAGGCAGCTGTGGCGTCGATTACACCTATTTGTACGCATCCGCACCCACACAATCACATAAGCATAGCTTTTTTCTGTCACTATATTGCCTAAATCGTGATGAGGATTTCAATGTGTAGAAATATTTCTTCATTCAGCTTCTCTGCACAATGTACTTTCACAACCACGTTAGAATTTCCAAGCAAGCCCTGAGTCAGGAAGAAAACGACGGCAATATGCATTCAAGGAGCACCGACACTGTCAAATAAAAATATTGCTGTTTCAGAGTTCCTCGATGCAGTATGTAGCTAGGTGTCATGCTGTCTCGACAGAAGGGGTTATGGTAGAAGTCATGATAAAAAAAAGAAAAGGGAGCATCATTAGGAAAGGCACAATAGCAACATTGCTCGCTGGAAAGAAAGCCCATGCAAAAAAAGGCGAATAGCATGGAGCTGTGACAGATCGTATTTTCTACCCTCCTGGAGGCCGAGATGAACGCCCGCTGCATATAGCACGGTGCGCCTACTGCGCAAAGAGGGGCTGTCTTTGTGTCACTCGCGAAGAAATGAAAAAATATAAACACGTTTTAGTGGCGGTGTCTCGGGGAAACGTTGAATTGAATGCAGGCACGTCGTGCTTTGGGGACACCTTTAAACCAGAATACGTACAAAACAGGCTCGCAGAATAAAAGAACCCGACAGGTGGTTTTCGGTGCCACATCTGACAGTCCTGTCAACAAAACGATGTTGACGGGGATCCCTGACTGCGCGTAACAAGCTTTGGGCTAACACGAACAGCGAGGTTCGAGGAATATTTTGGTGAGATTTTGTGTATGCTATGCGTGGAACCGATGCTTCCTTCCGATCTACGTGTGTGTCGCGTTTGTAGCGCTATAATATTTCGAAAAGCGACAGCCATGTACAAACTGATTCACAGTAGCCAGTTCCGTCTATAGTAAGCAAATTTGGACTTAATTTTTCGCCGAGTTGCTTGTAGAATTTTTCTGTCGCTGGTCACGTTTTATATTTTTTTCATTTACCAGAAAATACGGGTATTTTAGTGCCCAGCACCTTCACTTATAGTTCGTCTTTATATGGGGGATATTGTTTCTTAGCTAATAAAATACTTTAGGGTAATTAACAAGTAACATCAATAAAAAAACGTGCTTTTTACGCATGGAGGCTACTATGAGGATGGTGTGCAAAAGTGAATAAGTAATTTCGCTCATACTGCGCAAATTTTCGCTTAACACGTTAGTTAAATTAAATTGACCAATACAAATTCATTTCCGAGTGCCATTTGTTCGTAAAAACTAAAAAAAGTGTTCTCAAAAATTGAAAAGTAATCAAATTACCGTTTTTGTTGAGCTTCTTTTTGAAAGTCGCACTACTTTTTCGGGTCTTTTTTGTAATGATATTCCTTTGTTAGCTAGGCCACATTAGGCATCTCTGGTCTGAATTGAATTTGTCTGGTGCAGTCAAGTGCAATATGTGGCGTTTCGCAACAACCAACTCTTCATGTTCGCAGTAGAGCACGATGACATTGGAAATTAGGAAGCAGTATTCTGTTTGAATGTTAGATGCCGTTATCACCCTATTTAACCAGAAAACGGCGGCTGGCAGGGCCGATTGGTCGATCTAAACAAAAGTGATTCAGAATGCTAAGGTTAGTTTTTTTCGAGCTCAAGGATCAGGTAGGAAACCTTAAACGTATTCTTGTACCAAATGGTTTTCGCTTGACAATACTTGATAACGTGCTGTAGGGTAGAATTGATGCAAAAAACAGCTAAGGAATAGAAAGAAAAACCTCATGGCGGATGCCTGCACGACGTTCGAAAAAAAAAATGTGCTGTTTCTCATAAAATACGATGGATATAAAGTGACGTCACGCATAAAACAGCGGTGAACCTGACCAGACTCATTCCACTTATAGGCGGCAATAATAGGCTGGAGGTATTTACGGTGATTGCAACAGGTAGTGCACTTTAGAAAAGCTGTGCTGTTTTCGTTTTAAATGAATATGCAGCAACGACTTTTAAAAAACCATTACTCGAATGGGTTATTCTAAATGTTTGTGCCTATTTTGGATAAATGAATGTGCATGAGTGGCAAGAGCTAACACTTACCTAAGTTTATCAAATAAGCGTCAGAAAGTGAGAGCAAAAAAACCCCGAGTGAAGCAAAAAAAAAAAGGCTACATATACAAACGCGCAAACACTGGCTCTCAGCTGAAGAAGGGCTTCTTGTGCCCATTCGTATACTTGCAGTGGTCCCTGCGTAAAATAGACCACAGATGAAACCCTCTTTATCGATTCTACTTTCCCATTCTAAATTTACCTTCACTATTAGAAATACAGTATACAATAAATTAAGTAAAACATCTTCATATCCAGCATGTGGCGTAGCATGGTGCTATATAGGTTATGAGATGACTGATGTGATACCATTGCTCGATCTCAAGAAGTTTCAGTGCGTGAAATACTTGTGATTCGGACAACAGCTATATTCCAATGAACGAGTTATTCATGGTCATCAAATACAATACATACCTGCAATGAAATACCAAGAAAGCGCTATGTGAGTGACCGTTAAAAAACACCAGATGGCCCAAATTTTTGTCTGGAGTCCTCCACCACTGTGTCTCTCATTATCATATACTGATTGTGCGAAGTAAAGCCCCAGATAATATTATTATAATTGCATTCAACCACACCACTGACGCTGCTCCTGTGAATGATTCATGACCGAAAAGAGGATATGATTTGGAACATACGAAACTCTATGCTATAGACATGATAGAAAAGTTTATGGTGCAGACAATTTAGGGTACTATCCCTGAGACAAAATTGCAAAGCTAACAAAAACAAGAAAAAATATCACAGCCTATCAGGCTAACCACGCTTTACACGAATGCCTGAGTGGGTTCTGAAGCGTTCTTACACCCACTTTGCATGTTTGTAAACAACGCAGTTCGAACACGTACAGCATGTATTACACTACGATCAAATCGTGAGAGGAACTGAAAACAAGCTTTCTTCCTGTTGTCCTACGGTTTACTCTCATAGGTGAAGCGCGAACACTGCATACGCGGTAGGCATTTTGTGTCAAAGTACTGCTCAACACTTAGACTGCGATACCATCTCCTTCACTCTGACGTTAAAGAAAACAACTATAATGTGAACAATAAAGCTGCTATTTTCAGAAGAGAGCCACGTCAAATGGACGTCAAAGCAGAATTCGCTATTGTTTTTGCAGATTCATACGTGAATTGATGTGGTGTATAACGTCTCAAACCCACGATAAGAATACGAGAGACGCCGTAGTGAAGGGTTCCGGAAATTTCGACCACCTGGGGTTCTTTAACGTGCAACCAAATCTGGATGCAAAGGCCTACAGCATTTTCGCCTCCCTTGAAAAGGCAGATGCCGAAGCCGGAATGGGATCTCGTGACCTGCGGGTCAGTAGCCGAGTAACTTAGCCACTAAACTGCGGCAGGGCTTCGCATCTATACTTAAACTATCATAAGCCTCCTATACGTACCTAAAGAGATCGTTATCATATCGGGAAGTTTTATTTGTAGTTATTTCGTCGTTCCCATCGTGTATCTAGTCGTCCATATTTTTCATTTACATCTAGGGTGTTATCATTGTTTGCGTTGTTCCATGCTTTCTTTTACCTGTCATGCGGCGTATTCACTGAACCTTGCTCTAGTCACCCAATACAATATTTTCTCATTCGCGTTGTTGAAGATGCGGCTCTTTGTGTTTCTGCGTGATTATTATTTTTGCTTCGGACGAGACAGTGACATTACTTTCTTCAGGCTGAATGCTTTCCCGTGAACATTCATCTCGACATTCGGGCCACTTGAAAATGCA
Organism: Rhipicephalus microplus; assembly: GCF_043290135.1. Classification (NCBI taxonomy): domain Eukaryota; kingdom Metazoa; phylum Arthropoda; class Arachnida; order Ixodida; family Ixodidae; genus Rhipicephalus; species Rhipicephalus microplus. Next base: position 74,735,580 of record NC_134709.1, on the reverse strand, counting down.
ATTCATCATTGCTTTTTATCTTCCTAGTTTTTCATCATTCTGGGAAAGGAGTTCAATTCTTAGATGTTTGAATTTCGCTTTTCTTTCCCAGTATACAGATTGGATGGTCGATGTCTTTCGACGGTCGGCGCATGTCACGACGTCCTGTATTGCGATCCTTACCTGCGCGTCTCCCCGCAATGACATAAATTTCACATTTTCTATGCGTGGATGCGTTTGTTGTATGCTGGGATGCGCCGCCCTGTTTTGAAAAGCTGCGTTTTTCTATTTCCTCGGGATGGAAATGAAAACAGTAGGAAAGCTTTTGTCACAGGGGCGGTTGTCGGGACAAAAGCGCTGTTGGTTGGCTGGCAAAAAAGCGAGGTGCAAGTCACGGATGAAGTCGTTCACCTAGCGATTGAAGTATGTAGATTCACTGTGAACAACGAGATTCTACTTAGGTTTTATAGATAGAATGATGAAGAAGAGAGTAATGATGATGATGATGATGATCATGATGATGACGATAAGTGCTTTCAATGACACTGAAGTTGGACGCAGGGTAACAGAGCACTATAGTCGCACATGTTAGCACATCGCGATACATTGGCGTATAACGCAGCATCATCTTCAGGTATTCTCAAGACGCTGGTTGTGTTGATGACCTCAGTGCTGATGATAATAATTTTTATGATAGATATGCCTACTTAATTCAAATAAAGGAGGTACAACTTGTAACACAGCGCAACAGTGTGCATTACGAGGCAATATCGACTTCAGTTCTATGTCGGACGCTTTCGAACGCAACTCGATGAACTAAAAGCAAGTTCGATGTCTATAAACTCTACGAGGCACTAACTCCTTCATCTACGGTATTTATCAAAAAGTTGAGGAGAAGATAGTGCGGATACCATTAGAACAAATCCCACAGCGTCATAGTTTGCTCGCTTTCATTCAATTTACTTCTGTTTAATTTCAAGCAACTATTCCTAACACCCAACTGCAATCACCAGGCACCCTAGCATCATGATATCACGAGCAATCACAAGTTGCCGTGTTTATCCCGCACCGTAACAGTTTCCCTTCAACATATTCTTCTTGCGATTACCGAACGCCTACGCAATGTATAACGATACTTACCGTATTTAGTCGCATAATCCTCGCACTTTTTGTTTGCCAGAAAACAGATGCAAAGTTGGGGGGTGCGAGAATTACGCGGGGAAAACTTTCTACGAAAACGCAGAGAGCGAAAAAGAAAAAGAAGAGGCCGCAAATCGGAATTCTCACAAAAGCACCTTACAGCAAGCTTTAAGAAGTACTAATTAGAACTTACCTCAACAATAAAAGCGGATATTCAACACAAGGCAAGATTTATTTGGGACACAAAAAGTGGAAGCAAATAGTCGAGAATTAGAATACCATACGCGAAGCTTGTTGGCGTTGCGGGCGTAGTGGTAGCAGTCGGCGCTCAAAAGAAGCCTTCAAAATGTAAGCCTAGGACGTCAGTATTTGGCTGATGGCTATTTAACAGAATCGTCCGTAGTTCCCTTCTGAAGAAATATAGTTTACCATCAATTCCAGTTTTAGGCACACGGCAGGCCCAACGCGTCTTGGTGGCTTTCAGCCGCCGTCACCAGTAGCGAACACAAAACTCGTAGGCTCCGAAGGGCCTACCGGCGGCCCTGTCACCGTTGTTTAGCGCATGATCTATCACTTGCAACTTGAAGCAGCCGTGTGGCTGCAGTATCACCCCATAACGTGCCAAGATTACCGACGCAACACACAAAACACGCCGCAACGCGCACTGGCTACTTCGGCTTGGCTTGGCTTGGATCGAATCTTCGTGCAACAGTACGCTTGACGCTTAAGAGATGGCGCGAGATGGTGTGCGCTATCATAATCAATTGCTGGAAAGAGCAGACGACTTTATTGCGGCAGTTTTCGGGGGTGCGATAATTACTCGAAGAAAAAAAATCGTAATTTTGGGGGGGCGATGTGGGGGGGGTGTGGGAATTATGCGAGTGCGAAGATTACGCGAGTAAATACGGTAACAACTGACAAACAAGCTGGCATAATGCACTGCGGCATTCTAAGGGCAGCTCACATATGAAAGGAGTTTATCAAATGGTCACTTGGCACCATCTTGCTAGGAAGCGCAGCCACTATTACAAAGAACACACAACACAATTTGTAATAGTGGCTGCGCTTCCTAGCAAGATGGATCCTTACCAACTGGCCCGATACAATTGTTTATTGGGTCACTTGGCGGCGTACAACACGTTCTTCACATTTGGCTGTTGTTCTTGCAGTGAATTTTCCAGGTGTTATGTTTGTTTGCTTCTTTCAATCAGTAAGTGCAAAGCCATTTGAAGATCTCTCCCGCTTTAATGTTTCGTGTTGTGAGAACCACAGCCCTAACAAGGTGACTATCATTTGTCTCGTCAAATCTATAGCTTACCACAAATGTGCATGTGAACAGATAAGGATAAAAGGTCACCCGTGTGTGGGAGCGAATCGTACAACAGCCAGTCCCACAGACAACGTTGAAGGCGGACGAGTGTGCTGATCCCACGAAACTTTGCGTACGCACACGTACGTGTGCACACACACACACACACACACACACACACACACACACACACACACACACACACACACACACACACATGCAGCTTCGCACCATCACATAAATCGCGTTTCTCGTTATTAGAGATATTAAGGAACTGAATAATCAGCGTGTTACTAATTCGTGGCTCTTCGTTACTTTCTACCACACAAGCTACACGACGCATGAAAGAGGAGATGTAAAATGAACAAATTTCATTAGGAATATAATGTACTGATAAGACGAATCGACTAAGGCTGGCATTGTTGCGAGCCTTCAAAAACTCAAAGTGCACTAGTGAGGAGCTTACAAAAGACTTGGGCACCCTTGAGCTTCGCCTAACAGAGTTGAACGCGATAGCTACACCTTGTCCCTATTGCATGCTTTTAGGGGCGAAGCTCCTTGTTTAGAAAAAGTTTATTTACAGCATGTACAGAACACAAAGGCTTCATACCATTTCAGTAACAGGGCACATACACTTCGGCACATCTATATTTCACGACTAACATCACTACGTTACATTGAAGACATTTGCTCTAATATACATGATTATGTTGGCATACATGTACACAAAAATTCAATGTGATATCACGATAGAAGGGTGTAACGATACAATAGATCCAAATGAAACACAATTCGTAACAAATGAAATCTTATATAACAACTCAACGGGCACTGCTTAGCACCAAGTCGGTCGAAAAACGAGTTGTATCCTTTCGTGTTCCACCTTGACGAAAGGGCACGATTAATGCCGCAGAAACTCTTGCTCCCCGAGGAAGAATAGCTTCTCGGAGAGGAACGCGAGGATCTCTCGTCTCATTCTCCTGAGTATCGGCAACAAAGCACGCCGGCGGCAATTGGCAGCTACAGCCTCACATCGGTTTCTCCAAAGGCTGAACAGCCCCGCAACTATTAAGAGAGCGGAGAAGCGGCTACGCGGAAATCGGCCGTTGGAGACGAAAGTTCGCACGCCCTGTCCCCGAAAACCAGCATTAACCGCACGCCAAAAAAGGCGGGAAACCACACATTCAAACGTCGCATGTCGATTGGTCTCTACCATGACGCAATTAGGGCAAGTGGAAGTGCGAACCACCTGCCATCGCTGCAACCGATCTCGCGTGGGGAGCAAGCCCCAGCCCAACCTCCAGACAAAGTCTCTGAGATGCCCTGGCAACACTGTGGCAGTTATTGGTTTCCAAGCGCGGTTCAATACAGATTGACGATGCTGGGGCACCAAGGGCCGTAGAAGGGCGGCCATTGTGTCCACCACTTTAGAATCGGCCACCTCTATCTCTGGGCACGTAACTTCCAAACGTCGGTGAAATGCCAGAAGGGCTCGATACAAAGATGATAATTCAGTTGATTGGGGACCTTTGTTTATTTGGCTATCCGGCAAGAAGACACGTAGTGATGGCCCCAGATGGCAGCGAGCCAATGTCTGAGCGGGCATGTCATCATTGCTTAGTATTCGCAATAGAGTGCGGAGGCACAATGTAGAAGCCGCGACGGAAACGTCGGGGAATGCAAAACCGCCTTGATCTCGCGGTTGAGCTAACGCTGGACGCGATAACAATTCTGTGCAACCAGACCAAAAAAATGAACTGATACAGCTTTGCACTTTCCTGGAGACGTGGAGCGGTGGTTTAACAGAATGGCAAAGGTACCAAAATTTTCCTAGGTACACCGTTTGAGTTGAGTATCGGCGTTCCAAGAGGGGGAATTCGAAGTACCTGGCTGCTTTGTTATCATTTAGAAGAGTTTGTACAACGGATGACCAGATGCTAACCTGTATACCAAATACAGTGAAAGTAACTCCGAGTATTGAAATCTCAGGAGACCACTGCAAAGGCGACGTGATGCTGATACGACCGCTGGGGTTGCCAATGAAAAAATACTGGCTTTTAGAAAAGTTTAACCTTGCACCGGAGATAACACCGAAATCATGGAATGTATCAAGAGCATGCTGCAGCGACTGTTCATTATGTGCATATAGAGTGATAGCATCTGCATATGCAGCGAACTTTACTTGAGTGTTACCGGGTAGAGGTAAGCCACGAATCTGCGGGTGATGTTCAATGGCCCTTAAGAAGGGCTCTAATGCAAGGATAAATAACACTGGGGAGAGGGGACACCCTTGACGGACCCCACGCGTCACTCTAAGTGCGTGACTTTCACGGGAATCTTAGTAAAGGGTACTTTCTAAATTAGTGTACATCGCGTTGATAAGGTCAATGAACTTACCCTGAAATCCGTATGCATGTAAAACATTTAGTATGTAGCCATGTTTTACGAAATCAAAAGCTTTCTCTTGATTTAATGAAATCAACAGTCCTTGCGCACATCGGCTAATGGTGTAATGAATGATGTCACGCGCTAACCACGTATGGGTGTGTATTTCTCGGCCCGGAGCAGAACAGACCTGGTGGGGAGCGATTAATGTTGCAAGAAATGGACTGATTCGGCGCACCAAAATGTTAGTCAAGAGCTTGTAATCCACATTGAGCAGGGTAATAGGGCGCCAATCTTCTGGTCGCGTGGACATTGGGTCTTTCTTGGGAACTAGTGTTATACGGCTTTTGTGGAAAGAAGTTGGAAGTGTAATATCTTGGAAACACTTGCGAATGACGCGTGACATAGTTGGACCAATGATAGGCCAGAACTGTACATAAAACTCTGCAGGGAGTCCGTCAGGCCCTGGGGCCGATCCCTTTTTCATTGCGTCTAATGCGCTTTTGATTTCGTCATCGGATGGCGGTGATAGGAGGATGTCATTTGACATGTTGGAATCATGAAGTAAATCTGTTAGCAGAGGATGTGAAGAAACGGATCCTGGGTAACAGACATTAGGACCAGATTTAGCTATTGACTCAAAGCGTTGAGTGAATTCCTGAAAGTCGCGCGTAACCGCAGCAGCTGGGATGATAGAGTTTAGCGAGTGGGCAGGCGAGCCTGGTGGACAAAGCAGAGCTCTGCGTGCATACCTTAGCACCTCAGAGTGCGCACAGGGTGCACGTCTACAGCGCGAAGCTGCAGCCGAGAGGGAAGAAGCGCGCATAATACGCTGGTACCGTTCCAGGAGCTCCTCTTGCCATGCCCGTATTACAGTGGAAGGGCTGGGATCTCGATTGGCAATGCGTATCTTCTGAATTAACAATGACGCATCTTTCGACATACGGGTGCAAAGTCCTCTGCCTTACGCACTGCAATGATGCCGCCACTGTTCTTTGAGGCGATCCCAATCAGCTACACCGGCCCCAATGAGCGATGCGCGTAACGCTCGGGATAATTTCTCCGTAGCCTGAGAGTCCTGGAGGACGCGGCAATCGAGACGCCATGGTCTGTGAACCGTTGGCGTCCCCGCTGGCAGGCGGAGAGATAACTTAACCGGCCTATGGTCGCAAATGTACACTGGTGTCGGTGGCAATGACATTACCCCGGTGTCGTGAACGTAGCTAATGAGACCGGGGGATGCATACACGCGATCAATTCGGCTGCTCGACGCTGCTCGACGCCAAGTATAGGCATAATTACTGCCATGCACACTTTGATGAATGTCACTTAATGCCAATCGCTGCACTAGACGTTCGAGTTCTCTGGCATTCCAGTTTGACCGGCCGCGACCCAGACCTCGAACGTCTGCGTGTGAGTCTAAGACGCAATTGAAATCCCCTAAAAGTACCACATGTCGGGAATTTAAAAGGAACGCATCAAGAGATTGGAAGAACGCGTTTGAGTTCTTGCGTGCCGCTGGGGCATACACGGCAACAAATTTATTCTTAACAAAAAAGGTGCAGTCGAACGCCAGCACGCGTCCGAAGGCATCGAAGGCAACATGAGGGTCACGTAAAAGACCTCGGTTAAAAATAACGACTCCGACGCCAGTCGAATGCGTGCTGGCGTACGAAAAGAAACAATCAAAATTGAACGCGCGCTTGAAAGCGAGTACATCAGAAAGCTTGAAAAAATTTGTTTCTTGCAAGACCAGCAAATCACAGTGCACTGAACGTGCAAAAGCCAATTCTCAGCCTGTCTTTGTGGATTTCGGAAACCTTGAACGTTAAAAGTAATAACATTTAGAGTAAGAGCCATGGGGAAAATGAAAACATTGTGTAGGATCACGCAAATGCAGGGGTACCTTTATCAGGTGCGGGAGCCAATGCCCCGCAAGTGGCTGAGTCATTTTTTCCGGCCAGGCGATCCACCGGAGGCTCGGGGCTTCCGGGATCGCGTCGAAGTCCACAGGGGACTTCTGTCTCTGGTGGGGGCTTCTAAGTCACGAGTAGTCATCTGGTGGCGTTTGGTGTCCAGGTTTTTGAGCGAGGATGGTACAAAGACGTCTCCACTGTCCTGGCTTATGTCACTGGGGCTGGTGTCTTCGTCAATTTGTAGGGGCGCCTCACTCGCGGTGCTGCTGGAGTCCTCGTAGATGCAGGCGTCGTCGTCTTGAGATGTAGACTCCTCGATGACACCTGAACTTGTCGACAGAACAGCAACGCGAGCAGCCTCAGATGCAATATTCCTATCCGGGACGCCGTCCTCACGAGGCGCTTCGTCTGACGAGGGCTTGGCTTGCGATTCCTCAGAAATGGCCACCGGACACGGGGAACTTAAGTTTTCAGTACCTGGAGGGGTTACCAGGCCCGGAATCGTTGGAAACACAGTGGGCGTCTGGTGCAGCGTCGCGATTGGCACACCTTGGTCGTGGTCAGTTACCACGGCTCGCGTTGGCGAACCGTCGCACTTGTTCTTAGATGGCGTTCCTGGTTGAAGTGGAGGGAAATCCTTGGATGCCGCCTCGGAATACGATGGCCGGATGGTGCAGGCCACGGTGGCATGCGGGTCCCCACAACGGTGACACGGCAGCGAGCAGCCTTCCCCGTCGTGGCCATAAACGCCGCACCTTCCACAAAACGGAGCTGTGCAGTTCATGCGGAAGTGCCCACTGTCTCCACGTCGATGACACACACACTCGCTGGATGCCTTTATAGTCACAGGTTACTCGATGGCCCGCGACCTTGAGGTAGTTGGGCACCGGTGACGAAGCCTTCATTTCCATGCGGACGTATCGCGTCCCAGTGGTCACGGTTGGGCGCGATCCCATGAGTCCTGTGGTGATGTGCAGTACCTTCCCGTAGGGAGAGAGTGCTTGTGCGAGGACTTCACTGGGTACGCGGCACGGCAGGAACAAGACGGTCACTTGGGTCACTTGGGGTCCCAGGGGTACGATGGCGACGCGCTCTCCTCGGTTGATGAGGTGTGACGCGTCTACGATTTGGGCCAGTGCGGCCTCACTGTTGACGGTAATTTGGTAGTTCCGGCCTCCAAAGTGCTGAACGCAGTATACTTCTTCGATTCCTACTATTGAAGACGTAGGGTCAACGACGTCTTCGGGACTAGTCCCCTCGGGGACGACTACGTCGAAGGCTAGCGCCTTCTTCGGGGGCTGGCTTGCCATGACCGGCGTCCGCCAGCCCAGAGACGCCGTGAGACGCTAACGACGACGTGAGACGCTAAAACGCTCCTTATGGCGTGGCTTGTGCGTCCCTCGTATTACGTAACCACCAGTGGCACATACCCGAAATAGCGGTCCTTACGATTTTGACCTCCAAGGTGGTTCCGGTGAGAGGTTTCTTCTGTGCGTTGTTAAACAATAGAAGATAGTGCTCAATGCACATGTTAATGATTGCTAAGGGGGAATGAGAGACAGGAGCATTCGGCCTTTAGGTAACGCGCACGCTGCGATCCCCATTAGCAGCTATTGGCATGTACATTGAGCACCATCTGACAAGAAAGGGTTGCTACGTCATACTCGCTGGGTGTAACCTCTTTGGTTTTAGAAAGGTTTAGCGAGCGTTGAGCCGCATAGCCATGAATACAGTGAACTAGAGTATACCATGAACTCGAGGTGGTTAAAGGTGGGAAGTAAACCCGAAGCGCAAGCCGTAAGAAAGTGTGCATGTGCTACTTCCCGTTTAGTCCTTGAAATGTCCGCTGGATGGTGGTGCTTCTATATGGAGAATATATGATGAAAAGATGCGAGATGGTGGTACTTGGAGTGCTGAATAGATGGACGAACGGACACACAGACAGATGCATGGTGTCACACACAGGTCCCGTTAATTCGGGAAGGCGATCGCCGGGCCAATTCCAAGGGCCGAAGTATTGGCCCTCCGAACCGCACCACGAAAGCGTGGACAATTTAGAAGTGGTCCTTTTTGGCGCGTCAGCGGACGCCGGCTGTGGCCCAAAGAACAAGTCAGAGTCGAGAGTTGATAAACAAGACAAATACCATATTCCCAAAAAATGGCAGATCGAAAACAATACCCAAGAATGCACACTCCACAATAGCCGAGTACAACATGTCACCAATCAAACCAATCAAACAACGTACTACACAGCACAATCAGCCACACTCCAAACAACAGACACAGACAACGAACGATACGCTCTACAATGCAGTCGCATGCATTGAACAACCAAGACACTTAAACCCTAAACAGATAGAAACCTATCCAGTCTAAAGTTCTTGGAACCAAAGTCTGGATGATACTCTTCCGAGAATCACTCACTCAAAGTCCAGCGTTGTTGTCGTTCCGTGCCCTCGAAGTTTCTCTTCCAGGAAACCTCGCGCCTTCAATTGGCCACTCTCCAAGCTTCAGACTTCTTCGCCCGAGCACGTCGGCTTCACACACGCAGCTGTCGCCACGCGTCTTCGCTCGATAGCGGTAAACACACTCTCTTGCCTGTAGCTCGGGCCTTCACCCCTCAGGTGGAAATCCTCTTCATTTCCTGCTTCGTCCCTACGGACAAACCTTCGCCGACTACACGACGGGATCCCTTCGCACTCTGGCGCAACTTCCGTCTTCTCCTGATCTCTCGTCTCCGCTGCTCGGTTAAATACCTTCCGCGCGACATTCCAGAAAGTTCTCCTCATTTCGTCGGCGCGATGCGCAGCGGAGGCTGGGGAGAGGCGCGAGACTGTACGGGGGCCGTCCCCAACAGATGACTCAACTTGGCATACACGCCCCTTTCCTTCTGGAAATTTCTGGCGCTTGCCCGGCCGCCGCTGTGGGGTGAGGAGGTTCGTCGGCGAAGCCACGCTTCCGAGAGGAGAGGCGTCGCGCGCCTGGGGAGCCTTGGATGCTTGTTTTCTCTTTTGTCTTTTTTTTTCGTTGACCTCGCCGCGTCTCTCTGGGCGCGTTATCGCAAGAATTTGGCGGCGCGCCCATTTTTAGCGCTCGTTCTGTGACACATGGATGGACGCATGAACGAACGCAGGCTCGGGTGCATGGACGAACGCAGGGACGGACGCACGAACAGACGCACGCACGGATGGGTGAATGGACGCATAAACGGTTACACAGACGTATGCAGGAACGGAGGAAAGCAAGAACAAATGGATGGACGAATGCTTCGCCCCACTCCCCATCATTCACTCCGTGGATATGCTGCCATTTTTTATTGTATTATATTAATTGATAAGAATAATTATGAAATATAACAACCTATATTCGAAATATACGAAACGGCTTGGGTCAGAGCAACTTTCAAATATAGTTGCACTAGCAAGTATCACTAGCAACTATGCGCGTCACATATTTTTGAACTCGCTATGCAACCACTACGTAGTCCTAAAGGAATACGAGCAGTAATGTGGGTGCCTCTTATATGGGGTGGCCGTCTTTGAACCACAAAGTCATTGTGACTGTCGCGGAAATCGTATCGTTACAGACATGATAATCACGTGTTTAAATGCTCAACGATTTTGTGCAGCAATTCCAAATCCGCAATTCTTCGAAAACGAGCTCTTTAACACTACCGCGTTCCAAAAAATGCTTAGTCCCCGAGAGAGTCCTCCGTAGATTGGAGCATTTTTTTTGTGGCGAGTGCGTCCTGTAGACCGCGAACTACAGGTTCACTGTTTAGCAGCTCATATTTCGCAATTAACTGCTGTTCACCTTCTTGACGTCGAGAAGTTACGAGAAGTTTAATGGTCGGAGGGTTCACATGGCCCGTAAAAAGTTGGCACAGAATAGGTATAAAAATATTTAGACGTTTCAGACAAAAACCTGAGTGAACCCACACAGAGTTCTTATACTCGGAAGAAGTGTGGCACTGAGATGACCAAGAATCAAAAGTGCCAGAGTCGAAGAAGGTGCTACGTTTACCACTCGAAAGGTGGTGATAAGGTAGCGTAAACATTGCTGGCTCACTGAAAGAGCACCAGGTTTTTATTGGCGACAGGCGTGGGTAATGATGTTGATAGATAAATAAGGGGAAGAAAACTCGCTACAAGGAGCAAGAGGTGTCCCCAAGGCTTTAAACTTTATCAGCTGAAGAAGTTTGGGGGCTTGGTGAGAAAAGAAAAGAAGTCCGAGAAAGTTTTGGCTTTCACGACGTTGACTTCTGCGCCGCACATCGTAATTTTGATCGTCAAGTTTTCAAAGTCGTTGAGTCGTTTGCTCTTCGAGCTTATTCGCCCTTTGTCCCTCCAACAATAAGGAACACTGACGTGCAGTTTTATGGTGTAGAAACGCCCTCAAATTATAAGACGAGGCTATCGCCAAAATATTACTCCCAGCGTGTGATCTAGAACTTATGTAAACACCATTTCAAAGAGTACTACACGAGATTTATGTGTTGTTTACTTTTTACTACAAAAAAAAACGTTAGTGTTTAGAACGCTGAAAACCGTGTGATATTGTTGGGGAATGCGTTTATTAACTTTTAACAACGATAAGAGAAGAAAATAACACAATCTCCAGGCAGTGAATGATGATGAGGGGGGCGAAGCGTTCGTTCCTCCGTGCGTCTCTTTCCTTGCCTGCCCACCTGCCCACCTGCCCACCTTCCCGTCTGTCTGTCTGTCTGTCTGTCTGTCTGTCTGTCTGTTTGTCTGTCTGTCTGTCTGTCTGTCTGTCTGTATGTCTGTCTGCCCTCCTGCCCATCTGTCTGTCTGTCTGTCTGTCTGTCTGTCTGTCTGTCTGTCTGTGTCTGCCCGCCTGCCCGTCTGTCTGTCTGTCTGTCTGTCTGTCTGTCTGTCTGTCTGTCTGCCTGTCTGTCTGTCTGTGTCTACTCGCCTGTCTGTCTGTCTGTCTGTCTGTCTGTCTGTCTGTCTGTCTGTCTGTCTGTCTGTCTGTCTGTCTGTCTGTGACGTAGAGAGGAAAAACACTAACGCCACCTAAAGATACTACCCAAGACATACACAAAACACTATGTAGTGAGCAATTCTTAAAGCTAACTAGAAGTGGCTACTATTACTACATACTAATTTTACGAGAAAACGACCCACACCCAATAGAGCTTCAAACCTAAAAGATAGTTTCAGCTTCGATATCAACGTGGTGGAGCTCTTCAAAGTGACATGTCAACACAAGTCTGACGTCATGGGGAGTTCCCCGATAAAGAAAAATGATAAATTGTACCACCGCTTCCATCGATTCCTATTAGTCAGTGTTGTTTGCTTGCAGACTATCGGTGAAGAACTCAAAGTCAATGTAATTTTTTTGTTTACGTGTTGTGAGTAGAGCAATGAGAGGAGAGCGTTAATAGAAAATATAACAGAAAAATCTATCTTTTTTTGAGGGGGGAGGGGTCTAAAAACCATATCAGTGCTCCTTTAAAGGCATAGGTGATTGTATAGTTATGTTGAGACATGAAACGGTCTTTTTTTACTTCATTGCTTCAATTTTGAAAATGTGAGAATAAATGTAGCACTACTAATCTCCATCAGGACAGTTACTTCGGTTAGTTGGTGGTAATCCATTACGTGAGAACTACAACACTAAAAAAGACAAGGACTAAGAAATACGCGACACAAGCGATGATGCACAGGCACACGTGCCTTGCATCTACGTATACCCTAATGTTTTTAATCTGTGCTATTTTTGCATAATAATCACCAATAACTATGAAGTGTACCTTCTGTCTGATCGTACTTTTCCCTCGTGGTTCTATACAACTTCGGCTCTATTAACGGCAATGAAGAGTACAGGAGAGAAATCATTCATGGCGATTCTATTGGAATCTGCTATGAATTCGCTCAACGCGACACACTTACTGGGCATAAAGTAACAAAAAGCAAACGCTGTGGGAAATGCCACAAGTTTTCCACATTTGACCCAATGTACGCGATCAATCCTGCGTGTAACTTGGAGAATCTGGGCCAATGACACCTTGGTGCATGGTCGTTGCTATGCTTTACGCTTTGCTTCTGGCGCGACATGGAGGAGCTGGCTGGCTGAGACCTAAGCGGAAACACCATTGTGCAGTCACCAAACTGCTCCCACAGTGAATTTTTATGGCAGTTCGGTGGAATTCGAGCGAAAACCGTACGAGTGTTAATCCGCAGGGAACCACGCTCTTTGATTGTATTTTTTGTTCTGGCGACATGAATAGCGGACATTAATCAATTCGTTCTTGTTTGTGTTTTTTCTTTGTCTTCTTTCTGTTTCTTAATTCACCAGAGACTTTTGTTTCTGTTCTTTATAAGCCCAAAGTTCGCGTGAACTATGCCGTTGGTTGGGGAAATGGTTTTACTTCGAAGGGCGATTGCCGAGCTGCGCACTTTTTTTGGACGCGCTGCCACTGGCGCCACTTACCCTCTAAAGAAAAAAACACGCTTAAACCAACAAACATCGCTTAGACCAAGTCACGACGATTACCGTACGTATTTTGTGTTTTTTAGGGACGAAGCTCTTTATAGCGGCACCTGTTCGTCCCTCATAGCCGTTGTAGTAGTGTGTAACAAGTATAACATTTGGCCTCCAAGGTGGTGCCGGTGAGAGATTTCTTCTGTGCGTTGTTGAAAAATAAAAGATAGAGTGCTCAATGTACATGCCAATGGCTGGTAAGGTGGAATGAGAGAAGGGAAAAGTCGGCTTTTATTTAACGCGCACACTGCGAATTTTTTGTTGTTCAAGAACGCACAGAAGACAAGAAAGGATTGCTACGTTATACTCGCTGGGCGTAACCTCCTTGGTTCTAGAAAGGTTTTGCGAGCGTTGGGCCACAGTGTAATGAGTACAGTGAACTAGTACATACCATGAACTCGAGGTGGTTAAAGGTGGGAAGTAGACACGAAGCGCATGCCGTAAGAACGTGTGCGTGTGCCTCCTCTCGTTCAGTCCTTGGAATGTCCGCTGGATGGCGGTGCTTCTATATCAGGATTATATGATGAAAAGATGCGAGATGGTGGTACTTGGAGTGTTGGATGGGTGGACGAACGGACAAACAGACAGATGCATGGACAGACGCACGGATGGCTGCATGAATGGATGGACGCATGGACGTATGCAGGAGCAGATGCATTGACGTACGCAGGGACGGACACACAGATGGACGTGCAGACGCACGAAGAGACGCACGCACGGATGGGCGGATTGACGCACGGGTGGCCACACAGAGGGACGCATGGACGGACGGAAGCAAGAACGAATGGACGGACGAATTCTTCGCCCCACTCTCCATAATTCACTCCGTCGATATGCTGCCATTTTTTTAGTGTGGGGGTGGGGAGGGTTGCTACAGTTGCAGCAAAACACCGAGAACATTGGTCGTCGTCGTAGGCTTTCCTTGCTCGCGCAACGCGTGTTGACGGTTTTTGGCGCTACGTCTACTGCCCAACTATGAAAGTGTTTTTTACGGCCGCGCTTTCGCTCTACTCGCCCAACATATCCGCACAGGCTCTGAAGAACCTCCGAGCCGATGGCGTGGTGTGGACTATAACATCGTGAAGGGTGTTCCTTCTTTCCACACAAGGGTGTCTTATGCTGGGGTCCATGAAGACTTCAGTGACGTATCTCCGAGACAAAAATGACGTCCAAAATTACGAACTATCAGGAAGCAAAGGAAGAAAAATCTCGGACAACGACAGTTGAACCCACGACCTTCTTGTCTGCGACATCGGAGGCTAGGCAAACTACACACTGCTCAAAGGCTACCTTTTTCCCATTTACCTCGGGACCTTAAGAAACGCGTCTTTCACATCTAACACTGTCATTTCAAAGAAATCTTGGTGAAGTAAAATAATGCATCATGACCATGATTTCTACGATTATTTCTTGAACACGTAGTTTCTACCCGCCCGTCCTATTTAGCTAATTTCCAATAAAAGGTGTAATTTTTCCATCTGCTAACAACACACTAAATGAGGATATTGCCCCTATTGTCCGGCTTACTTATAGCACCCATCCGTTTCAAAATTAGCTCGGCGTCACCTGGTTCTAATTCTCCGTTCTCCACTTACGCTCGAACAGCAAAAAAAAATCACAGCATATCCACGGAGTGAATGATGATGAGTGGGCCGAAGCTTCGAAGGGTTTTATCGGCAAACCATGAACTATCCGCTGGCCACGTCCATCCATCCGTCCAGACAAACAACGTACAGATAAAGGGGCTCATCACTCCATTCACTAAACCAGAGCACCCTTTCGAAGTCGCCAGTACAGACGTACTTAGGCCCCTGGACACACCATTAGCGAGAGGCCATAAATACTTGTCGTTTTTAGTGAACCTTTGAACAAGGTGGCCAGATGTAGTCCCATTGTGCTCTCACACAGCTAAGGCTGCTTGTTATGTACTGATTGAGATATTCAGTCCCACATGCATTCCGGAGAGGATCTGTTCCGAACAACGCACAAATTCGAAATCACAGCTTACGCAATTAATGCTGAGGAAATT
Organism: Rhipicephalus microplus; assembly: GCF_043290135.1. Lineage (NCBI taxonomy): Eukaryota > Metazoa > Arthropoda > Arachnida > Ixodida > Ixodidae > Rhipicephalus > Rhipicephalus microplus. Next base: position 74,720,315 of record NC_134709.1, on the reverse strand, counting down.
AGGTTAGACGTCAAGATTCTCAACACCAGAACAACAAGAGAGTAACGGGGTTTTAGAAAGGTGAAACTGAGTACTGAAAAACATGTATCATTTCACCTAGGGACACTCGAAGAATCGGGACAAATTACAACAACAAGTTTATGGGCTTATCGGAAGTTCCCCGTGAGGTAAACGGAGTAGCTTCATTTTGTTCTATCGTATGGAAGGAACCCTACGGGACAATATTTAATATGGCAGATGACATGGACGGGTGGAATGCCGATGCCTGCAACCTTGAGAGGAAACCCTACTGAGAATTTAGAGCAACTTAGGTAGCAGCTCGACACTGTCGCTAATATTACTGAGCTAACTAGTGCAACCCATCAGGAGGATTGCGCCAGTGCATATAATCGTAGCACCAAGCCAGAAGTTTTTAGCGCTGGCGACAAAGTTCTGGCTTTCGACAATGATCGGTCTTCTAAGACGGCACCTAAATGGCTGGGCCCCTTCTCACTGGTTGGACGTGAGCGCGAAAATTCCTACCATGTGTAAACCACCCAAGGTAATGTGAAAAGTGTCCACGACAACAACAGTCAGCCATATTGTGCCAGAGTAAGCAGTATTGGGGGCGTTTTTGATGAAGACCATGGCTTCGAGGAGGTAGAATATGCTGCGCAACCAACCATTAGAAATCGGGAAGAGTAAGTGGTGACCAGCAAAAAGGTGGCTTACTTTGGTGCCAACGCACAGGCAGAAATAAAAGCGGTGTTTGACTTTTCGAACAATGGCCCATTGTTCGAAAAGACAAGGTTTTTCGCGTCCTCCCTAGCGAAAACACAGGACTTGTAATCGAAGCTGCAGCAAACGCTCAAGGCAGCTGGATCAGGAAACCATCAATGGCGTTATCTGGAAAAGAATTGGCGTTTTCAAATTTGGCACGTGAGGGTTCGGGGTGAGCACGTGGTTTCTTGCAGTCTCTTTTGATTTTTGGGTTTGGTGTTTTTTTGTGTTTTTGTGTTTCTTCTTAAGCAAGTGATCTTATCATGTTTTTCAACATATATATGCGCGTCATAGTAGTAATAAATTACTTGAAAGTATGCACTCGTCCTCGTCTCTTGTGTTAGTTGTCGGAAGTTTTCGCGCTGAGAAGTTTAATAATGAATTACCAACAAGCCCGATCCTACTCTTTACTTCAACTCCGCATCGAGCGAGATGGACACTTCCTTGTTCGCGCTTGTCTGTACCTGTGAGTACGTTTTGTGCGTCGTTATGGTTTGCGCGACTAATGGAACCAGAAGCATTGAAAGTTTTCGGCTTCTTGCGGTGTTCTTCGGTGCTTCTTCACCTACTTGTAAAAAAACAATGGCGTCACGCGATGACGTCCTCGTGTGATATAATTTACGTGATGTTACAGTAACCTTGAGACACATTCATGATGACATCAGAAATTTTGGAGATCTATGATGCCATGAAGTCTTGACAGGGTGGAGTCATTGATATTTTTTCTTATTTTCGAAGGTATGCCATTAAGCATCTAATCTTTAATTCAGAAATACGCATGTACATGATATTTTCAGTATCAATCGTATTGATGTCCGCAGTCATGTATGGCGTATTACAGGGACGTAGCCAGGGAACGGCACACTAGGCCCGTGCTCCTCCTGACCTCTCTCCCCCTCCTCCTGAAATGTTTTCGCCATAGCCTAGACAGCGAGAAATAACCATCCCCCTTCCCCAAAGTATCAAATTTTTTGGTACGCCCATGGCGTACGGTGATGCTTTCGATTAAAGAAAAACAATGGTTGAAGTATACAGCGACTACTATGCAGCGCAAAACCTTTCTTTTGCAATTTGTGTGTTCTCGTCTCCGCCTTGTTCCAGCGCTGTTTCTTCAGTCAAAGTCTGAAGCCCAACAATTAGATAGTACGTGATGTTCCTGAATATGGTTACAATAAATCGAAATATTATGAACTATCACTACTTGTTTTTTTCAAGGGCTAACTAGCACTTCTATGGTGTTGTGCCCAAAAAGATAGCGAACAATGAGAAAGTTCATAACTGATTTACATGAATAAGTTTCATACAATGTGAAGGAAAATATTTTAACGAATGAACATGGAGGCTCTCGAATCCACCCAAACACAGTTTAGGGCCCTACTATCTACACCCAATTTGAAGTTACATTGCTTACAGAGCCAAAGTGTAACTCGCTATATTCGAGCAAGTTAGCAATAGCTTATCGCAAAAAAGATAAAACGATAGAAAAAATTATTCAGTGAAAGATAAGGAGGTCTCAGGGAACTGATAAGAAACGGAAGAATGCTTTCTACTTACTGTTGTCTTAACCATACATTGCTCAGGGCGGCAAAAACCACGGAACTTGTGCAAAGAAAGGTAACAAGAATATAAAGTCAGAATACAGCATACGAGCAATCACAACGCAATAAGTGAAAAAGATTCGTTCAGCACACATGAACAATGGTACGTGTCATGGAAATGTTTGCACGAGCTCTCATGATAAATGCTACAAAGCAGTATAAAACAAAACGGAGCGAAAAGCAAACAAACACTGAGCTAAAGAACAAGTGATCTTTAACTTTTTCCGGAGGCAGTATTTCGAATAATTGTCCTGAATCATATTCGCGACTTCTCGGTTTATATTTAGGAAACGTGTCATTAGGTAGGCGAGCATTTGAGTAGCATGGATAGTTCGAAACATAGGCGTTCTGAGTCGATTGTGCCAAAGTTGTAGGGAGAACGGTGAGATGATCATGATAATGATGATTACGAAGATGATGACCATGATGATGACGATGATGATGACGATGATGATGACGATCATGATGATGATATAATATGGGGGCCATGTAAAATATGCCTTTGTGTATGTAAAGTGAGCTGAAGTTGGATGATCTATTCTTAGTATATTTAGTTTTCAAAAAACGATGGCACTGTATAGTTATTTCGATTATGGTTTTCGTTGTAACGCAGATGTTAGTCTTCCTAGGTTATCGATCATATTCTGAGGTCACAACTTCTCCGCTCCACACCATACGAGTCGTTCACTATACGACAGTGCAGTAATACTTTTGCGATAATGTATTGGTGCTGCGACCTCTAACGAGGCCTGTAAGGACTTTTTAAATAAATAATGACATAGCGGATCTCAAATCCGGCAACGCCTGCTTCCGAGGCTTATCAGCAGTGTCACTTTTGTAGCTTCATAAAACGCGCGTCTGCGCATGTTGCGGCCTTTCGTAGAAAAGAGAAGATAAGTGTATATGGCATCTGTTGACTGATTTATCTACAGTTGCGGAGGAAACTCACATTGGAGGCTGACTAGAGTATAGCGGATTAGAAGGGACGATCATCTTCGCATCTGAAGAGCTGAAAACCTATTTTCAAGTGCACGGAAGGAAATGACGCCTTCGATAATGGCTAATAAAGCGCTCTGATAGAGTACCGCTGCTTCCGGTCGCATCGCGATAAAAAAATGCATTCTCTATACCATCGCTCATTTCTTTGCAACGGCCGTAAACTCAACTTTTTATGATAAGAGGTTTAAAATAGCGATGTTTACACTCGGAAGCATTAGGATGTCTCTATGTGGTCGCCGCCCATCGTTAGTCAAGCACCAAAGCCATTTAGGCGTAAGAAATAACAAACAGGACAGAATTCGCTGATAACACTTTCTAACAACGTGGACTGCGATATTGCTTTAGTAGCAGGCTATAGAGAACTAGTTCAGGCCAGCCTCTCTGCCTTCTGATAAGTCCTCTCTCTCTCTCTTCATAAAGAGCCATCGTCAAAATGATCGGCATCGGTTATAACAGGAAGTGGAGAAACTATTGCAGTAGACGGGAAAATAACAACAAATGAAAGCAATGTGACGTGTAGGACGAAAAAAACAAAAAAAAACACAAACAAAGCATAGCGCAACTAAGCTCCAGAAACACGCGCTGAACACGGAGGCCTGAATTGTCGTTTATCGATATTAGGGAGTTTCAGTTTAGCGTGCGCAACAGCTTAGCGCACGCATTACTCTAGAAGGAGCACGGCTGCGCATGCGCTCTGCGTAAGAGAGATGCGTCTGTTTGCGCACGCGAGAGATGCGTACACTGGATCTCGGCTCTTACGTTGCGCACGATAAAGCCGTTGGGTACCTTAGCAGTGGCTCTCGCGAGATCTCCCTCAGGTGAGAGCACAAAAACCAAGATGACCGCGACCAACAGCAGCACAAGTATGATTTGATATGTGGGGTTTAACGTCCCAAAACCACCATATGATTATGAGAGACGCCGTAGTGGAGGGCTCCGGAAATTTCTACCACCTGGGATTCTGTAACGTGCACCCAAATCTGAGCACACGGGCCTACAACATTTCCGCCTCCATCAAAAATGCAGCCGCCGCCGCCGGGATTCAAACCCCCGACAGCTGCAGGTCAGCAGCTGAGTACCTTAGCCACTAGACCACCACGGCGGGGCAGCAGCACAAGCAGCCGTGCGGTTGCGAGTAAATCCCGCGTGCATTTTATGATTGCGCTCGATTTAGAACTCCTTGCTTACGTGAGGAGCTTAAATCCGTTCGCGGACCCCGCGCAATGGACAGTTATCGCTGTGAAAATACAAAAGCTCACGCGAATGCTTTTCAACGCCCGGAATGTCCGAAGTTTCATGTGTCATGTCTATACTCGTGTCAACTATAGTTGGCTATTGTAGTTTATTGCCTAGTCACTAGGTAGCGCCATGTAGCACTCCAAGACAAAGGTGCTGACATTTAGGCGCAGTCAGTTTGTCCGTTGTCGCGTACGCTAAACTAATGCTGTAGAAAGCAGCCACCGCTGTAGCGCATGTAGTGCGCTAGCCATTGCGCACGTACCACTTTGCGTGCGCTAAACTAAAGCTCTCTATGTTCGTCGATTGTTGCCACCAGCCTTTGCAGGCACTGGAGATCCGGGATGAAGAGGATGAGGCAGGAGGAAGGTGAACTTAACAGAGGGTTCATTTACATTATGCACATGGTGAGCTCCTGCACATGTCGAGCTCACTCGAATGAGCCGGGTGGCTTATTCCAAAGGGTACGCCCTCCCCAGATCTCTAGATCGGGGAACGCGTGCAAATGGCACTGTCCAACCACGTGTCACACACCACCTACGACGGTGAGGCGCATACAAGGCCAAGTAAACGTCCACTATTGATGCGTGGTCACTGCACTGCAATGTGGCACCCATGTGGCTCTTCCTTGTCGTGTTTGTGCCGCTGGGCGAGGCGTCCCCAGCTCACGACAGCATACATCAAAAGGGCCGCCACAACAACGCTCCAAAGGGTCCTCCAAACTGCTCGCTGAATCAGCGGGGTGATTTGCGGCTGCCACCGCTGTCTTTTCCAAGGAATATGTTGCTGCCGCGTAAACACTTATCGTCGTCTCGTGAAACCGCTTATGGCGTTGGACGAAGCGACTCCTCACGTTCCGGCTAGGAAGGACAATACATGGCGGACATAGGTAGCCAGTCGTTTGGCGAGTTGTTTAAGGATCGAAAGAGCGCCACTCCTTCGGAAGCCCAGGCATCGATCGCAACAATATTCTACTATGCGTGAGCGCCTCCGATTTACTCAAGCTGCAGAGACGGGAAAACAGCAAGCTAAAATCACGCAAGGATATTTATTCATTCACTTTTCTGCAGTTAACTGCTTGTCGAGTTGTTGGAACAGTTCGCCAGCACGTCGACTGTGATGTATTCTGAAAGATGCGTTCAATTCAATCATAGAAAAAGTGGCGGAATAGTGCACTGTCTCCGTGTGGTATCACGTCGACAAACACTTTCTTTCGTCACTGTCGAAGATTAACAAGATTAACATCAAACTCGAGAAATATCAGGTGCTGGGAGAACCAAATCAATTTTTTGCAATGGGGAATTTCTCCACAAATATTTAAAATTTGTTTGTCACTCTTCATTGATATCAGATAGCTAAACAGCGGTATGTCTCCATATGTCACGGTAATGTCTTCGTATTTTTACTTTCATAAAACGTGCTTCCGGGGCCCTGTATTTGAACATCATAATAGCTGGACGATTGAAACATCGTTTCATAAAGGATGGCTAACTTTCGATCGCATCACTTTAATACGGGTAGCGCCGTTTTATTGTATATGGTACGTTTGCATCTGCGCAGAATGAAATGACAAAGAACTACTCGAAAGCACACCGTTTTTTCCTACAAAGAGAAAATAACAACCATAAAACTTGTGTGCGCTTGACGTGAATTAACAATATTAGGAAGCCAGCCATTCACGGAAACTGGAGTTTATGTGTCTCTGCCTCCACGTAATTATAGGACTTGCTACGTAGTCTTTTGCTGATTTTTTCTCTTCTGCTGTCAAACAATTGCTCTCTTGATTCCAGCCACCTTGCATGCGTAGATGCTGAGCAGCCGCGTACGCCCAGCCATCATCTGGAGCGATTAATATTTTCTGTGGAATTGAGATTCGTCGATGGTGAAGCACTGGGCCACTTTTCACTAACTTGATTAGAATGCTTTGTTTTTGGTGCCAACAAGTGTTATTTTGCTTGGTACCCACACATATATCGTTGCGCAGCGCCATATAATTTACCTGAGATGTATGTATGTTGGTATGCATGCATTTATGCATGTAGGTATGCATGCATGCATGCATGCATGCATGTATGTATGTATGTATGTATGTATGTATGTATGTATGTATGTATGCATGCATGCAGGCATGCATGTATGTATGTATGTGTGTATGTATGTATGTATGTATGTATGTATGTATGTATGTATGTATGTATGTATGTATGTATGTATGCATGTATGCATGTATGCATGCATGCATGCATGTGTGTATGTATGTATGTTTGTATGTATGTACGTATGTATGTATGTGTGTATTCCTGCCATTGTTAATGTTCCGTTCAACAGCTTGCTAATAAATCGATGGCTTAGCACTGGTTCATATGTTTTAGTTGATCTTGCTCAGAGTACAGAACAAATACCGAATGCGGAGGATGATTTCAACAAAACATGGGGCTCCAATGTATACGAAGAGTTATTTCGGAGTTAGAAATGTGAACGTTATCTTGATTTAAACACAATTGTCGGTATAGAACAAAGTTACATGCACTTCCAGGTGGCAAACATCTTTGTGGGGGGTGTGGGGGGGTGCTGATGATTACGTGGCATGAACGACTGCGCTAGCATCCAGCCTGTTCTTAGCACATGCGTGATGGCTGCCAGTGTTCGCTCTTCATCGGCTGTGACGTAACTATCACGCAGTCCTTACACGCTGGCCTCACCGACAGAAGGCAACTGGGATGAAGATTATGCATGCTTGCTCTAAACATGGGTGCCAGAGTAAAAATAATTTGGTTTATAAATAAGTACACATAAGGAGGTCTGTGTAAGATACCCTTCCAGAGTATTGACCTCAATCGCTGAAGAGTGGTGCATGAACTGATGTTTGCTAATCAAAGCCAGGCAGTTCCCGTTCGAAAGTCGAAATCTCTCATAGAGTGAACCGAAGCGGTACTTTATATTGGTGCCTACTGAAGTGGCTAACGTTGTTCACACTCAGCGATTGCGGGTCGTCTGTCTTGTGCAATCTGCACGACGCTTGTATATCCCTGAATATTGCCTGGAGACGTTATAGAATACGCAAACTAGGAGGGGGGGGTGCAAAAATGGTGTGCTTTTATTATAAAGCCGGACGAATGGTCGTACAAACGTTGCAAACTTTGTCGATGTAGGAATGGGTGATGTTACTTGTTTCGTTATTTCCTTCGTTAAACTCGCATGTCTGCTGTACTGGTGGCTTAGTCGACGTGACGCAGTTCGGGAGAGTTTCGTCTGTGTTGACGACTATTCACGCCTATAAAAAGCCGAAGTGTCTTCCGCACGTGGGTTAAGTGATCTGATCTGAAGAGCCTTGTCCAAAAGTGCGGCATCGTAGGTACAACGAGAGTGACGTCGATTCATTCGATTTCTGTGAAATTGTTGTCGCCAACGAAAAGTTGTATAGTTTTCGAGACTACGGGTAACGTTAATGCAGGATAAACCAGGTTTATATCAACGCCACTGGTGATCCCGAGAGTTGAATGTCCGACGACATTACAAAGCTCTTGAACCTTAGAAGAAAGGCGGGATAAGAACTATATGAATCGTGTGTTTCTGGCAATGTTAGTGTTTTTAACATCAAAGAGCGCTGCAGTAAAAGCCGTGAGGACATCAACGCAGCACGTCACCACCGCTTTTATAACAAAAAAAGCATGAACTCCCGAGAGACATAATCTAGTAAAAGACGGCAACAGTATTCTGTGTCTTTGAAAGTCGTCTCTTGAGAATGTTTCCATACAGCGCTCTAATAATATCCCATAAAAAGTGAGGCAGAATGAAGATTGGATAGAAGAGGCAATGCCGCTTTTGGGGAGAAAGGCTGCTCGTCGCGTGAGACGGAAGATGCGCTCGCCGAAGATAAAACGTTGGATGCTACCTTTGTCATTGATCCTCCCGAGACATTCGATGAAAAGGACACAGAGACGCTTAATAAGGAACTGCCACGTCGTCACATGCACTTGCGCGAGAAGAGGAAGTGTCTTGAAGTTCTCAGACGACGTTACCTTGCTTATGCGACTTTACCTTTATCGTTTATCTTCAAACTCCGCCCTCCAAGGAAAAAAAACAATGTCGGTGCATTACTTCTTGCTATACCAACCTATGCAGTGGCAGCCTTTAAAGAGTAACACCTGTGACAGAAGTTGTTATGGTGGTTATGAATGAAAACAGACTATGAATTTTGTAGCGGTATAACGACCACTAAATTCTAATACAAATGATAGCGTACACACACACTCACACACACACACACACACACAAACACACACACACGTGCGCTCGCAAAATACACTTCTTAAGCACCACGAGTGCCCACACACAAAAGACATAAGCAAAAAAGGCGTTCTTGGTTATGCTTACGTCGTCGTTGTTGGTCTTATGGTTGCTTGTGCGCTCCTGTCGAAGAGTCGGCAGCAGTGACCTTATTTGTACATCAATCTTTTATCACTTCAACTCTTGATATTTCCATCAATGTTTTTCTAGTTTAGATTCATTCCTGAATACGGCATTACAATATAATTTACGCCAGCACTAAAGTAGCATGTTTTGGCAAATACTGGTCTGCGTACTAATTTTGCCGCCTTCAGGTAGCGTACGACAGCTAATTGGTCAATCGCATGCACTCAAGAAGTTAGTTCTCTGACGCCGCGTTACGCAAGCGGTTTTGCAACTGTACTGTGGCCCGTGGTCAGTTATTGCGGCCCTCAACTGTCCTTGCGAAGTATTTTCCCACCTACTTTTTATTGTCCCCAGAAGTACCGATGGCAAGCTGTTGTTCATCCACTTTTACATGGACTAATTATTTAATAAGTAAATTTCATTTAGCAATTCATGCAGCGCCCCCAAGGTTTTCTTATATTGACTTTGAAGTTTGTCATCATGGTGTTACTATAGGTGTTATTATGGTGTAATTATAGTCACCGATCAATAGACGTTCTGTCGTTCATTTAGATATATCGAAATAATGGTGTGTAAAAATTGAGGTAATCAATCTTCTACCCGGGTGCGACTTTCATCAGAAGAAAACCAGGCTACGGTTGAGATGTCAGTAAATCTATCCACTTTCCCGTCTCCATTACTTTGAATGTTTTACATCCGCCCCGGAAAAGTTTTGTGTTCCAAACGGATATAGGTATACAACAATTCCTCGTGATAAGCCTTCTCCTGGGAGCTCTTCGCTTCTGTCCATGTTTGATTTTCCTGATTGCGGTTTCTCCATTCGAATGTGGTTCATACTTGTGTGGCCTGGGTTTGGTTCTAAAGAAAACGTGCCCAACAGTTATAACAAGTTTCATTGCATGCCAATACTTCACAGATTTCTATCGTTTGCAGCATTTGACATTAGATTTGAAAGCATAGAGTACCAGTACTCTAAATCGTTGAACACTTTTTTAAACACATTATCCCAGATACAGGTTACCGCTGTCGCAGAGTAGGGCGCATATGTACTAAAACTGAGCAACAAATACTTTCAACCTTCTTTCATTCCGCTAGTTAGTATATATCGCCTGTATTTTGCTCCCCCTCTGTGGAATTCTTGTACGCAGTAGTAAAAATAAATAAATAATTAAATAAATAAATAAATAGAAATATTGCTTTATGTCATATTTCATGTTTCAAACCCCTACACAGCCAACCCGCTTATGTCTGTCGCATAGTAAATTACACACACCGTCTTCTTCTAGATGCCGACATTTTTAGGCGTAATTTTGCTTCGCGACATCACTCGTATCTCACAACTGTGCAACTGTAGTATTTACTGTGCTGTTAATCGTTCCAACTTTTGTTAAACACAAACACACAAAAGTCAGTGTATTGGGTCGCCAATTGTAAATAAATTGGCAGAATGCATGCGATACGAAGGATTCATTGTCATGAAGACAAAGTTTTTGGTGGCTGGGTTTCCGGAAACCAGGTCGGGTGATTAAGTGTAAAAACAGCAAAGGCGTGATGTAGTTACTACCAGATGAGCACACTTGAGTGGCATGCTGACATTACTATTGTTTTCTTTTTTATTGTTGCGGTAAATAGCTGATGACCTACTTACCACGGCTATCTGGTGACTTAGTTTTCTCGAGCTCGTGATAATTTATAGTGAAACACTTCGAAGCATTATTTATGGATTTGAAACACTGGATTACCTTCTATCAAGTGTGAGGAATAAATGGAAATTAACTATTGATAATCTTTGTATATTATCTAAAACTGAGTTATTAAATTAGATGTGCTAATTCCGTTTTTCATGAATGCTGGGTGATTGCTGGTTTGATTACTTTGTTTCATGCATTTCTTCGTTATGAATAGTCTTGTTTGCAATTCAGAGTTGCTTTCTTTAAATATTTGCTGCCACGCACGCGTTTTCTTCTGTTTCGTCGCTTTTCACTGTCTGTAAAATTTTTGTAGTTTTTTAACTGTCTCTTTTTTCTGGGTGAAAGGGCTAGTCAAGCTGTCACAGTCAGCGTTTTTCCGTTTACACCAAACCACCTATGCGACGTGTTTTAACACGTGGTTAAATCAATCAAATCCAATCAAATCAAATAGCACCCAGCCGCAGCTTCGGCTTCTGAGAGTGCCGAGGGAGGGGTACAAGACTGTACCGTTTTTACCCCCGCTAAAGACACCTGGCCACATGACCATGAGAAAGTAATAGTACTAGGATTTCAGGCCAAAATTACGGGGTGAGCTGTCGAAAACTATGGAGGCGCCTCCCTGCCCCGGCGTCGTGCAACTGCTTCAGTGCTACTGCTTTTTAAAGCTTTCGTTGTAGTTTAAACTACACTCTGAGAGCAAACATCATCGCATCAGTAGCACGTCAAGAAATTATAGAGGTATTTTCATGCCGCAAGTCATTCCAGGTAGTAATGAAACTATGCATTTCCGTTGTATAACATATATCTTCATTGTATTTGCAGTTTTCTATCAATTTGTTAAAGACGAAGTAGTTGGCCTCAAGAGGTCATTCTATAATAACATCAACTACGGGTACCACATTGTTAGCTTTAGGAATTCTATTGTTCTGTTTATTTACAAATTATATCCAAAAATTTCTACAACTGTCAAAAGCAGTGTTGTAAGCGGCGGCCGCTACTGCATTAATTTTTTTTTTCAGGAAAATTGTATCAGAACTGCGAGCTTTCCTACAAAGTGGCTGACTGTTGCATGCAGGTAATTTTTCGAGTCTCAAAGTAAATGTATTAGTACCAAATTTTATCCCTAATAAACATTTTTTTCTAATAACCACTATTTTCTTCCAAATTCGCGTTCACTTTTTTCAGCGAAGCCTTCAGTCATACCAGTGTTAACCACAAGAAGACTGTGTGCATGCATTTGACTTTTATACGCAGCCAAGGTTTACACCAACGAGAGACTTTCAGCGATCTGTAGTGCAGCTTGTGAGCGAAAATGAATTGTGGCTCAAGGTGCTGCAAACACCACAGGAACGTACGACGTCAAAATTGACTGCGCATTGATGCCAAAAGCGCAAACAGAGCCGAGAAGCGTCTGTGTGTTGTTTGGTATTTTCCCAGCATTTAGTGAAAGTTTGTAGACTAACTGTTGTAGTTGACTAAACAAAGACACGAAGCAAAGTTCGATGTTTGTGAACCAATGGTAAAACCCTTTCTGACAGCAAGCAAAAGCGGCACATTACTCTACAAACTACGTTCATTCACGCTTAACTGCCACAAGTTTTTAAGGGTGGTAGCTGTGATGTTACCACAGGAGGGGGTTACACTGGCAGAATTCAAGTTGGCATAAGCAAATAGAGATAGCATGCGCGAAGTGGAGCTGTGGCTGTTATACCCTAACGAATGCTCCCCAAAATTTCGCACATGCTCCGATGTGCTAATGTACTTTTCGTTATGTCATTTTCGCGTAAGAGCGCTGCAAGGCTTCCGGAAGTGAAATTTGCCCTAGATAAGCCACTTCAAAAGCGAATAACACTCCAAAAGCAAATAACAAGCCATCTCATTCTAAGTAAACCAATATGCGATATTTTTTAACCACAGGGCAATAATTTAGGTCACAATGTTGCACACATAAGAAATTGATGTTTCAAATAATTGCACAACTAACAGAAACTACCACCTTCCCGTTAACTAACATGACTAAAGTTTGAAAACCGCAGAGCCAACGGCATCAATTCTACAGCTGGTACCACCGAAGACTTGTGATTATGCGCACCGAAACTACGCTGCTCCATGTTTACGTGAACACTGGCCTGACCACAACTCGCGGTAAAGCTAGATGCAAATTTCTATAGTTGTACACTCAGGAGTGCCAGTTAGTTCCTCTTGTGGTGCATATATATTTGGGCAGCCACAGCAGCTGCTCTACTGATGCAGGAACCTGTCATCCCCAATGAGCGCTTGTCCCTGCAAATCTGTAGCGGATGCCTCACTAAGTCTGTCGATCCCCCCCCCCCCCCCCCCCCCGTGGAAAAATAGCGGGTATGGTGCTCCCTCACAGGTCGATGAAATGACTGGAGCCCTCCACTATGGTGTCTATTAAATCAAAAAGTGGTTTTGGCTTCCTAAACAGCAGCATCAGCAGCAACAACAACAACAACAATAATAATATTAACAGTAATAATTATATAAATATAATATTATAATAATTATTATATTATTGATATTATCAAATCTGTCTATTGAGTACGCTTGCAACGGGCTTGCGCCATGCCTCATCAGTGACCATTGTAAAATGTAGTTGGGTGTGGTGGGAAAAGGCTTCCACTGGTGGCAACGTACTTCAAAGACATTGCCAGGGAACGATGACAGGAAAGTATATTGACGTACACGATAGTTAAAGGGAACATCTGAGCCCAACATCGGTTCTTTCGCAAGCCAGTGGCTGCAACGACTTTTGCGCAGGCACAGTTCACGCTGCGAGTTGTGTCCAATCGCCGTCCTTTACCGCCTGCGGCAGCGTTTCCAGATGCTGTTAAGGGAACCATTCATACGACCATGACGCGAGCAAAGAGTGACTAACACAATGTCGAACCCGCCTAAATGAAAGTCCTGAGAGCCATTGTTAGAATGGGCGCCGAGTCAGACCCTCCGATGTTTATATCTACCGTGCACGGCGGTGTATACTGGCGGCGCTGACAGAAACAATAAAAATACCGGTTTTGTTACAAACAGGACACAGAAGAAACATCAATGTCAATTCATACGTCCCACGTTTATATACGATATTGTTGCGTGTTTTTTTCGAAAACCGAGTCACCAGGTGTGGCTTATGGCGTTGCGAATTCGCCTTTGCTTTGCGCCTCGCGGTATAAGCCAATGAGAATACGCTGGGCGGCGCGGAGAAGTCTTATATCCACCTCCGCTTTATTTATCGCTGCTATCGCGATTGCCTGCAATGTGGATAGCCAGCAGAAACCGTGACGCTTGATGGAACCCTAGCTTCATGGAAGGTATTGAAGCACGTTTCTGCGCTACTCCCTCTGAATGGAGTGAACAGCAGCTGTCGGTCTTGCGACAGTAAAAGAGTCCTGACATGGCTTTGCGTTTCCATTTTTCACGTGTACAGCTGTCGAGCTCGTAAATGATTCTTGTGTTCATTGCCCTTGCTGCGCGAATGTGAGCGCTCAGAAACTTACTTTGCCGAGAATCAATATGACCGTGGAGATACGTACCCCAAGACGAGATCTCGGTTTCAGAATGAGACTTCGAAAAAGAAAGAATAATCCACAAGAGGGGGAGTGTCAGGGTACTAAATAGCTGGTTTGTTTTATTTAATCAGATTTGTGGATTCAATGTAAAAGTTTCTAGACGTGAATATTTCCTTTGAACACAGCTTGGAACCAGAAACTACGAGAAGGTACTACGATAAGGTCTAGTTCGCCTGACGTGAGGAAAAGTTTTTCTTGACGAGGATGCCGTTACGCAAGAAAAACGACGCTAGTACTTGCTTGAAAACCTTGGTAAACACAACAGCCTTTTCCACGGCAGCCTTTCCCACAAAGCCGTCCAATTTCAGGGTCGGCTCGCGGTCATTCTGCAGTCATCGACGCTCAAGGTTCCCCAGGAGAATTTGCCATCCTTGTTATCCGGCGGTGGTGGGTCAATGGAGGCACGAGACAGGCAGTCGGCTTCAGAGTGCCTTCGCCTCGACTTGTAAACAACGGTGATGACGAATTTATTAGGTCGCAGACTCCACCGTGCAAGGCGATCTGAAGGCTTCTTCGAATTAGCTAGCCAAGGTAGGGTGTGGTGGTTGCTCACAACTTTGAAATGTCTGCCTTAGAGGTAGGGGTTAAAATAGGAGGTATCCCTGATTACGGCAAGACAACATTTTTTGTTGTGCAATAGCTTAGTTACACTGTGGATAGCGACCTGCTAGCATAACTGATGACCTTTTCAAGTCTGTCAATGTTCTGCACCAGGTCCGTTCCGAGCCCCAACTGCATGTGTTGGTGTTTTCCGTGTAGACGTCTTCGTCGAACTGCGCAAGTATCGGCAGTCTCCGCAGGCGCGGTTTTAGTTCTTGAAATGCTTCCTGCTGTGTCGTTTCCCACTTGAAACCGATGTCAGTCTTTGTAAGGTTAGTGAGTGGCTTGGCGATTCGGGCAAAATTTCTGACGAAACGCCTGTAATAGGCGCACAGGTCTTCTTGCGATAGGTAGCGGGAATGAAGCAATGGCGGTTGTATTTTGGGGTTCAGGGCGTACCACGAGTTCCTCGTATGCAAAGCGGCACTTTTCCGGTTTCAGAGTAAGTCTGAAGGTCTTGACTGCTTAAACTACAGCGTCGAAGTACCGCAGACGCTAGTTAAACCTTGTGGAAAAGCCACTGACATCGTCCAAGTGCACGAGGCAAGTCTGCCACTTCAACTTAGCCAGCATGTTGTTCATAACACGATGGAATATTGCAGGCAGCGGGCGAAGACCAAAGGGCACGAGCTTGAGCTCTAAGAGGCCGTCTGGTGTAGTGATGACATTGGTTTTTTTTGGTCTCGCTCGTCGGCTTCGCTTTGCCGGTAGCCTGTGTTGTGGTCTATTGGTGAAATCTATTTCGCGTTTTGGAGTCGATCAAGCGCGTCGTATATTCGAGAAACAGGGTATACGTCCTTTCTCGTGATCCTATTGAGGTACCGATAATCAATGCAGAAGCGTAGTGCTCCATATTTATTCTTCACTAACACCACTGCTGACAACCATGGGCTCTGTGAAGGATGAAGAAGGTCGTCACGTAACATAATTTCGTCAACTTGTTTCTTTATGGCCCAGTGTTCTCACGTTGAAACTCTGTACGGGCTCTGACGGAGTGGCTTAGCATTTTCTTCTCTTACTATTTTATGTTTAACGACAGGGGTTTGTCGAATTCTTGACGACAACGAAAAAAATGCCGCCATATCCACGAAGTGAATGATGATGAGTGGGCGAAGCTCCGGAGGTAAACCTGGTAAACCATGAATCCTCCGTACATTTTGCCCACTCGATTTTATTGCAACGCTCCCCCTAGCGTACGTCGCCGCACTATATCGAACGATGACACGCGCCATATGTGGCATCATTCCTATTTTATAACACCTCGCATCTTTCATAATAAACTACACGTACCGCCGTCTTGTTTATAACATCTTGCATCTTTTGGATGGACGGACGGACGGACGGATGGACGGATGGACGGATGGATGGATGGACGGACGGACGGACGGATGGACGGATGGACGGACGGACGGACGGACGGATGGACGGACGGACGGACGGACGGACAGATGGACGGATGGATGGATGGACGGATGGATGGACGGACGGACGGACGGACAGATGGACAGATGGATGGGTGGATGGATGGATAGATGGATGGATGGACGGACGGATGGACGTATGGACGGATGGATATGGCTGTACCCTTTAGATCGGGCGGTGGCTAGCGTAATACTTAGAACTGAACGAGAGGTGGCTACATACAGGGGACGCACAGCCCACGCCTTAAGGAGCTTCGCTCCTAAAATAGTTATCGTGTTTCAGGAGCAAGTTTTTAAGGGGTTCTTGTTTATGCGTCGGAAGACTTAGTATAACGTCAAAAGCTAGTTGAAGAGTTTGAGTCGCCGGAGTAGATTTGGCAGAGTCGGTGAGGGCAAAAGCGTTGCTGGCGTTCAATATTCGATGTAGGCAACCGCTGTGCCTTTGAAGACGTGCTTGTTCTCATTGTTGAAATTCATGAGCATCACAGTTGCTTTTCCTCCACAGAGCTCGGGGATTCCTCTTGCGACGCAAATATCCCGGTTGACCAACAAGTGGTGATTGCCTGCAACGGCACTTTCGAAATCTTCTAGTTTTGGAGTACCGATGGGAATGAGGAGGCTTGAGCGAGGTGGTAGGAGCACTTGCTCTTACAGCCCATTCAAGGCTTTGCTTCCTGGCGGCGTGCGCAGTGGCAATGCTGTTTCTGTGGATAGCGTTATCGACTTTGCTCTCGCGTCGATGACGGACCCATGAAGGTTAAAGAAGTTCATACCAAGGATGACATCTCACAAGCAATGCTGTAGTACAGCAAAGCTCGCGAGGTAAACTTGATGTTTAATAGCGACTCTGGCTGTGCACATTCCTGCCGGCATAACTAGGTATCCTCCAGCAGTACGATTTCGGTGTCTTCCCAGGTGACCCTAACTTTCTTTAACATCGTGGCGAACGTTCTACTGACGACGGAATAGTCGTCTTCGGTGCCGACGAGAACTCTGACACTGTGGCAGTCGATGAGGACGTCGAGGTCGCTAGTATGTTGCCTCACGTTATGTCGTCAGATCTTCTGCTGACCGCAAAGTATCAACATCAGAGCTTCGTTAGGGGTTCGGCAGTTTCTTGAGGTATAGTCGCGTCATCGGCGTCTGCGGAGGATCTTCAGTAAATCGTCGTACAGCAACCGCACCTCCATCGATAGCTACTTTTAGTTTTTCTTAAATGGGCCATGTGACCAGCCCCGGTTGTGGCTAGTGTACTCCCGAGTGCCGATGGTGCGGTAACATGTAGCTGCCGAGAGAAAGTGAACGAGGAGATCCCCGGGGTGTGCTCTGCGCTCCGGGGAGATGGTCGCTAGTGTCACGTGGTCTTCCACCCCCCTATAGACGCAGCGCGTCGATGGCAAAACCAAGTAGTCCCGTCTGGCGGTACTAGCAGTGGCGATGCGTGTGCCCGGCTTCACCACAGTGGCAGCACATCGTGTGGTAGTCAGGGGCGATTTAGACGTCAGTGTTCCTGAAAGGGGAGCGCTGGCCCGCAGGTGGGTGGTATGGCATCGTTGTTAGTGGCGGGGGTGTCTGGCGGTAGAACTGTGACGAGGTAGTGTCCCGACGTGGCCCTGGAGTGCGGCGGCGCACTGCTGTGGCGTAGCCCACAGCTCCTGGTTCAGGCTGTGGTGCTTCAGAGATTCCAAGCGACTACCAAACTTCTTCGCGGACAATGTCGGCAATCCAATTAGCTAGAGGCAGCGTTGAAGTAACAGCTTGCGCAGCTCCTCCTGCATGATCAGTCTAATGGTCTCACGCAGGTCATCGGTGCTGAAGACTTCGGCTCAGTTGAATGAGGCGAGGTGGTTGTATGGCGTTGTCCGCATCTCAAGAATTTTAAATAGCCATGGACTCGGTAAAAAATTCACTGACAGTCTTTGGCGGGATCCGGACAAGTTCCACAAACAGCTCCCGCTTGACCCCTCACACCAGCAACCCGAGCTTCATCTTTGCGTGCTTCGGTTCTGCTAACTCACCTTCATGCCAGTTTTATCAAAAGTTCCGCAAGGTTCTGTGCTAGGAACATTCTTCTTCCTACTTTACATTGATGGCCTACGCTTGCACACTTCTGTGAAAATAGGCCTTTACACATTTAACTGCATCATGTATCATACTCTAAATCTCCATTGGATCATCCCTTTCTTAACGATTCATTTTCTCATTTTTTCTAGTTCATTCTAATCTAGGCAAAAGAATAATAACTTCTCCAAAACAGTCATTATGTTATTTACAAGGCGTTTCTACTCGTTCACGTTAGACTATGGTTTTCACAATGTTAGTTTATTAGGGGTGTCCACATTGAAGTACTTCGGTATCATTACACCTCACAATTTATCATGGTCCAAACATATTGATTTCGCAAGCAACAAAGCCCTTAAGAGTTTAAAATATTTACATCATTCACTCCTTCCGTTTCCTTAGGAAACCAAGCTGTTTACCTACAAAACTCTTATTCGTCCCGTTCTCGAATATGATAGTATGGTTTGGAACCACCATAAAAAATAAGCCATCAAGAAACTACAATTCATTCAAAACTGAGCTTAGCGTGTTATATGCGAGAGATATGGCAGGGATTGTTCTCCAACGAATTTTCTTCCACAGCCAGGTCTCACTACTCTTGCGAAGCACCACCACGTTGAATGCCTGATATTTCCGCATAATTTGATCAATATTCATTTCGGTGCTTTCAAATCATATATGAAAATTTCTTAATCTTTGAACACAAGGAGTTACCATGCCTTTAAATTATAATTTTTTTTTCACGCGCATTGACATGTTCAAATACACATTTTTGCCTACATTTACAGAAGCCTTGCATTTGCTGCCCGGAAGTTTTCGTTCTCTACCACTTCAAGAATTTCTGAACACCTGCTCATGATCATTGATTTGGTTTTGTTGTTCTTGATTTGTTCTTTTCCCGCTCGTGCGATACTGCAGCCTCAGTGAGGCTGCAGTACGCGAAATAAACAAGTTTAATTAATAGGTGCAGCAGGAATCCCAGCCTTTCCTCTTTTTGTAGAGATTTCGTCGTAAAGATTAGCACGGTACTGCTCCCAATACACGATGATCTCCGGGTGGGCAAACCATCATTCAGTGAGTCACTGTATTCACTGTGAACTGCCTTCTTACTTTCTTTTTTGGCAAGCACCGGACAGTGCAAGTGCAATTGCAGGATGTGAAAACAGCGTGCCATGGCATTTGCCTTTCCGCTTTGTTTGCCTCAGAGAGGCGGGGACGTCCCGCGTCAGCGCAACCGTTAGCCGCTTGGCCGCTTCCCTGAAGACCATCATCGAGGGCGTAGTCCTGAAGGTCTTTGGGAAAATCACTGCTACCTACAATCCTTAGCCCGGGCTGACATTCTCCGCACTTTGAAATAGCGGAAAGAAGCCGAGGAGCCGAAACAGAAAGCGAACGCGAAAGTCTAAACAGCCTCCTCACAGCAGGCATGGCATCCAGTCTTTCTCAAGGTTCACTTGTCAGATTTGAGGCAGTTCTTAGCTCCCTTCTTAATCTGACTCCTGTCGATGGCTCTTTATAAATGGGGTGCTAATAATGGGGCCACTTAGCCCACGAAAAAGACAATATTATGTTGTTATCCTCAATGGTACTTTCGAACCAGTCTTCGCACACTGTACGTTCGAGCATTCCTTCTTGCTGTCACTTTGTCGCTGTGGACTTCTGCCAGTAATACTCCACTTTTACGTTTTATCTTTGTTTTTATGCGACTTCTTCGTGTGCATGGAAAAAAAAGGAAGTCAAAATGGCCTAATGAACCACTCAACCTCATCGAGGTATTTAGGCGTCAACTGTCCTGTTAGGGCGTCCGCACTCCTGGGTAGATATTTGTAATTATGACCATACCACGTTGCTGAGAGCTAACAGGCATATATATTGTGTTTATCATTGAAAACGAGCCCTTAGCTTCGCGGTCACACAATTATATACAAACATTGTTTGCTACTTATTATAATTCTTCTTTCAAGCGAACAATATTATTTGGTATGCCTCAGCTTCGCGCATCTCCATATTCTTGATATATAGGAGGAATTCATTCATAATGAACCACAAAGACGCCAGCTTTGCATGAGATTGGCATTCAAATGCCACTACATGGGATGTTATACTCAACGGAGAATGGTGATTTGCCATATATATATATATATATATACAATTGATTTAAATTTTGAAGAAGTTTACATCTAATAATTTGCAAACTACATCTGCAATCAGCAAGCTGAGACCAATGAAAATAACTCTGCTTAATCGCAGGTTTCTTTTCCAAATCTCTGGTTTAGCTTTGCAAGGAAGATAACGAACACAGTGTGTCCTGCTAGCCTATAGTCGATTGCGAAGAGCGAGGGAGATGAAAACAAACATAGCTTCCGCAAATGTCAGTAGTAATTGCAGCAAGACAAAATTAGCTCAGCTTGCAATACCTTACGCAAGGATTGTTTACGGCAGAGCTGGTGGGCACATTTCAGCTTCGCTTGTTTGACCATCTGTACAGAATAACTGGGCGTTCATTGTGTGCTTGCGAATTCATAGTGACGATGAGTTTCATCTACGGCACATGACAATTCTTGGCCGTAACAGCTTTGCTGTAATGTATTAGTATTTTCTGGTATTTGGTTTGTTGAAGCTCACTGTGATTATGAGGAACGCCGTAGTCAGGTAATCGGGATCAGTTTCCTTCACTGAAAGTTTTTAACGTGCATCAAAACATAAACGAAAAAATATAGTGCATCACCCCCATCATAATGCGACCGCTTTGGCCAGCAATTGAAGCCACGTCTCTACCAGATAAGACGTATACTCACGAAACAACCACGGCAGGAGGTATAGTTTTACCACTCTGCACAGCACAATTCTATTAGTCTGTTCGCTAAGCTTTCAGCGTCGCATACCTTCAGATGCACATTCGTAACTGATCTATGACGTCATGTCTTGTAGGTGCTATGCACTAAGGGGAACTTGCCGATGGATCGAGTATGAATATCGCCATATTTTTTCGTTATCTAGTGAATGACCCGCCCCCTCACCCCCCCCCCCCCCCCCGAAAAAAGAACACTTTACCGTTATGCGGTTCTAGCACTGGCAAAGTGCGCTGGATATTTCAGATACCTGCGGAAACCTCTGGACCATGAAGTTTGGCACGAACCCACTCATTGTACAGCCATTTGCTACTTTCGCTTCACTGCGGCAGTAGCGCTGGGCCTCTGTTTGACCATAGCGCTTCAATAATCGAAGCATCGAACATTGCCAAGCGCGATTACAGATAGGGAAGTGATACGAAGCGTGACTACGTCATGCAACGGTCGGATGCCCGCTATTATACGGTCCGGTGGGTGGTGGTGTACTCCTAGGCAAGTGATAGTCACGTTGAGTTTCGTGGAACCTCGCTGCGCTGTATGCGCAATAGCAACAGTCTTTAGGGGGCACCGCTTGTCTTCTAATCTAGGCGAACAGAAAAGTAGCTTTTTGTGTTATACTACGTTGCTGGATACTATTTACTGCACAAAAATTGGGCCGCGCGTTCAGCTAGCTAGTAACAACCATACCGCCTTTTACTTCTTTGCATTTGACAGTTTGCATGGCTTCGATGTAATCAGTAACGTTATATACAAATCGTGTTCAAGATATGAAAAGACAAAGGGCATTTATGATTCAATTATCTCAGTTCGCTTACCTTTTCAAAGAAAGTTGCAGTGGCCTTTTTTGTTCTCGCAAAATCTGCAGCAAACAATTTGATACGAGGCAGTACTTTGTTTCTGTTCAATGAAAGTCCTTCAAATACCAGAGTTGGTCTTACGGGAAGTGCGTTGTCTTTGTCAACAAATTCAAATGGGACTTTGGCATTTGGCGGGGACCATTACACGGGATGTGCCTGTCCACAGCAAGGGTGCTGGCCATCTGACCCCCGCATAATTTACGTAACTGCAATGAAATAGCCTGTTCTCACAACTTTCTCAATAGAGAGCTTTAGTTTAAGAACATGGGTCGTTACCTGAAGTCATAAACATCATACCTGTGCAGAAGCGTTTGCAGGAAAATGATAAAATAACATTCAATTGCGTTCGCATTATTAGCAATAGCGTTAGGTAGCCCTTCACACGCACCTGCAAGTATTCCAACCATGCTTTCGTACTTTCCAGGCTTTTACTTATCGCATTATTAGATTCCGTTCACGGTGAGAGATTCAAAGTGTTTCCAAATCGGTAAATACTACGACTGTAATAAGTTCTAAAGTTTGACTAGCTTTTACAGTGAGGCTCGTGATGAAGATTATGGGCACGTTAGGTTAGTCACCCCCTTATGACACGTTGTGCAGACACCTGCGTCATCATCATCCCCAGACTGACTGCATCCACTGCCGAGGAAATGCCCCTCCCATGTTCCGCGAATCAACCCAGTGCTGTGCCTTCTGCAGCCCAATGATATTCGCGAATTTCTCAATTTCATCTCGTCACCTCACTTTATGTATTTTCCTCCTGTGTGAGGTCGCATGTGTTCAGAAATTTTCATTGCCGTCTACGCCGTATCTGCACGCATCTAAACAGGACCCCAAAAACAGTCCTGAGCAGCATGCATGTTCAAAAAGAACATGCAGTGGCATTGCAGGAGTGAGAAAAGAAATGCCATCCAAAAAAGAATTCAGACGGAGCCCTCGACCTTCGTGCTGAGAACGGGGGTCGAGTGGTTGGTCCGCTCGGAAACTCATTTATCCAACAACAGACAGAAATAGAATGAATGCGCCGAATGGAGGGTGAACAAAAGGGGTGCTTGCCCCGTGATGAAAGGTTTCCCTCCGCCTCGTCTTACGACCACCGGCTGCGGTTTTCGCTCGAAACTCGTTTTCGAGCCCAACACCATGCCATCCTGACTCCTAGTAACAAGCGACTCGCCTGTTACGTACCCGGCCTAATTAGGGACGCCCCTGCTAGCTTTCGGGAGTGCTTCTGCGCTTTAGTAAGTCAGATAACGCATGTAATTGCAAACCCACGCTTACCTCTTCAGCGAGCTCTACGACTGAGATTCTATATCCCATTTAGTCGTACACGGGTGTGATTTCCAATCAGGCTACAGCTTGGCTGCTGTTAGTGGCACTCCTCTGTGTATTGCGTTCGTTAAAGCAGAATAACAACGGGTATATTTGGGTTGAACATTGGTTAATGTTTGTGCACTTACTGGAAGGTATTACCGTCGTTAAGCGTTTACGGTAATCGGTCGATGACGGAATAATGTTGCGCTGAATGAGCTACGCCTCAATAGCACAGTGGTCAGGGGTGACCTGCCACTGGGCCGAAAGTCGCGGAATCGATCCCAGCTATGGTGTTTACGTTTCAATCGAGGAGAAATGCTACAAGTCACGCGCTGTGAGATGTCTGTGCATGTTATATAAAACGGGACCACCGATATTTCCGCAGCCATCCGCTATGGCGTGCCTCGAACTAATGTGGTGGTTTTGTGAAGCAACACATCAAACATTATTGCACTGAACAGTCTCACAGCATCCAACGAACGGATATAAGAGAAATTCTCATTTCTTTTCAGCCGAACATATCGCAATATTTTTCGCATTTATGCAAACCTTCTGATCGTGCACACTGGAGCGACGCTTACACCATACACTGCAAGAGCCATAGACACATCGTGTTCGTCATCAGTCGCTTGTCACAGATGGTGAAGAGCGCCGCGGTAAATGTATGCAGTCGAAGAGACCTTCCCACAAGCTCCCTCAATGCAGCCAATAAAGCGG
This sequence comes from Rhipicephalus microplus, assembly GCF_043290135.1. Classification (NCBI taxonomy): domain Eukaryota; kingdom Metazoa; phylum Arthropoda; class Arachnida; order Ixodida; family Ixodidae; genus Rhipicephalus; species Rhipicephalus microplus. The sequence continues at coordinate 74,696,210 of NC_134709.1, read as the reverse complement.
CGCGCGATGCATTACATCACAGTAATCCTAAAGCGGGGCTGGTCCATAAAATATTTGCAACTTACACTTGCATTTTAAAGGCATTCCGCGTGAAGTGTGACACGCAAATCTTATTATTCACAGCTCTCCTGTCACGTGCTTTTAAAGGATGCGGATGAAAGTCGACCCGTGGATGCCGTGCGCTCTAACGGTGACGAGTTTCCCGGTGCACTGTTCATATCTATCTGGGAGCCGAGCGTATAAAGAACCGAAGCTGCTGTCGGCTACAACGCACAGATGGTGTGCATAGCGGTTATGCAAGCACTAACTAGAACAGCATCTTTGTATTTAAGGCTTGTTATGTGCGCTTTTGCTATAATTTAACAGCACATTTCAGAAATAATCATCTGAGCCACTGTAGGCAGCGCTCTAGACAGCCGACAAATGCCTGACAGAAAGCTCAAAAACAGAAAACTCCTATTTACACAAAATAGCACGCGATCTTGCCATTGCCGCTCAACCGCCGCGTCTTTCCGTTGCTCCAAGATAGTGTGCACTGCAGTTAAGCAGGCTTACTGGCCGGCGCCAAAGAAAGGATGGACGCTGGACAAAAAAAAAAAAAACAATGTGCCTGAATTCAAATTGACATTTCATAAATTTTAATAAATTGGTCCCATGTGTATTAACGCCACATTACGGCAAGCATGTAGTTTTACGTCGACTGCATCAACAATTTGCAGTTAACTGAACGTGAGTCATTTCACACAGGTTACTGTTTTCGCCCCTTCCTTGTGAAAACTGCTCGTCATTGACCTTTCTCAACTTTTTTGTCGGCCTAATAGCAAGCGTACAGCCACGTGCTACCGTTTTAATGTGTTTGAAGGCATCGTAGTGTTTTAAGAAAATGGTCGAAGTGGGAACAAAATCACCATACTGCGTCGCTACAAAGTATATAGTAAGACAAAACGTATGGTAAGCCCATCATAAAAAAAGAAATTAAGGATGTATCTTCGACTTTCTAGCAACCAGCTGATATTTAGAGCGCTCCGTGTAGTATTGCATTTCCGGGGAATTCTGTTTTCAACAACCTACGTTTCTCCTCTACGCAACACACAAACTATTGACTAAGTTAGAGAAAATTATCATCCCAAAGTACTATGATAGGTTAAATAGCTTACTGAATCGATTGCCCACACTATTAGAAGAGAATTTGAGAATGTCTAGCGCAATATCTGAGACGTTTGACATTAAATGACCCATAGCGGTGGATGGCACGCATGCACGCCAACAGTTCCCATACCTACTGGCTAAGAAGAATAACACATTCAGAAATAAACACTCGTGTTCGCACCGAACAGCGCGAGCTGAACGGCCAATGACAACGGGGAACTAAATGAACGATTGTGAGTCGAAAGTAAAGTACTCCCTGAGACTTCGAGCACTTTGTTAGAGACCAAAACTGTACGAGCATGCAAACGAAAGAGAAGCTATGTGAGGCCCCATACGGGATCTGCGAAAGCGCATCCACCCTATAACGGACGCCGGCGGAGCGTGTTCCGATTTGGCGCAGTGAAGCTGAACGCGCGGCAACACTATGGATGCACGCTTGACTGCAAGTCTCGGAATCGCTCGCAGGAAGGAGTATTATATTACGAGAGTTCTTGATGCACGCCATCACGAATAAAAAGAAATTCAATGAAAGCAGGACAGAACGAAGGGTTTTGTGGGAATAGATCGTTCAGGATACTCTTCGTGCACTGTGAACGATGAAGCTACAGCGCTACAGCAATTCGACGCTGCCTTGGCCCCTCCCGCATTGCGTTGTGGATGGTACTTTTTGGAAAGCGGCCACGCAAGATCGCGGCACCGCGCCCATTTGCCGGGGGAATCGTGTGAAACCGACGCGTTCTGTTCATGCGAGGAAAAGGACTGAAAAAAGGGAAACTACCAGAGCTTTCCGTAAGTCGGCGGTGCGCGGTTTCATGAAGATCTCATTCCGGGATGAGCGTTTCAGGGTGCAGAGCGGCGTGCATGTGAATGCCGCTCTTTCTTCCGCCCTCAATGAGCCCTTTGTGCTGACTTTTTTAAAGCGGATCATAGCGAAACTTTTGAGAACAGCGTCGCATAGCGAAACTTTTTTAGGGCGCATCAACATATGTCGCGTTTTTTTGTTTTTTTTGTGGGATCTCTCACTCTCTGTTTTCGCAGCGTAACTTTTAATTCACGTCAAATACTGATATGTTTTCTGCAGTGTAGCAACAAGTGATATATTCGAAATGACTGATTTCAAAAGTGCACCATGATGTGTTTCATGATTATAAGTGGGTTTTAACGTCCAAAACCACCACATCATTATGAGAGACGCCGTAGTGGGAGCTCCGGAAATTTCGACCACCTGGGGTTCTTTAACGAGCACCCAAATCTGAGCCCACGTGCCTACAACATTTCCACCTCCATCGGAAATGCAGCCGCCGCAGCCGGGTTTCGGTTCCGCGACCTGCGGGTCAGCCGACGAGTACCTTAGCCACTAGACCACCGTGGCGGGACACCATGATGTGTTTATTTGCATCATTATACGAACAAGCAGTGGACATATACTCCATTTGTCATTGCTGGCTTTCAACAATGAACTTCGAAGCTTGTGATACTGCAACAAGCTCCTCGATCTGCTGTAGACGATATCTTGCTCATTCATGCATTATTGATATGTGGGGTTTAACATCCCAAAACCACCATATAATTATGAGAGACGCCGTAGTGGAGCGCTCCTGAAATTTCGGCCCCCTGGGGTTCTTTAACGTGCACCCAAATCTGAGCAGACGCACCTCAGCATTTTCGCCTTCATCGAAAATGCAGCCGCCGCAGCCAGGATTCCATCCCGCGACCTGCGGGTCAGCAGCCGAGTACCTTAGCTACTAGACCACCACGGCGGGGCCATTCATGCATTATATGCGCTATAGTGTAAATGATAAGTAAATAGTGCCTTTTATTCTTAATTTTTCTTGTTTGTGTGCTTATCTAGTACATCACGGTCATGATGTTGAGGTAGCAGGCTCTAATGTAGCCTCTCTTCCCATATTTTTCCTAATTTAAATAAAAATTAAAACATAAACCACATTCGATATCACTATAAGTTCTAATTTACAAATCTTATAAAACCGCCTGCCTGAATGCGTGCATTGTATTTATCGCTGGCTAAGCATTCACCATCGCTAGTAAGCGAATTTCTGAGGTTTTGGCAGGTGTATTAAAGCTTTTACTGATCTCCAAAGAAAGAACGAGCTCACTTTTTCAAGTGTAGACAACGGACGTTCTTTCAGTAAAGCTTATTCGTCCTCGCAGAGAAAAGCTGAAGCATCGGAGTACCGGCGCATTTAAATGGCAGATTAAATTGATCATCGAATATCATCTGCTCGATCTACCGGCATTTTAACACAAAAGTGTTTCATGCCGGGGTCCACCACGGCACCGCTGACGTAGTTCCGTTGCGAAAGTGACGTTAAAAACGTGTAGTAAGAGATTTCAAAGTAAGTGCGGCAAACACAAAGCAATTAATGCGATAGCGGCAAACTGGAAGGTCATGCGCAGAATCGCAAGCAGGTCGAAACGTGCCCCCCGTTTTTTTACCCACAAATGACGCACGAAATGGACTCACAGATAAAGAGGAACGCGAATAAGCATCTCAGTTGTTACTTCGTCGTGTTTGAAAAGCGCGCCCTTATCGCTAACGTGGACTATGCCGCAATTGTAGTGACATTTGTGTGCCGTGTAACTGCAACAGTGTCGTTCTAGTGAAAGCCCAACTCCAGCCAAAATGTATGATCCTCCCCACCGTGAGATAAGGGCACGCAGGTGAGCATCCATGCTCCTCCTCTCCGCGGGGCAAAGTACGCGTAGGAGGTGAGAGCCGCCTTGCACTCATTGTTCTATCTTGCTGATAATTCTGAAAACCCGATTGTCCCCCCCCCTCCCCGAGATGCCGCGTAGAGAGGTGAGGGGTAGATATAAATAGTATGCCGTTTGTATGGTAAATGAGGTGCTCCTCGGTGGCGCAGTGGTTAACGCCTCACATTCCCGATTGGAAGGTCCCAGTTAGATGCCGTGTGCCGGAGTCTTTTTCTCGATTATTTTTTATTGAGTTTACATATATGTATATAAGTATACATAAACGGTGAGTGATGGTGACGCCAATGCGGACAATGATGCCAGCGGCAAAATCTAGCAGAGAGTGCCGATATAATTGCTATCGCAATAAAAAAAAGCACCCACCTCGCGTGGAATTGATTCTCAGTGTGCGGCGCTAACCACAACGCCACAGAGCGTACGTTGTCTGGCACGCTAACAGAAAACCCATTTGTTTACACTACACACCGTTTGGCAATCCTCAGAGCTTCGAAACTTTAGCACGTTCTTGTTATCAGTAATGAGATGGCGCGACAGGCTCGCGTTGGGTAAGGTCCTTTGAAGAAACAAGTTTCTTGTTTCATGTCGGGACCTTAGCGTTGGGCGCGCTAAATATTGTCTACTCCACGGAGCGCGGTCCCTCATGCGCGCGATTATCAGACTCGTAATTTGGGAGAGGACGAAGCCATGGCCGCGTTTATGAAAGTAACATGCTGCAAACATGCGACGCAGGAAGAATTGTGACGGTTGATTACGCTTGTCCTGTGTGTACCTGTGCGCTCGTTTCGTGCATGTGTCTTTCTGTTTGAAGGGCACGCTTTAAGGTTATGGTTAAGGTTAAGGTTAATGATATTGTAGGTAGCCGGCGGATCTAGCCTCGCATAATTTGCAGGCAATTGCCCCACCCAGTTTCCTCTTTGCTACTTGTAGCTAATGTCTTTTGTTTTTTAACTAAGCACAAGCAGGCTTTTAAAATAAAAATTGTGCATAGCGCAACGAAAGCCTGCATAAAACGGCGGCCCTTGTGCTATTACACGTGCAGTATTGTACCGGCACTTTATCTCGCTGACTATACCCCAAACATATTTGTCATTTATCACCAGTCACATGCGAGGTACGTAGCAACCAAAAATTTCAATAGAAGTCGCGACACTTGTTTCCTGAACATCGAGGAACCACGCGAAAACACAATATCAGTCACGCTGTCACATGGTGAACGTAAGTGTTGCAGTTCCTCAAATAAACGATGCCTTTTCTTCGTGAGTTCACGACATTTAAGCAAATAGTGTTCTATGTCACCGTTTTCTTTGCACTCCACGACGCACAAGGGCGTCGTGGAGAGCCTGATTTTGTGGAACCATGCGGGTGTACGCGCTGATGCCGTTCGGATGCGATGAAGCAAGCAGGTCTCTTCCCTTGTGTCACACATGGCTGGTGAGGCATCAGCCATAACGAGTGAAAATTCTTAGTGACAGCCTCTCGTACGATACGCTGATTGTCTTTGGGAGCCTTCTTCGTTGGTGTAAGCTCCAGAGCAATCCGGGCAAGTCTGTCAGCCACCTCATTACCCGCTATACCCACATGTGATGGAATCCATTGAAACTAATGCTTATACCAATGCCATGCCGGTCTTTAAGGATTCGCAGTGATTTTTGAGTGCATCGATCTGAAGGTAGTCTATGTTGTAGTCGCTGCAAAGCAGGCTTACTGTCCAAAAACAGCACGACTTGTTGCTGCCTACAAAGCTTCAGTTTCTTCAGGGCTGCCTGAATTGCCACGCTTTCACATGCTGTCGATGAAACAACGCACTCGAGTCACGCTGCCCAGGAAGCCCTTAAATACGGGATCACAAATGCTGCAGTGCTTGCTCTGCGCACTATGTCGACTGATCCATCGGTGAAAACTTTCAAATAATTGGCGTACTTTTCTTCAATATATTCAAGTACCAAGGAACGTACTCCTGCTCTGGGCGAGGAACAATTGCTGTACATTCATGGAATCGTCACCTGACAGTGGACATCCTCGTGTGACCAAGGTGGGTCTTGTAGAAGTTGTCTTTGTTTGGGGAAACAATGATAAGATGGCGAAGGGTGTTGAAGGTCACGAAAGCTCGTAATTACATGCGTCACCGAAGGTGACTGAATAGTGCTCCTCCTGGGCTTGATTCGCCAAGTCGGCAAAGCTGTGTCAGCAGTCGTTGAGAGGCGAGAAGACCTAATGGCGGAAGACGAGCTTGATGAAGCACCTTTATGCTCGCTGCAAACTTTGGCACTTCTAAAGCCACTCTGAGGCCTCTACGATGACGTTTTCCCAACCGTTAGTACTGTGACTCACTCGGAGAAATCAGACGCAATCAGAAAAGTACACGATTGACAATTACTGCCTCGCGTAACTTTATCATTGATGTTGGGTGGCTCCCATAGATTTTTCCTACCTTTCTTCGAAGAATGTTTACACGGGGTGACATCGCTAACATTTTTTTGTCTACTGCTCGTCACCAATTCATCCTGGTGTCTAGTGTGACTCCAAGGAATCTCATGTACTTAACTTGTTTAATTGATGCATCAGGAAGTAATATTTTCATCCTTGTTTCTAGTATTCGCATACCTGGGAATAGCATGAATTGAAACTTTTCAGCTGACATTGTTAGTCCTAGAGATTCAAGATAAGTTTGTGCGGAGAGTACAACTTTTTGGCCAATCATTTTCAATCACTTAGGCTGATATCCAGACAGCCAGATGCATATGTCATCGGCATAAATTGATATTTGTACTGATTGCCCACAGTCTTATAGTATTAGGTAAACCAGCCATAACCACATTGAACAACATTGGAGACAGGAAACTGCCCTGTGGCACTCCTCTGGTAATTTTCCTTGAGCTACTGAGCACTGTCCATAACTTCACCTGCATCGAGCGATCTTTAAGAAATGCCTGAACAAAGCGTAAAAGGTGCCCCGTTATTCTCATAGATGCATGGCCACAAATTATCGTACCTTGAAACACGTAGTTGTATGCTTTTGAAACGTCTAGGATTAATGCCAAAGTTGAAAAGCCGTATGCTCGTTGGTGTTCTATGTGACTGACCCAGTCCAAGATGTTGTCCTGTGCACTCAACCGTTGCTGAAACCCAGTCATACATGCTGGAAAGGCCTTGTGATTCTCCATCCACCATGTCAGCCAAACACAGCCCAGCATCTCCTTCAGCTTCACTATGCATGAGGTTAGTGATACTGTCCTGTATGATGCCAGTTCTGTTCTGTCTTCACTTGGCTTCAGCACTGGCACGACCCAGGCCATTTTCCAGGCCTGAGGAATGTTTCCAGACTCCTACACATAGTTGAAATGCATCAGAAGCCTCTTATTCACTTCTGCAAGCCGATTTGAGATCATTTGGTTTGTGATTCCGTCAGGTCCAGGAGCACAGCGTCGATGTAGACAACTTATGGCTGACGTAAGTTCCCGCACTGTGAAAGGTGCGTCGATGGCAGATGTAGAATGAGGCGGAAGTGGGTAAAGTGGTTCACTTTCTGTTCCAATTACATACACGTCAGCAAAGTCTTCAGCTAGAGACGTCATTAACCTATCGTTGAATAACTCGAGGGCAATAAACGATCTCAAAGACTAGGGCGTGATTCCTACCCTATTTACTACTCGCCATATCTTTGACAGTGGAGTAAATACACTTAAATTCTCACAAAACGTTGCCCATTGTTTCCTCCGAAGTTTGATGCTGTATCGCCGTATTGCTGCATTAGGTCTGTTGAACTGAGTTTTGCTAGCAGGTTCACCACCTCATCGCATACGCCTTTTCTCTGCTCTTCTTCTGGCCGCACACTAATTACGGAGCTTTAAGTCCGTGGCTGGAAAATGTGCAGGTAGCTTAAGTATGGTGGTTACAGCCGCTTTGCTCACCTGCATATCCTGAAACAATGACCCTAATCAGTTATCTAGATGCTCTTGGTAGCGATCCCAATCAGTTACATTGCAGGATTTTGCTACCGTCAAATGGTAGCCAGCAGCATTAATCAATATAGGGAAATGATCACTGCCCATTCTGTCCGGAGCTATGAAACACGTGAGTTCAACGTCACTTGAATGCAACGTCAAGTCAATAATACTTGTACAAGCTGGGGACCTAAAGAATGTTACATTGCCATCATTCGCAATGCATAAGTCTAGCTTATCAATGGCCTTTCCCAGACAACGTCCACGTGCATTCGAACTCTTGTCCCCTCATGACGAGTGATGCGCATTAAAATCACCACAAATGATGCGTGGAGCTGGGAAACAATGACACAGGTCTTCCAAAAAACTTTTCGGTGGAAGTTTTCTTGTGTCTTGTGAGGAAACGCATACACCAGTGCAATGCTGACTTTTCGGTTTCCTATCTGTGCCCTGATCGCACCAACTTCTATACCATCTGTGCACAAGTCTGCCAAATTGAATGCTACGTGTGGTATCTCTCTTTGTATATACACAGCGGTGCTTCCATTTGGGAAAGTCGCTATGGTGGGGATCTTGTGAGTGACGTATCCAGTGACTGATCTTTGTCTCGGTAATCCGGCCTCTGACAAAGTTCAAGATGGGAATTTGATATTCTCTCAAAAAACAGGCGTAGTTCATTCGTGCGAAAAACAATACCGGCACAATCCCACTGCATTATGAAAGGCACTTTTCGGCGATTTAACGTGCACTGAGTCTTGGCCTTCAGCAACGTATTGCTGGTTGTGGCCGAATCAACCAAGCAGCATTGATTCTAGAGCCAGCACGGCCTGCAGCATGGTCGTCGTAGTACCTGATGGCATTGTCGCTAGGTGAGAACGTAGAGCGGCAAACAAAACACGAACAATCTCCACCGTGTCGTGGATATTTTCCTCGTGTCTTTTTGCCTTCTGCTCAAATTCTTTTCTCAGTACTCTGGCATAGGTAGCTTGCGTAGAAATGTTCTGAGTGACTCAGTTGGCATGGCTCCTTGTTTGCTCGACTCGCATTGCCCGGTGTTTTCAGGAAGCATTCTTCTGATTGCGCCTCACTTACATTGTTTGGACTAGTTGATATTCTTTCTTTCACCAATGGAGGCAAATCGTGAGGCGATTGAGCAACCGACCGGGCAGTAGTTGGTTTAATTGGTTTAGGCCTCGTAAGAAAGGCTTTTCGTCTATGCAGCGCTCTTACTCGGAATGGGCACCCACTCTAACTGGCGGGATGGTCACTATTTCAGTTCGCGCACTTTAAGTCTGCCTTGCAAGTTTTGAAGTAATGTGGACCTGCACAGCGTTTGCATCGCAGTTCTCCTTTGCAGAATTTTGCCACGTGACCAAAACATTGGCATTTAAAGCACCTCGGTGGTGGCTTCGTGTATTCAGTGGTTTTATGTCGAGTGAAGCCAAGGTTAATAGTCCGAGGTAACTCGCTGTCTGGAGTAAACGCAAGTACTACCGCGTCCGTGGGTCTAACTTTCCACTCTTTCGTAGAAGAAACTTCTCTTCTAACAATCCTCCTCACGTCAATCACGCCTCAGGGTTTCATGTATCCGAGAGTATTCACCTCTGTGTACCACTTCGGAACGCCTCTGATTGAGCATGCGTTTCGCAGGTAGGCATTAGGAAGACGAGCACTATTTTCTACACCACACAGCTTGCCACATTTGAAAAGCGCGTTTACTTGATCTTCAGTGGCCACGTCAAGCAGTAACGAACCTTGAGCAGTGAAATAACTCCGAACTGGCTCAGCCTTGACTGACTAATGTCACCACAGAATGTAAAGCAATAGGGTTCACCTGTGTTAAGTCTTTTTCGCTCTGTACAGGTGATATATACACCGGAATACCCAAAGCTCTGCTTTTGTGGTGGCTTACCATCTTGAAGTTTTCGTCTTCCATGTCCGACCAATCGCCCATCTTTTTGTCGAGTCCCACTATTGTAGATGCGTCGTCATCGGTTGTAGGTTCATTGGTGTCGCCACAGTTACGTTCGCCCGCTCGTTGGTCTGGTCGTTTCGATGCCGTGTGAGATGGATCAGGCGTCAGTCTTGGTCGCTTGCATGGCTGGACCATGACCGAAGTCCCGAAATCAGACAACTGGTCTTCCGGTCGTGTCTTCTTGGAATGGGCCCGGTAAGGGCAAAATCTTCTTGATGCCGCAGAGGTCTTCGCGAGAACGACGGAAAATAACACAAAACAAGGAAAAATAGAAGATCGAGGATAAGGTTAGCTGCACTCTCAACTTCGTCGTCTTCCTCCTCGTCGAACAACCGCACGCTTTAAGTGTCGAACAGTGACAGTTTTTAGTCTGCTGTCGTCCCGTGTATTCCAATTGCGTGCTTGCTTTCTGCTTGAGAAGTGCGCTGCATGTTTCTATGTGATTGCCATTTCTAAAGTGACTTTGAAATGTGTTGCTGTTACTGAAATAATGCATAATAAACGATCAACTAGCTCGGTAGAGACACGTTTCACTTACGTGTTATACCAATTCCTTTAAATAGGGGATCACCCAAGTTGTTCTTTTTTTCATGTGACGAGCTTTTGGAACTGTAGTAAAAAAAAACTCCACAAATGTTAGTGATCTTTCATGCGGGGTACACTATACATCTTGAAAGTGATCTTTACATTATCATTTTATTTTAGGGTATGTCGGGTACTGCGAAGTTCAAATAGGGTTGTATCCAGTTTTATGAGGATCTTCTTGAAAGTCAGCATGCGTAAACTTTGTAGTAGTCTACTATATTCATGGTTTCCAAACGTCAGCTTAACCCTGTAAGTGTAGTGTCCTGTGTGTTTTCCTTGGCTGCATTACGCATTGGCATCAAGTGGTTGAATAAAAAAAAGAGCCCTTCGATGAATATTACTCGTGAATAATAACAACTGCGAAGCATGCACGTGCACACGAGATGGGGATCGTGCCTGAAAAAACAACTTGTACGTAGAAGAATACTATAATACACAATAAAATCTAACACGCAGCATTGCTACTGAAGCGATATCAGCAAACGACCACACGCCGTTTCGTTTACATATCGATTTGATATGTGGAGTTTAACGTCCCAAAACCACCGTATGATTATGAGAGACGCCGTAGTGGAGGGCTTCGGAAATTTCGACCACCTGGAGTTCTTCACTATGCACCCAATTCTGAGCACACGGGCTTACAACATTTCCGCCTCCATCGGAAATGCAGCCGCCACAGCCGAGATTCGATCCCACGGCTTTGCGGGTGAGCAGCCGAGTACCTTAGCAACTAGACCACCGCGGCGGGGCCGCTTACATATAAAAAAACTTTCCTGTTAGTGGCACAATTCCACGTCGATTCACTGCAATATTGGAACCCCTAATCAACTTTCTTTCTCCGGCGGCTGTAATAAAAAAAGCTCCTTGCTTTTTCTCTCCATTTCAAGACGTTTTATTTCTTTTTTAGGAACATCGTTAGAAACTCGCAGTTATTTTTATAATTTTGTTGAAGCCTCAATATAATATCTGTTCTCCACGCAGTGCCGACGTGAGTAGCAAGGTTTTCTGATAATCTAGGGCTTAATGTACAGCAGTTTTTGATTATTTATAGTAAATCCACACAGAGTCATGCTTTTTGTTTGTTTGCGTTCAACAGTTGCTTAGCAAAGCAGGAAAATCTCACTGTTCTCGTAAAATATTTTATCAATTGACAGCTATTGCGCTTCTTTATTTAAACATCTTGGCACTAACCTTAATCAGTTCGGAAAGATTGAAGGTGCTTACTTTAGCCAAGATGCGAAAGTGCGCGTTTGCAGTGGCGCAACTGAACATCAAGGGAAGGTCGAGCATCCGTTTCCTTCGTTGTTGTGACTGACTCATTGAGGAAGGAATACTCAGGAGAGGCCCTGCCGTCACATTACACCTCGCAAACACCCGCATAGCCTCCTAACGTAGGAGCAGCTAAACATTTTGCGATTACCATGACGTCGTTTGTGAGCGCAAACAACGAGATGGCGTATCGCGCCACTTTTGCAGATTTTTTTGTTATACAACTAAGCAACGCAGTCGATTCACTCATGCTGCTCCTTGGGTGTGCTCTTTTAGGAAAGCTGTGCAATTACCTGTGGTTTGGGCAAAGCGCTTGCATCGCGGAAAATTCCGGGTGTCACTTTTATTCTGCACTTAAGTTCACTTTAGTGCTGAACACTAATGAATGGTATTTGTATACGAAGCTCTCGGATGTGTGCTCTGTTGGTTCTTTCTCATTGTCGCAAACCAGAACAAAACGTGAACATTTGGGTTTCAACTTCGCTCATGCGGCTTTGTGAGGCACTGAGCTTAAAACTGTGCTATATTAAGATTTTCTAGCACTTTTTTTCAGTTAGTTTATATGAGAAGCTTCAATGCGGAGACGTATTTTTGAATGACTTGACTTAGTGATTGGGCCACTTTATTGTACGTCATTTGAGAACATCCTTAATAACAGGGAAATAACCTTGATGCAGCGCGAACATAAGGAGTGATGTCCTGAACGGAAATCAGTGCTCTTTCCAGTCGTTCTCCTCCTAAGAAGCTCTATATGTTGTTTTGTGTATTTCGAAACTCTCCTAAAGAAAGAAATGAAATATATAACGAGTGTAAGTTAATAGCTAAGTTAACAACGCTCTCTCTAAGGCAATTGGTTGCTTTTTTGTCACGTCTTACCCCTCTCACATGGCAGAATTAAAAAACAAATCCGCCTTGTCCAAGGACACCAAACTAACTAAACTTTTTGTGTTAGTTAGCTTGTGATTTAAAGTAAAGAAATAAATATATACGCTGCTGTACTGACGCAGGAGCAGCCTCATGCATGGATTTGAACATTTGGCCGAGCAGAGTTTCGCACCTTTTTTGACGGGTTACGAACACGCTGGCACCAGCCGTGTAATTCTTCTTGTGCGAACGCTGAGAGCAATAATGAACGTTTATGCAAGAAAAGATAAACGTGGACCAGCATTTATTGGTCGAAATATTTCACCCTATTCATTACTTTTTTTTATTCGGGCGAGAGCCTTATACTAAGGTGGAGATTGTTCAAACGCTTGTTGACCTCGTTAACCCTCGCTATTAGAGAAAACTCCAACATTTACCCTTGGGAGATTAGCAACATAAAATTGAGAAGTAATCCCCACCATCTCGCGAAAGAGCAGTACGCGACGGGGGCAGAAAATGGCAATCCTTGGAGCCGCAGTGGTTCAGTCGTTACCACGCCGTCACACCGGCGCGATTTCCGTGACGCTGCAGTGTTCGTTCTCGGCGTTAGTATTGCTTTCATTGTCTTCTGAGCTTATAAACGAGCAAAAGGAAGCGAGCTTTAGGAGCATTGAAATGTGAAATGATGGAAATCCCCTCGCCTTCTTTTAGGGGGAGACTTGTGGGATGGTGGGTGGTAGCACTGTTTGGTCGCCATTAGGATATTAGCTGTAACGTCAACGTAAACAATAATATACTTCTGCAGGTACTCTATTCATCCTGTATTGTGTGATCAGGGCCATATAACTTTGTATAGCATCCCGGCTATATCTAGCAATTTACCCAGAACCAAATTAAGTTCGCTGTTGCCAAATCAAATCTAATTGACAGCTCAAAGAAAGGACTTAGAGTATCCAAATGAAGCAGCCAAGTGACGAAATCATCCTGTTTAAAATAGAATATACAATTTTAGACAACACACAAAAAAAGTCGGTGAATGCTGAAGGTCTGTTCGACGTGACTTCAGAAGCGCTGGAATAATGCAAAAAGGTTGACACACAGAAATAAGCTAATTTAGAAATTATAACGGCTACAAAAACACATAATAGCGCCGGAGTTTGTGAGAGATGTGCCAGTGAGGATCCTCGGGTACAATAAAAATGAAAGCAAAAACAGTAATTACCTATGGTGTCTTCTGTTGCGTTTTAGAAATTAGAGAAAAATGGTGTGGCCCCTAGAAGCATGCACGCCTCTAAACTGTTCCTGCCGTGACCACGATGATATTGATGACGATACTGCTGTATAAGGCGTCACTATTGACTACGCTGCTATATGCGAAACCATAGAGGAGTCGGCAAAACGAAATCCGCCACCCCTGCTTTTATGAACTGGTCACCTGGACCTGATGAGTCATCTAGAGTACCACAACCTGACACACCAGGAGCGAGTGGCCATGAAAACGCAGACCATGGATCATCTGCTGCAGAGGGCACGCAAGTTTCAACAAATTTGTCAGGAATCGATGCACATGTAGGAAGACTGCGAAGGAATTGAAGGACTACGTTAGGCAGTAAAGAACAACGGTGTGCGTGTTTGTTTTTCGTCTTTTTGTCTGTTTTTGCGAGACAGAATATTTATTTATTTATTTATTTTTCCATATGTATCCTCAGTGAAGCAATTGTAGGAGTGCAAAAAAGCAAAAACAGATTAACATTCATCAACAAGCTTGCAGAAATTTTTGATATGTTCTATAAGGTGTCGCTAACGTCTACGGCGCTATGCGATGGCACGCGCTCGATGGCCGCCGCAGAGGGGAGAAAGAAGATGGAAGCAAGAGGACGTGTTCGTTTATGTTATGATAATACACACAAAAATATTATAAATACGCACGAACATACTGCGCTATCTTAGGTGGATTCAGCAATACCACATTTATTATTAGAGGAGCCTTACTTCTCGAAACATAAATCAGTTTATTGTGTGCTTGTAATACTTTCTCCTTTTAATAGGTTATTACTACTTGTTAGTGGCTGCATCTGGATGCTTTAGTAATGGAGTTATGATCCTACATAAGCTGTTGAGTACGCTGACTACTTTCCGCTACCATGAATACTCTGCTTTCGATTTGTTTTACTGAACACTCGCAGGTTTTATCTTTTTGCTAATCTCGCCTAAGGTATACTGTACAATGCATGTCGTCTGATGAGCCTCTTGGGGCCTGGCTGAGGTTATGAAGGCAACTGGGAGCTCTTCGGTACCACTTTACTCATCAGTGATTACCTACACCACCCTCCCTTCCCCCCTTGAAAAAGAAAAGCGAATGCCTACACTCACGCGCTTCCACTTTATATTGAAGAAAAAAGCAAAGGCCGCTGTAATAGCTTCTGCAGGGGGGGGGGGGTATCAGCTTATGCAACAATATCTCTGTCCTAACAATAATTGCTCACCGTCGTCCCTCGTGTCTTGTCACTTGATATCTTTTCAAATTTCGAGCAGGACATGCAGAATGTCCAGTAATGAGCCTGCCAAGACAGCAACAAACAGCTAGTATCGCGTAATATTTCGGAACATTAAGCACTTGAAGTCTGTTTCAAGTTACCTCGATTAACCGGGCAACGGTTTTTAGTGATCGTAAAAGCAGACCTTTCATAACACGAGTCGAGCGAATCAGACAACTAATGGCAAAAATTACGCTGGTTTGAGAGTGTTTCTGAAGCCTAAGTCGTAAGACAATGCACTATCTGGAGATAAACAAAAACAGTAGAGAAAGACAACAATAGCACGCAACTCAACCTTACCAGACGAATAGGAGCTTATTGGTTGACGATGTAAGAGTAGCTTTCAAGAGTTAAAAGAAAATTGAAACTCGTTGAGGAAAAAAACAGACTTCATTATACTAGCCCGGGTAATTAAAAGAGTTTCCCAGGCAGTGCACTTTCGAAAATTGCTCCATGATCACTAGTGCAACTGGTACAAACTCTTCAGAAATTACAGCCTCGTTTTCCAAGTTTACAGGGTTGAACACATTGGTCTGCGTTGCATCGGTTCAGTCTCCGTAATGAAAACTGCACATTCCTAGCAGCATGATAAGTGAAAGGTAAGGTGGCATTTAGAGACACCTAGTTCTCATTCCGAACGCCATCAGCACACTTTTTTTAGATAAGTGACCATGTTTCGCCTACAAGTGTCTCTCAAAATGTGTAGAAATTTACTAGTAAAGGGAAATTCCCAGTTTTGCCTAACTCAGGCGATTCTGCACAACGTTCCTAGTCGTGGCATAACTTCAGTAAAGGCATAATGTAAGGTCCTCTAACACAAAGCTTGTGGACCTTTCACTAGTGGCACTGAGTGGACGCGGCTATTCTAGTTCCATTCGTTTTTTTTCGGTTTTAATAGGTATGTTCATGAGATGGACATACGTTGCAGGCATCAACTTCTTTCATTTAATGAGGAGCCGCATACTGTCCCCATGCCTTAAAACGCAAGCAAAGAACAAAACTTGTATATTTCTTAATCAGCTGCACACTGTATCCTTTTCTTTGCCCCCTGCGGTGGTCTCGTGGCTGAAATTTTCGACTACTGACCTGCAGGTCACGGGATCAAATCCCGGCTGCGGCAGCTGCATTTTCGATGGAGGCGAAAATGCTGTGGGTCCGCGTGCTCAGATATGGGTGCACGTTAAATAACTCCATGTGGTCGAAATTTCCGAAGCCCTCTACTACGGCGTCTCTCATAATCATGTCTTTAATGGGCTTGTAAGGCATTTTGAATAAATAAATAAAAATATGGTGGTTTTGGGACGTTAAATCCCACACATCAATCAATCAAAATCATAGTCATTTTAGTGATCAGCATAGATATGTTTTTCGAATACTGAAAACAGTCCAAATTTATAAGTGATGCCAATCTGAGATATTGGAAAGAGCTTCTTTTCAGTTATAACATCAACTGGCATTTCTCACACTTTTTATCTACTTCTATCGCTTTCACTCTCTAGGACCTTGCGAGAGACCAAACTTAGTATCTGTGGCCCTCTATTG
Organism: Rhipicephalus microplus; assembly: GCF_043290135.1. Lineage (NCBI taxonomy): Eukaryota > Metazoa > Arthropoda > Arachnida > Ixodida > Ixodidae > Rhipicephalus > Rhipicephalus microplus. Next base: position 74,679,609 of record NC_134709.1, on the reverse strand, counting down.
CTTAGTCGAGTTTCAAGCCCCTGGTGCAGTGGAACGGTATGCTGTTTTACAACCCCAATCGAAGGCATCAAAGACACATGACAGCATCCCTGAGGGGTGTGAACGTGCCAACTTTTCTCTGTCATCTTTGTTGGCACTTGTGGCGAGATTTTACACGCTGTTGGCCCGAGGCGTGAAGTGTTGCTGTTGTGGGAGCTGTGATGGCAAAGCCACTCTATACAAGCGTGTCCATTCTTTACGTAGAAGCGTCATCTCTAAGAAATTCTCCCCGTCGCATTTTTCCCTAACACCCTTTGAGTTTATTACAAAGCTACCCACACTTTTACCGACAGTGCTCTCCATATGCTTGTTCTTTTTTGACGATACGCCATGAAAAGGTGCGGTCGTGTCGCCAGTTTGACGGCCTGACGAAACAAGCTGGCTCTTAGAGCAACGTTTCAACATTCAAGTTCAAGCGCACAGTTGGGCAGCGACCGGCAAGTGCTCAGTTTTGTTTTAAAATATTACAGAGGTGCTGCGGAGTTGCGAATTTGAATGCGTGGATAACGAATTTCACTCGGGATGTAGGTTTTTCTCATTTGCATGAATCGGCAAACAAAATATACCTTGCTTACACTCACAAAAAATGTATTCTGTTTTTTTGGCGGACACAGTTCGAGCCTCACCAAATGTTTACTTAGCATCACTAACTGAAAATGAGACAAACGAAAATATTACTCGTGTAGGCTCAATCACACGCAGACTAAAACAGATCAGAGTCTGAGTGACTGAGTCTAGATGCATCGACTCGCGAGTGACATTGACAACTTACCTACGCCACAACTGCTCTATGTTCGGGGATTTCCAGCTATGTCACAAATGGCTCAATCTTCCTTTCATGTTTTTTTCTTATTTTACAAGGATAAAAACATTGGGTTAGTCATCAGATGTAATAAGGTGTGTACACCGTTCAAATTGCATCGGCCCTCAGAATTACAAGTTTGCTTATCAAAACGTCGGCTTGACACAACCCCTGTTTACAAATTTTCTTCATGGTTTCTTTATATATGACGAAATCATGAGCTAAAAGCTTAAATTCATCGCATTGCGTTCTATTTATTTCAACCACCGCATTGATTGTGCACTCGTAATATGTGGAAGAATTTATGTGATTTCGTGTGCTGAGTGCAGCATCTATATATGGTCACGGGGTCGTGACGTGTACAAAGGGAGCAGATTGCTTGTCGGATAATAAACTGTTTATTTGGGCCTAACTTGTGGCCACGTAAAAGGAAACTTCAGATTACAACATGATGCTGGTACTGATAGCGCCGCACACAGCGTTGGCTGTCAATCAACTGGCAAGCGGCGAAGCGCGTCGGCATTTATACTCCTGCCATCGAAAGTTCTAGCCTAATCGCTATCGGCGAAGTAGTTTCCAGAATAATCTGTAATCTTAACAGGGTGGGCATAATCTCAACAAAACGATCTACTACAGCCTCGAGGACTTTCGAACATCGTAGGCGTGGTTTGCTCTGAACGTAGTGTAACGGGATGATAACAAACTTGTGAAAAGGAACGTGGCATCACCCCCCTCTGAAAAAAGACATCGTCACGATGCTTTGATTTGATATGTGGACTTTAACGTCCCAAAACCACCATATGATTATGAGAGACGTCGTAGTGGAGGGCTCCGTAAATTTCGACAACCTGGGGTTTTTTAACGTGCACACAAATCCGAGCACACGGGCCTACAACATTTCCGCCTCCATCGGAAATGCAGCTGCCGCAGCCGTGATTTGATGCCGCGACCTGCGGGTCAGCAGCCGAGTACCTTATCCACTAGACCACCACGGCGGGGCCGTCCCGATGCTTTAAGAAAAGGCGAAGGTACAATAATAAAGAAAATAAACAGTAAGTAAAATAAATAAAGAACAGTGACAACAACGAAATACGGTACTCAGCTTCTTGCACGAGATGGCTTGGGGCATACGACATGGACAACTTCAGGTCGAGCACGGCGCAATTGAGAGTTCGTAATGTCGTCAGGAAGAACCTAGTAGTAGAGTGGGCTGAGACGTCGGCCCACTCGACTGTGGGGCGAAGTACCGGCGTAGAAGTTTTTCACTGAGTCCACGTAGGCGTATCGGTGTCCATACCGAGATATGGTTACCGGACTGGTACTCCAGGAAGCTTCGTCGAAGATTGTAATGGCGGCTGTAGGCCACCTGCTGATTCTTGATGCGCAGGCGGGCGAGTTGACAAGCTTCTTCCACGCGCTGAAGGCAGAAGCTGACGTCGAGGTTTTCGTCATCAGCGACGTTTGGCAGCATGGCATCGAGTGTCGTTGTCGAGTTGCTTCCGTAGACCAACTTGTACGGCGTAATCTGCGTCGTTTCTTGTATGGTGTTGTATGCGAAGGTTACGTACGCAAGGATGACATCCCAAGTCTTGTGTTCGACGTCGACGTACATGGCCAGCATGTCAGCGATGGTCTCGATTAGGCACTCGGTGAAACCATTGGTCTGTTGGTGGTATGCGCTGTTATTCGGCGGTCACTTGTCTGGCTGTATGCCAGAATCGGTTGGGTTAGCTCAGCAGTAAATGCCGTACCTCTGTCGCTGATGAAGACATCCGGGGCGCCGTGACGCAGGACGGTTTTCGCAAGGGATTTTCATGCGACACCCAACTTGCCGGTTTTGTTCACGGCCTTCATAAATCCATGGATGCTGGTTGCCAGGTCGACGCCATTTTCTTAGATTTCGCTAAAGCTTTTGACCGCGTTCCTCACCACAGATTACTACTAAAGCTAGAACAACTTAACATTCACCCTATAGTTTTCGCATGGATAACAGCTTTTCTTTCCTCTAGGTCTCAATTCACCTTTGCTATGAATTTTTATTCTTCCTCTTTACCGGTAACATCTGGTGTACCCCAAGGCAGTGTTCTTGGTCCTCTAGTCTTCCTCGTTTACATTAATGATCTACCGAATTTTTTATCTTCACACGTTCGACTTTTCGCGGACGACTGCGTAATATACCGTAACATTTCTTCTGATTCTGACTGCTTAGCTTCACAATCTGACCTTAACAAAATTAAGCATTGGTGTTCAACTTGGTTTATGTCGTTAAATGTTTCTAAATCAAAGTGCATGTCCATTACTAACGCTGCTACACGTTTTCTTAGTCAATACTCGTTGAATATTATGACACTTGAGTTAACATCTACCTACAAGTACCTCGTTCTCCACTTTCAATTGAATCTATCTTGGCAACATCATATAGAAGTCACTCTTGCAGCTGCTAACCGGTCTCTCGGGTTACTGAAACGAAATCTTAAACAGGCTCCATCGCAGTTAAAAAAACTTGCTTTTACCAGTTTAATTCGCCCTAAAATAGAATATGCCAGTGCCATTTGGGATCCTCATCAAGCCTAAATCGTATCAAATAATAAATCTTTGCAAAACCGAGCTGCTCGTTTCATTTACTCAGATTATTCTACCTATTCCAGCGTAACTAAGTTGAAAAACGGTGCTGAGCTAGAGGATTTGGCCATTCGTCGGAAATATGCACGCCTATAACTTTTCCACAAACTTTACAATCACCCATCATTACATGACAGTTTCTTTGAACCCGCCTGTTCTATCTTTCCCCGCCGTGATCATCCTAACAAAGTCAAACGCCCGCTATCTCGCACACTTCGTTTCGCTCAGTCATTCATCCCGCGCACTATTACTGAGTGGAACAGTTTGTCTGCACATATCGCCACCGAGAAAGACTCGGTTAAGTTTTCAGAGCTCATGCGCACTACGGTGACTAACTAAATATTTTTTTGCTTTTGTTGTTTTGTTTTCTTTCGTTTTTTTAACTATTGTATAACGCCATGCATGTGCTGCCCATATTCATGGTTTGCGCTTTGTTGCGGTTGTCAGATTGCACTGTATCTTGCTGTAAACCATGTTGTATTGGTCCCCCCTATGTAATACCCTCTTCTAGAGGGCCTTTAGGGGTAACCTGAATAAATAAATGGATCTTTTCGACGAAGAATTTGGCTACCTCATATCACTACCTTTCAGCAGCGCTTTTTTCTCGGCGTAGCACGTAAGGCAGTTGGTAGCTACGACGATCCATTTGTTTGCCACAGCCGACGTCGAGAGCGGCCCAAGTAAGTCCATACCAGTTTGCTGGAACAGACGGGGAGGTGGTTCGAAGGGCTGCAGAAGTCCTGCTGGCCTTATCGGCGGTGTCTTTCGTCGCTGGCAGTTCCGGTATGTCCTCACGTAATGAGCGACGTCAGCGGCAAGGCGTGCGCAGTAGTAGTTCTCCTGTATTCTCGCGAGTGTGCGGGAAAAACCAAGGTGACCATCAGTTGGGTCATCGTGCAGGGTCTGCATAATTTTCGGTTGCATTGCCGGAGGGACGACCATAAGGTAGCTGGCTCGGGCAGGAGAGAACTTCTTCACAAGGACGCTGTTCTTCAAAAAAAGTGACGCCAGTCCTCGCCTGAAGACTTCTGGAATGACGCTGGTTCGGCCCTCGAGGTATTCTACTATCCCTCTCAATTCCAGGTCACCTCACTGTCACTCGATGAAGTTGTTGGAACCTATGATTCCCAAGAATTACTCATCGTCCTGGTCATCCCGTGGTGGCGGATCGATTGGTGCACGAGACAGGCAGTCGGCGTTGGAGTGCTTCCTTCCAGACTTCTACACGACGGTAATGTCGAATTCTTGAAGTCTTAGGTTCCATCGTGCGAGGCGACCTGAAGGGTCCTTCAAGTTATCTGGCCAACACTGGGCGTGATGGTCGCTCACAACTTTGAAAGGCCTGCCGTAGAGATAAGGGAAAAATTTCGACGCTACCCATATGATAGGAAGACACTTCTTTTCGGTTGTGGAATAGGTGGCCTCGGCCTTTGATAGTGACCGGCTAGCATAACTGATAACCTTTTTATTGCCGTCGGTCTTTTGTACAAGAACGGTGCCAATTACTATGCTACGTGCGTCGGTGTGTACCTTAGTTTCGGCGTATTCGTCGAATAGCGCAAGTACTAGCGCTGTACGCAGGCGTCTTTCGAGTTTCTCAAACGCTTCGATTTGTGCTGTATCCCATTTAAAATCAACGTCGGTCTTCGTGAGTTGCGTTAGTGGCTCGGTGGTCTGTGAAAAACTTTGACAAAGCGTCTGTAATAGGCGCACAAGCCGAGAAATCTGTGCATGGTCTTCTTGTCGGCAGGTGGCAGAAAGGAGGCGATGGCAGCTGTTTTCCGTGGGTCTGGGCGCGCTCCAGACTTGCTGATCACGTGACCCAAAAACAGGAGCTCCTTGTACGCGAAGCTGCATTTTTCTGGATTTAGTGTAAGTCCAGCCTGATTGCTTGAAGTATGGATTCGAGGCGCCGGAGGTGTTCGTCGAAGTTCGACGAAAACGCAACGACGTCATATAAGTAAAGAAGGCTATTCTGCCACTTCAAGCCAGCCAGGATCGTATCCGTGACTCGTTGGAAAGTCGCAGGTGCTGAACAGACCAAAGGCCATCACCTTGAATTCGAACAGGCCATCCGGCGTTATGAAGGCCTTCTTTTCTTGGTCTTTCTCGTCAACTAAGATTTGCAAATAGCCTGTCTCAAGCTCCATCGAAGAAAAGTAGCTCACATTGTGAAGGCGATCTAGGGCGTCGTCTACCCTTGGGAGCAAGTACACGTCCTTTTTCGTGATTTTGTCAGGCGGCGATAGTCGACAAAGAAGCGTTGAGTTCCGTCCTTTTTCTTCACTAACACCACCGGTGACGCCCATGGACTGTTTCAACGCTGGATGATGTCGCGTAGCATTTCGTTGACTTGTTTCTTTGTAGCCTCACGTTCTCGCGTCGATACTCTGTACGGGCTCTGACGGAGTGGCCTGGTTTTTTTTTCTGTTACGATTTGATGTTACGCGACGAGAGTCTTTCAAATTCTTGATGACGAAAAGCAGTTCTTGTATTTCAGGAGCAAGTTTTTGAGCTGTTCTTCTTCATACGTCGTAAGGCTCGGATTAACGTCGAAAGCCGGTTGAAGCGCTTGAGTCGCCATAGTGCATTCGGCAGAATCAATGAGAGCGGGAACGTTGCTGGTATGATGAGTGAAGAAAACGACAACGACGGAAGTGCGGGGCAAGGCGCGTGTAATGTGCGCGTGAGTGTCAGCGAATCAGCTGATGTCCTGTGGTGGCCCATAGAGGTGGCGTGCCACGATTGGGCCACGGGCGACCATCACGTGGCAGTGGGCTTTGTGGCTTGGGACGAGCCGAAGCAGCGGCAGACGTGAGACAGCGGGCCGAAGCGTCGGACGCAGGTGATCCAGGTTCCGGCCGGGGAACGCGGCTGTCCACGCTACTGCCGTCCAACTACCAGCTGGGGTGGCGTTGCCGGCACGAGTACTGCATCTCGGGGCGCGGCCTGGCCTGCTGTTCTCTTCCTTGCCGAGGGCATCGCGGATCTCGGCGAGGCGTCTCCACGGTCAGCCGTTCGACACAGCGATGAACGTGGCCTGGCTAATGGTCACGGTTGCGTCGAGCACCGCGTCTCGGCGCACGCTCTTCGCTGGACGGGCTGGCCATGCCCCGCATGGAGCATCGCGTCTCCGATGCGGGTTGACTGCTCCGTGGCCGCACCCATGCCATCAAGTGCCGGTGTCACCAGAGCGTCGCACTTCGGCAAGGGACGAGCGAGATGTTCTGCCGGGCGAGACGCGGGAGTGCGCACAGAGGAGCACAGAGCCGGGCGAGGATTCAGGGTGGCCGAGGATTCAGATGCCAGAGGAGTTGCTGGCTGAATCTAGGATCGCCGAGCGGTGCCGAGCGACGCGCCAGACTCGGACGTGGGCCACGAGCTCATGAGCTGCAGGGTGCACCCGAGGGTACCTGGCGGTGCCCTGACCACGAAGAAGGAACGTGCGGAAAAGAGAGCTCGAGGGTGGAGGCCACGAAGGTAGACGAAGCAGTGGGCCGCTGGAGAGGACGAGTTCCTGGGAGCGTTCCTGAGCCGGACGTGGGACCCGTACGTGTCGGCCAGGTCGAGCTCCGGCGTGTTCGTTCGAGGTCGAGTCCGCCGGCCTCTACAAGGTGCAAGGACGGGGCCTGCTGAACGGCTCCTGCCTTGGTGCAGTGGCCGGGAGCAGGTTCGTGGGCGAGGCCTACCGGGCGTGGTCCTCGTGAGCCGGGGCCTGACCCTGAACCTGGGGAGTTGCGACCCTGACTGCTGGGTTGGCCGCGACGTACGACTCAATGGCGCTGCACGCGGTAGCGTATCCGTGCGTCGTCAGCCATTCCACCCATGCCATGAAATAAAAAAAGTTTATGTTAATCCTTTCTCGTCCGCTATCAACAAACCTAGTGACGAACGTTCCTTAACCATTACAGCTGGCTTCCAGTATTTCTTCGATGTAAGCAACCTTCGTACCTTTGCTCAAGTGCTTGTACTTGAACTTGAACTTTGAACTTGAACTTTATTTCGCATCTATACATTGTACAGATAACAGGGACACAGACAAAAAGCACATTAAGGCTTGAGGAGGTCTGTGTCACTTTTTTTCGCAACAAACAGTTGGCGGGCAACATCAAAAATGCAATGCAAGAACAGATTCATGTACACACACGCACAGTAAGAAATATAGATAATTTAAAACACTTGCATCCAAAGACAATGAACAAATTTATATACAAAGTTTGAAACGCGTCGCTATACACCTTCAACACAAAAATACACAAAAATACATAGTAAACATACGAGCATAAGAAGTATTCACTAATGAATATACAAAAGTTCAAAAACGCTTCGCCTTGTACTTTTAACAAAAAGTGCATGTTCATTTAAAACACAATAGCGAATGAGATGTATGATCGGCACAACCAGATCCTTCGGGAAGGGAAATATGGCAGTTAATGAAGAGAGTTTAGCAAAGATGGTAAGGCATGACGTAGCATTTGTTTTCCATAATTTGTTCTACAATGTGGAACATGCCAGGTTTCTTTGTGACGTGTACTGAACGTGCTTGAATTTAATGTGAGCCATGACAATTGCTCTAGAAAACCCATGCTATTCTTTCTTTCTATTAAAAACCGTTTTTGCAAAATTGTATTGTAGACTGACTTTAATGGTATGATATTTAACTGGTCAAAAATAGGGTCCGTGTGTGCATCGAATGGAGCATTTAAAATCGTTCGAACGGCTTTCTTTTGCAAAAGGAATAAAATGCTGATGTTTGAGCTGGTTGTGTTGCCCCATACGAGATGACAATAATTGATATGTGATAGAAAAAGAGAATTATAAAGTAAGAGCTTCACTTTCAATGGCAGCAAGAGGCGTAATCTTACTAGTATACCTGTGACTCGAGCAAGCTTATTGGCAATAGTGTTGACATGTTCATTCCATAACATGTTTTCCTGAAAAATGACGCCTAAACTTTTGACTGAAGGTTGAAAGAAAGTTGAAAGTTGAAAGTTGAAATTTATTTCACCACAACAATACACCGTGATTTACACAAACAAGAAACAATTGTGGCATGGAAAGTAGGAAAAAAGCTGCGCTATAGCAGCTTGACTAGCCCCACCTCCCATTTGTACAAGACAACAGAAACAATGGCACACCAAGCTCCATACGGTGCTCACGTATGATTGAAAGAAAAAAGAAAAGAAAATAACATTCTAGTGGTTGTTTATGAAGTACAGAATAGATGCACACCTGGGTGTTTACAAACAAACAATTTTTGGGAAAAAAGGCAACCAATATAAGACGCTATAACAGAAAGGGGTACACTTAAAATTTCATGCATTTACAAGTACTGGGTGTAATTTTTCTGGGTTTATAGTTCCTTATACAAACAGGTTTAATATATCACTACTTGAAAGGAGACGCAATTGCTGTTCTGTGAGCTTGAACTTGTTTAGTATATGGGGAACAGAGTGCTTTAGCATTTGGAGTCCGTAATTTGTTCGCGGTCGGGGGATGTGCCAGTGTTCAGAACTCCGCATCGGACGCAACAAAATTTTCGGCTGTAAATGTGCTAAGCCTCTCAGGTTTGCGCAATTCTTTCGAATTTCAGACCTCAAAGACAACAACAAGTTATGTTCATATGCCACACAAAATTTTAAAACTTTAAACTTGACAAATAAATGGGATGTGTGTTCTCTGTAACCTATATTTGCAACAGCCCGCAAAGCGCTTTTTTGAAGTGTATACAACTTTCGTTTTGATGTTTCAGTTCCAGAAGCCCATACCAACTGACAATAGCGTAGATGAGAACAAAAAAGCGTATTAAAGATAAGAAGTTTCTGGGGGAGCGGTAGAAATGACTGACACCTTCTCAGCACGCCAAGGGCTTTTCTTAGCTTAATACACAATTGTTCAGTGTGAGAATTCCAGAACATATGTTGATGAAAGATGACGCCCAAAGTTTTGACAGTCTCTGAAAGCTCGATATTGAAATTATTTAGCATCAGTTTTTGTGTGTACGTACATGTTATTCCTTTCGCACGGAAAAGAACGGCCTTGGTTTTAGAGCTGTTGATCTGTAACGAATTTTGGCAGGACCATTTCGAAAAATTGACTAACGTTTTATTAGCTGCTTTTATCAAATCGTCTATATTTGTTCCCGTAAAGAATAAGCTTGTATCATCTGCATAGGTACTACTTCTATCCCGGAAGTTCCTATCTGGAGACATCCATGGACTACTTGTTTTTTATTCTTTGGTTGAAAAAGCACGCATTTTGTTTTGGCAGCATTAATAGTTAGCGAGTTTGATAAACTCCATTTGTTTTTTTGTTCTAGAGTATCATTGGCAGTGCTGATGAGTTCGGCAACGTTTCTAGAAGTGATAAATAAACTAGTGTCGTCCGCGTAGATAACAAATCGCGCCATAGTCCTAATATTCGTTAAATATTTATATAAATGTTGAACAATAGTGGTCCAAGTATGCTCCCTTGCGGGACCCCAGCACGTATCGGTAAATTTTTTGAATAGTGATTGCCTATAACAACAGTTTGATACCTATACTGCAGATAACTTCTAATTAATTTCAGAAATGTTCCTCTAAAGCCGTAAATATCAAGTTTTGTTAGTAAAGTGTTGTGATTGATGGTATCGAAGGCCTTTGAAACATCAATGAATATGCCAAGGGTAACCAAATTTTCTTCAAAGCCTTGCAGAAATATTTCTTTTCGGGTCAATAATGCTAATTCAGTTGAGCGACCTTTTCTAAATTCAAATTGAAAATTTGTAAGAAGATTGTGCTTGTTACAGAATGAGGTTATTCTTACATTTATCAGCTTCTCGAGACATTTAGAAAGAATAGGCAGAATTGATATTGGTCTATAGTTCGAGAACTTGTTTTTGTCGCCAGATTTGAAAAGTGCTGTTACCTTCGCGATTTGCATGAGTCTTGGAAATGTGCCGTTCGCCAGCGAAAGATTGTACACGTGCTCCAAGACAGGACCGATTAGATCTAGTACATGCTTTGCTGGGCGAATCTGCAGGTCATCGATATCGCAGCTTTTACTATTCCGAATACTGCGAAACATGCTTTGTATCTCTTGAGTGTCTGTCGGGTTTAGAAATGCACTGTGAACGATTTTGGGTTTTAAATATTTTATGCATTGGGGATCATAGGAGCTATTTACAAGTGACACAAAATAGTTATTAAAAGCGTCAGTTAAGGCCGTGCCTGAAATGAGCTCACTGTCTACTGTTAATTCCTCTAGATTATCTGCCTGTTGGTTTCCATGCAGTAAACTATTTAGCTTTCTCCATGTGACATCGGTTCGCATTATCGTTTCGGCAGGAAACAATTTCTCGAAGTACTGTGTCTTTGCTGCCCTTAGGAACCCATTAACTTTATTCCGGAGTTTTTTAAACGTGGCTAAAACTACTGCGTCTCTTGTCCTTAAGAACTGTTTAAAAAGACCATCTTTTTGCTTTATCAATTTCAACGCACTGTCATTAATCCATGGCTTTCTTGCTTTTCTGGCTTTTTTTTGTTTTACGCTTGAATGATTTTGCGTAAGCGTTCTTAAATGCGGATAAAAACAACTCGTACGCTTTGTCGCAGTCGCTTTCGTCGTACACGTCTTGCCAGCTTATGCGCGAGATTTCGTCGCGGAATTTACCAAGAGTGAATGGGTTAATATCTTGAAATGTGTAGTGCTGATCTGCGGAAGGATGCAATGGCAACATAGATGAATTCACAATGAGAAATATGGGCAAGTGGTCGCTGACCTGAGCCGTGATGACACCCGATTCAACGTTTTGTGCATCAATATTTGTGACGAAAATGTCGAGTAAACTTTCGCAGTTACCTTGGATACGAGTAGGTGTAGAAATTGTATTAGCGCATGCATTTGATTCAAGCACCCGTACTGTGCGTCTGCGAAGCGGGCTGTCATGAAACATGTTAATATTATTATCACCACCCAAAACTAGTCTGTAATCGTTATCATTAACCCAGGACAGTAGATTGTCAATGTATTCGAGAAAGTTTACCACGTTTCCTACAGGTGGGCGATATACTACGGAAAAAATGCTACGACCATGCTGAACAGTCAAGATTTCAAAGTCAGTAGTAGTGCGAGTAAAATCTTTCAACACTTCACAATGCAGGCTACTCTTAGTTAGCAGTAGAACGCCGCCTCCTTTTTATCGCGTCGATTCAGATAATGCGTTACATGACCAGACACCTGCAGTACTTCGTCGTTGCGATACCATGTTTCACTCAACATTACAATATCAAATGGAAAACCAAAAGAGGACAGCAGCACACTCAGATGATCGTCCTTATTGCGCGCCGATTGTGTGTTCAAGTGCAAGAAGGACGTACATTTGTTTTTCTTTGAAGAATTGATTGATTTGTGGGGTTTAACGTCCCAAAACCACCATATGATTATGAGAGACGCCGTAGTGGAGGGCTCCGGAAATTTTGACCACCTGGGGTTCTTTAACGTGCACCCAAATCTGAGCACACGGGCCTCGACATTTCCGCCTCCATCGGAAATGCAGCCGCCGCAGCCGGGATTTGAACCCGCGACCTGCGGGTCAGCAGCCGAGTACCTTAGCCACTAGACCACCGCGGCGGGGCTTTCTTTGAAGAAAGTATTCTGCTAACGTCGCTTGGTGTGTGTAGTGTATCGGCCATGATGAAGAGCCGTAGTGGGGAAAACGTCTAATTCACGAGTGAGATCACTCCATTTTTTCAAGGTCTTAAACGACAGATATGCGAAGTACACGTGAGTTGTCACTTTTCCGCGCGAAAACTTTGCCCTCCCGTGTCCACACGTACTTCCACTGCCTTTCTTTCTTTCGTGCTACAGCCTGTCAGAGAAGCCTCTTTAGCATTGGGCACAAGTGTTCATTTATGAAAATGGAAGTGTCATCAGAGTGACCCAGATCAGTGACAGATATGCGCTTTTTCCGTGCTTTTTCGATGAAACCATCTCGCTTCGTACGCGAACAAAACTGAACGACAACATTCGGACACCCACCATCCTGTCGTGATACACGGTGGCAAACATCAACATCGCTGTCACAGACGGATTCACCTACAATGCTACCAAGCTTCCCTAAAACTGCAGAAAGGTTTTCATTTTTTACAAACGGTACACCTTTAATTTCAACGTTTTTGTTTCTTGAATACTGCTCTTGGGTAGTCACCCTCTCTTCCAAGCCAGCAACCTGGTGTCCAAGTTCCCGACATTTGGTTATTAAAGCAGTGTTTTCCTTTTTGAGAGAAGCGTTTTCTTTTTCAAACGCCGAACAGCGTGTCACCATCGCATGAAATTGAGTGCTGAAAAAGTCGATAGACTGTTTCATATCTTTGAATTCTTTTCTGAGTTCTTTTTCGATAGCACTTCGCATGTCACGCATTTTCTGTCGAATATTTTTAAGGAACTTCGTGAGTTCAGAGGGCATCTGAGTACTGGGCATCTACACTCCTAGTTTGGCAGCAGCAGCGGAAAAAAGTTCCAGAAGAGGTATGAAAAGCCCTGCACAAACCTGCGTGTAGGATGGTCAGGGTAAGTGATGATGCCGGTGCCACCGCCGCCGATGCCAAAAATGCCGGTCAAGCAGACGATGTGGCTCCTTTAAAGCCAGAAGATGTGCGAATCCGAGGTCACGGGGACTGACGTCACTCAGAAAGCCAGGCCGAGGGTAAGCGCTGTTTGTAGGGTATGATGTGGCAACGCAGGAAGCATCCCGCGGAGACGCAGCCGTGAAGTCCCCAGGCAGCAGTCAAATCTCCGCACGTGGAAACAATGAAAAGCCTGCGTGTAGGATGGTCAGGGTAAGTGATGATGCCGGTGCCACTGCCGCCGCTGCCAAAAATGCCGGTCAAGCAGAAGATGTGGCTCCTTTAAAGCCAGAAGATGTGCGAATCCGAGGTCACGGGGACTGACGTCACTCAGAAAGCCAGGCCGAGGGTAAGCGCTGTTTGGACGGTATGATGTCGCAACGCAGGAAGCATCCCGCGCAGACGCAGCCGTGAAGTCCCCAGGCAGCAGTCAAGTCTCCGCACGTGGAAACAATGAAAAGCCTGCGTGTAGGATGGTCAGGGTAAGTGATGATGCCGGTGCCACCGCCGCCGCTGCCAAAAAAAATCTCATCGCTGAAGCTCGTAAGAATCACTCATGCGTTACCTCTCCGTAGCATATTTCTCTGGCGACGCAAATTTCGCGGTTGATCAAAAGCCATGTGTATTGATTTTTGAGTGCTGATGAAAATGATGACGCTGGAGCGAGGAGGAACGGCGACTTGCTCTTCCAGCACATTCATAGCGTGGCTCTCTGAAGGCTTGTGCGGCGGCAGAGCTTTTTCTGTGGATAGTGTTATTGCCTCTGACCTTATACGTCGATGACTGCGCCGTGTTGACTCAAGAAGTCCATATCAAGTATCACATCCCTGGAATAGTGCTGTAGAATGAGAAAGCCGGCGAGATAAGTTTGGTGATTGATTGTGATTCTTGCTGTGCCAACACCAGCCAGCGTTATTGCATGACCCCCCGTGGTCCGGATTTCAGGGCCTTGCCAAGCAGCCATCACTTCCTTTAACTTTGTCACGAAACGCACACTGACGATGGAGTAATCGGCCCCAGTGTCGACGAGAGTGGTGACATTGTGACCGTCGAACATTACGTCCAAGTCGCTAGTTCGTCGTCATGCGTTTTGGTTCGGTCGTGGCGTTGGTTCGCGGCTACGTCGGTTTGCTTCACTGCTTTCATGTTGAGTCGTAATGTCATCATCAGTACGTGGGGTTTCGTCGTCCAGGCTTTCCCTGGTTCGCGTCGTGTTTGGAAAGTACCGTCGTCGGAGGATCTTCGGTAGTTCATCGCACAGCAACAGCACCTTCAGCGACTGCTGCACTTAAGTTTCCCGGATAAGGGGTAGGAGACCAGTCTCGGGTCGGGCTAGTGTACGGCCGGCGGTAAGGCGGCATGTAGCAGCCGGGTGACGGCGAACGAGATCCTCGGTGTGTCCACTGCGCTACTGCGACGTAGTAGATAATGTCACGTGGTCTTTCCCTCCGTGTTGGACGTGGCGCATCTACGGCAAAACAACGCAGTCCCATCTGACGGTACTGGCAGCGGCAGTAAGTCTGGCCAGCTTCTCCGGAGTGGTAGCAGAGACGTCGGAGGTCGGAGGCACGCTACACGTCGGTTTTCCTCGAAGTGTTGTCCTAACTAGAATTACTGTATATGCTGGCTTTAGATAGCAAAGTTGCGCCACTGTTTTCCGGGCGCCACTCGCTCCACCTACAGGAATTCAGCACCCCTATTCGCCGAGCGCTATCACGTGGTCATAGGTGGTTTATTTGCACTGCGGAGAAGCCAACGCTACGCAGATTCCGGACAGATCAAGCGGGGTTGACAACGGCTGTTGTGATTCTCGCCGCGCTTCTTCTGTAATGTAGCTATGCTGCCTGTTGGTCACAAGAAATGCGGCGGCAAATGCATTCTGTGTTGAATTGTACTACGTAGAGGCCATGCGATTAGACGCAGGTGCAGCGGGTGTTGCTATATAGAAAGATTAGTGTCCAGTCGGAAGGAATAAACGCTTGACCATTGTCGTCAGCAAAATTTTTTCTTGGGGGTGCAAACTATTGTTGCATTGCGGCTTAGGGAGAGCAAGAGCACTGGTCTTGCTTGGGTGAGGGCAAGTGCTGTTGTGGCTTGAGGGGGGCAAGGGCCCCTTTTCAACTTCTCTGCTGACGCCCATGCACTTGGATTTTTTTTATCGGCTCGCGGCACTACAAAATTTGCTCTATTTTTATTGACCACAGATGCAGTAGTGAATACGTTACACATGCAGAGTTGGGCAGCGTGTGTCAGTTGCATACGTACAAATTAGTCTAATGGTTAAAACGCTAAAAATAAAGGGAGAATTTAAACCATAACTATTTGAATCGGCAAGGTGTTGCTGCTAGTGCGTGAATGGAATGCAGCTTTGAAACCTTAGGCGAAAAGAATGTTGGACACAACAGGATTGTTGAACGACGATTAACAATTTGTTGTGAGCCGCTATTGTAATATGATCGTAATACGAGATGTGCGTTTAACGCGGGCGTCGCACGGCCACTCTCGATCGCTATCCAGCTTGATTCAGTTGAAGAATACCAAGCCTTAGCTGGTTAACTTGCACAGTTAACGAATGAGCCCAAAGCGATCAATATATTTCATCCCTGGCTCCATAGCGATCAAGGGTAAAAATTAATTGTGTATGTGTAAATGGGAAGAAGAGCAAAAGAAGCTGAAGCTAATCTGTGGCCTACTCTCAATATACATATGTACCAAGGGTTCAATGAGATGACGCACGATTTTTCATTATTACTTACCAAAAACGTAAACATAAAATCCAGGCTTCCAAGCATGACGAGAGAAACTGAGTTTGCCGCGTGCCTTCATAAAAAATAGAAAGAAAATAAAGCGAGAAATAAAATCCACGCATTAAGTGCGAGTGCTGCTCCTACGCGGTTGGTGAGTGGCTTTCCCCCAAGACATTTAAACCCAAGATGGCGTATCTTGGCGCAACTCTGCTGCCTAACGGTAGCATATACAGTAACTCTAGTGCTAACCAGCGGGTGTACGGCATAGCGTCGATGGCGACGGTTCGGTTTCTTGACGTGAACGTGAAGGGGGAGCGTCTATAGCATCGTGCTGCATCAGCGAAGCTAATCGCCTGCGGCTGAGGCTGCTGTGCTTCGGAAAGACTAAGCGATTGCCGAACGTCTTCGCGGACAATGTTGGCGAAAGAGTCCGCTTGAGGCTGCGCTGAAGGTAACAGCTTGTGCAGCTCCTCCCGCACAATCGCTCGAACGGCCTCCCGCAGGCCGTCGGAGCTGAGTAGTTGCGTTTCTGCGTACTCTGGCGTCGAGTGGCGATTGAATTGTGGGGTGCGCATCTCCAGCGTCTATTCAATTGGGGTAAGTACGGAGATGAATGCCTCGACAGTAACGGTGGATTTCGCATCAGACACACGAACAGCTCCCGCTTCACTCCTAGCATTAGAAGCGAACTTTTTGTCTTCAGGCAGATCGGGGTCGGCGTGCCGTAACAGTTGGCTCATCTCTTGCGCGAAGAGCGTCACGTTTTCGTTTGGAAGCTGCGACCGGGTTTCAAGCAGCGCTTCGGCCCTCTCCTTGCGCCTGACGCTCATAAATGTAGCGAGGAGCTTTCGGAATGCGTCCTATGTTGCCAGGGTTCGCTCTTTGTTCTAGAACCAGCTACAGGCGGCATCTTTGGAGGCGAAGTACGCATGACAAAGCTTATCTTCGCTAGTCCAAGCACCGCAAATGGCCACTCAGTCGTAATTCTCCAGCCAACTTTCTAGGTTTTCAAGGGCTGAAGCGTGGAAGGTCGGCCACTCCTTGGGTTGCCGGAGCAGGATCGGTGTAGATGGCACAGGGTCTGTCATCGTTGCTACGACCTTGGTCAGAATCTTGTTCTGCAGGGTCTTCTCAGGTAGAGGCCTGAAATCTGGCGGTAGACTTGTTGCCTGCGGCTTGTTCAATGCTCGGGGTTGTTGTCGATGTCTTCATGACTGGCGCTTGCTTCACGGTTTGACGGAGGAGTCCGGTACATGAAAGGAGCAGCACCTCCACCAGCAACACCTTACGGGGTCGGGACGTGGACAAAGAGAGCAGACTGCAGGTCGGATAATAAACTGTTTATTTGGGCCTAACTTGCGGACATCTAAAAGTCAGATCACAGCAAAACGCTGGCACTGATAGTGGCGCGCGGAGTGTCGGCCGTCGATCAACTGACAAGCAGCGAAGCGCGTTGGCATTTATAAACTTGCAATCAAATATTCTAGCGTTATCGCTATCGGCGACGTAGGTTACAGAATAAACTGTAATCTTCATGAGGTGAGCATGATCTCAACATCACAATCTACAGCCTCGAGGATTTTCGAACATCGTGAGCGGGGTTTGCACTGAACGTAGTGTAACGAGATGATAACAGAACTTGTGAAAAGAAACGTGACAATATCTACTTCATGTTTATTTGCTCTTATTAGAAAACCTTTCAATATCCCGTAGCCGTTAGGTTTCCCATAGCACTGCAATATATTTTCTTACTGAGAATTCTTCTTGATGCCCCGCCGTGGTAGTCTAGCGGCTAAGGTACTTGGCGGCTGACCCGGGATCGAATCTCGCTGCGGTGACTGCTTATTCGATGGAGGCGCAAATGCTGTAGGCCCGTGTGCTCAGATTTTGGGCGCACGCGAAAGAACCCCAGGTGGTAGAAATTTCCGGAGCCCTCCACTACGGCGTCTGTCATAATCACATGGAGCTTTTGTGACGTTAAAACCTACATATCAATCAACCAACTTTCCTGCGCATTGATTTCTCGAATCATCGCATTTCAGTTGAGAGTTTCAGTAGTCCGACATTGATGCATTGGAAGTTGAAGAAAAGGAAATGAACAAATATAACACAGAGCTAAACGAGGGCCGTTCTAGACATAGAACCGTGAAGGATAACTCGGTTGCAGTGCCACGGCTATCGGCGTTTTCATGACTATACCTCTTTCCAAAATACTTCACTCTGCCCTCTAGATACCTTCGCTATCGCAGTATCCGCGACGCTCAGGTTTGCAGACTGTTCCGCGCCTATTTGAATTGCTAATACGCTTCCGGTTTGTAAGTAATCCGGTTCGAAACTGTCGCCTGGTGAACCATAGCGCGGCACAAGTTGGCAGGGTTCTCACTGTCTTCGGAATTTCAGTAAAGTGACACAAGCTAGACATGCAGCCCCGCCGCGGTGGTCTAGTGGCTAAGGTACTCGGCTGCTCACCCGCAGGTCGCGGGTTCGAATCCCGGCTTCGGCGGCTACATTTCCGATGGAGGCGGAGATGTTGTAGGCCCGTGTGCTCTGATTTGGTTGCACGTTAAAGAACCCCAGGTGGTCGAAATTTCCGGAGCCCTCCACTACGGCGTCTCTCATAAAACCCACATATCAATCAATCAAGCTAGAAATGCTGAACAGAAAGAGCCCCAGGCTTCCAGCAAAAGCCGCACTCAACAGGATATCCATCCAGTGACGACCACCTGCTGTGTTGTAATGCACGGTTGGCGCGATCCTGCATTCCTGGCTTTGTGCGGACGTTTTCGCCTAAGCTTCTTCGCGTCACCAATTGAGCTCCTCCCCCTTTTTTTACGAACTCTCACTGCAGCGTAGTATTATAAACAAAAGAAGAAACTAAAGTGCGCATGCGTCTTGAGAAGTTTGCCACGAAATCACCTCTTCTGGAACGGGTGTACGTCGGCTTAAATTATGGGTCAACGTCAGACAGGGGCGGGGAAAGAATGATAAATTTTCTAGCGCTGGAACACTGAAACAGCCAGCCCAGCCACACACACGCGGCCATTTCGGCTGCCCATAGAACACGCTTGCTTCTTTTGTGGTGTCATGTTGCCTTATCGTTCACAGCAAAAAAGTACGACACAAAGAGCAGAATTGATGTCACGCTTGCTTCTTCAAAGAAGAGAAAAACTGCCTTGCTCTGTATCTGCGCCAGTTCGTATCAGTTACACAATAAAATAAGGCTTTTAGTGGGAAGGAGAGAAATGTGTTGAAGCTGTGATTCCTGCGTTTTTTTATGCAGACGGAACATTTCTTGAAAAAAGCATGTGCAAGGAGGGTAACTTTTTTAATGAAAAAGTTCAATGGTAGAGATCTCGAGCGTAAGCGCCTAATTACAAAGTGGGCTGCGCAATGAGTTCACAGAACGGCTGAAACAAAATAAAATACCTGCTCTCTGCATCCTATAACTAACATTACAACTTCGAAATTTGTTAATGTGGCCCGTTCGTTGAAGCGTTTCATAAATTTTAGAAAAAGAAACTGAAAGGCATGTCATTAGGCACTTAATTGCTGTTTTGTACTACCGAATGTACGGATTCAATACCAAATACAAATTTAAAATTGATGCACGTTTCCCAGATTACACTAATGAATCTCACACGAAAGCGTTGTGTTAGGCATCTAACTTTATATTTATTTTTATATTTCAGTAGTAGTCACATGTATAGTATGGTTAGTCACTAATATACTGAGTCTCAATCCGCGTGAATGGCTTTAGGAAAAGCCAGGGCAGACTTGCAGGGTTCGCAGTACTTCCTAGTCTAGATTGTTACTTTCATGGCACTGTATTTTCAGTACTATGACATTCTGTCCTTAAAAGCTATATGCCATAAACAGGGGAAGTGAAGGAAGACAAAGAAAAGGCAGCAAACTCAACCAGATGCGCGTCCGGTTCGCTACCATATGGGGGGGGGGGTATTAGGGAGTCTTGAAACACTTGCTCATGTACACATGAAGTAGATTCTCTAAAATAGCTTATTGCTTCACAAATTCAACATCGCAAAAGATTTCCAGAATGCGTTCCGTACGGGTGAAGTAACGAAGATTAGTCGCACATTGCATTCGCATTCCCTCTTCTCTCGTACCGACGAAAGCGCTGGAAGCTAAGCAGAGGGGGATGGGGGGAGGGGGGATGGCATAGACAAAGAAAATAGGGTACCTGTGCCTCGTGACCTTGAACACTTTTTTTACTTTTTTTTTCCTCGAATGCGCAGCTTTTTTAGTGTGATCGCGTGTGCACGCGTGGACAAATCACGGCCTCCCGCGTTGATTCCTGTCACGACCAAGTTCTTCGCATTCAAATCAGCCAATGTCTGATAAAAGGCCTCTTACGACTGATTTTTGAGCTTGCTCCTTCATTTGCCGAGAGAATAGAAATAAATTGTTAGCTGAAATAGATCATTTATTGTCAATCTCAGGCCACGGGCTGCGGTTGACAATAAATCATTGATATTTTGTTCGCCTGTTTGCAGGAGCCTAAACTACAGATCTACAGGATGTTTGATCACGCTCAAAAAGTGTTGCACGACCCGTTCAAGAAAATCAGAAAGAAGGTAACTCAAAAAAAAAGGTACGCGTGAGCTTTGACTAGATTGCTGCGTTTTATAGTAAAGCACACAAGACTACAAAAATATCACGTTCCACTGATGATCATCGGGTCATGGTACCAACTGAAAGCTTGCAAGCACTTGACATAGAACATTCATTACCTGTTGCAGGGGCTCAGCGTATGAGAATTCTAGCCAACCAAATAACACGCAAAGTGTGTCGTAACTAGACTAAAGTATTTTGTGAATTCAATGTCTAGCAAGCTGACAGTCGGAGATTCAGTGTTCACTGTGGCCGATGGACCCTGTGAAGCTGCATGACACTGCGATTTGGGCAAAGTAGCCAAAGCTGCATTAGATGTGTCCATGCCTTCCATGTTATTCAGATTTGAAGCGGCCGTCATTGATCCACGTGACTGCTGCTTCGGCAATGCAGGTCAAGCGCAACTCCCAGAACCCATAAATGACATTGTATTTCTTCATACCAGCCTTGTACATTCCGCGTTACAAATCAGGGTGTGCAGGAAGGCGTTAAAGGTGCGTTGCGGAAGCAGTCATAGGCTTTTTTTTATTCACTTCGGTGCCGACGGTGCCACTTAATCACTGTTGGAGTTGCCTCACCATGTTAGGTATGGTGGCTCATCACTGGTCTCAATACCACTATTTTTTTATTTCTGGACAAACACTTCAGAAAGTTTACTTGCGTCCGTTAGAATTTGAACAGTGAGAACAATAGCGTAACAGATTTCCGTAGATTAGGTTTCACCGAAAGGAGAACATGCTCGCTACCTTTGCTAACGATTTCAACGTGATTTAGTTGAGCGCAGTTGTGACTCTACAGTGGTTTCAACACAAAATGTCGCACAGGTTGACGGAGTGGCGCACCTTTAGACATGGTGGTAGAGTTGATTTCAAAGTATTTTTTTTTCATGCAGTGTAATGTACCCAAACGACTAACATTGGTGATGCAGCTTGCTTGATCCACTGGCTCGAGCAGGCTATAAAAGTCTAAGGTGAAACTCATTTCAATTGTTCACACATGGGAACTATTATTAATGAAAGTATCTTGAGTTTTACGCCACATAATCATGGTGTAATTATCAGACGTGCCAAATCATAGGGCTTAGGATATCTGACAATTTTGTGTAGTTTGACGTGCACCTTAATTTGTAAAAACAAGCCCATTGTATTTTTCCTTCAAAGAAATGAGAGTGCCGTGGCAGATATATATCTCACGTATTCCGACTCACAGCCGAACATCGTCACCAACATGGTGCTATACGTCGAGCCATTTGTGATATAGCATTTCAGGAAGCCCATTGATGTGTGCAGAAGTAGGTATTGCTAAATGAATTGGTTCTCTTTTTTTTCCTTTTTTTGAGGGTTCAGCGTTTTATTCACAACAGATTTGCTGAACAAGCCGTAGTAAGAAGCATTTTACGTGTGAACGCAGGCCAACTTGGC
Organism: Rhipicephalus microplus; assembly: GCF_043290135.1. Lineage (NCBI taxonomy): Eukaryota > Metazoa > Arthropoda > Arachnida > Ixodida > Ixodidae > Rhipicephalus > Rhipicephalus microplus. Next base: position 74,657,741 of record NC_134709.1, on the reverse strand, counting down.
CTGCGTTCACACGTAAAAAACTTGGCCGACTTAGCAACTCAACCGGCTTGGGGGAATTCCCGTTTTTTCTGCTACTGCAAAAGACGGCAATGTTTTTTTGTTGTTTTTTTGCAAAAAAGTCATTTTACGTAGGGGTTGCTCAAACGACCACCAGTCACGCCATACCCTTAAAACCTCTACTACTTTCTTCACTTATCGCATGCATGAAAGGTTCTTTATTACTGGTTTCTTTCGCGGCAGAAAAACGTTCGTCAGAACGATGTACGTGGTTAAAAGCAACCCAGTAGAAAACTCATGCTTTGTCGTTCAAGTCAAAATTTTTCCTCTTCGGAGTCACTTCCATCAACTTCTGCATATTTTGGGTTCCTTTTCTTGTGTCACTTAGGCACTGAAAGAGAAAAGAAAAGCGCCAAGAGTTGAAATAGTTAACATCGTGACTGACATTGAAGGTAGTAATAATGAGAAATTAGAGACAACGACGCCAATGGAAGTATAAGCAATGCGACTAAAAAAACTATGGGCCATCTCCCTGAAGGGAACCCTGAAGGGATGCAAAGCAGCAGCGGTGCGCATGGTGTTTACCTGGTTGAAACGGTCGTCGACGCGGGTGCTGAAAGAACGGTTTCAAGTGAAACTCTGTATAGCGTTTACTGAAATAAACGTTTGTTTAAAAATTGGCAGATCTCACGTACAGTGGGAATCGATGATATGCGAAGCATGGATGAGAAATGTTGATAGGCTGCTTTAAAATCAGCACAGCGTTACAAGGTGGAAGTAAATGATGCCATACATGACTTCGGCGTTATGAATATCGTGTTTAGATGTGTCGCTTAGCTTCTCCGTTTATTCACGTCACCTGATAGCAAATTTAGTGTATGTCGAGTTAGCGAAACGGCCTCAATCACTCTATGAGGGTGGTATGTTGTCATGTTCTCACTTGACACGTGTGTCAGTATTATCATGTTTGGACAAGTCATACCTTTCGTTATCCATCGATGTCACTTACCACCAAATTTGGTATATATGGAGTTAGCAAAATCGCCGCCAGGTCATCATGAAGGGCCCAATATACTCCAATGGAGCGTTGACGCACGCGTACGCGGGGCATAGCGACGCTACGTTAGCAAAACGCGAGCACTCTACAGTCTGGCGCCAGGCGCGACCAGCGTCCATCAGCGCGTCCCGATGGCAACTGGCGCTAAATGCGACATGCTGCATTTCTCGCCGATGTCATAGAGTAAGTAACATAGAGTATGTAATCGTGTCATTTCCATGCTCTATCGATACCGTGTCGTTATGTAAACTTTATGCGTTCACTGATCGTGGTTTTCCTTTTGATAGCATGCTATATTTTTCTGCTCACACTAAACATATGGGCACGAGATGTCTTAGATTGAATGAATGATTGATTGGTTGATTGATATGTAGGGTTTAACGTCCCAAAACCACCACGTGAGATGCCGTAGTGGAGGGCTTCGGAAATGTTGGTCACCTGGGGTACTTTCACTGGAGTTCTTCGTTCTGGCAGCTGACTTCAAAGAATCACTCGAGGATTCAGTTCTCGTTTACCAACTAAATATTGTAACCCAAAATATGTATTCCTCAATTTCAGCATGTTTGTGTGATCTAAAAAGGAATCAATAAATCTGGCAGTGACGCCATTGAGCGAGTCCACAAAAAATTTGCGAGCATTTTCAACTATCATGTTGCTAGAAATTACTATGGATCTCATTCTAACACTGTCACATTATTATCATTGCGATCACTTCATTGCCGACGGAGCAAACGTTGTTCTAGCCGGGAGAAGAAGTGTCTGTTTATAAGAACGCTTGTTTTTGCGCTCTGTATTTTTTTAGTGAAATCATCAGTCTTTTGAGGTGCCTCGCCTCCCCGTCTTGCGGTGATGGCCGTGGAGCATGCCAGAGGCCCGCCCGGTCACAGGTCCTCACACCCGTGAACCACAAGGAAGCGAGCTGGCTCTCCCAGTGAAACTGAGGACACCGACCTCTATTCTATGTCAGAAGACGACACATTGGATGACAGCTATATACCTGTCCGGGGTAAGAGGGCGAAGAGAAGGATGGCGCATACAGCAGCATCAGCTCCTGCAAGCACAGCGACTGTGCAGTCAAGGCCTGCGTGCAGGCTGCACGACTTCATCTTCATGCCCTAAGATCCATCAAGTAACCTACGGCTTCTGAACAGGCAAGCCCTTTCCGTTGCTCTTGAATGTGCGGTGCCACATCAAATTAAGGACGTACGAGTAAACCCAAGGAAGAACATTCTCGCCATAGACGTGAACGATGTGGGTGCGCTAGGACAGCTGCAGCAAATGACTGAGCTAGGCGGCGTTAAAATGCGCCCCTTTATCCCGATGGATGATGAATCAATTGCCGGTGTAATTTATGATATCAACATTGCCATTCCTAATGCTGACATGTATACCCTCATCAAGCCTGCAAACGTGGGAACTGTCATTACGCAAGTGCGGTGCCTTGGAAATACGCGATGCGTGAAAGTGTTTTTCAAGGGAGATTGCATACCGTCCCACGTTAAAGTTGGACTTTCCGACATCCGGATTGACCATTCATCCAAAGCCACTTCAATGTCATCAGTGCTTCAGGCTAGGACACGTCAAGGGCGTACGCCTCAACTCACGACTGTGTCCCCGCTGCACTGAACCTCATGCTGAATACGCCTGTTGGGCGACTACTTTGAAGTGCGCCAACTGCAGCGGTCCTCATGCTGCCTCGTCGAAAGACTGTCCTCGAATCCAAAAGGAGCGCGCGGTTCTCAGACAAATGGCCCTAGACAACTCAACACAGAGGGAGGCAGCCGAAGTAGTCCGGTGTCGTCGTCGACGTCGGCATCATCGAAAGTCTTCAAAGAAGGTACATTCCCGAAACGCTACTTCCCACTTTTTACCGGTTCCATACAGTAGCGCCGAAAAAGGGCCCACCTCTTCTACGAAAGAAAGAGAGAAGACTCCTTCTCTGTAGGAATGGCCCACGCTCCCGATGCACTCTTCTGCCAAGGAACCTTTGCAGGTTGTGGCCACACCAGAGCCGTCTCCAGCCATGGAAAGTTTGCCTAAAACTGATCGTAAGTGATCTCAGTGCTGCGTTCCCTGATAGAAGCCATCCGAGCGATATTACTTGTCATGAAGACACCATCTGCTCGAAGCGCACTTGGATTATTGGACGCCCTAAGCCCAGTGCTTGAATCTCTAAACTAGGAAGATGGCTACTCACACCTCATCATTTAGTGAAGAAGTCAAGGCAGCATACGTCATCCAAGGGAACGCCAGAGGATTAAAATTACGCCTTTCAGATTTTCGTCAGTTTGTGTTTACTAAAGTGTTTCCAATCATCGTCATTGGTGAACCTGATTTGTCGAAACTAATAAGACTGTCGGGGTACGAAGCTGCCATGTCTTCAACGAACAGTGCGTGCAGCAAAATCATCGTCTTTGTTCGTCGTGAACTGACGTATGTTGTGCAACCAATGGCACCTCACGATGACAATCAGTATGTCTGCATCACTGTGAAAAAGAACAAGCTCATGTTTACTCTCATAGGCGTTTATATATCGCCGTCGAATAATCTCGATTCCGAGAGATTAGCGGATATTTTGAGAGTGTGTCCTGCACCATGGGTCATCATAGGTGATTTCAATGCGCATAATCACGCACGGGGAAGTACGCGGACAAATGTAAGAGGACGCAGGTTAGCAAATATCGCCAGAACAATGGCCTTACTCTCCTGAACGACGGTAGCCCCACTTTTCTTCGAGGGGTGACATACGGCCGCTGTCTCGACCTTGCTTTTGTCTACAACTCGCTCGCGAGATACGTCAAGTGGTTTTCAGATGTTGAGACACGAGGAAGTGATCACATTCCAAACTACCCTAAAATCAAAGGCTTGTCTAGTTATGTTCCATGGACGACCATTCGATCAGTCCAATGGACCAACTTCAAATCTGACATGGAAGATGCTTGGAGCGATGACCTACGATCAGGGTTAGAGCAAACAATTAAGAGCACAATGCAAAATGCCACTTGCAAGGTGACGATATCTTCCACACGAAACGACTTTGACATAGAGTTGGAGCGACTCCGAGCACTACGACGCCAGGCGGAGCGTCGGTATCGGCGTACAACATCAATTCACGATCTTAGGGCAGCCATAAGGATGCAAAAGAAGATTCGCCATCGCATGGATACACTAGTATCGGAACGATGGACCACGTTTTGCCAGTCACTAGACCTTCGCAAGCCACTCTCACACATCTGGAAAACGGTGCAAAGTCTGCGTCACCCTACGGAACAGACTTTTCCATTCAAAGCGCTCGCGCTATTTCAAAGAAGGCAAGACATCGATGTCTCAGAAGATTTCTGTGCGCAGATCGCCAACGAAGCCACTCGTCCAGATTCTCCAGTGAGAGGTGACGTCCCCGTTCCCGAGACTACCACCTGGACCTCGCTTTTACAATGGAGGGGCTGGAGGCGGCACTAGCTACCTGCAGGCGTTCAACATCTACGGGCCCAGATGGTATTCCGTACCGAGCCTTGTGCAACCTTGGGGAAGGTGCAAGGAGAGAACTGTTGAGCCTCTACAACATCTCGTGGCAGGATGGCAATGTTCTTGATGACTGGAAAGTAAGCCGCTTGTTACCCATCTTGAAGCAGGGCGAATCCCCACTCGAACTCACCTCATACAGCCCAATAAATAGCACTGGCCAGCTGCGTAGGGAAGATAATGGAACGATTAATACTAGGCCGCCTGGAGTGGTATCTTGATTACTACAAGTTTTATCCGAATTCAATGGCTGGTTTCCGACGCGACCGCTTTTCTATGGACAATGTCGTTGATCTGATTTTGTACGTTCAGCACGAAAGATCCCGTATGCGACTATCTGCAGCTTTGTTTCTAGATGTGAAAGGCGCTTATGATAATGTACTACATGAAGCCATTTTGGGTGCTCTTGCGGTGGTTGGCCTTGGTGGTCGAGTCTTTCGGTGTATTTCGAGTTACCTGGCTGCAAGATCATTCTTTGTGTTAACCGAAGATGGCACAACTACGCGACGCTATACTTCCAAGGGTATTCCTCAAGGCGGAGTTCTTAGCCCGAGGCTATTCAATCTTGCACTAATTGGCCTTGCTGAATACTAGCCAAGCACCATTGTAATCTCAATATAAGCAGACGACATCTGTGTCTGGACTTCGGCAGGCACACGTCCTCAGATACGTTCCTGGCTTCAAAAAGCAGCAACTATGATTGCCAAATACTTGGTAAAACAAGGTCTCAGCATATCACCAGAAAATTGCGCGCTGGTGGCTTTCACTCGCAAAGCATTGACCCCTTATATCATCTCAATCTGCGGGCGACCGATTTCTTACGCCAAAACCCACCGGTTTCTGGGCATCATTATTGATAGGGACCTCTGTTGGAGTCCGCATGTGACCTATATGAAGAAGCGCCTGACCGCTATTTCCCAACTGTTCAAGTTCCTGGCAGGAAACACCTGGGGGATGTCAGTAGACGAAATGATGGAGCTCTACAGTGCCCTTTTTCTCGGTTTCCTCCGATATAGCTTGCCGTGCTTTGCAATACCTGCAAAACCAATGTTCGTGTTCTACAGGCAGTACAAGCCCAATTGCTGAGAGTGTGCCTCGGTCTGCCCAGATGTACGTAAACAGAAGCAACGATTGCAATTGCTGCTGACCATCCGATGCAAACTCACATTGTTGTAGAAGTCCTGAGAACGCACATCAGACACATCGCCTGCGCAAGGTGGCGTTTGGTGTGTAGCGACACCACGGACCCGAGCTAACGGGGGAGTTTTGACTTCCTCGCATGCCTAGCCGTGCGTGGCTTTGCCGTGTCCGGGGAAAAGGGGATCTTGGGGGTTAAGCCGACGCTGGGTGATTGGACCTTTAAGGCCCCCCGGCAGAGGAAACACACCCCTTTGGCCCCGGCTTCACGTAGACGGCACCACTGGGCTGACCCATCAAGGGGAAATCAGCAGTCGCCTTTTCCTGTCTCTCTCCTCCCACATCTTCGTATTTTTCTCACACTTTTATCTTTCCTGTCCTCTCCTCACTATTGTTGACTTCCGATATTCATGGCGGCCAGGGTTAACCGTGTGTAGGTATCCCACCTTGGATAATTACATTGGGTTATATTGACAGCATACGGCTGGCGTCGGGAGGACTTGTTCAACAACTCCAACCGCGTCCCCTTGTTGGGCTCTGGGGTGGATGGTCGCGCCGCTGTTATCGAACACAATCATACTTTTATGGCTAGACAAGCATCCGCCGACCTTGCTCAGTCTCGTCACAGAGGCCGCACCGAAGCAAGTTATCACTTGTCGACAGAAACTAAAGTTACTTTCGCGAAGTACCACATTATCCACAGTGACAACACACCTCTAAGAAAAGCATCCCCATTTTTGGTGGCCAAATGCCTAAAAGAAAAAATAAGACCCACATGCAAAGCATCCAAAATGTCAAGCGTTGACCTCCTTTTGGAGCTAACCGAAAAAGACCAAGTGCCTAAGCTATTCCAACTAACCATCATTGGAGAAACAGCTGTCACCGTTTCGGTCCATCGCTCTCTAAACACCAGCAGGGGAGTAATCTCTGAGGAAGACTTCTTAGGCCTTAGTGACGAAGAGCTCCTCGAAGGATTCCAAGACCAAAATGTCATAAAAGTCCAAAGAATAGAAATACGTCGCAATAATCAGGAAGTGCCCACCAAACACGTAATACTAACCTTTGGAACAAGTGAAATGCCCACCTCTTTTAAGGCTGGGCACATAAAACTAAACGTCAGACCCTACATCCCCAACTCCAGACGCTGTTTCAAGTGCCAAAGATTCGGACGCGCCTCGCACTCATGCAGAGGCAAAGAAACATGCGCAAAATGCAGCGCAAACGACCACAAATCGAAAAACTGCTCATCCTCACTCCACTGTGTTAACTGTGACGGGGAACACCCAGCATATTTCCGGTGATGCACATGTTGGAAAAAAGAAAAATAAGTGATCGCTATGACCATCAAAAAAAAACTTATCATTCAGCAAGGCTCGAAAACGGCTATCATACCTTTTCCACAGTTGTTACGCCGATGTGATGCAGTCGGGGGCAGCGTCACAAAGGCCTCAGCAGTCGACCGCTACCACACCCAGTGGTCCTGCGGTGACTCAAACTGCCCCCTTAAAAGAAGCAGAGCCAGCTGCTCCATGCACATCAAAGGGCCCGCCGACTGCGGTCTCCCTGGGCCCTAAACTCGATAGAGTGCCAAGGCCTGAGATCCGTTTCTCAGCGCCTCACTCTCGATCTGTCAGCGCCTCGGACAAGGCACTGGAGATCGACCACAAAACTCCGGTGTTATCGACACCGAAGGACAATCGCTCTCTCAAGCGTGCCAAACAGGACAAGGACAAAGTCCCAGTAGCCACAATAAGTAAGCGATAACCGTATTGGTTATCGTATTTCTCTCTATTTCTATTTCTCAGTATGGTCACCTATCATCTTTTACTCAAACCGATCAATCCCCAGAAGTATATTTACTTAACTTCATTTCGCCATGGCTTTTATTGTACATTGAAACTGTAGAAGCTTAATTCATAACTTAGGTGACATAAAGGACATCATTTACAAATTCTCACCAGTAGCCTTTTGCCTCCAAGCGGCAAATCTTGCTGCAAAATAGGGCCATTTTCTAAAGGGTTTCAAAGTTGCCCGAAATGACCGCGAAAATTGCAACCGTCTTTCAGGAGGAGTAGCCGTAGTCGTGCAGGGCAGCACTCCTACACGAGATGTCCAAATAAACACATCTTTCGAGGCCGTAGCCGTCACCATCCTATCATACAAAACCATTACCATCTGCTCACTGTATATCCCACCTCACAACCTTTTCACCACCAAAAACCTAGTAAATCTAGTGAAAAAGTTGCCAAAACCATTTATTTTCGCTGGAGATTTCAATGCTCATTCAACTCTTTGGGGTAGCGACAAAACTGATGCAAAAGGGCAAGCCGTGGAAGATTTCATGTTGTCAAATGGCATCTGCCTTCTTAATCCCGGGGCTTTTACCTACTTTTCACCAACCTCACGCACTTTTAGTTGCTTAGATCTTGCCATGTGTTCACCGTGTATTTTTAACGATTTTAAATTGGACGTCGTCAACACGTCATATGGTAGTGATCATCAACCCGGCATCATAAAACTCATACCATCCTACCCAACTTTAAAAAGCAGGCCACGCCGGTGGACACTGCAGCCCGGTAACTGGCCAGTTTTCACAGAAAACGCTAAGCTCGATGAAGTTTTCTCATCGGAGCTTTCTGTTAAGGAACTAAACGAAGAGTTCGTCAAAGTTTTAATCTTAGCAGCAGAAAAGGCAATACCGCAATCATCCGGCAACGTACGCAAGAAACTCAACCCTTGGTGGACAAGCGAGTGTACTGATACGAAAAAACAACAAAATAAGGCCTGGGGAATTCTACGAAGCTATTCCACCTACACCAACCTCATCAACTTCAAACAGGCAAAAGCCAGAGCGCGATTTATTCGAAGACAGACAGAAACGGATTCATGGCAAAAATACATATTATCAATTAACAGTTAAGTCACATCTAAACACATCTGGGACCAGGTGAGGAAGTTCAAGGGAGAGTACTCCTCCTACACAATACCACTGCTTACAAGTCCAGACACACAATCAACACTAGAAGACCAGGGCAACCTATTAGGAGAACAATTTTATAAGGTATCATGCTCAGCAAATTACACCAATACATTCCTGAAATATAAAGAAAATGCAGAAAGACAAAGATTGCCTACTACCAGTACCACAAATGAAAGTTATAACCTTCCGCTTACGCTGCACGAATTAAACAGGGTACTTTCTGCCGGTAAAATAACAGCAACAGGGTCTGACCAGATACACTACGCAATGCTGGCACTCCTATCGCAAGCATCCGCGAAGGCACTTTTCCAATTCTTCAACAAAATATGGGACTCTGGCTTGATGCCTGAAGATTGGAAAAAAGTCATAGTTATACTATTCCTAAAACCTGGTAAACCCCAAACAACCCCAAGTAGCTACAGGCCCATTGCATTAACAAGTTGCCTTGCAAAAACTTACGAAAGCATCATAAATATTAGACTTACCTTCACTCTGGAATCGGAGCACCTAATAGACGCACACCAGTGTGGATACAAAAAGGGCTGTTCCACCTTTGATCGAATTGTTAGGCTGGAACAAGAAATACGACAAGCATTTCTACACAAGCAGTTGTGTCTCTCGGTCTTCTTTGACTTTGAGAAAGCATATGACACAACTTGGAGATACAGAATTCTCAGAGATCTAGCTAACTTAGGGATTCGCGGAAGAATGCTGAACTGCTTACACGATTTTTTATCGAATAGAACTTTTCAAGTACGTTTGGGTACGTTACTATCACGAATATTTGTCCAAGAAAATGGTGTTCCACAGGGCTGCGTTTTGAGCACCACCCTGTTTATAGTGAAAATGAACTTCATCAACAGGGCTATACCCCGTACAGTCATGCACTTCATCTATGTTGACGATCTCCAAATTGCATGCCGAGTCTTCAGCCTATCACCCTGCGAAAGGCAACTCCAAATTACAATAAATCGGCTTATGAAATGGGCCGACCAAAATGATTTCCGCTTTTCAGCCCAAAAAACCACGGCTGTTCTCTTTACGCAAAAAAGAGGATTGTTCCCTGAACCCGCGCTCAAACTATACAACATCAACATGCCGGTTCATCTTCATTGCACCGACAACACATTAGGTATCCTTGTAGGATATGCCGATGCTAGTACCACCAATGACGTGGTTCATACTACCCTGGTGTGCCCCCAACTACCACAAGCAGGACAAACATGCACGTATGCAGCTGACCCTGAACCAGCAGCATATCTCGCTGAACTCGCCGCTATACGGGACGGCTTCAACACATTGCAGCGTTTCTTCGAAACGAACCACTTCTTTATCATTGTGCTTCGCACTGATTCTACGGAAGAGATTCACAACATCCGCCGCGTGGCCCGATCGCAAGCGTTTTCATATGCCATCCATCAGCTGGCAAGAAATATCGTCACACCCGTACGCATCGAATGGGTTCCACGAGCGGCAATAACTTGTCAGCTAGAGGCGGATTCTGCCACTCGCTCCCCAGCCATAAGTTACCCACTGCCACTATTCCCCGAAGACGACTGCGGAAAACTGCTGTTCCAAAAAGAATGTCTCCGACGCACTACACAAGCACTCATACCACCTTGTGGTTCTGACCTCCCTGGTGGGCTTACCCGTTTATAGGAAGGAGGTAGTGCTTCGGAGACTTCAAGTGGGGGTTGCTCTCACACCGGCAGTTAACACCCACTGGCCGCAACAATACCTAGCAGCGTATGGAACCACCTGCCCCTTTTGTAACGCTCCCATAACTGCCGTGGACGTGACACACTTGCTCTGGTCGTGCCTGGGGCCTAGACAAAGCGCGCCTCGTCATGTACGAACAAGTCACCATCGCGGTCGCCCTTCGGACATACAAGTGTGGTTAAGAGAACCGTTCCATCAATCTCTGTTAAACTTTATGCATGAGTGCAACTTATTTATCTATGTGTGATGTATTTGTCTATGAGTGCTATGCCAAAGAGCGCCTTTCGATTAAAAAAATAGTAGTGCTGTTCAGCCTTTGGCGAAACCGATGCGAGGCTGTAACTGCGATTTGCCGCCGGCGTGATTTGTGGCCGATACTGGGCCGAATAAGACGAGGGATCCTCTCGTTCCTCCTTGAGAAGCTTTTTGTCCTCGAGAAGCACCAGTTTTTGCGGCATTCGTCGTGACCTTTTGTCAGCGCTGAACACCAAAGGGTACAACTCATTTTCCGAGCAACCTGGTGCTAAGGAGCGCCCAATGAATGGTTTATATCTATCTATCTATCTATCTATCTATCTATCTATCTATCTATCTATCTATCTACCTATCTATCTATCTATCTATCTATCTATCTATCTATCTATCTATCTATCTATCTATCTATCTATCTATATATCTATCTATCCATCCATCTATCCATCTATCTATCTATCTATCTATCTATCTATCTATCTATCTATCTATCTATCTATCTATCTATCTATCTATCTAGCCGCTTACGACTTTTAGCTCTCCTGGCCGTTTCGATAATAATATCGATATCAAACTTGGTATGGCATACCATGACTGTATGAAGGACAGATTTGACTAGTCATAACATGACATTCATGACATGGATGTCACGTATGTCATGACTTTCATGTTAGGGTCTGTCTATGAATGTAATGAATGTCATGATTTATAATTCATGGTCCTGCAGCTCTTGCGATGATTTCGTTCACATGTCATGTTGCAAAACTGGTATGGTATGACATGATTGCATGGCAAACACAAGCGACAGACCCTAACATGAAAGTCATGACATACGTGTCATGTAACAACATGACTACGTGCCAAGCTCATGATGCGCTCACGGGCATTTCGCTAGTGTCACATATTCCAAATTTGGTATTATGGTACGTAAATGGGTGACAAAGGTATGTGACTGGCGCAAGCACAATAATCATGAGATGCGTGTCATGCAACATGAATACATGCCCCCTTCATGATGTTCTAGCGGCCATTTCGCTAGCTTCACATGTACCAAACTCGGTATTACGCGACGCGAACAGACGACATAGGTAAATGACACATGCAAACATGATGATCACGACATGTGTGTCATGTAACAACATGACTACATGCCACGCTCATGATACGCTCGCGGCTGTTTCGATAGCTCTACATGTGCCAAATTTGGTATTACGTGACGTAAATGTATGATGAAGGTATGTGACTGGTGCAAACATAATAATCATGAGATGCGCGTCATGTGACAACTTGACTACACACCACCGTCAAGGCACCAAACGTCAGGCTCACAGGACGGCTTTGAGTTCTTACATAGTAGAGTATGAAGCACTCTAAATAGTTAACTACTTCTTCTGACGACAATACCACGTAATATCTTTTTAATATTTGGAATCATTTTGCGTGTACTACAAGCCCTTTTGGCGTCTATTTATATATCTATGTACCTCGATATCTATCTAGCCGCTCACGTCTGAGTGCTTTCGTGATCACCGCCTTAACTTGGCGTGAACCAAATCAGCATGGAAGGGTAACAAATTTTGACAAGCAAGATGCAAGCCGACGTTATGCGAGGCATTTTTAGAGAAGGGTAAAGTACGTGTAGTGATTTTTCTAATGTCACATAATTTAACAACGCTAATTTATGTACAAATGTTTCACTCACAGACATAAGTTGAGCAGTCTCACATGTTTGCATAACGAGTTGTTAAGTCGTTTGGACCTGGGCAACTACGTCAACAGGAAAATGAGTATTGGCCACACCATAAGCGATAAGCTTACATGAAGTGCTGGTGCTCGCGAGGATGGTAGCCCTGAACACTCCAACAAAAATCAACTTCAGCGGATGGAAACTAACAATTGACGTTAAACCAACGTGACGGCTAAAACATGGAAGTGCACACATCATGTTTATAAAATTGCATGGCCAGCACTGCAAACAGTATTGACGGTTCACAATGATTATGGTCTATTTGAAAAGGAATTTGGTGAATCAGCGCCCAAACGTACAGTGCCAAAATTTGTCGTTCGCACTTCACACTGAGCACTCGTAGTCTCCCTTGAAACAGGTTTTGATGCCACCATAGTTAACTCATAACTTTACCGCTGTTTTACCCACCGAAATGGTGCAATGACAATGGTGCTCGAGTGCTGATCCGAATGCGATCGAATGCCGGCCGTGGCGATTTCGATGGACACGATATACTTGAGGCTCATCTACGTAGACTTGAGCGCACGTTCAGCACAACTAGGTGGTCGAAATTTTTACAGCATTCCAGTGGCATCTCTCATAACCATATCTTGGTTTCAAAATATTAAACCCCGAATATTTATTATTATTTTCAAATTTAGTAGTTCTGTATCTTGGACAACTAAAGAAACAGTGCTACAATGGACGTTCGCCATTCGATTGGCTCGGTGCACTCGACGCTTTATTAACTTACCATTATTACACTGTCACGAGCCTCAAATACAACAAAACATTCTCATATCTCTAATGAAAAATGCTCTATGCATTTGATTGAACTTCCAATGTCTGTTTCTCGCGTAACTTATAGAGCAAGATTGATTGCTCTTGTTTTGCGTGTAATAGTAACAGAAAAGTTTATAACAATCGCGAAATTGGCCAAAGATTCTGGTGCTGTCTGCACCGAGTGGTGCTTAAACCTTTCTTGTCTTCTCTTCTAGAGGTGCACGGAGGTATGAGACGGAGCCACTTTTCTTTTTGCTATTGTTAGTTTTTTCATCATGTTTGTTACGCAGAAACGCTCCACCTCTTTATTATGATGATGATTGTCTTTATGTATAGCTCACACCTACTCTGCGGGATTGACCGTGAAAAAAATATTTATAGGAGAAAGCGACCCCACAAATATCAACAGGCCAGGCAGCTTCAGGTGCTGCCTCACGCAAGGTTGTCGATGCGGCTGCGGCGCTGGGCCTTCCTCTTCACTACAGTGAGCCATGCCATACATCTGCATGAGGTAGACCTTTCAGTTACTCTCAGTTACCACACTAAATATACCTTATGAAAATGAGGTGGAGATAGTCGCTAACGCATAATATTGTTAGACACTTCGAACCATGAAGCAACAGAACTAGAAGATTTGGTGTTTTTGTTTAGTGAAGGCATGTAGAAATGAGAGAAGGACAGTGACTTTAACTAATATGGAAGTTTCCGCTTAGCTGTCACTGTATAGAGGAAGCAATAACTGCAAATTGATTGATTTATAAGTGGTGTTTAACGTCCCATACTTATCATATGATTATGAGAGACGCTGTAGTGGAGGGCTGCGCAAATTTTGACTACCTGGGCTTCTTTAACGTGCACCCAAATCTGAGTACACGGGCCTACAACGTTTCCGCCTCCATCGCAAATGCAGCCGCCACAGCCGGGAGAAAGCTCTGCTAGTTCAACTTTTCTGCTGTGTTTGAGGCTTTCATGCTTAGACGTTTCTGAATGAGGTTCTCCGTCTCCAGATTGGATAGGTTGCTAGTGTCCTGTCTAACTAGCGTACCTGCCACTTCTACTGCCCACTCTGTAATGATACTCGTCAGATTATCATTCATTGTGTCAACGCTAAGGCTGGTTTCCTCGATAACAGCCGAGGATCTGTTTTGAAGCGAGACTCTGAATTTTTGTACTTTCTCTCTCACTGCTAGCTCACTGATTTGCTTCTTGCGTATCAGTTTTTGTCGTTACTTCTTCAAGTATAGGCGGATTCGAGACCTTACCATTTTATTGTCACTACATCGAACCTTGTCAACTATTTCCACATCCTGCACAATGTCTGGGTGTGCGCTCAGTATAAAGCCTATTTCGTTCTTACTTTCGCCATTAGGGTACCTTCATGTCCATTTTCGGTTCACTCGTTTTCGGGAGAAGGTATTCAAGATCCGTAAATTATTGCGTTGTGCAAATTCTACTAATAGCTACCCGCTCGCTTTTCTAGTATATATGCCATAATCCCCTACTGCCTTGTCTTCAGCTTGCTCATTTCCTACTTTGGCATTGAAGTTGTCTATCAGTATAGTGTCATAGCGATACATACTACGAGGTTACTCTCGAGGCAGCCAAGGCCAATATTTGTGGGATTAGTCAGCAGAATGGTTCAGAGCCTTCCGATTTAATCAAAATACACTTTGAAGAAATAACTGGCTGAAGTTTGTATCTTATGAACTAAGCTATCACAATCGAAGGATCCGTATGATCCATGCTCGTTCTTCTCGTATGGCTATGGCGAGAAAGAGCTATTAAAATGGTGCAGGGGCAACTGGATGAATGCAGCGTAACAAAGAAAAGAGCAGTACGAGCAAGGGCGACGTTTTGATTATCTAACGCGTGTACCTCCACTAGTATACGCTGTAGGCTCGTGTACAACTGCAACTAAACAGCTTATGTCCAACCTCTGCGTGTTTTGTGGCCCTTAAAGCATTCATGTGGTCATGTGGCTCCGCAGCAGCGAGGATCTGAGCGAGCGCATCTGCGTTGTCTAACCTCGGTGCATCACGTCCTGTGAAGTTACGCCTGTAACACTTGCGTTGTAGGGGCTTATGCTTCCAAGGCTGAACGTGATTGAGCTGCAGTTAGTTACCTTGATAGACATGGAGTAGTAAAGATTTCGCTAGAAACTTGGTACCTTAAAAGCCATGTTTATTCTTGTTTTCTTTCCAGCATCGTGACCATCTAGAGCAAGCCCGTACTGTTCCTTCTTTTTTTGTAGCATCCCAGCATTTCTGGTCTCATCGCTACTCCACCTGTGAAGTCGACGGAACTGTTTCTCGTTGACAACATTTGCTGATGCTTGGTATATACATAGCGTGTGATAAATGTATGATAGCCAGAATACCGTTCATTCAGCATGCGGCTACGACGATTAGAGCTGGAACCAAGGCCTCGATGTTTAGGGCTGCGCTTATTGCTATGGTAGGTACGTAGAAGGTGGTTTACGTACGAAAACTACTTCCACTAGGTGGTCAACTCATTATAATGGCTATTTAAGATCGGTTCAGCCTCACGTTCACAAAGTACTCCTACATATTTGTCTTAAGATACAGAAATATTGATGGCTCCCACTTCAGAAGCTGCAGATGCAGGTGTAAGAACGTTTCATAAACAGTTAGGTTAAGTGCAGATAATAGTATATACACTTCGCATTATGAAAAGTGTATTTTGAAGAAAGTTTTCTTCGTTTCCGTCCGTCACTTGTACATCTCTCACACATTGCGAGCGTTTGTTACCCACTTCTTCCTCATTTCTACACCAATCATGATCATATATTTTCTCCCGCTTCTGATCATATCCCCTAGTCTCATTACAGGTGTATCATGCTCTGCCACTGGCTGCCTGTTCGCTGCCGAGTTCTTGACACACACACACACACACACACACACACACACGCGCGCGCGCGCGCCTAGAGATATAGATTGATAGATCGATAGATAGATAAAAAGATAAACATGCAACTGTGCATTCCCCATCACTTAATTTCTCCAGTCTAGGGTAGCATGTCAGACCTAGACTGGTTAGCACCCCTGCCTTTCTTTTTTCTCCTGTTTCTTTCTTCCTTTATTTCACTCCGGTTCAGTCATTTACTCGTAGTGAGGCAACTTGTACGTATTTCAATTTCGTTGTACCCGTAATCGAATGTACAGTTCCGAGCACTACCATATGTGGCATTCGTTTGTATAGGCGAAGTGCAAATTTAAAGAAATCGTCTTGCATTGTTAGAGTCAATATGGACGTGTCGTAAGGGACACTTGTTAGCTCTTTCGTGTACCAGCCATATGTGCACTCCATGATTGATTGATTGATTGATTGATTGATTGATTGATTGATTGATATGTGGGGTTGAATGTCCCATAACCACCATATTGTCACCAATCTTGTCTCACTCAAGGAAACCTTCCGCAGAACTGCTCGTCAAGCTAGGACAAAAAGAAAAACTGCTCCAACCCAACCTCTTCGTCCTCTTCCACACGAAAAACCACGCGAATTCATGCGGCATTAAAAAGCGGCTCAATCCCAACCTCTTCGTCCTCTTCCACACGAAAACCACGCGAATTCATGCGGCATTAGTCCCCCCTTTTAAAAAGCATCGACTCGATGCTTCTAAATAAAAAGAAGAAGAAAAAAAAAAACCCATAATTAGAACACGCGTTGACGCAGAGAATGACAAAGTGAGTGCCAGGGAAAACAAAGAGGGCGCACAAGCACTTGGACCATGCGCGAACACAACAGCACCAGTGGAAGAGTCAAGAAAGAAAAAAAAAAAAAAAAACACCACATGAGATCACTGTCACGTTTGCGAAGTAACTCGCAAGCACAGAGACTATTGTGTGTAATACGGCTTGAGTCGTACGACATGCACAGTTTCGGGCCGATGTTGTCGACGTGACGACACTGTGCCGTCCGGAAGTACTTCGTATGTAAGGTCACTCACACGTCGGATAACCTTGTATGGTCCGAAATAACGGCTCAGAAGCTTTTCAGACAAGCCTGGTCGTCGGACAGGAGTCCACACCCACACTCGTTCACCCGGGTGGTATGCGACGTTTCGACGGCGAAGGTTGTAACGTCGTGCATCTGCGTCTTGTTGGTGACCGATGTTCACGCGAGCCAGTTGACGAGCCTCTTCGGCGTACTGCGTGTATTGCTCGGCTTCTGGAGAAAGAGCATCGCTATTATCGTACGGCAGCATAGCGTCAAGCATCGTTTGTACGTTGCGTCCATAAACAAGGTGGAAAGGTGAAAATCGGGTTGTTTCCTGCATTGCCGTATTGTATGCGAACGTGACGTATGGGAGGATATCGTCCCAGGTTTTGTGCTGCACGTCCACGTACATTGACAGCATGTCCGCTATGGTCTTGTTGAGCCTTTCCGTCAGTCCATTACTTTGTGGGTGGTAAGCCGTTGTTTTTCGGTGACTCGTGCAGCTCAGTCTGAAAATGTCCTCTAGCATTTGTGCCGTAAATGATGTTCCTCTATCCGTAATCACACATGACGGCGCGCCGTGCCGGAGGACGATGTGCTGCACGAAGAACTTCGCCACTTCAGACGCCGTGCCGCGGGGTAATGCCTTTGTCTCAGCATACCGGGTCAAGTAATCGGTTGCCACTATAATCCATTTGTTACCAGTGGCCGACAAAGGGAAGGGTCCTAGAAGGTCCATTCCCACGAGGTCGAAAGGTGTCCGTGGTGGTGTAATAGGGTGGAGAAGGCCCGCAGGTTTCACGGGTGGCGTCTTGCGACGCTGGCACTCGCGGCAGCCTTGCACGTAGCGGTGTACACTGGTCGAAAGTCGTGGCCAATAGTACTGCTGGCGCACTCTGGCGAGAGTCCGCGAGTAGCCCAAGTGTCCCGACGTGGGCTCGTCATGGCACGCGAGGAGGATGTCATCCCGCATGTCGGCTGGTACAACGAGGAGGAAGGCTTTGTTGCTACCTCGAGCATTTTTCTTGTAAAGAATGCCCCTCCTTAGACAAAAGGATGACAATTCGCGAGCGATGCGCCGAGGAGTGTGAGAATTTCGGCCTTCTAAGGAATCAATAATAGGGCGCAATTCCTGATCGGCTCTCTGTCTAGACATAAAGTCAGAATCACTGAGGGCTCCGAGAAAACCATCAGCATATTCCGAGTCCATATCAGGATGTCCCACGGGTGCTCGAGAAAGTGCGTCGGCATCTTCGTGCTTGCGCCCAGACCTATACACAATCATGATGTCAAACTCTTGCAAGCGCAAACTCCACCGGCGTTATCCAGCCTTCGAACAGTCCCTGGTCCTCACCGGTCGTTCTGGTTAAGAAGAAGGACGGTACGCTTCGCTTCTGTGTAGATTACAGAAAGCTCAACAACGTCACAAAAAAAGATGTTTATCCGCTGCCGCGTATTGATGACTCGCTTGACCGACTACGACGAGCGAAGTATTTTTCTTCCCTGGATTTAAAGAGTGGCTACTGGCAAATTGAGGTTGATGAGCGCGACCGCGAAAAAACCGCCTTTGTCACGCCGGATGGCCTCTACGAATTTCGGGTGCTACCGTTCGGACTCTGCTCTGCGCCAGCTACCTTCCAACGCATGATGGACACTGTGTTGACTGACTTAAAATGGCAAAGCTGCCTTGTGTACTTGGATGATGTGGTCGTGTTTTCAACCAGCTTCTCCGAACATCTGAAGCGACTACGACAAGTACTTGAGGCGATTCGGACGGCTAACCTTACGTTAAAGCCGCAAAAATGCCATTTCGGTTACGAAGAACTAAAGTTCCTTGGACATGTCGTAAGCGCAGAAGGCGTCCGTCCTGACCCTGAGAAAACCGCCGCTGTCGCAGCCTTCCCGACTCCTGCCGATAAGAAAAGTGTGCGGCGGTTTCTTGGTCTATGCGCGTACTACCGGCGCTTTATAGGCAATTTTTCGAAAATTGCCGAACCATTAACTAGACTCACTAGAGACGATACGCCGTTCGTTTGGAGTGCTGAACAAGAATCAGCATTCACAGAGCTTCGGCTTCGCCTGGCATCACCACCTGTTCTTGGACATTTCGACGAGGAAGCCGAAACAGAAATTCATACCGACGCCAGTAACGTCGGTCTGGGCGCGGTACTCGTCCAACGGCAGGAGGGAATTGAAAAGGTTATCGCCTACGCAAGCCGAACCCTAACACGCCCGGAGTCAAACTACAGTACCACGGAGAAGGAGTGCCTTGCTGTCGTGTGGGCAATTGCTAAGTTTCGACCTTACCTTTACGGCCGTCCATTCAGAGTAGTGACGGATCATCACTCGCTGTGCTGGCTTGCGAACCTCAGAGACCCCTCCGGACGACTGGCAAGGTGGAGCCTACGTCTGCAGGAGTACGACGTCACTATCGTGTACAAGTCCGGTCGTGCACACGAAGATGCGGACACGTTGTCACGCGCGCCAGTTGAGCCTGCCGCTCAGAGCTTCGAAGAGGACTGCCCTTTCCTTGGCTCCGTAAGCGTAACAGACTTGGCTTTACGGCAGCGAGCAGATGCTCAATTGCGACCTATCATTGAACATCTAGAGGGCCGCAACGTATCACTGCCCCAGCATATAACTCGCGGATTGTCATCCTTCTGCTTACGACAGGGCGTGTTGTACAAGAAGAACGCAGCCGCCAGCAACAAAACTTACCTGTTGGTCGTCCCCGCAGAGCTGCGTGAGGAAATTCTATTTGCCTGCCACAACGAGCCTCCATCGGGCCATCTGGGCATCACCCGAACCATCGCTAGGGTACGAAAGTCTTACTACTGGCCGAAACTTGCCGCTTGCGTTAAACAGTACGTTCAAGCCTGCCGCGAATGCCAGCGCCGAAAATCCCCATCTGTTAAGCCTGCGGGATTACTTCACCCTATCGAGCCACCCAGAACACCCTTCGATCAAGTCGGCATGGACCTCCTGGGTCCGTTTCCCTTGTCATCTTCCGGCAACAAGTGGATAATCGTCGCTACAGATTATCTAACCCGCTATGCTGAAACTAAGGCGCTTCCTAAAAGCACGGCTTGTGAAGTTGCTCAGTTTTTCATCGAGAGAATTGTATTACGCCACGGTGCTCCATCCTGTGTCATCACAGACCGAGGAACAGCGTTTACAGCAAGGCTCCTTGAACAAGTTTTTCAGTTAAGTTACTCCACGCATCGCAAGACAACAGCGTATCACCCTCAGACAAATGGACTGACCGAGCGGCTTAACAAAACGATGACTGATATGCTGTCTATGTACATAGACGTACAGCACAAGACGTGGGATGAAATACTGCCTTACGTAACATTCGCGTATAATACCGCTACGCAAGAGACCACACGATTCACTCCGTTTCGTCTTCTATACGGTCGGGACGTTCAGACGATGTTGGACGCAATGCTCCCATGCGACATTGACAACATCGAGAATCTCGACGAAGATGCTGAGTGTTTCGTGCAACGAGCCGAGGAAGCACGTCAACTAGCCCGCGTAAACATCAAGAAACAACAAGGCGTCGATGCACAGCGCTACAACCGCTGCCACAGACAAGTCGATTATAAACCAGGTGACCAGGTGTTGGTTTGGACCCCTGTGCGCTGCAAAGGTCTCTCTGAGAAGCTTCTCAGTCGGTATTTTGGCCCGTACAAAGTGCTACGACAAGTGAGCGACGTCAATTACGAAGTCCTTCCGGACGGAAGCCAACCACCCCGACGCCGACAGCTACGACCCGAGATTGTGCACGTGGTGCGGTTAAAACCGTACCACACACTGTGACAATGTTTTTTTTTTACGATACACGCTTCGTTTAGCATCGAGGCGATGCTCTTCAGGGAGGAGGGGCAGTGCCGCGCGCTTGATCTGCCAGCGCAAAAGAGGCAGACGAAGTGGCAGTTCCCCTCGTGCCATTGTTCTGTTTTTGGCTGCGCTGAGCCGACCGCTCTTCGGACTTTTGTGAGGACGCCTTAAAAACGTCTCCTGTCTCTTTAACGACCGTCGATGTCCAAACCAGCATGCGCAGATTGAATTGAAACTGGCGGCATCGTCTGGATTGGGACTGCAGGGCTTGAGACCGGCATGGAAGTGCGCAGAGCTTCGGCATATGTGCGGTTCCCAACATCAGTGGACGCAGGAGGTGGTTCTAGATTTGTAACCGTTGGTTGAGGGCGACGGCTGTGAAGCACCTGCTGGACCTCGTCCCGAATAATATTGGTGATGCTGCTTACCTCCGGCTGTCTCGCCCCGTGTAGTTTCGCGATTTCCTCGCGGACGACGGAGCGGACGATTTCGCGAATCCACTCAATGCTGTTGCTCCCGAAGCTGGCGGAAAATTCAGTAGGTGATGCAGAATTCACTTGCCGGTTGAGTAGGGCTGACCGCTGATGAAGTACCCTCTCCATCGTAGTGGCTTCGGTCAGGAATTCTGCTACACTCTTCGGAGGACTCCGCACTAGACCAGCAAAAAGCTGCTCCTTCACGCCTCGCATCAGATAGCGTAGCTTTTTTTCTTCTGGCATTGCCGGATCCGCTCGCCTGAAAAGCTGCGTCATGTCCTCCACGTACATGGTGACGGTCTCATTAGGCATCTGGATGCGTGAATGCAATGCACGTTCAGCACGATCGCGGCGGTCGGGGCTCCGGTAGGTCTCCAAGAGGCGATGCTGGAACTCGCGCCAGGATGTCAAGACATCACTTCTGTTCATGAACCACGTTCGGGCGCCGTCTTTCAAACACGCGTAGACGTTGCGGAGTTTGGCGGCTTCGTCCCAGTAGTTGATCGCTGCGACGTGTTCGAACTCGCTCAGCCAGTCGTCCACATCCTCAAACAGCTCTCCGTGAAAGGGACTAGGCATCAGCGGGTTCTGGACAGTGCAATAAATTGGTGCCGACGACGTAGGAGTTTCCATGACGCCTTGAGGCGAAGTCATAGTCGCTCTATGGATAAGCTGTGCCGGTGTCTCTGGTGGTAGGCCTCGTTGGCGGCGGCTTGTTCTGTGAACTGGCGTGTCCACGGGCACAGGGCTTGTGTTCCGGCTCCTGGATGGGCTCTTGTGCATGGGGTGCGTCGTCAGTTGTCGTACCCAGCACCTCCACCAATCTTGTCACCAATCTTGTCTCACTCAAGGAAACCTTCCGCAGAACTGCTCGTCAAGCTAGGACAAAAAGAAAAACTGCTCCAACCCAACCTCTTCGTCCTCTTCCACACGAAAAACCACGCGAATTCATGCGGCATTAAAAAGCGGCTCAATCCCAACCTCTTCGTCCTCTTCCACACGAAAACCACGCGAATTCATGCGGCAATATGATCATGAAAGACGCCCTAGTAGAGGGTTCCGGAAATTTCGACCACCTGGGGTTTTTTAACTTTCACCCAAATCTGAGCACATGGGCCTACAACAATTCCGCGTCCATCGGAAATGCAGCCACAGCAGCCGGGATTCGATCCCGCTCCCTGCGGGTCAGAAGCCGAGTCCTTTAGCCACTAGACCAACTTGGCGGGGCATGTACACTCCATACCTTCTTATCTATACTAAATCTTAATCTGTCGCCTGCATTAGAGAAGGTCTCCACTCTTGGCTTTCAGCTGTTGTTTTTTGCGAATTCAATTGATTCCGCTCTTGCTGCTTTTGCGTTGAAGACCCATGGGACGGCTTTACGCTCTGTCATAGTAGACTACCTCGTACTATAGTATGGCAGCATTCGTTAATAACTCTTTCTAAAAACACAACCTGACAGTAAACGTAGTTTGCTCGAGTCCACATCTAGAAGTATTGCAAGTACAGATGACCCGGTATACGAAGATAAACAACAGAAAACCTGCAAAAAATGGTTCCGTGAACAGCGGAGTTGTTATATTTAAAAAACGGTACAGAAGTAGCCTAGCTCAAACAAGAAGCTACGTGAGGGTCAGTTAGGCAAGCGCACTGGCGCATTATTCCCCTCCAATTACCCAGTTGCTGTGGAATCGCCAAGAGAAAAAGTACGCAGAGAAAGCAAGCTAAACAGCTTGCATTTGTGCCACGAATCATGAACATGGGCTGACTGAGCAGGACTAAACGCTGATAGTTTGGCAAGCACTGAGAACGTCAAGTAAAAGTAAACGTGCAAAAAATGCCAAATAGTCCAAAAAGCTTTACGAGCGTGGCATAATCCACTTTGGGCTACAAATAATGGGAGCTGCTCGTGATGTGGACTTGTTCGCTGCGGTGCCCAGGTCGTTTCGCTTCCCTAACCTGATTATTTCGTCAAGTGTGAGGACTCTCGTGGGCAGTACACGTTCAACACTTTGGCTGCCGGTATGTAACCACAGCGGGAGCTGGCATTGTGATTTGGTATTCTCAAAGGGTGTTTGAAGTTAGTGTGGTAAACATCTATTCATCAAGAACACCTAACGTTAGACACATAAAAGTTGCGAAGACACTGTTGTCGGGTTGCACGCAATTTTCATGCCAGCCGAATGCAGATCGTTTGTCCTCCCTTTGAAGGGCATTTGTGTGAAGCAGGTCAGTTGTATGAGTGGCTGTGGAGACTGTTGATGAAGTAAGTGCAAGAGTATGTGTTACTGCACCATAAGAACACTTATGGGCCCAAATAATCTTACCGCAACAAGCTCCTCATTTTAAAGGGCTCAATAGTTTTACCGACTAAAATTGGGCATTTCTTTGAACGTTGAGAACCGTGAAACAGTTTTTCTTTCAGCTCCCAAATAGCCACTGTCTCGTTGAACATATCGCTTTATCGGTTGTAGAAGCATGTGTCGGTAGGGAGATGAAGTCCTACTGTACAATGTCACTAAACAAAATTTTCGCTAAAAGGAAAGCGAAATGATGTTTTTGCTTACTTACAAAGTGAAGCAGCAGCAAGAGAATTTTGGTTAGCTACTGAATATTTGAGGTGCTGTGAAAATATGTAAATGATTTCCAAGTGCTGCACGGGGTTAAGCAGCTGAGAAAACAGCGCCAAACAGACAAGAAATCAATTGAATATGAGCAACATTCATTCATCCATTCAATCATTCATTCATTCTTTCATTCGTTCATTATTATATTCATTTGCGACAACAAAAACAGCCCGGGGATACCCGGAGGAAAAGCCAATCAATGAGCTTGAAGGCGCCTTGGTGACCCTGCGCGCATGTCAGCAAGAACAGTGGCTACAAATTCAATATATAGCTTGAAAGTTACGCGTATATGTACTATTAATAAATACTGACACAAAGCTTTGAAGACGAGATAGATTATGGGATAGGTTTGTGTGCACACACAAGCATCATATACTAAATTTCAACCAGTAACATATTTAAAATCAATTTCAAAGTGTTTTTCGCAGCATCGCACGCGAAACGCTCGTGCAGTTTTCTTTTAAACAAGCATGCACCACTTTCGTCACGCGTTCGGGTTGGCTGCCATGATCCTTGCAAGTACTATCTCTGATAGCTGACGTTTTCAATGGAAAGATGAGACAGTCTTGAGCGGGAATACATAGCCTGGTGCAATGCATTTTCAAGGAGTCGGTTCGAAAATGTGAACATGCGTGATCAGGCATATTCACAATATGCCTGATCACAATGTGATAAATTGTGAACATGCGTTATCAGGCATATTAGCAATGTCTTGAAGTAAGCCTTCGTTAAAAAGAGTGATCAACGCCTTGCTCACTGTTTTTTTACTCACGTAGGCGCTTATATTTACACGGAACTTATGCTGAGTCCCGTTTCACTCAGCGACTATTAAATCGAAACAGCGACTGGGCGGTTTCATTTCTGTTTTTATTATATCTCGGCTTTGACGTCATAACAATGAGAGACGCCGAAGTGGAGGACCACGATATGATAAAAAGAGACGCCGTAGTAGAGGACTCCGGATATTTTGACCATCTGGTCTTCTTTAACGTGCACCCAAAACTGAGCACACGGGCCTACAACATTTCCGCCTCCATCAGAAATGCAGCCGCCGCAGCCGGGATACGATCCTGCGAGCTTCGGGTTAGCAGCAGAGTGCCATAAGCACTAGACCAACGTGGTGTGGCTGGGTGGTATAAAGCCTTTTCTAATTAATTAACTGTAGCGCGATAGGGCAAACAAACTTCCCGTTTATGATAAGTGTATTGTTAGCAACTGAGTTCAACAGAACAAATAAACTGATTGGAAATTTTTGGTGCTAGTACTCCTTTAAATGAAGTAATTATTTCGTCGAGAAAAATATGCGTTATGTTTCTCAAAGAACAGCCAGAGATTGGTTGATAAAAATAGTGGCATAATATTTTAAACCAAAGTTTGATTACATTTAGTTTATTGTACTTTTCTGCCTCATAGCGAGTGTGAGGCAACAAATACTGCTTCAGCGTTGCAAAGAGCGAAACTTGTGCCATCATAAGCGCAAGGTAATAAAAATGTAAAAGCCCACAGAAAGGCAAAGAGCAACAGTAATGACCAGCTAAAACCCGGCTGAATGCAGCAGCAATAGATGCCCCTTGACAAGCCACATCGTAATCTGTCTTCCGGAAAATTATCAATACTTCACCGGAACAAACGATGCACGCTCGATAAGGGAAGTTCACCTTCAAGCTGTAGGCGCATGCTCGCTAGCAGGAGGTCGCCCAGTTCTGGTGCGAGACAGGACCTGATATTTACTCCTTTTTTCCCCCTTATCATGATTCCATCGTTGGTAAAGAAAAGGCTGGACTGAACGTAGCACTGCCGAAGCTCCGGGAAACAGTCGGGGCTTATACCCAGCAAGATCCGAAACTTCACGTTCTCTGCTTCGTCAGTAGCGTGCTTTGCAACTCGTCCGTAATCGGCTCAGGATGGGAACTAGAAAAAAGTACTTGATAATTTTCGTGTAACCTGTGAGATCGGTGTGTGTGTGTGTGTGTTTACCGGAGGTGGTCCGTGACGATTTTGTTACAGTGGAGCAAAAAAGGGTCACCGACGGTGACGGTGTGTAGGACTCTTACGAGGAACTTTCGGAGGAAAGCGGCCAAGTACCTCACACAAAAACGATTGACCTAAATGGACGTGCGCCTCTATACTTTTTGGCGGTGAAAAAAATCACAGCATATCCACGGAGTGAATGATGATTGGTGGGGCCAAGCATTCTTCAGTACGTCCGAGCTTTTGTCCGCCCATTCGTTCTTGCTTACGTCCGTCCGTCCATGCATTCATCTGTGCATCCGTCCGGGCGTCTGTTCGTGGAGCCGTTCCTCTGTCTGTCTGTTCGTCTTTCTATTCATCCGTCCGTCCATGCGTCCGCCCCCCTGTCTGCCCATGTATCCGTCAGTCCGTCCGTCTATCTGTATGTTCATCCATTCGTTTGTCCGTCTATCTAGTGAACACTTTAAGTACAACCATCTCACATCTTTTCATCGTGTATTCGACATACACAACATTTAGCTTCTCGCAAATAGCCACTGCTTTATCTCAAAAATCCTCTGTCGCAGGTCTTTGCAAAATTTTTCTGGGATGGCTTCCTTGGTCCTCCACTGATACTGTCCCTTCGTGAAGATGGCAAACCCTCTTCGCTTGTCTGGAACATCGTGATAAGCCTATGCTCGTGTGGCTAGGATCGTCGGCCACCGTACAGCCAAATTAGATCTTTTCTATCTATATTTCTTTCCTTGCCAGATAGTAGCAGCTTCAAGTCTCCCTTCCACAACAACGAAACAACATACCTCTTTTGATGCGCGTCTCGTCAGGAAAGCAAATGTCAGCATAAAATCAGTGGTGGCCTTAGCATAGCCCATAACTGCCAGATGTTCAAGGTGCATTCGACGCATTCGCCCTATAGTGCAGTTTCTTGCGATCGCATCTGAGTGCAGATTTTTTTTCTTTCGTAAAAACGAAACCAGCATTCTTCCTTAGGAATTCAGTCCCTTGAGGGGCGGTTCGGCAGAACCCTACTAAATGGACGGCGGAACTCTTCTTGCGACGTCACAAGTGCCGTTCTCAAGTAGGTGAACCCCATGGTTGAATTTCCAAGTATGTAACTTGGCAATTTATTAAACACTTATGCAGGAATATAAAAGTACCGTACAACAAATGCAAACGTCTGGAATGAATAACGGTACACAAATTTCGTTCATCACCACGGCTTTCGAAAAATAATAACTATAAAAACGAGACGCACAGGCCACACTGAAAGAGAAGTGGTTTCTTAATGGGAACCTAATGAAGTCTGGAAGGCGTGTAATCAGCAATACTATCACCAGCCACTCGCTTTTCGTTTCTCCATGTCCTAGCGTGTGGGTGCTATAATAGTGATGAGAAGGTCGCTTACAGCTGAAGGCAATTCAGTTGGTGCACAAAAAAAACAACAAAAATACGTAAACAGCTACCCTGTGAGTATGTCTTGCTCCACAAATGAGCTTGGAGCGAAAATGCTGCAAGAGAAAGGGACGCCTTACCGCCGGCTGTTGTGGTTCGTTAGGAAGCACCCATCGCGTCCGGGGTCTGTGAAAAAAAAAGAAGAAAACTTTGAGCTTCTACTTTTGCTTATGGCGGTATCTTGGTATGACACATGCAGCAGTAAATGGCAATTATTGCACTTAAGCCTGTTTCGCAGTAGAGTAGCAAAGACTTGTAAGAAGCTCAGGCGGTGGTGTCGCAATCGGCGATGTGGTCGTTGTCGACAAAACTTAGTATAGAGGCACAGCAAAATACAGACACGTGCCATGCCTAGTAGACTGAAGTATTACCTAACTTTGGCGTAAGTAGGCGAAAACATGACGGTAGAAGCTTCGTTTGACGCTTGTGTGGTTGCAGTAGTGGTCATAATAGTAGTGTAAGTAGTAGAAGCGGTAGTATCAGCAGTGATAGTTCTAAGTAGGAAAATATAGTACATTAGCAGTGGTAGTAGTATAGTGGCGGTATAGTTAGTTGTATAATTGAGGTAATATAAATAGTAGCAGTCGTCGTAGGGCCTCTATAGTTCTATAATATGTGTATAACCATGCAAACTGCATTCTAAGAAAATGAGTGTCATTTACTGATCTCTTATACATAGGAGAGCCACAGTCATAGCACTTTCCTTATAGAGTGACGCTGAATCTTTTTTTGTCACACTGATGCTTCTAAAGAGTGTCAATGTGACTATCTGAAGAGAATGAACGTGCCTCTCTAAATACACTGACACTCACTCGTATAAATAAAAATCCAAAGTTCTGGGAGCGTACTTATGACGGAAAGCGAAGCCCCGTCAACGCTGTCATTTATAGCAAACACCTTAGATGCCTAAACAAACGCAAAAATTGACCGGCGTATCGCATTGCCTTCTCCGTCGGTGGTGTCAAAATGACTGATTCAAAACCGTATCATGGCGGGATGACTTCATCCCATGACGTAGTCGCGACATGACCGGTCACTAAAAATTTGCGAAGTCATACTAGCATCATCATAACATCATTACGTAAATGTTATGCCAGACAACGTGACACCACACCGTCACGTCACCGCATGGCGTCAATGCTTGTTTAAATTTGGACCGATGCTGGAGGCACTACAGAAAGCTTACAGTGATCGCGACACCGAAGGAATTCCAAAATTGCGTTAGCTGTTGAAAGCTTTCGCACGGGGCACTGGAGGCTGCATACGGCGACTTAAAAAAAAGAAAAGAATGGATTTTGCTTACTAGTAGACTGAGTCGTATGCGCAAGGGACCCTGTGAGATGGTTTTACGAGAGATGGTTCCTCAAGCGCATGCAAGAAATTTTTGGTGTCACACTTGTGAATGATGAGGTTAAACTGACGCGCTGCTCTAATTAAGGTAAACATGCGATTTTAACTCGCACGTCTGTGCCATACAGTCAGCTATGATATGGCGTTTTAAAAAGATGATCCACAACAAAGCTATCCCATGTTACTCATGCCAAACTACTGGCAAAGTACAGCGAACTCTCCTTTGAGAGAATTTCAGTAAACCTTGGCTGACAGTTCATTAACCTCATAATGTTCACTACCATACAGAACAGCCTTGAGCACAGCACAAGTGAAGTCAAATGTGTGAAATGCTATTGCTCTTCAAAACAGTGATGCTTTTCGAATACGTCTGGTGCCCTTAGAGCGCAATAAAACACATAGCTGTCGAGAGAGCCCACGTTCTTATGCACTGCCTCTGGCAGGGCAATGAACCTGCACTGCATTCATGGTTTGTAACTAATGACATCATTGAGCATCATTCCTATAAATAAGCAAGCTGTTTGCAATAGGGTGCAAGACTGAAGCCAACAGCTCAACTGTGTACCATTAAAAAGAAGCTGCCCCCCCCCCCCGTGCTCTCTTTTTAATACGTGGGTTTCGTGGGAACATCTCATGTGAGCAGATTTACGTGGCTTTTACGGAGTGTAACCATGTCTGCCGACTAAAATTTTTTGTATCACCCCGTGAATGGTCATTATAACGTCAACACTTCGAATTATTTTTTTCTCTCAACAGGTTATGAAACGAGGCAAAGGCGTGCTTTAACCATATAGTTCCCGTGACCACAAGGAGTAACTGTTTTAAATATTATTTTTCCTCGGATTATAACGGACTGGAATAATTCTAACACTATTGTGATTTCTTTGGTTTTGTTTGAAAAAAATCTGAAGATGTTATGAATTTCCTTGTGTTATTTCATTTGTTCGTCACCTGTGATTTTTTTCCTTTTAAAAGAGCAATGACATCAAAGCTGAAGCTAGAGATGTGCCCATCATTCGATCGCTAAGCATGCAAAGGTCTTTTTTGCCAAAATTTAACGGCTTCCGTCGCGTGCAAGTTTTATTAATTCGATGTCAAGCAGCGTAGAAAAGTTAAGGAGAAAAAACGAAAAATAGATTGCCCTGCGACATCGACACTAGTGCTACGTGTTCAATGTGATACATTCCACAAATACAATCCTGAGTGACGGTGTTACATGTAGTCATGTTGTTACATGATACGCATTTCGTGATTATAATGTTTGGATGTGTCATTTACCTATGTCATTCGTTTGTGTGACGTAATAGCGAATTTGGTACATGTCAGTAAGCTAGCGAAACGGCCACGAGCGCATCATGAGCGTAGCATGTAGTCATGTTGTTAAATGAAACGCATCTCATGTTTATCATTCTTGCACCAGTATCATACCTTCGTCATCCATTGACATCTCGTAATGCCAAATTTGCTATAAGTGAAGCTAGCGAAACGTCCGCGAGTGCTTTATCAGAGTGGCATGTAGTCAAGTTGTTACTTGACACGCATACCGTACTTTTTATGTTAGGCTCTGTCGCTTGTGTTCGCCCTGCAAGCATGTCTTACCATACAAGTTTTGCAACATGCCATGTGAACGAAACCACCGCGAGAGCTGCAGGACCAAGAAATGTAAATCATGACATGCATGACATACACATCATGATTTATGTTATGACTGATCAATCATGTTCTTCATAAATTCATGTTAGGCCATACCAAGTTTGGTATCAATGCCATTATCGAAACGGCCATGAGAGCTAAATGTCGAAGGCGGCTAGATAGATAGATAGATAGATAGATCGATAGATAGATAGATAGATAGATAGATAGATAGATAGATAGATAGATAGATAGATAGATAGATAGATAGATAGATAGATAGATAGATAGATAGATAGATAGATACGCTCAAAGTCGCCGAAGTTCGCTAAGAAATGCTTCGTATTTAATATTGATGAGTGGGGCGAAGCCTAACAGGGTTTTATTGGTAAAACGTGAATCGTCTGTCCATTCATTCGTCCATCTGTTCATCTGTTCATCTGTCTGTCTGTCTGTCTGTCTGTCTGTCTGTCTGTCTGTCTGTCTGTCTGTCTGTCTGTCTGTCTGTCTGTCTGTCTGTCCGTCCGTTCCTCCGCCGTCCATCCGTCCGTCCATCCGCACCTGCTGAGTGAATCATCGAACTAGACGGTCACGTACCAGGAGCTAGGAGGAATAGACCCACGGCTTTAGAAGCTTCACTCGTAATAGCCAATTAGCCAGTCACACGTGCTCGGGTGCTAGCGGGCCATGACAAGGAAAATGACGCGCACCAGCCGAGTAGCGTGCTAGAATGTACAGGCTTATGATGATGATTAACACGTGGCCTCGGGTTCAGCTGTGGTCGCGATGTTGTAAGACACTCGGCCGGTGCTGATCTCAGAAGCCACGGGGCTCATTATTCACAAACAGACTTAGTGCAGGCACTAAAAGATTCAAGATAAACCTAAACACCACGTGCATCTAAAAAAAACGTCCCCACAAAACGTTTTTGACACTTTTATTGCATGAGTGCAAATCTGCTCTCAGTGGAGCGACAAACAAAAATAAAGAAGATGCCTTTGGTTTGAAAAGACCGCGCAACTTAGTCAACCGTCCTTGACGCGATCACTGCTTCCATCGTAACCAATGAAACGCAGTGCGCTGAGGGGCATATTTCACTTTTTCGTACAGTTAGATCGTTTATAAGGGGGTGTCGCCGGAGCTCCGGAGCCTCGCGAAACTTGGCCGATCCTGCATAGCGCCCTGGAAGTAAAGTTTTCAGCCCGTTATGTCGTCAATATATACTCAAAGTATGCGAAAATTTTGAGGACACTTCATAATCTCCAAAGTGTGTTCAGTGGTAGTATAGGACTATTCGAGAGACTATGCCAGGTCTGCTTTTTCTTTATGCATGTATAACCCAAGGTATAGCATTAGGTGTGGGAAAATACAGATTCTCGGGAAACCTCTCGGAACCACTTGCCGGAGCACCTGTTCATCTGCGAAATATAGTGGCGCTAGCTGGTTTCAGCCGTTTGCAGGTACTGTTTGTGCAGCGATTATAATCAGTGTGAATTATAATTCAATACTTGTAGTTATTCTTCATATTGTTATGTCAGAGAGAGCAGCGATGTCCGAACACTGAATAAAATTTACCACGACGTTCAAGCTTTCGAAACGAAATCAGTGACCCAAGTGTGAGTCTGTATCATGACTGGGCTCAGACGGGGGGTCGGATGAATGTGAGCATGGTATATAAATTGCTTTCGCTCTGGTCTTTCCTCAAGTCGATATCCTGGCAGCTGTCTGTGAAGGTTAGTTCAAAAGCCCTTTCCCATAGTTGAGTACCTACATAGTAGAGTCCCTAGTACTCTAAATCGTTAACCACTATATCTAAACGAACAGGGCCTCATGAAATGTGAGGCCCGTGGGATGGTTTCATGCTCTCCCATAGCAGAGTGCCCGGTACTTTAAATCGCTACCCCCTTTTTCTAAACTAACAATACGCCTAAGGTCTATCCCCAACGCAGATCTTCTCATAAGTTGTAATGATGACCTGCCTACTTGCCTAACAAATACAGGATGATTGTAGAACAATTATAAGTGCGTGTAAATGCCTCGGACACAAACTAAGAACGACTTTTAAGCTTGAAGGCATGTCGCTTACATAGGTACGAACGAATCCTACTAATACGACTTTCATTGTTTTTAACTCTCACCAGCATGAGCATAATATTATTCCAAGTTATATAGTTGCAATTGTAATATATATCAGTTATGCATTTGCAACAATATTTATACTTTGCGATAATAATCATATTATATATTTGCTATTCAAGCAGACCATGCGGCTATTTATGGATAACTCAACTAAAGCTCCACTTCTCCAATTGAAGTTTATGTTGCCCGTTGCTTCTGAATAAAAATGACTTGTTGAATAGGTGCTTGGATTGAATCTTGTGATTTATTATCCCAACCAGGCAATTCATTCTTCTTCGTGCAAGTTAATGAACGGCCGTGGTGTTGCCCGAACTTTTCTCCCACGTCCGTGTTTGACGCCTGCGATTGTTTTTCAAGAGAACAAAGTATGCTAAAAATGCACACAAAGAAAAAATGTATTGCTTTACTTTGCCGCAGTCAGAGGAATCGGTATCGCAAAAGTCATGTTTATGCGTCATGAGGTAAATAATATCTTTCACATCGAAGCGAATTCCATGGCGGCGATCGTAACACAAACGCTGCTCGGAGGTTCTTAAGGTAATCATGTCAGACTGTACTCGTGTTAGCTATTCTCTGTGGTTAACATAGCACATTGTTCTCCTGTGGATTTTTACCTTTGCCGTAAATAGACTGTGCCTGCTTCAGAAGGCTTACAATGCGCTACGTGTGACTACTTTACATCTGTGAACGTGGCAGGGTGATAAGACAGGCTTTACCACTTCGTGGGCTTCAGGTATTAGTCACCGCCAAGGCGATAAAGACACGGGGGTTTATGCCGTCACCGCCACGAGGATAAGCGTAATCCACGTAAAGAGCAATTTATGATGCGGGATTAGCATCTGGGGCTGTCGCTTCGGTGATGCCTTCGTACTGACAGCAGCTGGCATTCAGTAAAGCTGAGATTATTTTCCAATTGTGCAATGCATGTGAGTCCCCCACAATTCGTTTGCGTCACTTCCACGTGCTCACGCATTGAAGGATGATTTTTTTGCGTGGGTGTAGAATGACAGAAAATGTGACAAAATTTTCTTGTATATAATGAACACACCTACAGAGAAGCAAAAGGACAAAGTCACGTGTGAACTCTCCGAACTGAAAAACTGAAAAAAAAACACGAAAGGTAACGGTGATATAGGTGCACGTGGAATAAAATTTGCGCAGCTCTCTCCAAATTATTTTGGTATAAAAAAACTTGATATGTAAACACCCCACTAAATAAATAGCGATGTTCTTTAGAAATAACCGTTTGTGGAGTCAATGAATACGATATATTAGTTTTTTAAATACTTTTGCTAAATACGAAAAGCCTTTGTTGAATGGTATTGTAAGCTACTCTGTACACTGTGCATGATAGCGTTGATATACTTCAATAAAATTACTTCACAAATCTCTCCTAAGCAGATTTCTTTGTTTTTCTGTACAGTGATCTGACCAATGCAAATGTGCATACACGCGTCAGTGTGCAGTGCTGAGGTAAAGTTAGAAAGTGCATTGAAAAAACCAGCCGCTTTGGTTTATTTTTGCCCAGCATCCATCGTAGTTCACTTATTCCACTGCGAAATATAATGTTGAAAATACCCGAATACTTTAATAAGCGCGCTTTGAAAATGAATGTAATCACATAAATGAGATTTTATGGTAACATTTCTAAATAACGTGCACGAGTTTCTTGTTTTTTTTTCATTGAAATATCTTACATACATGAATGCAGTCCCCTTTTTATATGCAACAAGACTGTGAAAACTGTTTTCAGAACTTAAATTACCAAACTACGAACTACGAATAGGAAAGGCATTGTATAATCTTATTTCCTGCCTTGTGATAACTGGGAATGGATGATATGCGAAGCACGAATGGGAAAGGTTGATGTGTCACTTTAAAATCAGAACAATTCTACGAGGTGGGGGTACATGATACCATACATGATTTCCGTGTCACGGTTATCATGTCTTGATGTGTCCTTCACCTTCGTCATCTATTCATTTTACGTAATACCAAATTTAGTGCATGTGTAGCTAACGAAACGACCGCAAGCACGCTATGAGCGTGGTATGCTGTCATGTTCTTACATGACACGCGTATCAGGATTATCATGGTTGCACCAGTCATATACGTTCGTCATCGATTGACGTCACCCAATACCTATTTTGGCATATATGGAGCTAGTGAAATGGCCGCGAGCACATCATGAAGGACCCAATACGCCCCAATGTAGCGTTGACGCACGCGCACGCTGGGCGAAGCGACGCTACGCGAGCAAAAAGCGACGCCAGGCGCGGCTGGCGCGACCAGCGTCCGTCAGCATGGCCCGGCGGACAGCGGAACGAAACGCGACGTGCTGCATTTTGCGCTGACAACGTTACCCCTAGAACACTGCATCTCCCTCTTTTCGTGGCGGAGGGACGATGGACGTGCTGAAACGCGCATGCGTCAGAGCAACGCAGCACGACGCGCGCTTGCGAGTATATGGCAGGACCGGTGCCTGGCGTGGCAACGCCGGCGTGACGCGACGATTTGAACACCGTTGAGAACGCGCACCGCGTCACGTCAAAACGTATTGGCACCTACTGTGGCATGTAGTCATGTTTTCACATGACACGCATCTTTTGATTATCATGTTTGCACCAGTCACATACCTTCCTCATCCATTGACGTCACGTAATACCGAATTTAGCATACGTAGAGATAACGAAACGGCCACGAGTGCATCATGAGTGTGGCATGTAGTCATGTTGTTACCAGACACGCATACCGTGATTATCATGTTTGTATATGTCATTTACCTATGTCGTCCGTTCGCGTCACCTAATACCGAGTTAGGTACATGCGAAGCTATCGAAATGGCCACAAGCGCATCCTGAGCGTAGCATGTAGTCAAGTTGTTACATGACACGCATCTCATCTTTATGATGTTTGCACCAGTGTCATACCTTCGTCATCCATTCAAGTCCCACAATACCGAATTTGGTATAAGAGAAGCTAGCGAAACGGCAGCCAGAGCATCATGAGCATGGCATGCAGTCATGTTGTTACATGACACGCATCTGATGATTATCATGTTTGCTCCAGTCACATACCTTCGTCATCCATTCACGTACCATAATACGAAATTTGGTATATGTGACACTAGCGAAACGCCCGCGACGACATCATGAGTTTTGCATGTTGTCATGTTGTTACATGACACACATAACACAATTTTCATGTTATGGCCTGTCGCTTGCGTTCGCCATGCAATCATGGCATACCATACCAGTTTTGCAACATGCAATGTGAACAAAACTGCCGCCAGAGCCGCAAGACTATGAATTGTAAATTATGACGTTCCTTACATCCATGTCATGATTTTGATGTTATGACTAGTCAAATATGTTCTTCATACAGTGATGTTACGCCATAATAAGTTTGGTATTGATACAATTATCGAAATGGCCAGAAGAGCTAAAAGTCCTAGGCGGCTAGATAGATAGATAGATAGATAGATAGATAGATAGATAGATAGATAGATAGATAGATAGATAGATAGATAGATAGATAGATAGATACGCTCAATGTCGCCGAAATTCGTTAACAAATGCTTCGCATTTATTACCCAACATCAGTAGCGTCGACCCGATGAATGGAAAGAATAAATGTCAGAGACCCAGCTGAAATGGCGAGCGCTCGATGGTGACGGACGCACTCCACATCGCCTCCGTAAAATTCCTGCTATTTCTGCTGACATCCACCTTGGTACCCCCGAAACTTGGATTTATCGTCACCGCCATGTTCTCCGCTTCGCCTAGACAACACCTTCGTCCAGGTGGGTCCAGTTTTGACAACTTGAGGGACGTTCTTCACTCC
Source organism: Rhipicephalus microplus (assembly GCF_043290135.1). Classification (NCBI taxonomy): domain Eukaryota; kingdom Metazoa; phylum Arthropoda; class Arachnida; order Ixodida; family Ixodidae; genus Rhipicephalus; species Rhipicephalus microplus. Next base: position 74,621,278 of record NC_134709.1, on the reverse strand, counting down.
AGGCTACAACGCCGCCTCGCTAAGGGCTCTCAGCCCGGCGATGGCGGCCGCTAACGTGGTTACGGGCTATGATCCTACCTCAAGCAAAATGCGGTCCATGGAGATTTCATCCTCCGTAAACACTATGCCATCAGAAGATGAATACCTTGACGACATGGTGAGACTGTGGCAACGCAAACAAGCGAAATCAAAGTCTGCGTCTCAACAACAACAAGACGCCACAGCGGGCCACCATTCCCCAGCCTTGCAAGGTACGCCGGCGCGCCATCCTTCCGGTGGTGTGCCTACCTCTGCTGCGTCCTCATGTGCGGCCGATCTGGGAACAAAACATCTTGGTCTGTAGCACCACCATTTTGCCTATAGCACAGCGACTCCTTGGGGACTTCCAGCTGCAAGTGGGGGATCAGCAGCTGCCCGTTCGGGGCCACGCCAAGGCACCAGGGCATACATGCAAGGGCGTCATCAACATAAACCCTGCTGAAAGCCCGGAGAAGATCAAGTCAGAACTCCATTGGCCACGAGGTACTATTCTCGCGGTCCGCAAACTCGGAGATTCCGCGGCGGCGGTGGTGACTTTCGAGGGCACGAAGTTAGCCCGCTTCCTCTTCTACCACTGCGTGGCGACGTATATCCGCGCCTACAAGAAAACGGTCCCTGTTTGCACCAAGTGCGGTACCATCGGTCATCGACCACCTCAGTGTCCTCACCCCACTCCAATTCAGTGTGCCAAATGTGGAACCCCCGCACCTGCAGGTCTCAATGCCCACGACTGCCACCCCAAGTGCCTCCTCTGCCACGGCGCCCATGAGACTGGGACCAGTGGCTGCACGGCAAAATATCGAAAATATCGGAAACGCAAGCAGCCCTCAAAATCTCCTCGAGGGACCACCTCATGTTCGTCACAGCCAGACAGCAGCACCAACCTCCATCATTCGGCTCCGCCACTCCACGCCGACACTCAAGCATTCCCACCGCCCGAAGCACCAGCGGCGGTACCTCAGGTGAGCAGTTGGGCAGGGAAAGCTGCTTCTAAGCCTCTCTCACCCCCTTCTGTTGATCCTCCTTCTCCCGAACTTGCGGCCCTTCGCCAGCAAGTTGCGGCACTTCAAAAGCAAAATTCTCTTTTAACTAAACAACTCGAACTCTTAAATAAGCGACTTAAACCCCAGCAACAGTGTACTGCAAGGACATCCGGTATTGCCTGTTCTGTCCAGGCGGCTACGCCAGCTACGTCCAAGCTTAGTCCTCGCGCTAAGTCCACTCCCAATAAACCGCCGGTTCAAGCAACCATGTGTACTCTAGCACTTGGAACCGGTGCCACATCTACTCCAGAAGCTCTTGAGGCTCCTGGGGCACCTCAAGTTCTCTTGCCCGCTAACCAAACTCTCCCTAGCGAAGAGCGCACCCCGCGCGTAGAGAAACACCTCACGCGTGTCGAAGCTTCGATTAATCACCTCCTCACCAGCTTCTCGGTCCAACGCATAGTAGTAGAGGTTACCCAGGCTATTAAAGCCTGGGCAATCACCCAGTTTCAACCCAAGGCATCGCGTTCCCGCTCCTTCTCGGTGAGCAGTGAGGGTACAGCTCCACGGCGTCATCGTAAGGTGGCTACCACCACCCCGCCATCGGACAATCCGGCCTCCGTGCCCCTCCCTGCCTCTGAGGATTCCGAGCGGGACATGCAGGACCAATTACAAAACCTAAGACAGTCCCGATGGCTACCAATCGTACGTCCCATTCAAACATTGCGTCTAAATTCGAGATCATACAGTGGAACCCTGGAAGCTTCGGGAACAGCCGAAAGCGTTCACATCTTTCCCTTTTCCTCAGCTCACTTGGCTCTCAGCCGGCCGTCTTGGCGCTCCAAGAATTTGGCCCTGCTCCATCCCTTTCTGGATAGTGCTCCTATGTAGGCGGCACCACCACATGCCTCCTCGTGAATAAAGCTTACACGGGGATACAGATTGACCTCGATCTGGATTTTCCTTACGACTACTGCATGATATCAGTGCTGTCTCAGCGGAGGGGCCAACCATCAATACATATCTTAAACGTGTACGCCTTGCGAGGGCTTCGTTTGCGCATCTCTTCCATCGGGCGCTGCGTATAGCGGCCCGACAACCACTGGTGATTGTCGCGGACTTTAATGCCCCCAGCCCTCACTGGGGTTACCACTACGAGAAGGCCCGGGGCAGAGAGCTCAAGGAGCTCATTTCCTCGCTGAGCCTGACGATTCTTACCAATCCGGCACAACCCACACGTTCCGGCAACTCGGTCACGCGGGACACATGCCCCGACCTCTCCCTCACCCGTCACATCCGCGATGCTACATGGGAAAATTTAGGTGAAACCCTAGGCAGCGATCACTTTTTACTCCGCATTTAGTTCACACCGCGGCAGAAAAAGCGCCAGCACTGGGGCCAAGCCCAACTCACCGATTGGACTCAGTTCAGAAGGCAACCATTCCCCGCCGGCCTCTCCTCGACCGAATATGCAGCGTGGGCATCATACGCTCTCCATATGAAACAAGCGAACTTTCGCATCCTTGCAACCTCTAATTTGACTCCTGCAATCGATCCACACCCCCTACATCTTTGGCACGCTCGCCGCGGGCTCATAAGACTTTGGAAACGCAACAAACTTAATCGGAAACTTCGCGCTCGCATTGAGGCGCTCACTGCAGAGGCGGCCGCATACTCCGCACAACTTTCCGATGCTAACTGGGCAGACACCTGTTCGAAGGCTGCAAACCAGATGAGCTCTAAGAGTGCGTGGCGACTCTTTAGAAGCCTTCTTGATCCCTCCACCACCAGGGGAGAAACGCAACGCCAGCTCCACCGTGTTCTGCATGCCTTTCAGGGCACTACGGATGAACTCGCGCGAGAACTTTGTGACCGCTACATCTGCCGCACAATTGATCCCGCAGGCCCAGCATATACGTATTCCGGCGCCTCTAACACCGATCTCGACGCCCCATACACGCTTTCTGATTTACGATTTGCACTCACGAAAATGCGACGGGCCACGGCCCCTGGACGCGACGGAGTCACAGTATCGCTCCTGGCAAATCTTCCCGACCAAGCACACCTCTCGCTACTCCACCTTATAAATTCGATATGGGACGGCTCTCCGCTGCCAACGGAATGGACCACATCGGTCGTGACATTCATACCCAAATCGGCAAAGTCCGTTAGTATTGGGGCACTGAGACCCATCTCACTTACGTCTTGCGCAGGCAAACTCATGAAAACCATGGTTCGCGAACGCCTGTCCGTTTACTTGGAGGCCAGGAGGACCTTTGCCAACACGATGTTTGGCTTTCGCCCGCATCTGTCGGCGCAGGACGTCCTGCTCCAGCTTCAACCCGATATCATAGAGCTGACTACTATGCGCCATAACGATAAAGCCGTGCTCGCTCTCGATCTCCGCGGGGCGTTCGACAACGTCAAACACAGCACTATATTCACTAACCTGTCTACCACAAACTGCGAGCAGAAGACTTTCAACTACATTCGCGCCTTTCTATCACATCGCACCGCCTTCATTCGCCCTAATTCTACTGAACACGGCCCGTACTTATTAGGCACTCGGGGTGCACCTCAAGGGGCAGTCCTGTCTCCTCTGCTTTTTAACCCGGCGATGATGAACTTCCCCTTTCTTCTAAGTGAGGTCGAGGGAATATAACACGCACTATATGCGGACGATATCACAATCTAGACCAACACCGGCTCCTTAGCGCAAATCGAAGAAAGCCTGCAAAAGGCTGCCCTTCTGGTGGACACCACGCAGGTTCATGTGGCCTGGAGTGCTCTCCAGCTCTCCGGCTCTTCTTTCAGTCTCGCCGCCTCAAATTTTTCTTCCGTCCGGGCCCGTCCCGTCAGTGCAAAATATTCGGGTTCTTGGCCTTCACCTCACATCGTCCTTGGATCCAAAGGGCACAATAGCAGGCCTCAGACGCACCAGCGAACAGGTGAGCCGCATGATACGTCGAGTTTCTACCAAGCGCGGTGGCCTCCGCGGGTCTCAGTCTCTCCGATTGTCCCACGCGTTTGTGACCAGTCGCGTCCTCTACGCCTTGCCTTACCTTCGCCTGCGTCGTCGACACGAGCAACAGCTGGACGTCCTCCTTCGTTCAGTATACAAACGCGCTCTGGACCAACCTATTGCAACTTCCAACAGCCGATTCGCGGCTCTGGGGGTACACAACGCCTTTTCAGAGATGTGCGAAGCTCATCGCGTTAACCAAATCAATCGACGGTCGCAGGCGCCTTCAGGGCGCCGTCTTCTACACAGACTTGGCCTTAACCCGATACCTGACCAAGACCCTCTGCAGCCGGTACCAGAGCTCTGGCGTCAAAAGCTATGGGTGGAACCTCTACCCCGTAATATGAATCCCGACCTCCATCCTGGCCGTAGACTAGCACGCGCCGCGGCCCTTCATACGCGACACTCCGATCGTCCTGGTGTTTTCTACGTGGACGTCTCGGGTCCCTCCCCCTCGGGTCACTTCATGGCTGCCGTGATTACAGAGGGCAAACACGTAGATGGCCTCTCCTTTCGAGAAGACACAGTAACGCACGCTGAAGAGGGTGCCATAGCTTTGGCCGCCTCTCACCCTGCCTCACGCACCATCCTGACGGACTCGCGCTCGGCCTGTTCTCAGTACCTTCAGGGTTCCATTGCCCCGCTGGCGGCTAGCCTGCTACAGTCAGCCCCTTGGCGCTTTAACCCTCATGCCATTCGTATAGTCTGGACGCCAGGCCACTCGGGCCTGCCCGGCAACGAGGCGGCGAATGCCGATGCCCGCGCCTCTCCTGTCCGGGCCGTTGCCCCTCCATGTCCCGAGACGAAATCTGGCAATACCAACCTGACGCGCTTTCGCGAAATTTTGGCTTATTATTCGCGCCCCCTCTGCCCGGACCCCGCACGCGGTTTGGAGAAAGCGGACGAACGACTGCTACGCCGCCTGCAGAGAAACACCTTTATCAGTCCGGCGGTCGCTAGGCACTTTTTGCCGGAAATCAATGGCACCTGCTCGACCTGTCATGTCCTCGCCGACACATATCACGTCGTATTATCGTGCCCAGTTAATCCCGTCCCTTTCTCACCCCCTTTTCCTATCCCAACTAGAGAGGCTTGGGAGGAGCACCTGCTCGGCTGCTCTACCTTGGCTGCACAACGCTCCTTGGTGGAGCGCGCACGGGCAGCTTCCAGCTCCACTGGCGTCCTGGAATAGCGTCTTGCCACTCTAGCACGCCGATGGGTCACGTCGGCACTCTCTAGTAGACTTTTTCTGAAATAAATGTTTTTTACCACCACCACGACCAGCTGAAATCGAACGCAAGCATTTTGCGTGGCAAGGAAGCGTTTTACCACACAGCTACGCCAGGTTTTTGAACTACTTTTGAAATACACGGTAATCATCGTTAAACGTCAGTAGGGATTGCAGTGCCACCTACCCAATCTTATAAACATTACATATGTACTACTTCGATACAGCCATCACATCGGGTTAAAGTCAATTGTGGGTAGTTGCCATGCTCTGAAGTTGATTTAGGTAGCAGTGTCCAGGGTCAGCATCCATGTCATGATTTTCGTGCCATGACTAGTCCAATATGTCCTTTATTCTGTCTTGTTATGTCATACCAAGTTTGGTATCGATACCAATATCGAAACGGCCAGGAGAGCTAAAAGTCGTAGGCGGCTAGATAGATAGATAGATAGATAGATAGATAGATAGATAGATAGATAGATAGATAGATAGATAGATAGATAGATAGATAGATAGATAGATAGATAGATAGATAGATAGATAGATAGATACGCGCAAAGTCACTGAAGTTCACCAAGAAATGCTTCGCATTTTAAAAAAGCGGTCATTTCATCTGTTGAGTTGGTTTACAGTTTGAAATAGGTTATAAATAAAAACATTAAAAACATTTTGCTGCATTCGGTGTGAGAAAGTGAATAGCTTAGCTTATAGTATTTTCAATTATAGTGAAGCCAATTCCGGCACAATTTCAACATCGATATTTCTGAACAACTTCCAAAAAGATCTATGGAATAAAACATACTACTGTGGTACCCACATGTTGTTTTTTACGCTTCTTTGCTTCTGGCTACTGCAATAACCTCTCTATTTTGTAACAACAGTACTGAAAGTTGGGCGAGTTGGTCCCATGCCTTGAAGAACGTAGGAGCGAGATACGGAGTAACCTCGGTTTTTACAGCACCCAACAAGCTGTCTATGTTGTGTCCACGACTTCGGAACATGGTGGAGTCCGGCACTACGCAGAGTAAGAACAGCTGCCAGATGAAACACAGCTAACAATACCGGTCTTGCAGAACAGCAGTGGTATACCAGGTTTCGTTCAGCTGTGGCAGATCTTATGTCGGGCAAACTGGAAGGTGTGTAAACACACGGTTGAGGGAGCATGACTCCGCATTACGTAGTTCAGGATGAACACATCTGGTGGATCACTGCAAGTCGCGTGGGTGCATACCAATTTTTACAGACACAAAGATTCTGTCAACTCACAAGAGAAAAATTAACAGGGAGTTGATTGAAGCATTCCATATTAAAAACATGGGAGAAAAATGTGTTAGCCAAGCTTCGGTCACCCTGTCCGATAAGGAATTTTATTTTTTGTAAGGTACGTGCAACAATCGTCTGCAGATGCGTGAACTCTTCAATGTTTGTCGTTTGTGGTTCTTATCACGACGTAGCGCTGAATAAGCTTTCTTCAGGTTATCTCGTTTGTTCCTGGATCCACCGATGGGGGGGCGTGTGGGCTACGTGAAGATATAAGTACAGCTTGTTGTTCAAAATAAACCAGTTGTGAGTTTGCGCCCGTGTGGTTTGCCTCTTTTCCTTGTGTCCGTGTACGTGTTTCCGTAAAGAAGTCTCTCTATTTTACAGCGCGAAAACTGTTGTGAGGTGACTAGAGTTGAAATTCGGGCTAGTTGGTTCGCCCTTCATACGCGTGAGTCCACACATTACAAATTTAGTTTAATAATATATAAAGTTGTTGCGAATTCAGAAACTATATAGTCAAAATGTGCAGTCAGGGAAGAATCGCGTGACAGCAAAACTCTCAACTACTTGTATAAGCGCCCTGTTTCTAGAAGTTGTGGCTCCTTAAATCATAACTTTCATAATTGTTTTTGTGGAAAATATATTGGCGCCCTAATTCACGCTTCAAATTGATTTTCAGCTTTGCATTAGTGTTGCAAACACTGGGCGCTGATTGATTGAATACTAGGCGTACTATAGCGTCATGGAAATTGGGCTTTTTTCTGTGGTCTTTTTACATTGTGGTCTTGCAACTTCAGGACGGTAAAATAACTGATGGGTTGATCGACTCCCGCAGACTCACTCGAACTCACATTAAGACGTGAGTCTGTGTCTGAGTGAGCACGAGTGATTATAATTAGGTGAAATTGAGTCCGAACGAACCCTGTAGACAACTCAGTGTGCCTGAAATTGAGTGAGTGCTGTTGAGGAAAATTGTGGCGGCTCTGGCGGCCTGGGTGAGTCCTAAGCGTAAAATATATTTGCTTGGATGAGTCTAGAAAACTCCGCATTTTTTGCCGGCCTATGGTTTCGACTGTCCTTTTTCCTACATTTGTTCGGTGTTAGTGTGAGAGGCAGTTTCATCCTTTAGCCACACTTCCAAAGCGGGCATGCACTGTCATGATGGTTACTGAAAAGGCTCTCCTAGAAGCGTATTCCAGAGAATGACGTTACACCACCCAGGGAAAAACGAACACTTTTGGCACTGTACTTCACGTCCCACTTCATCAATCTATGGCTGTCTGCCACCAACAAGAATGTTAAGGCGCCCCAATAAGGCATTCCCTCAGTTTTTTTTTTTAAATTTCCAAACTTTCCCCCCAAGAACTGCCAATCATTCTCAAAAGCCTTAACTAACCCGTTGGGCAACAAACTATCCCGAAATTTTCAAATGCCAAATAAATATTCACATGGGTGAACACATGCGCTGCCTTCACTGTAATAAGCGTTTCTGCTGTGAACTGATTGCACATTTGCTCCTTTTTTTGCTTTAGTCTAAATCAGCGTCCTTTAGGCGACGAGTGCACTTAGCGGATGCAAGGACACATTGGTTGTGCACTTCACTCTTCTCGCTTTTCCTCCTGGAAAAAGTGACGATGCCACGCGTCAACGCATTAGTTCACCGCTTGGCGACTCCCCTGATGAGCACGTCCTGAAAGCTTTATCAAGAAGCCGTGCCACGTCTTTTTTTTTTTTTTGGCCTGCTCGCGTTTTCTTTTCGCTGATTGCAGGCAGAATGATAATGTCAGAATTAAGCAGGCAACGCGAGGACGTGAACAGCTCCGCTCAGTCCGCGTGTCTTTCCTCTCGCCGAGATGGCTTGCTTGTTTGTTGGTTGTTTATTCTCATCGCATTTGCAGTGAGAGCTTCCTTCAGAAAATCGGTTTCCTGTCGATGGCTGGTTCTAAATGAAGCTGCAGCAATCACTTCACTCAACTCGCGTGAAAGGGAGGAGTACGTAGTTTTTTTTTTTCCTGAAATCAGTAATGTTCCGGAGTTCCTTGTTGCTTTTTGTTTAGTCTGAACGGGCAAACATGCGATTTTTTAATCTTTTCTGGCGACCGTCGACGCCAAAACTTTAGTCTGCCTGTCGGTCTCTACGTGTGTGTGTTAAGAAAAATGGCAGCATATCCACGGAGCGAATGATGGAGAGCGGGGTGAAGCATCCGTCTGTCCATTCGTTCTTGCTTCCGTCCGTCCATGCTTGCGTCTGTGTGGCCACCGTGCATCCATCCGCCCGCCCGTGAGTGCGTGTATTCGTGCGTCCGCATGTCTATCTGTGTGTCCGTCCCTGCGTTCATCCATCCATCCGCTCCTGCGTCCGCCCATGCGTCTATCCGTCCGTGTAGCCATCCGTGCGTCCATCCATGCATCTGTCTGTGTGTCCATTCGTCCACCTATTCAACACTGCAAGTACCACCATCTCGCATCTTTTCATCATATATTCCTCATATAGAAGCACCGCCATCCAGCGGACATTCGAAGGACTGAACGAGAGGAGGCACATGCACACTTTCTTACGGCTTGCGCTTCGTGTCTACTTTCCACCTTTAACCACCTCGAATTCATGGTATATACTAGTTCACTGTATTCATGGCACTGCGGCCCAACGCTCGCTAAACCTTTCTAAAACCTAGGAGGTTACGCCCAGCGAGTATAACGTAGCAACCCTTTCTCGTCAGATATTGCTCAATGTACATGACGATGGCTACTAAGGGGGAATGAGAGACAGAAGAATTCGGCTTATAGTTAACGCGCACGCTGCAAATTTTCTATTGTTCACCAACGCACAGAAGAAATCTCCCACCAGCACCACCTTGGAGGTCGAAATGTAAGACTGGTTACACACTACTACTACTACTACTACGACTACGAGGGATGAACGGGTGCCGCTAAGATCAAAGTCCAAGCAAGCCGTTTTGCCGCGCCAGTCGCACAGCTGGACTCGGGGCCATGTCACGCTGACGTTGCCCCACCGGTCCCCTTCAAGCAAAAAGGGAGCAACCCGTGGCAGAGTCGTCGCGCCCTACCGCGAGCGGCCGCCACCCCCTGGACTCGAACCTCCCGCCCGGAGCCCCCCTCCCACCCCCATGCCAGGCTTCGCAAGGTCCCCGGACGCCGTCTGCTGCCCCGGAAGCCTTCTGCCCTGCTGCCACCTGACGCTGAGTGGTCTCTGAGCCGCCCTGTGCACTAGAGTGCAGAGAAATATGCACATTACCTGACCGACAAGTCGCCCTCCCTAGTCCCGCCGGCTGAGCGCCCGCGAGACCAGCGGACACGCCCCCTTCAAACATGGCAAGCCCAAGCAACCTCCCGGTGAGGGAGAACTGTTTTCTGTTCACCGCCCCCGATGGGGACGTGTCTATTGACGACCTTATAGATGCAGTTGAAGAGACAGCTGACCTGATAGTTTGTTAGTCTTGCAACACTTGGGGGGCACGAAGTCCCTTGTGTGTACCCGAAACGTGAGTCAGGCCACAAAGCTGATGGTCGCAGAGGGCTTCATGGTTAACCGGGAGCACGTTACAGTAGAAGCGGTAGGACCCCCAGTTACGCTTGTTAACGTATACCGCTTTCCGGCATATATACCAGACGAGGTCTTGTTTAACACTCTTTCACAGTACAGCAAGATAAGAAGTGTTTCCTTTGCATCAGTTTCTAACTAACAAAACAAGCTTAATGGGGTTAGAGTTGTGCGCATGGAAATGAGTAGGCCAGTCCCAAATTTCTCAACCATTGTGGGGCACCGTGTCATGTGTGAATACCGTGGTATGCGCAGAGTGTGCGGAAGGTGTAACGAACCGGGGCACATGGCCACGGCGTGCGCAGCCGCTTATTGCAAGAGATGTGGTGTATTTGGGCATGAAACCGAAGGGTGTGTTGAGGAGTGTAAGAGATGCGGTGGGCGGCACGGCACACGCGAGTGTTTCCGCAAACGCTCGTACCTTGCGGCGGCGCGCGGCCTTCCACCCGAGACGCGGCCAGTTACTCGTAACGACCACCCCAGCACCTCTCGCCCGCCTACCGGGACTGAACCGACATCAGGGCTTCAGGTCCTAAGACCCAAGACTCAGCCCCACACGACAACGAATGTCCCGGACCACTGGCAGTTCAAAGAACCCCGAGAGACGGAAGACGCGCGCACCGTATCAGAGACCCCGCTCTCTTGAACGCTGGCTCCGAAGCGGGGGACGACACGAGCAATACTACTTCAAAAGGCGACCTGGACGAGTCGAGCGGCCATGAATCCGGCTCTCCGGAATCCACCCGCGACTCCTGGGATTTGTCGCAACATGCAAGCGAGGCACAAGAAGTGCGAACACAGGCGCCGAGCCCCGAGAACGACGAGCCTGCATTCTCTGGTTTTGACGAGATTAGTTTCCCGGCCACTTCCACCCCCGACGGCTCTCCCCCTCAACCCTGAGAAGGTGCCTATTGTAAGCTCTGGCCGCTACGTCTTGCCGGATACTGGCCAATTGAGCACGGACCAGTGCACCTCCATCGCGATGCAAACTGCCGGCGCAGCCCCGACCGATAGGCGCGAGCGTTCGCGATCAAGGTCCCCTTTAGGAGGCGAGGGCAAGTCACCCGGCGTGCCATCGAGCCTACCTGCGAACCTTGAAAACAAGCCTCGGCGCTCCAAAACACCCGTCTGTTCCAGCGACAGCGATGCCCCTCCCATTGCGAAGTCGCCGAAATTGGACGCACTACCGACAGGGAAAGGGCACTTGCCCTCAAGTGCAAGCGAAAAAGATAGGCTCTTCGCCAAAGCACCCTCCCTTTCTTTTCTTCTCCGTGTTTGCTTCAAGGCGAACACAAGAGCGGGTGCCACGACACGGCAACACGGTCTCCCCCCTCCCCCCCTCCGCCTCCTCGCACATGCTCCACTCTTTCTAACATGACGCAACACACCCCTCCCCCCACGCTTGTTTCTGCTACCAGCGGTGGCCGCGCCGCCTACTCCCTTTCCCCCTCTGCTCCTTTCGCCAGCCGAAGCCACGGCAACCGTTTTTGTTTATGCTTATAAGTTGCACAACTGTCTGCTGCGCTTGCGACTAATCGGCACCATGGCTCCTATGACACATCACTTAAACCACGGAGGGCTTTAGCCCAACTAGCAACCGCGCCGTCCGCGCCTTTACGTAAGCTCGGCTCCTTCGAGCGTGCCGCCCCTGCCCAGGCGGTCGCCCCCCACCCCTTCCTTCACCCCAAGTCTTCTCCCCACGCCCACAAGAGCAGATCATGACAACTCTCAAGTTTGCCACCTGGAACGTCCGCGGGTTTCGTGACAAATCGAAACAGCAAGACATTCTGACCTTCGACCAAGCACAGGGTATTGATGTGCTCTTTTTACAACAGACTAACTTCCGGTCGCCGTTAGAGGTCTCAACCTTCAGACGTGAGTTCCAGGTGGACGCTTTCTTCTCCCTAACTAAAACAAAGGCATGTGGAGTGGGAGTGGTCTTTACTACGCGATTCTTCCGGCAAAAGGCGTTCTGCATCTTCGGTACTGACGGCAGGTCGCTCATGTTTCACCTCTACATCAGCGAAAGAAGGATTCGGTTCGTGAACGTGTACGCCCCGGAGACGCGAAAGAACACGAACACCTTCTTCCAACAGCTGCACGACCTTCTTTCGGAACCCGTCCCACACGTCCTGCTGGGGGACTTCAACTGCGTCGTGGACTCGCAGCGCGACGTCAGGGGACCGGGCCGAGGGGGGTCCACGTACTATGCTAGGGAGCTCGTGAAGACTCTTCGACACCTTCGGTTATCCGACGCGTCGCTCATCACCCACGGCGACCTTTTTGTCGCAACTCGAGCCTCTCACCTCACAGCCAGTCGATTAGATCGGACGTATCTCCCCGACTTTCTCCTTCCCTCGCTCGTGTTATGCGAAGTCCTTTCTCCTCCGGCAGACCTAGCGAGTCGGTCAGATCACCTCCCCCTTGTCACTACGCTTAGCGGCTCTCATGGACTCCGTACTAATAACCATGGGTGGCGAGTGGACCCAGCGCTCCTGCAAGACGATGATAGCATCGAACGCTTTAGGGCGCGGCTGCGGGCCTCCGTGGCGAACGCCCGGGACCTAACTCCACGCTCGTGGGACACCTTGAAAGTGGAGTGGAAGGGAATCCTTCAAGACGAAGGTAAGGCCAGGAAGCGCCACATAACCGCTAAACTGAATGAGATCCTGCGCAGAATACGCATCGTCAGGAAGGCGGAGACGATGACGACTTGCGTGCGCGACTACCTGAACACCCTGGAGGTCGAGTATGCCCGGCTGCTCCAACTGCGCGCGCGCAGACCGCCTGGGGAGCGGGGCGCACCCATCAACTACCTTGGAGTGCACCCGCGTGACACAACCGGGAATGGAAGCATACGAATTACCCGAGTGAAACGCCCGGACGATTCTTTCGCAACTGAACCAGAAGGAATCCGCGATGTCTTCTTCGAGTACTTCTCGGCCCTTTTTTGGGACGCTGACAGCAACGGAGAAACTGGCGGAGAAGACAAGATTAGAGAGGTCTGCCAGCACCTCCCACAGCTGGGAGGAGAGGAGGTTGCGTTACTGAGCACGAAAGTGTCCGCAGAAGAGGTTAGGGGCGCGATAACAAGCATGCCCCCGAACTCGGCCCCCGGCACGGATGGTCTCACAGCCAACTTTTACGCCATTTTTTTCGACGATCTAGAGGGAGTGCTTGTCGCACTGGCGAACATGGTGGTTACGAAGCAACTGAAACCCACATCGTTTGGAGAGGGGAGGATTGTCCTCCTACTGAAAGAGGGAGCCCCGCAGGAGGAGCTGTCGACGTGGCGTCCCATAACCCCGTTGAACGTGGACTCCAAAATGGTTGCTTCCATTCTTAATAGCCGCCTTAAGCTTCTCTTGCCATCCATCGTCGCTCTCTGGCAGTCCTGTGCAGTTCCAGACCACTCGATCTTTGCAAACCTTACCGCAACAAGGGATGCCTTCGAATATATGTCTACCAAGTCCCTGCCCGGAGCCTTTGTCTCCTTGGACCAGGCAAAGGCGTTTGACCGGGTGCGCCATGGATACATGATCAAGGTACTGTGCCAGTTCGGGTTCCCGACATGCTTCGTAGACACCATCGCCATCCTGTACAGCAACCTCACATGCAACGTAGTAGTAAACGGCACCCCGACGAGTAACTTTGTATACAAGAGAGGGATCCGCCAAGGGTGCCCGCTAGGGCCCTCCCTCTTCGTACTCTCGCTGGAGCCGTTCTTGGTGAACATCGAACGGAACATGCACGTCAGAGGATTCCCGCTAACGGGGGAGCCCAACATTAAGGTCCTCGCTTACGCTGATGATGTATCCCTTTTCGTCAGGGACCCGGCAAGCCTGCAAGCGTTTTGGCGAACATTCGAACACTATGCTGACGTCTCAGGCGCGGCCTTGAACATGAGGAAGAACAAGGCCTTACCATTTGGAACATTCCCTCACGGCGCTCTGGGAGAGTTGGAAAGGGTCGACGCCGTCAAGGTGCTTGGCATATATAGTTTTGCTGCGGTGGTGTCGCCGACCTAACCTGGCAACGAGCGCTCGAGCGGGCACAAGATGCAATAGCACGTCTCCAACCGAAGGATCTCACGCTTCGTGATAGGGCCATAGCCGCAATGACAACCATCTGCGCCTTTCCCTTTTATGTAAGCCGAGTAGGGGTGATGCCTACCAAGGCTGCGACGCAATTGACAAGTATGATCGGTGCCTACCTGTGGGATGGCAAACCCGCGCCCTTACGTCGAACCCTCCTGCAACTCCCAGCTTCAGAGGGCGGCCTCGGGCTCACGCATGTCCTGACGGCGAGCAGAGCGCTTGCCTTGAAGACCGCAAGGGCCTTGTTTCGCGCACCTGATTACGTGGGGAGGCCCTTAATGCGTTACTGGTGCAGTACAAACTCATCGTTCCTGAATGCCGGCCGGCCGCTCGCCCCACTCACCGAGACTCCCTCCGCGTTCTATAAGGCAGCCGCAAACACCATGCGCATGCTAGAAAAGGAGACCCCCACGTGCGACGTAGATGAGGCGACGTAGATGATGAGGCGACGTAGATGATGCGAGCATCTACGTGCGACGTAGATGCTCGCATTGTGGAAGAAATCGCCAGCAACCAGATAACCACCGAGGAGTGACGACGGTCGCGGAACTGGAAGCGGAAAAGCAAAACAGATGGGCGTGCCATCCGTTCGTGCGCCCAAGACTTCGCATGGAGGAAAAATTGGAACGTCTTCCCGACCCGCCAGCGTCTCAACAAGTTTGGCATCACGCCTACACCCCGCTGTCTCAATTGTCGCACGGATGAGACCCTGGCGCATGCCTTATTTGAGTGCCCAGCGGTCAAACCGGTTTGGCGCCTGACTGCGAGGGATTTCAAAATCCGTTCTCCCCCAGCCCTGAACAGAACCAAAGGCGCCTTTGCAAAGTTAGTGGCCCTCTGCACCATATTCATGGTCTGGAAGCGACGGTGCTTCGTTGAGGTTAGCCGCTCTCCGGTCAGAGCGGCCTTCCCGACCGTAGCTCGTATCCGCCACATGTTGTGGCGGCACCTCTCAGACCAACTGAAGCCAGCGGCGAGGAAAAGTTTCTCCGCCGCTGGTATACGAGGTTTTTTCTCTTGCAAAAAGGCAAGTTACGCCTTCCGATAACCCCTTTTTAAGCGCACGCCACCCACTGCATCCCACTGTTTCCTGACCAGCAAACAGAAAGTGCCAATGCCCCCCCCCCCCCCTGTCAATTGTATAATTATGTGTCTCGAATCTGTTCTCTGTACGGATTAACCCCTTAGTTCTCTGGAGCCCGAACAGCGGTGACAATTATCGCACCCTTTTTCGCCTGTAAACAGAAACGGGCTCTTTTGCGCGCGGGCCGTACAGCGTTCTTAAAGCCTTGGTATAACGAGTGTTCGAATGATCGCGCTTTTGTTGTAGTGTACAGTCTAAACGTGTTTTTGCTGTTCATCGGTGTCTTTACCGCGTGGGTCCATGGTAAGTGTCGGAGAAGAATTATGTATTTGATTACTTGTCAGAAGTGCGATAAACTTCCAGTTGTTTCGCCCCCAAAAGTTGTTAACGATTTAGAGAACTTGGTACTCTACTATGGGACTGCAAAAAGCCGTCCCGATCCCCACCCAGAACAAAGAAAAGCCTTATAGAAAACAGAGCGTACCTTTGACACGCTGAACGAGTTTGTTTAGAAAAAGTTGTTAACGATTTAGAGTACGAGGTACAGGTACTATGGGAGAGCGTAAGCCGTCCCGTATGCCCATTTAATGAGGCAAGAGGCTATGCTAAGGGCCAGAACATGTGCAATTCATTATTTACGAGACGTTTTGTCTGTTTGACAGCGTGCGCAGCGTCCACCAATATTTCTCATGTTTGAGTGTTCATACTTGTGTGATTGTCAATTAAAAAGCAAATATGGCGCATATCTGAGGCACCACGACAGCACCTTCATGTTTTGTATGTGTGCCTTTTTACTAGAAAAGGCCCACACAAGTAATTCTAAGGACCATAGAGTTTATCAACCTGCACTGACAGTGCAACGCGATGCTCACAAAGGCAAGTGTTTCCAACGCTTTGCTAAAACTACATGGTTGATGCACTTGCCCATCGCTTTGCGTTCTACACCTTATCGCCTCCGAGACCAGCGCGCACCTTTCTCCGCGGGTGCGCACGTCTTCCTTCGTTTTCGAAGATAACTGCCAGATGGCGCTCGTGTCTACCTTCCCTCGATGCGCTCGTTCGCCTTCGCTGAGCGGATCGAGACTCTCTAGCGCAGCGCTTCCAGAAAACAATTCACCAATTTTCTCGCACAGAACATCAAATAAACATTTTCTTCACTCTCTCCACACCCAAGACTATCGTCTTTCGACGACATTTGCAGTGAGACATGCAGATACGGGGCCATTTTTTTTGTTGTCTTCTATACTTCCATTATTTATATGAATAGTTAACACTAGTGGCATCAAGCGACATGATGTCATATTATGAACAGCTCGACTTCTCCGAAGTGAAGTACTCAAAGATTAAAAAAAGACATCTGTTCTTTCGCTCAACCTCCGCTTTAAAGAACTGCCAGAAATAATCGTATCATTACGTTGAAAGTATGGCCGCTAAACTGAACATTCCTTCCTATATCAGTGTTCTATTGAAAATTACGCCGATGTAGCAAAAACTGTAGACAGACAAAAAAAAACAAAACTATCTACGTTAATTAAATCTAAAATATAACGTTTCAATCCATGACTCTTTTATATGTCATTGTAGGATTTTTCAGACCTAAATTTTCTGTATAGTGGCACACTGCTAAAAGTGAAGGCGGGGAGGATAATCTGAAAGCATTTCCTCTTTCGCGGACTGCAATCCTACGTTAAGCCAAATAAAAGTGTTACTGTTTAACACGTTATCGAGTTTGGACTTGCTTAATTAAGTGGGTTTGCAACGAAGAATACATTGCGAGGCTGTTGAATTTCAGTCTATCTCAGGTACATTTCTTATTAGCCTGATAGCGTTAAAGAGCTCGAATTAGGTTAGCGGTTCGGAAGGTGGTGCCTACGAGGCCCGATCATGCTGTCGTGGCGCACTCTTCAAGGCAAAGCTGAAGCATCCTTCAGTTTTTTTTGTTGGCTCTGTTCTGTTCCAAATTTTATTTGTTTATTCGTATTTCTTTCGTGAGGCGGTGCTGTTATTCAATTGAGGCATGATCTTTCTGTACTCCATCATTACTTTATGATTTTCAATGCTTTGTTTACAAAATATACCACAGCGTAGAAGAGTTAGTTCAGGCAGGTACGAGGGGGAGACTTGTCATAAGCAACAAGAACAACACAACTAAGGAAAGAGACAAAAAAAGGCATAATATCATAAATTGTGGCATTCTGGTTTACGATGCAGTCTATAAAAACCGCAAGAACAGCGTTGTGCAAAAATACCTTGAATAATTACGAATAATGTTTCAGTTGAGTGAAGGAGACGCAATAAGTTGGGACTACCTCCATTGGCGATGTTCTTCATTCGGATATTGTCTTTGCTGATACAGATAACTTTATTTATTAAAAAGGGATGATTGATGGGTAGAACTCGCAGCTTGAATGATCGGGGCACTTTTCACTGCAGTTTTATGCTCGCCTTGTATAGATCCTGTTTCATGCACTTCTATCTGTTTGACACTCAAAAGTAAACATCCTTTGCTAACATGAAATTGAAGGCTAGACCCTCCTGGTTTATTGCAGTACTCTGCGCAAGCGACTGGAGATTCTTTTTTTTTGTTTTAGTTTCTCTCTTGTGTGCTTTCTAGTCACTCTCATTGAGCTACCGTTAAACAAGCACACCATCAGAAACTGAACATAATAAACTCAACATCATGACAAAGCAACTTCCTCTTTATATTTTCGATTTGCACGCAAACAATCGGAGTATATGACCAGGAACGAACCTTGTCTAAGCGTCTCTTTACTGTATTCGTTTTAGCGTGGCTGCCATGGAGAAGCCCAGTGTAATGAAAGTTTTTCAATTAATGAAAACGTCGAACCTTCGAGAGCGTGCCCGCTCACCAGAAAGTTATTCGAACACGACTAAAGCTTCAAAAAAAAAAAAAACTGGCGGATGCCACGTACAGTGGGAATTGATGATATGCGAAGCACGAATGGGAAAGTTTGATCTGTCACTTCGAAATCAGCACAACGTTACGAGGTGGAGGTAATTCCAAATTTGATATATGCATGTGACGCTAGCGAAATGGCCACGAGCGCATCATGAGCGTGACATGTAGTCATGTTGTTACATTACACGCATGTCACGATTTTTATGTTAGGGTCTGTCGCTTGTGTTCGCCATGCAATATTGTTTATACCATACCAGTTTTGGAACATGCCGTGCCAACAATCCACCGCAAGAGCTGCAGGACTATAAAATGTAAATAATAACATGCATGACATACACGTTATAGCGAAATGACTCGTCGCCCAGACGTGAAAGAGTTACGTCCGTTTTATTGCCAATTCTAGCGGTGAACGGCCCCGACCACGTGCACGTGCCCCGAATCACCCTCTGCTTCCTGTTCTTCGATAGAGTGCAGCACGCTCCATAGTTCTTCCGTGATTGTTTTGCAACATCCTCCCAGAGAGGTCCAAGATTAACCACACGCGTCGAAGGTGCTCTCGCGGTAACAATATGGTCTTACAAAGATAGGTGGGCGGCTCGTTGGCATGTTTTCCGCTGGCCTACTGCAAGGTGTTGGCGATGACGAACCTTGCATTGCGATACATGTTCTTTCGAAAGCCCCAAGGTGGAGAGATGGTGTGGTAGGGAAATGTTTTGATCCGTCGATAAGCAATGGGACGGTGCGAAGTGCTTGAGCTTGTCGGGATCGCTGTTCCGACATCTTCGTAGTGTAATGCCTGAGTTGCGTTAGCGGGACAATTTATACAGTTTGCCGGTGATTCTAGTGTTGAGCCAGGCTTATAAGCCTCATGGGGTTCCTCCAGCCAAACCATATATGTGTCTTTTCCGCCGGATCGCGTACGGCGAAAGTGAGGCAAGTAGTCCGGAGAATCGCACTGTTCCAAATTGCCCTTATTGTAGACATCGTCCTCAGAGGGACTGTTGCGCTTCTTGCGTTCTTTCTGTGGTCTGTGGTCAAAATGTTATTGAGCGGGCTTTCGCGGTTGACTAACACGTAACTTCTTGCACGCCACTCTCTTGCTTCCGGCAGCGCCTGAGCATCGCGGTCATTTATTTGCGGCTGTCGTACACCTTCACGTACTTGAGACTGACCATTATAAGGCACATAGTAATCCTGGCATACTTGGGAGCGGTGTACTCTACGTGACGAATGTCGAAGACACGACCATGACCGGTCTGGAACACGTCGTGCAAGGTCGGTGTTACCACCATGGCGCTGTTGATGACGAAAACTTGTCCATTCATGACAACTGTCGACTCACTGGCTTGGCATCTCAGATTGTTCCATGGTTCTGCCACTGACCACGGCATCATCAAGTTCATGCCACTTCTTTCCCTGCTAGAATGCAGATTGGAAGTGGTGCTTCTCAAGGTTCGAGAATGCATTCCATCAATTCCGAAAGCATCGAAAGGTGACAGTGAAGATACGTCGATGCTCGTACCGGAACAGTGACTCACGGCAAACAGCGTGCTACACGGCGAGCATAAGTCGGACATCATAGGGCTTTGCACCATCCATCCCAAAGTAGTTTGAATCGCAGTTATACAACAGCTGGTACGATCGATTTTCCCAGAGCCCACTTGCCAATAGGCGTCAGATCAGATGGGGACACATATCTCTTCAGTTTGCCATGCATTTGGTTGACGGCTGTCAGCTGCGTTGTACCCCCGTTCATAGAGCCAGTGCAAAATGCTGGAGTCAACTGTTAGCTTGTGACGGTGCATATTTCCGGAATTGTTAATGCTTCCATAGTTATTGAGGAATCGTCGAACTGGCTGCACAGTCGCACGTTCACACGCTCTGTGTAGATTCGTCTTGCGGACATTCAGTGGTCGAACGTGACAAGAGATAGCTCTTTTCTCGCGATGGAGCACTGAAGAATCTTTGACAGGTCTTCACGAATGTAAGACCGCTGACTGCCTGCCGCTATCCAACAGTAATCGCACAAGGAGTCGTTGGTTTCTGAACTCTGCTCAAATTCGGCCTGTCTGCAATAATACACAAGCAGATTCGATGTGACTGTCTTGGGCGCTCACGACGGTTCGCAGGACACCTGACGGGGTTTTATGAGACGCGGGTGACTTATTTTTTGGCCGTGGACGTGCCGATGGCTTGGATAGCTCGCAGAGATTTGTCAGGTGGCTCCGCTGGCAGCTACCACACTTGAGGCCGATAGATTTTCGACACAGTCTGGCGATGTGATAGCGTACACCGCAGCGAAAGCAACAATTGGCGTACTGCAGCTTTGCTCACTTTTCCTCAGCTGATAGGTTGGCGTTGCAGACAGCGATAGCATGGTCGTTGGTTTGACATAGTGGGTATGGCGGTCTCACGAGCAATGTAGATCCGGTTAGTGCTGACACTGATGGTATGCGTTCCATGGCATTCACTTCTTCAGATATCTAAGTTCTGTGTTCATCTTGTGATGCACGACGAGACTGTAGCCGGCCCTCTTCCCGTCCACTTGAATGCGGAGAAACGTTAGCAACACCACGGCTAGCCGCGTTCGGTCTTCAGAGGTTTCGGCGATGCTGGAGGCGCAGTTTGACTTCTTGGATTTCTGTCTGTACGTAATGGCAAGATCTTTTGAGAGACATCGCATCAGGACACGGTTTAAGACCACGGCGTACTGGTCGGGCGCAACTGCGAGACCTTTCAAGGCACTAACGTGGAACTGCACATTATCGTGCAGCAGACAAAGCTTTTAGACCTCTGACGAGTTTTTTCTGGGGCTTAGCGCAAGGAGATGATCAACGAGCTCGTTCACAAGAAAATACTGGCGTCCAAAGCGATCCGTGAGGCTCTTGATTGCAAGTTCGTAATTTTGCTTCGTTAGACGAATGCCTTCGAGGGCTCGCTTCTTGGTCAAGTAGGTGAGGAGGTACTTAAAATTTCTGATGCGTGAAAGCTCGGTATTCTTGTGGATGGTAGAATTGAAATGGTCCCAAAAAGACTGCAATCCACAGAGACTACCATCAAAAGTCGGTATCTGCAGCTTCAGTAGTTGAACTGAACGCTCACGGTGCTTGCTCACCAGGCCTGCTGCGTCGGCGGAGTTCAAAGATTCGGGGTTGCTGGGCCCAGGTTCAGTTGCTTAAGCCTGCGTTTTGGCCGTACTCTCACGTTCTTGAAGCCAGAACTCGGTGCGCGACACCGCGTAGAGAATTTTCTCGTTGTATTCCGGCGCTGTTTCTAGTTCGTGGTCAAGAATTTCTTCATCTGTGGTCACAAGAATGATGTCACCGAGCTTCGACAGTACTGCCTCCTTGTCTTTGGGGTAATACATGTGTCTGTTAATCTAAGAGGCGTCAGGATCCGGTTGGTGCATGAGGTCCGCTAGAAGTGCAAGGGCTCGGCTGACACCAGATCTGATTGAGCCGCGCTTCTTCCGAAGTTGGTCAGATTTCCCCATGGCTGTAACGTGAAAGAAAGTTTCTCGAGGGGCAGTCCCTGGTTTCGCAGCACCAACAATATAGCGAAATGACACGTCGCCAGACATAAAAGAGTGACGTCCGTTTTAATGCCAATTCTAGCGACCAACTGCCCCGACCATGGTGTGCCCCGATTCACCCTCTGCTCCCTCTTCTTCGATAGAGTGCGGCACGCTCCGTAGATACTCTGTCATTATTTTGCAACACATGTCACGAATTTTATGCTATGATTAGTCATATATGTTCTTCATACAGTCATGTTATGCCATACGAAGTTTGGTATCGATACCATTATTGAAACGGCCACGAGAGGTAAAAGGCGTAGGCCGCTAGATAGATAAATAGATACGCTCAAAGTCGCCGAAGTTCGCTAAGAAATGCTTCGCAATCAATAGTGAGCAGATTAACACTGTTACAGGCCCGTGGAGCATAACTTTCCCCATTGGACTCGCTACTCATTCGTTATTGATGAGTTTAGGGATGAAAAATCCGCAAGCCAGCTATTTCTTTCTACCCGACACTATTTTAATTCTTATGCTGCCGCAATGTAGTATACTAGTGTGTTCACTTAGAGCGCATAACCACGTATCCTCTTTTACAGAGATTCCACGCTGCATTTATCAAATACCTATGATTCCAGTTTTCAGATCCCTGTAGTGGTTTACTGGGCTTGTACAACTGTAAACAAAATTGTAACTACTGAAGAAATTCAGGCTGTCATCGCAAATGTGTACGGGCGCATCACTATTGCAAGTCATAACTGACAGGCTGGGTTCGTTGAGGTTACATAAAGTGTTATGAGGTGTAACGATGTTTCTCATTTGTAGGCGTTTATTATACAATGTATAACGCTTCGCGTCATATTTTTGTGTTCACGTGAGTCGAGTTGTATTTCTAGTGTAGTGGGAAGCTTGATTCCTCTGTTTGGCTGAATAAGCAAATGACTACCTCAAAAATGAACTTGTGAGGTCAAATAAATGGTAGTGCCTTTTCTTATTTTCATTGTAGCCCAGAATTGTGGTTGTATTTTCGTTTGATATCAAGAACAAAGCACATTTGGAAGCATATGCTAACAATATATGTTTGCATTTGCAAGAATCGACATGGTGTCGCTCATATGATATTGACTTCTAGTGCGGTTCTAAGACGCTTATTCATGCGGGAGATGTGAACTCGAAAAATATTGATGGCCCGAATTTTCAACACCGCAAGCTGTGAGACACTACCGCAATATATTTCCTGCATTCCAACATATGGTCGCACAAGTGTCAACCAAGGCACTCCCACACAACGCTGGCCAGCAAGGGACCCCTCTGGACGAGGCACTCACGCGGCTGATGGGTGTGCACCAATGGGCAACCGTCAAGAAATACAGCCTTCCGAAAAGACGTTGACGCCCATAGTGAAGTACCTTCAGACTTCCAGACTTTTCCTTTCACAGTTCAGGATCTCGGGGAAACCTCGTCCAGAGGCTAGCTTTATACACAAAGAGGTGACTCTGAAGCACCAGCCACATATTATAATTCAATATATAGTATAAACGTAACGCGCAATATTCAGCTTCAATATTCAAATGAAGACTATTTATATAGCGAAATTGTCAGGTTATGCGTGTAAATAAATAATTGAGGTCAGGGTACTGTTGCATGCAGCTGCACCGGTGGCCTCAGGTGGCTGAAATGTTCCGGAGACCTCCACTACAGTGTCTGATAACGCGAGTCGCTTCGGGACGTTAGGTCACACAAGTTTGCCAACCATTCAAATAATATGCCTAATTTACGAAAAAAGGAGATGCGTGTTTCACGCTTTTTGTTTTGCTTGCTACACGAATGAGTTTTCAGCAGTCTTAGTATTTACGCGCGAAACAAGTGCTGTTCACTATTGCTAAATGCGCGTACATCACAAAGGCAACTAAACGTCTTTTATGGGGGCCGCTCGACGGCGAATTGGCGCTTCAAAGATTTGGCAAATATTTGTCGAGAAATATATAGGAAAAACGAAATCTGTAGAGAAAGTGATAAAAAAGTCGAACATGGTACCGATGACACTTCTAGTCATTCGCTAAAATACCTAATGACTTTATTCATTGTAAGTCTTCCTTAGCCATTTAAGTTCATCGTTAAAGGCTGACGCCCACAGTCGGCCATTGGGAGACAATCATTTTGATTTCTCGTTGTAAAAAGCTGCATGGTAGATAATTTCTTCGATGCTGATTACGCGTAATTAGAACTTCGTCATTGTTTCAGAGAGGGATTAAGGGTTTCGAAACCCTTTTTTCCTTCGGAGCGCTAACTTAAGCCAGAAAAATGTGGCGTAAAAAGCTTGAGTTTAGAAAAATTGGCACGATAGAGCGATTACGAAATGAGATTGTTGGAAGAAAGTTTCGGGTCATTTAGAATGAAACAATCGCACGCAACTACGAAAGAAACGCGAGAAAGGGCAGGTGGAAGTGGTCATCGCTTCTAAATTTCATTCAGACGTGCTGCCAGAGAAAACGAAGTCGCAGGCCTTCGAGAATTTTCCATCGTCGTTAGCCATAATACCGAGAGCCCTTCGAGCATAAGGACTGTCCGTTTTATATTCTAGTTATGCACCTCAAACGAAAAAATAGTAATGATGAGCCAGATTAGCAACATTGATACCAAGCATCAACGAACGAGCACAGCTGAATGGCATTCCTTTGTCTCATTTTTCTGCGTGTCTATTTCTTTCGCTCTTTGTATTTTCTCGCTTCTTTGAACTTTTCTTTTTTTGTCTACATAGATTTTACTTTCTTTCTTTCTTTCTCTATACATTCCTTTTTCTTTCTAATTCTTCCTTCCTGTTTCTGTTCCTCTGTATATTGCCGGCTTTCTTTTATTTGTCTTGCTTTCTATATATTTCTCTCTTTAGTTTTCTGCCGTTGTCGCTGTCGTTCCTTCTTTCTTTTTTAACTTTATCTCTTCCTTTATATTTATATGTCTTCTTTATTGTTCTTCCCATCTTCCACCTTCTCTCCCCCCCCGATTCACCCTCACTTCTCACCTTGGTGCCACAGTATGCTACGCATTAGTTTATCGCACATAAACGGTTGTCATCGGGTGCGGGTTATGACAACTTTAACAAACATTCATAAATCCTACGTAATGCAAAAAAAGGGCAGTTCATGGCAATGAAAATTTTCCTAACCTTCCATGGTGGTGGTCTAGTGGTTCAGGTGCTCAACTGCTGAACCGATGGTCCCGGGTTCGAATGCCGACATTGGCGGCCGTGTTTTCGATGGAGGCGAAAAGGCTTGAGGCCCGTGTGCTTAGATATACGTGCTCGTTTCAGAATTCCAGATAGTCGAAGTTTCAGAAATCCTCCAATACGGCGCCCCTCATACTTGCGCGTTTCGTGACGTTAAACTTCATATATTATCATCATTGCAAATGTTCTGTATGGAGGTCGCAGTTGTCCACTCTATCACAAAACGAGCCTTTTAAACCTACCAGACAACTACCACGCAGGTCTCGTGAAACGCCACGACAAAGAAATAAATACCGAGAACTTTTTGAGCACAATTGCTCGATTGAGCCACCTGGCAGTTTTTCATAACACTCGTCATGTTCACACGTGGTGTCTTCCTGACAGGCTCACTAAATACGGCAAAGAAATGCTGCGCTTCCTCTTGCCGGTTTTTTCATTATTCAACAAATAGTACGAAAATATTGCTCAAAAATACTTTCTTTCGCTACATATCGCGTAATATTTTGTACATTTTTTGTTTTGATTATTTTATTGAATTTGATGTGATTATCGAAACAACGTGATAGCTTGTTTGCCGGTTCATTCACTTTGTTTCGCTTGTATTGCTCTTTATGTGTTGTGTGTGCATATGTGCATTTACGTATACATAAATATGGATACAGAACACGTGCGCCGATTTCTCCGGCGTTGCCTATAACAACCCTGATTTCATATGAGGGCTTTAACGTCCCAAAACCACCATATGATTATGAGAGACGCCGTAGTGGAGGGCTCCAGAAATTTCGACCACTTGGGTCTATAACAACCTTAATGGTTGAGAGAGCGAGTAAGGGAGAGAAAAGAGAAAAAAAGAGGACCGAGAGAGACAGAAACAAGAAAGATTCGGCAGATCCCCCTTACCTTGGGAATAGATGTTATGCGAAACATGCGGATGGAAGGAGAATGTGTTTATTTTTTTATTGAGCGAGACATTATGAAGTGACGCAAAGTATAGGCACGAATACATGCACACAAAATACGTTAAACAGCCATGTGTGTTTTATATTACCAGTTGTTAGCAGCTGCGTAACGATGCCGACGGCAGCATTGATATTATAGCAGCATCAGAAGCGGTAAGGTGACATAAAGCACTGGTATTTGCCCTGGTGCACGCGAGGATGGTAGCCCTGAACACTGCTGGAAAAAAACTGAAGCAGATGGCGCCTAACTGCAATTTACATTCACTCGCCTCTATCATAGGAGTATATTAGTAATGTTGATAAAATCGAATAGCCAGTACCGCAACCACAATTGACATTACACGATCATTAGAGTCTATTTCGAAAGTATATCTGAGGCCAGCCATGGCTCTGTGGTAGAATGAAGACTTCACTCTTACACAGAACGCTAGGTTTTGATTTCGGCTGAGACACTGACATTTATATTTTGCATTCTTCCGGTCAACGCTGCCTATGGCAGCTTTTTCTTAACCCTGAAGCGTTAAAGCTACCTAGGTGTGTTCTCGCCGTCCCTGGGTAGATGTAAAATGTCTATTCCCTGTAGCACATATCCCTATGCCAGTGCCTTATAGCCGCCTCCAAGAGAGAGAGAGAGAGAGGCAGCTTTATTTATAGAAAGCAAGAGACGTTGGCCTGAGCGATAACATGCTCTAGCCTGCTACTCTACACCGGGGAAGTAGAAAGGAGAGGAAAAACAATAATAGATGGTGATTGTGAGGTAGGAAGGTGAATATAATCGATTCTTTGCAGCTGAGAAAAATGTTATAAGCACGCATATATAGTCCAGTTGCTTTGAGAAAAGGCTATAATCACTTTTAAAACCACAGTTGCGCTGTTGTTGTCAGGCCAAGCGTCCAACACAGTATTATCAGTTATTGAACTACTGCGAAATTATTCAGCACAAGAAATCAGATTTTGTCATTCACGGGCATATTCTGGGCAAACACAAACTATGTGCTCGAGTGTTTCTGGCACATCGCAATGTTCACAATTGGGACCGGTGTCACTACGGCCGATGATCTGTGCGCAACGTCTTGTGTTCGCCACACCTAGACGAATGCGGTTTATTGTACTTGCGATGTGTCGCTCAAATTTAGGGGGCATGCCGAAGCTAATTTCTGGATCCCATTCGTGAAGTCGCCGGGGTCGTCGTTTTGGTTTGGTCCAGTGTTCAAGTGTGTCGCTGCGCATCACGCCATGAAGCAGGGCGTTCGCGTCGGTTAGTCAAAACGCAATGCCTACTTCAGAGGCACTGTATAGGGCTTTTTTAGTTTCAGCGTCTTTATTTTCGTTTCTCATCACGGCGCTGTGTGCGGGAAGCCACTGGAAAGTTATAAGATGCCAAATTGCTGAAGAAACTTGAAGAATTTCTGCGACTTCTATAGCCAAGATGTAATACGGGTCTTGCCTCATGTCGCAGTTAATGATTTGCAGAGCGAGTTTGGCATCACAGAAAATGATCCAGGCTCGAGGTTACCCTCCAGAAATTAAGCTTATTGCCTCCCGGATAGCGACAAGATCTGCGGCAGTGGATGTGGTTTTATGGTCTGCCTTGTATCGTTGAGCGATATCCATGTCTGTAACGACAAAATCTGCGGCGGAGGTGTGTGGTGCAGTAGATCCGTCGGTGCACATGTGGAGAGAATCACTGTTAGTTGTATAAATAGGTTGTAAGGTCAGTTGTCTGAGACCAACAGAAGAGATGAAACACGTTTCCGTTTTTTCAGGAATAGTAAGACTAACAGGTGGTTTGGGTAGGACATATAGAGGCCCTCTTGGAGCACTCGCCGGGAAAACCTTGATGGTAGAATATTTTCATGCTGCGATATCGCGCTTGAAAAACTGCAGTCTAGGTTAGTGGCAGGGTGTGCCGATAGTGGGTGCTGCCTCTGTTATGACAACAGTCGAAGGTGTACTCCAAGTGGCTCGCAGAGCATGTATACATCGATGGGACAAGCCTGAGCCTCCGCCATGGCTTCATTTGTTGACGTACAGCGCTGTAATCCCAAGCATTTTCGCAAGCCTTGAGCTTGAACACTCTCTAGCGTCTTCAGACAATTAGGTCTCATATTAGAGAGCACTGGCACGAGAGTACTGCCAATGGCATGCTGTATCGTAGGTATCCCACAAGTGGAGCATTGTGCAATTGAAGTAGCGATGATCCTGATGGGCCCCATTTTGCTCCTGCCACGTAGCGAAGAACCAGAACAAAACTCTTCAATTTTTATTTTAGTACTGCCATGTGTCTCGACCACGATATATCTCTGTCTATGACGGCTCCAAGAAACTTGTGGTGCGTTAGAGAAGGTATCGGGGCTCCATTAAAAAAATATGGGGTATTGCGACAGATGCTTGCACGTGAACGCAAGCACTAATTATTTGTCGATTGAAAGAGTTAGCCTCTGACATCGTAGCTATTCGGCTGTGATTGTCACTGCACGCTGTTGTCGAATGTGCAATTGTGGACGTGTAGTTCCGGATGCCCATATGCCTATTTTCTCAGGTATCCACTGATATTCAATGTGCTGGGCCGTTCTGAGGCAGGCTCGATCATTGCGACGTTCTAAAGAATCAAGCTGAGACCTCTCCATTGGGGCACATGGCGATAAACTATATATCGATCGGTGTCTCCGTCACTTGTCATCGCATCAATCGCGTGGTCACTAACTTACGACCAAAGCATGCAGTAACCCACTGATGTCTAAATATTCCAGTGTGTCGAGGATCACATAATGCAGCATATTATTGTAGGTGCCCCTAACGTTTAGGAACACAGCAGCCACTATAGTCGGCGTCAGCTTCTTTCCTCTTCAACGCTGGCGATCAAGACGACCATGCCATCAATGGGCAATCGGCCTCTTCCGAAGCCAATAATAAATGTGGAATAGTTGTTGCTTTCTATAAGTCACTCTAACATTGACAGTACCATTTTAAGGGAGAAGCTTTTTATAGCGGCACCCGTTCCTCCCTTGTAGTCGTGTAACAAGTACAACATTTTGACCTCCAAGGTGGTGCCGGTGAGAGATTTCTTCTGTGCGTTGTTGAACAATAAAAAATAGTGCTCAATGTACGTACATGCCAATGGCTGCTAATGGGGAATGAGAGACAGGAGCATTCGACTTTTACTTAACGCGCACACTGCGATCCCCCCTAGCAGCAATTGGCATGTAGATTGAGCACTATCTGACAAGAAAGGGTAGCTACGTTATACTGGCTGGGTGTAGCCTCCTTAGTTTTAGAAAGGTTTAGCGAGAGTTGGACCGCAGTGCCATGAATACAGTGTACTAGTATAGACCATGAACTCGAGGTGGTTAAAGGTGGGAAGTAAACCCGAAGCGCAAGCCGTAAGAAAGTGTGCGTGTGTTACCTCAAGTTTAGTCCTTGGAATGTCCGCTGGATGTCGGTGCTTCTATATGGGGAATACATGAAAAGATGCGAGATAGTGGTAGTTGGAATGTTAAATTGATGGACGAACGGACACACAGACAAATGCATGGATGACGCATGAACGGACGCAGGGGAGGATGCATGGACGAACGCAGTGACGGACGCACGAACAGACGCAGGCATGGACGGGCGGATGGACGAATGGACGGTCACACAGATGGACGCATGGATGGACGGAAGCAAGAATGTATGGACGGACGAATGCTTCGCCCCACTCTCCATCATTCACTCCGTGGATATGCTGCCAAATTTTTTCTATTAATTCCCTGACGCATCTGACTAAGGCGATTGGTCGGTAGGAGAAAAGTGCATCAAACCGACTGTACACTGTTTAAAGCATCCGTCAAGACCGGCTGTGAGCACATGACTGATCCATACAAGGTAGAGGGCATCATTGCTTATTCGCTGCGTGGCACAACCAGACAGGTTAACGTACCGGTGCAGAGATCAGCT
Organism: Rhipicephalus microplus; assembly: GCF_043290135.1. NCBI lineage: Eukaryota > Metazoa > Arthropoda > Arachnida > Ixodida > Ixodidae > Rhipicephalus > Rhipicephalus microplus. The sequence continues at coordinate 74,591,442 of NC_134709.1, read as the reverse complement.
ATTGACTGCCAATATGATGCCTTTCGTGCAATTCGTCGCTGCAAAGAACGACGTCACAGAAGAACAAAGTTGCCTTTAGACCTTTCTGCCTGTCGTCGTAATGAACGAAATGTTTTTCGGAATCTTCAGCAGCTGTAAAGGTAGCGCTGGAGAAAACAATGCGGATCTCTGGACCCTAGGTAACCATTATCTAAGATCTGGCGGGTGGTATGAAATCTGAAGTACAAGGGTTCAGCTTAAATTGAGGAGGACGACGCAGCGAGCGATGGAAAGGAAACTTATAAGTGTAACCTCAAAAGACAAGAAGAAAGCAGAGTGGATAAGAGAACAAACTGGGGTTAAGAATATCATAGTTGAAATCAAGAAGAGGAAATGGACGTTGGCCGGGCATGTAGCGCGTAGGCAGAATAACCACAGGTCAATAAGATTAACAGACTGGATTGCCAGAGAAGGCAAGTGAGTTAGGGGTCTACAAAAAGTTAGGTGGGCAGCTGAGATTAAGATGTTTGTGAGTATAAAGTGGCAGCTGCAAGCACAGGACCGGGTTGACTGGTGGAACATGGGACAGGCCTTGTCCTGCAGTGGACGTAGTCAAGCTGATGATGATGATGGTGACGACGTCTGCGGACAATTACCCAACAACGTCCACCATTTCTATCTGTTGCGCTACACCAGGTTTGGAACGACATTTATATAACCTTATCGTGACCACCACTGATGATCCTACAATAAATAGGCATATTACTACCTAGCCCCTCCTTGGTGTGATGAGCTTCTTGATGTGCGTTTTGAAATGCATGAGCTTGACGCTGCGATTTCTGCCTCCCGATGCTCATCGGTAGCAGGACCTGACGGAATCACGTATTCTGCTGCCCTCCTCTATCTTATATCAGAAGCACGAACTAAATTGTGGCGTCAATATAACACCTCGTGGGAGTCGTGAAAAGTCCCAGCCAACTGGAAACACCGCCGAAGTATCTGTTGTGCCTGAGCACGCGTGCATCAATTTCTTCTGAAACTTCCCACATGAGTGTACCATGGACATTTCTAGAGGAACGCTGACAATGAACACGTGACAGAGGTCACAGTCACTGGGCTGATGGTGCAGTCCTGACACACACAAAAAAAATCACAGCTTATTGTCAGAAAGTCATGACTTGGCTGAAGGTAGGAGACTGGATTTTCAGATCAAACTGTTTAATTGGGCGAACGTGTGCCCGGCAAGCGGAAAGTGGGGTTAAAGTAGCAGATTTGCACTGATAGGGGCGAACGGAGCGTCGGCCGTCAATCAAATGACAAGCGGCAAAGCATGTCGGCATTTATACTTTTGCCATCGAATATTCTAGAGTTTTTGCTAGCGGCAACATAGGTTCTAAAATATTCTCTATTGCTCACGAAGTTGGCATAATCACAACAAATTATCTACTGCAGTCCCTAAACTTCTCGAACAGTGCATGTGCAGTTTACGGTTACAAGTAGGTACAGCGTAACGGGGTGATAACAAAAGTTGTGGAAGGGTCTTGGAAATATCCACGGAGTCAACAAAGAGGGGGGCGAATCTTCGGACGGTTTTATCGGTAAACCATGAATCGTCCATCCATCCATCCGTCCATTCGTCCGTCCATGCGTCTGTCTGTCCATCCATGCGTCTGTCTGTCCGTCCATCCATCCATCCATCCATGCATCCATCTGTCTGTCTGTCTGTCTGTCTGTCTGTCCGTCCGTCCGTCCGTCCGTCCGTCTGTCTGTCTGTCTGTCTGTCTGTCTGTCCGTCCGTCCGTCCGTCCGTCCGTCCGTCCGTCTGTCTGTCTGTCTGTCTGTCTGTCTGTCTGTCTGTGCGTGCATTTGTCCATCTAGTGAATATTTAGTGAAGCGCAATCTCGACCCACAGCAGTGGTCTAGTGGCTAAGCTATTCGGCTGCTGACCCGCAGGTTGCGGGATTGAATCCTGGCTTTGGCGGCTGCATTTTCGATGGAGGTGAAAATTCAGATGGCCTGTGTGCTCATATTTGCGTGCACGTTAGAGAACCCCAGGTGGTGGAAATTTCCGGAGCCCTCTACTAAGGTGTCTCTCAATATCATACGTTGCTTTTGGGACGTTAAACCCTACATACTTACCAAGTACCGCAATCTCGCATGTTTTCATCGCATATTTTCATATACACGTACCACCATCTAGAGGTCATTCCAAGAACTAAACCAGAGGCGGCTACCTACAACTACATACATCGAGGACGCACGACCCAGGGGTTAAGGGGCATCGCCCCTATATCAAATCCGGGAACCCGAGTGCCGGCAGCAACTGCGTACCTATGACCCGGCAGCCTTGCAAGCTGCGCTATATCACGAATAGGAATGCAAGCGCCGGTGTAGGGCGAATCACGCAAATCACGCCGCAGAGTCAGCTCGCGACGTCAAGTGCCTGAAAACAACACCGCGTTGAACAACGAATGCGGGGTTCTTGAAGAAGGGGAAAAATCGCAGCATATTCACGGAGTGCATGATGGCGAGTTAGGCGAAGCGTCTGTCAGTCCTTCCGTGCTTCCGTCCATTTGTTCGTTCTTGCTTCAGTGCGTCCGTTTGTGGGTCCATGCGTCCGTCCTTGCGTGCATTCGTTCGTTCGCTCTTGCTTTCGTCCATCCATCCGTCCTTCCGCGCATACGTCCATCCATGTGTCTGTCTGTCTATCCATCCGCCTATCTAGTGAACAGTCCAAGCACCGCCATCTCGCATCTTTCCATCATATATTGGACGGATGGATGGATTGACATGACTGTACCTTTTAGATCGGGCGGTGGCTAACTCCACAAAGCCGTAATACTTAGTGAACCAAAAACTAGATTTATCTTTCTTTTTTCCTTTAAATAGTGAGGTTGAGGACTGGTACTTTGCAGTGAAGGATTTAATTTTCACTGTTGCCTTAGCTTTAGCCACATATCAGATAACCTCCTTCTAGATAATTCTACCCAATTATAGTCTATTTTGCCCTCCCTGTCAATAAACCCAAGTGCTTTGAAAAACTCTGCGCCATCATCCTGAACTATAGGGTGAAGCCTTTTACAGAACAATAAGACTAGGCAGTTTCATCCTCCTCTCCACACGCACTGCATACGGTGTCTACCCCTTCGTATTTGACCCGATATCTCTTAGTTCGCCATATTCCCGTCCACGCCTCAAACCGTAGAGAACTACCCCGAGTATTATCATAGATACTCTTTTTGGCAATTCCCCGCATAAAAGTTCAATAGTTCTCCAGTGCGGACTTCTTAATCATGCTGATTTTCCACATAGCGGTCTCAGCTTCCTTCACCTTCTTCTTAACCGATAATCCTTTTCGGTTTGGCCCCCTGCTGTTATCTAAGTATTTACCAGTCACATGTCTGGTTCAATTCCTTCATTGTGTATCAACATTCTTCATGTACAAGTATTCTTTATATTGAAGTACCACCATACAGCGGTCATTCCAAGGACTAAACGAGAGGTGGCACAGCCGGACTAGAAGAGTGGCACGCCCGCACTCTCTTACGGCCTGCGCTTCGTGTCTACTTCCCACCTTAATAAACGACTGGTGCAAACATTATTATCATGACACGTGTATCATGCAAAAACATGAACACATACCACGTTCATAGCGTGCTCGCTGCCGTTTCGCTAGCTCAACATATAATAAACTTGGCATCACGTGACGTGAACAGATGACTAAGGTAAACGAAACTTTCGAACAAGATAATCATGGCATGGAAGTCATGTACAGTATAATTTACCTCCACCTCGTAACGTTGTGGTGATCCTAAAGTGACATATCAACATTTCTCACTCGTACTTCGCATATTGTCGATTCCCACTGTTCGTGCGATCTGCCAATTTTTTCCTAATGTTGACGCGTGAAAATTGCCCGTGTGTGTTCTCGTAGTTCCTGGGTAGATACTAAGGGTCAATCACATGTGGCACATACCCGCACATCAGGGGCACATACCCGCCCGTGGGCATGTGCCACTGTCTGGTGGGAAGTGTTGAACAACATAGCAACGGGATTGTGACATTATTCACGTCTTCACTAGCGCGTCATATTCGTCCAACCATGCTACCCTCCCATGCTAACTTTGGTCCACGTGGTTCACGCCAAGTTAAGGGGGTGATCACGAGAGCATCCAAACGTAAGCGGCTAGATAGATAGGTAGATAGATAGATAGATGAATATATAGACAGACAGAAAGGCAGACAGACATAGATAGATAGATAGATAGATAGACAGACATAGATAGATAGATAGATAGCTTGATAGATAGATAGATAGATAGATGGATAGATAGATATATAGATAGATAGATAGATAGATAGATAGATAGATAGATAGATAGATAGATAGATAGATAGATAGATAGATAGATAGATAGATAGATAGATAGATAGATAGATAGATAGATACGTTCAACGTCGCCGAAGTCCGCCAAGAAATCCTTCGCATTTTAAAGAAAAGTAAGAAATAAATAAATAAATAGTCTGCTCGAGACTACAAAGCCTTAAGAACACCTACACAGCAAACACATCTCAATTTAGGAAGGTCGAACTTTTTGGAACGACAAAAGTTCAAGTATCGCGAAATGGAGTCGTGTAGTAATCAACTAGCTCTCCTGTAAGCGCGAACTATCGGTAATAAACAACACTAAATAATCACAAGCAAAGAGGTAGCAAGCGATTTTACTTTATACTAGCGTCCACGTACGTTATTTTATTCTCAAGTCCAACAGAAAGGCCGCAGCCCAGAAACAAAGCCATAAAAGAATGGGAGCCCATGTTCTCCAACTTTACTGCAAAGTGAAAGAGACCTCTCATTCGCGAGGCTGAGCGGCTCGAGTGGGGTCGAGTGTCACCGTTGCAAATTGAAGTATGACACTTGGCTCCAGTGGAATGGTGGGGTGGGTGTTTCCACTTACACTGGCTTTTAAAGCGGCATTGCAGTCATGTAGTTTTCTCGAAATTCACCGAGAAAGCTAGACAGACTCTGAGCACATCTGAAAGCTTTCTTTGTCGACATGCCAAGCCAGCTCGAATTGAGCTTGTTTCGACTTTGTCTCCATCTGCATGAAGTCAGGCCAAGCGTAGGAGGAGGAAGGAAGCACGAAGGACAAGGATGTTACAGGCTAAACGTAGTGTGCTGCTATGCTCGGCACATGCTTCAAATCTCTCAATTGTAGAACGATATTGATATTGATTTGACCTATGCTAGAGCGAGTGTTGCGAATCAGGAACAGATTATTGGCCGTACCATCGCAGGTGAAATCACGCACATTTAGAGCCCTTTCCTGAAAGTGGGTACGAGAGATTTTATGATGGCGCATCGGACACTTTGGGTGGGCAGTCATTAGGGGTTCTGAATGAAGGTTTATTGACTTGCTCTGTTTGCACGCGGCCTTTCTGACTTCTGTTTTGAAATTCTGCTGATGGCTATGCCAATATTTTTAACACAAAGGAGACATACAATTTTTTGATGAAGTGGGGGAGTTAGGAATTGTGTTAAGGAGCTCATTTTCTTTTGCAGCAGGATTGCTCTTGAGTTGATACGGTTTAGGTAGCCGTTTGTTTTTGTTGTTGTTGAAGTTTTGAAAAAACTCCTTTCCGATGTGAAAGACATTTTGGTTCTCCTGATCAATGCATTGCAAACTGACGCATTGCGGAGAGTGGTCTGTAGGCGTTAGTTCAAAATACCGAAAAGAAATTAGACCATGGTGAACAAAACCTACTTCCAAAAATCAGTCGAGCAGGTAAAAGGAAGGGTCAAGTATTCCAGGAGGAATGAAGCCATCTCCGACAGCCCCCAGCCCATAATATATTGGCTACCATGAATTAGCCAATACAGCCAACAACCTAACCACTGACGAAGAAGCTTCTTGCCCATTCGTCTCTGTTGCAGATCCCCCTAACGAAGGAACCTACCTGGTTTAGAGACGTCTGGAAATAAAACAGGGGTGTAGCAAAGCGTTATATGTATTGCGTGCTAATAGCTCTTGATATATGTTAGTAGCGCGTATATAAAAAGATGTAAACATTTAAATGAGAAAAAAAAATTGGGAGTTTAAATCCCTTCGACGCTACCCGCCTTCTCGCGTTAGTCAAATCTATCCACATTTTGGTTAAAGCTACTTCAAGATCTCATATCGAGCTTTTGCATTGCAATAAGTGAATTTCATGGCGGCATCTAAATTGGAACCATTCAATACCTTCCCGCATTTTTTCGATGACGTCATTGTGTGTTAAGGTCGAATTGTTGCATGCAGTGAAAAGAGCCCTCCCCTCGATCGATGCTCTTTGTAGTTAACGACAACAGCACGTATGAACACCTTGGTGATGCAAATTTTATCTAAGGGGGTTATTACGCAAATTAAATATTACAGGTACACATACCGAATTTGCACCCAGCACTAAAGGAGACGCGCTGTCAGCGAATTACTGCGTGTTTTCCCTCACCTTTAAAAGACTTACTGATTGTAGTGTCATGCTCTGTCAGTTCGCACGATTAAGTTATCTCAAAACCCACTTCCCAAAGCAACCGTTATGAAAAATAACCTCGTCTTTTCTTTCTTTCTATCGCTTTTTTTTTCTTTCCTCAGCGACTTCATTAAAAATTTCGCTCTTTATCACTAGGTGCACACTTGAACAACAAAGGTATTCTAATTACCTCGGGCTTATTGCTAGCTTGAGCTGGGGCTTCATGTGTGTCCTAATTACCATACTACACTGGGAGCCCACACACCATAACGTCTCTTTTTTTTTCTTTTGGTTTCTGTACACGCGACAATTCTTTCACGAAGCAGCAAAAGCCCACACTGGATATTTCCCGACAAGGAAAGTACAACGGCCCAACTAGCTGCATTCAAGTGTTTAGTGCACATTTTCTTATTTTTTTATCATTATAGATTTGCTATTTTCTTGGCATTTTTGCAGTCTCACTTTTGTCATTCTCTTGTTAATTAGGTTAAGATGACTGGTGGCGTTTGCTTTCACAGAGACGCAAAGGGACGTTTGCGGAAAGGAAAATGAGCATTAAGGCATAGTAGAGCACCCTGTTTCTTGATTGTGAAATTAATCCTTCCGAGACCTTCTTTCATTTAGTCAGTACCTATAGTCTTGCTTTTGTGTTACCTCGCCAGTGCTAAACGGCGTACTGGGCTGGGTTTTTCAAAATAAAATATCTCATCGGAAGCTCACTTCATGTGTGGCTAGTCCCCTTATATCACAGGATGTTGCCTCACGTGATTAGTGTTTTATTTTGATGCGTTTGATTGAGTTACGCCCCCCAAAAAACTTAAAATGATCGGCGGAAGGCGTGCCGCAATGCTTGAAATGGTTCTCTTCGGTCGCTGTTTTTGTGCAGTGTTCAATTTGTGCTCTTTTCTTGCACTATTACGCTGACATTCATTTCTCCCCGGTGTACCAATAAGACGTCGCGTGAAGACTTCCAGCTCTTGGTGCCTTACAGGTACGAGGTTCCTTTATCAAAGACTTGGCTAGTACACGACCACTACGGTAGTTGGTAGCCATTGCCACGAGCCTTATGCTCGTCCAAGCGAGTTAACCCACATGAGTGGTACTGAAGGACACAATGAAAAGCCTGGGGGCTTACAGGCGTGCCCAAACATCATAAAGCCGGCCCGTTTTCTCATTCACAACCGCGAAATGACTCCAGCGAGCACAGCAGCAAAGAAAGACGATGAAGCTGCGAGCAAGAAGCTTCGCTTAAAACATAATCATTTTGACGATAAACCGTCAACTTATTACCTAAGCGATGAAGAAGACATGGATGCCCCGCCACGTTGGTCTAGTGGCTAAGGTACTCGGCTGCTGACCCGCAGGTTGCGGGATCAAATCCCGGCTGTGGCGGCTGCATTTCCGATGGAGGCGGATATGTAGGCCCGCGTACTCAGATTGGGTGCACGTTAAAAACTTCAGGTGGTCCAAATTTCCGGAACGCTCCACTACGGCGTCTCTCGTAGTTTAGGACGTTAAACACCACAAATTAATTAAATCAATCAAGAAGACATGGACGAAGATAAACCATTTACGTTGGTTGCTTATAAGAAGAAACGAGCAGAGGGCTTCCAGTCGTCTTTCGTCCAACAGCTAAAGGTGCTAGCTTCTGGAAACTGAATCCCAATCGAGTGACAGCTGAAGCAGTTTCCGCTGCTAAAGAAAAAATGCAGTCATTCAGAACGACCAGAGATGGAAGCTTCAGTGTCAGCGCCGCTTCATTAGCTTTAGCCAAGCGTCTTCTGACGCGTTCGAATGTAGGCGGCCTGGAAGTTAAGTCTTTCATCCCAGATTCATACATTCGGAGCGTTGGGAAAGTAAAACATGTTTCTCTGCAGTATTCAGATGAACAACTCCTAGAGCACTTGAGAGATGCAAGGGTTATATCGGTGCGAAGACAAATGAAATACTACCGCCAGGAAGATGAAGGAGTAACGTCGCGTCCACTTCACTCAGTGATTCTAACTTTTTAAGATGACCGCCCGATTCCAGGAAGAATCTACTTAGAATTCAGCAGTTGCCCAGTGGAAGAATATCTTGGTCCAGCACTTCGGTGCTATAACTGCCAGCTATTCGGACACATAGCGAAAAGTTGCCGTAACACACGCCGGTGTAAGATCTGCTCAGAAGAACACCACCATAATGAGTGCAAGTCAGCTCTTCAGCTTAAGTGTGCAAACTGTGCAGGTAATCATGCTGCCTCATATTCAGGCTGCCCGCAAAGTAAAGCTGCTGCAAAAATGCGTCGGCATGAGCTTATATATGGAAGAAAACCGTGCCTCAATGAACCCTTTTCAAACCTTGAGATTGTTCATCCTGTACGTGATCTACCTCAGAGCAAACCACAACAACAACAGCCGACAAACACGCCAAGAGAATCACCCATAGAACCGCCAGGAACATACTCGAGAGACCACTCACAAAAAGTACATTCAAGAAACCCAGCTTACGCGTCAAAGCTGCGAACGCCCAGGTGACCTCAGCCGGAAAGTAGCAGAACCGACAGCGCCAGTGTTCGCCCCAACTACATCCCCGCCGCGGTTGTCTAGTGGCTAAGGTACTCAGCTGCTGACCCGCAGGTCGCGGAATCAAATTCCGGCTGCGGCGGCTGCATTTCCGATGGAGGCGGAAATGTTGTAGGCCTATGTGCTCTGATTTGGGTGCACGGTAAAAAACCCCAGGTAGTCGAAATTTTGGGAGCCCTCCACTACGGCGTCTCTCAATATCATATGGTGGTTTTGGGACGTTATACCCCGCATATCAATCAATCAAATATACAATCAAACAATGAATCAATCAATCAATCGATCAATCTATCAATCAATCAATCGATCGCCCCAACTACAACATCGAAACGTCACGTAGTTCTCAACAGGCCTCAGAAACTGAACCATTCAATGGGAACCGTGCCTCTGCAATAGTCATGCCTTTGATTCTACCAATGCTTTTCGCTTCTCTTAAGGCAATCCTGTCTGCTCTACCGGAAGCAAACAACCTGCCAGAAGTAAAAGCACTGCTGCCTCTGGAAGCACTACTGTGTCAACACTCCGGGTCAAACCTGCGACAAGTAACATATGAATAAGCGCTACAAATATGTCTCCATATACCACTGGAACGCCAATGGTCTTCGAAGGAAGTGTGCTGACTTCCGTAAACTCCTTCTGCAGTCTAACTTTCCAATACTTTGCATTCAAGAGGCAGGAATGAATGATGATTTCCGCCTCTCCAACTACGTGATATATAAGTCATCTCGTCGAAGTGGTCCTAGCAGAGTGCATTTGTGCGTCAGAAAGGACCTACCTTCTCACCAAGTTCACTCAAGTGATTTGGACTTCCCGGAATTCGTCGCTTGCAAAGTATCCTTTGGTGAGCAGTGCGTAACAGTGATCAATTTTTACCTACAACCTTCAAGCCGCATTTCGGTCGAAGAGCTAACAAATATACTTCAACATTTCTAATTCATATACGTTTATATGCGGAGACTTTAATGCGCACAACATAATCTGGGGTAGTAATCGATGTGATGCACGTGGAAACATTGTTGAGTGTGCCGCAGACAAATGCAATTTGACAATTTTAAATGACGGCTCCCCAACTTTTCTCCGGGGGCATAATTACTCTAGTTGCATCGATGTAACCTTGTGTTCCCAAGATCTAGTGAATGCTGTGGTATGGACAACGGATGTAGAAACACGTGGGAGTGACCATTTTCCTATTCTAATAAATCACCCCTACTTGCGAAAAGACGACACCAGACGCTACAGCAAACTGACGAACTGGAAAGCTTTTCGGTACCACCTAACAAACCAAAATAGTGAACTCACGACAGTTGAAAGCTTTACTGAATTTCTGCAAGATAATGCAAATAAATGTACAAAGAAAGTCTCGTATACAAAAAACTCTGCTGCAGTTGATGGAGAGTGTGAACATCTAAGAGCCCTCAGACGACGTTCAGAAAAGGCACATTGACGCAGCGGAAGTTTAGAAGCATACAAACATTAACAGAAAATCCACAGTGTAATGCGCAGACGACTAAAAAGTTTAGGTAAACAACGCTCGCGTGATTTTTGTGGCACGCTCGCTCCCCACACACCTGTTCCAAGTATTTGGCTTGCAATTCGAGCAATTAGTGGCCCTGTATCACAGAGCTCCCCAATTCGTGCTCTTGCTTTAACCTTGGACAAACCGGAAGTTGTGGTAGCAGATGAATTTTGTCAACTTCTCAGTAGGCCCACCGCATCACAATGTGCCTTATTTGATAATTCTGGCACGTTAGCCAGCCAGAAAATAATGCTTAATTTTGGGTTCAGCATCGTCAACTAGACGCTGTATTTGCGTTAAGGCAGCTGCATTGTGCTATGGCATGATGTCGTCAAAAATCAGCCTCTGGACCGGACGGCATTACGTACAATGTGCTAAAAAACTCTGGGCCCACATGCACAACTTATCTCTCAGATATTTACAATAATCTGTGGATGCAAGAAATTGTACCTGAGTCTTGGAAGTTTCCTTGCACCATTCCGATCCTAAAAACGGCAGACACCATTGAACCTTGAATCCTTCCGCCCCATCAGTCTGACAAGCTGTCTATGCAAAGTAATGAAAAAAATTATTGAGGCGCGTCTTCAATGGCGGGTGCAAGAGAACTGGTGTATTCTCCAACTACTTAACAGGTTTTAGGAAACAGAGATGCACAATGGATGCAATGGATGCAATAGACGTATGTTAAGCATGAACGCGCCTTTAGTAGTTTTACAATCGCAGTGTTCTTAGACATGAAAAAGGCATTAGACACAGTCAGTCACAATCATGTTCTGCTGAGAATGTTGGAACTGAGACTATCCGGCGGGACTTTGCGGTGGGTATCTAAATTTCTATCAGGTCACAAAATATTCATTCAGACGAGCGAAGGAAAAAGTGCGGAACAGGACGTCAGACAGGGAGTGCCACAAGGAAGCGTACTCAGCCCTATTCTTTTCACCTGTGTTATGGTTGATTTAGCCAAAAGACTGCCTTCCAGGTTGAAATGCTCCTTATGTGCAGATGATGGGTGCATTTGGGCATCTGGCGCGGACGTACGGTTCATTCATATTACATTGCAAGACGACTTAAACATTACCAACAACTTTTTAAAAGAAAGATGACTGATTCTATAGCATGCAAAGACAGCTGTATTGCCTTTCACCCGTAAGGAGTTAAAGAACTTCAATCTCAAGTTAAATGGAGAACCACTAATGATTGTGACACAGCATCGGTTTCTCGGAGTAATACTTGCTAGGCAGCTATCATGAGCACCTCACACAAGGAAACTCGAAAATGCGGTGAATACGCTAGTGAATATACTCCGCGGAATTTCTGGAACATCATGGGGCGGATCTGTATCATTCATGCTCGCAGCTCACAATGCTTCAATTCGACAAAAAGTTCCATATTCTGCAACAGTCTTACACGGCCTTTCCCGCACTTCAGAGGAGCGACTTCAAAGACTATTAGCTAGGGGACTGTGCGTCTGCATAGGTGTTCCACAAGCGACTTCCAGCAGCCTTGTCATAGCAGAGACTCGACAACCACCCTTTCCAGTCATGAGAACAATCAAAACATGCCACCATTTTTTTCGCTTACAGACGCAAAATAAGGACCAGCCATTGGCACTGGAGATTTTACGAAAGGATAAAAGCAATGCTCATAAAGATATTCAGAGTAAGGTACATATATTACCAAGAAATGAATTTTGGAGCTCTGAAGTGGACAATCCTCCATGGCTGCTTGCTATACCAATCATTCCGTTCTCAGTGGATGGCATTATCATAATGAGAGACATGTTCATCCAAGCTGCTCTTCAACTAGCGCTTTATCAGATACACATGCGGTATCCAAGGTACATACACATTCACACAGATGGCTCAAGTATTACAACGTTTTCAACATCGGCATTTATTATACCACAGCTCAATATTCAGGAATCGTTTAAATTTTGTCGCATGACGTCATCTACTACAGCTTAGCCCTTCGCTAATTTGTGTATTATAAATTTCAAAAACTCGGCAGCAGACGCTAGAAAATGGGTAATTTTCAGTGACTCACAGGCCACATTAAGATCACTCTCCAGTACAAATACGACAGTAATAAGTGATAGTATGACATACGAAACGCTGAAAGAGCTCACCAAAGCAAACAAGGTGTAACATAAGATGAAATTCCAGTGGATACCTTGCTACTGCAACATTCCTGGAAGCACAGCTGCCGATTAAGCAGCACGACAAGCACAATGTAAAGACGTTACTGTTTCTTCACCAATTTCGAAAAATGCATTGCGTAGTATTATAAAGACTACAACTTTCCGAATGAGCAAAACTAATTGGTTTGACTAAAGTACAAAGAGCTGTGATTTATATCACTTCGATTCATTTATTGAATTAAAAATTACGCTTGCATTAGATACAAGTATGAAAACTCTAATGCACCGATTGAGGCTAGGCGCCGCATAAACATAACGTTTTGGCACAAAATTGGCAGAGCTGAAGCTCCCGAATGCGAATGTGTATTTATAGATGAAAACGTATGTCACCTTCTCATAGACTGTCTACATCATGACACGCCGAGACGCCGTCTTAAGTCCGAACTGTTGGCATTAGACCGCAGATCTCTAAGCATGAAGAAACTTCTGGGCCCGCGGCCAACTGGAGTTTTACAGTCGCACGCTCTAAAAGCGTTAACACGTTTTTTACAAGACAGCAGAGTTGCTGACAAATACTAAGAAATACCGAACTTTCATTCGTATAACACATGTACTAATTATGTGCAGTATCATGTGACACCTATGCCCCGCCGCGGTGGTCTAGTGGCTAAGGTACTCGGCTGCAGACCCGCAGGTCCCGGGTTCGATTCCCGGCTGCGGCGGCTGCGTTTCCGATGGAGGAGGAAATGTTGTAGGCACGTGTGCTAAGATTTCGGTGCACGTTAAAGAACCCCAGGTGGTCAAAATTTCCGGAGCCCTCCACTACGGCGTCTCTCATAATCATATGGTGGTTTTGGAACGTTAAACCCAATGAATCAATCAAATCAATCAGGAATCCTCGAAGGCCTTGGCAGAACTTAAAATCATTGTTTGAACACACCTCAGAGCCACGCAATACATGTGATGCCACGACTCTGCCATCTTCGTCAAATGTATGCTTTGCCTGATTCACCAAGCCTACTGCGGCTTCCGTTCGCTGAACGCCGCTTCACATGTCTTATCTTTGCCGTATTCATGCTTGGCACGCCAACCGACGGTAGAAGCCGAGCGTGATCCTACCAAAGGTATATGTAAACTGTTTGTGTAACTTCAATAGAAGCCCATGTATCCAGTAGTTGCCCAACCGCTGCCACTGTTGCTATCTACGTATAGAGGAGACAACTAACAATAAATAAGAAGTAAAATATCATGTCACAACCGGAAGCGGTAGCGATGTCGTGCATTTTCCTTGCATGGCACAAAATTGAGAGCTTTCTTAATTGCTGATCATTTACTAGCTTTTATAACTACACGATTTTATTACACCTCATGGCTCGCTAATTGCGTGTACGAGAAAAAAAGGAAGGCCAACAGGAAAGATTAGGGAAAGAAAGTTGTTTTATTAACCAAATAGTGTACTTGCAATATACACCGAAAACTTTACAGAAGGAATTCTTACACAACTGTTCACGAGCACAATAGCATAATAGTTCAAAAATTCATTTTGCCCAATCGTCGAAAACCACTGCAGCGAGACAGCAGCCTTCAGAATAATGCTTTGGCAACCATTGAGTGCATGCAGCGTCTCAGTGTTTAGAGTGTCTAATTTACCATCACCAAAGGCGAGGGCACGCCGGCCGGGAGCCCGTAAAGGCAATAGGTATACTCACAGAAGCGGTGATCTACGCATTCTATGACCAAGGTCAGCTCTGAAATGTCACCCCGGAGAGCAGCATATCGGGAAATAAATAAAGTACGGAAGGTATACGCATGAGAGCACCACGCAATAGTGAACGCTGCCTCGTTCACCCGGCAATGCGCAGAACAAGTCCGGATAACAAATTCCTTGTATACGCCCCCAGATATACCCCCACTTAGCACACTCCACCGAAAAATCAGTCAATCAACCATTCCAAGTGCCAGCTAAAGCCTAAAGTAAATATTCAGTTAACTTTGACACATATAAAATTGGGACTGCATGAAAAAAGTATTTATTGAGTTTTTTCTTCCGGTTATCTTCCCCTGCTAAACTAGTATCGCTTTAATCGTCGATAGGCATTTACCCATGGCGATAGGTTCTCGATCTTTTTCGTACCAAGTTTCGTGACCTATATAAGTTTACCATGATCCAACGCGTGATATCCCTCAGCAAGTGGCAAGAGGAAGCGGAAGCAAGCGCTAAACACTGATCTTCTCGTGCTTCGCCTAATCAAAATTTCCAAGCCGGGGAATAAAATAAGACAAATCAGCAAACGATGAGTTCTTTACAGTTTAATCAAATTTCTTTATTTGTAAAAACTGGTGAAACTCAATAAATTTCAACATCCTCAATAACCTCACTTCGTTCAAGAATTCCCGGCAACCGCTGAGAGCGTGCATGTTGCCTGAAACAAACTTTCGCCGAGTTTCCGGGGCCCAGAAACGATTACGATTACGATTACTACCGTCCCGACCGGGATGGTCGTAAGATGTATTTCACCACACGCTCTTTCATATTTATCGGGCTCCACTTGATCCCTGAAAGCGTTCTCGAGAGTTCACTGTAAAATAACTTGGACTCATTACAGCGAAAGCTGTTATGAGGTCACACTCACGTGCGGTGGCGTAGCTGTCCACCCCTGCCGCAGGTGTCCGTAACCACTATTAAGAAAATTAAGAAAATAATACTTGGTAAATAGAAATAATAAAAACACAGCAGGACTCTAACCGGCGTATCCTGCGTGCCAGCCCACTAGTCACCGCAGAGCCCCGCCATTACACAAAACTTAGTTGCAAACTTTCCTTAATCAGTCTTGATATCGGGAAGGAAAACACGGTTGTACGAGTTATACACCGCTTTAGAACCGCTAAGGATCTACCAGACATCACAATATTCGAATCCCGGAACGGGTGTGTCGTCCAACGACCCAACTCATTAGAAAACTTTTTCTTGATCACCGATTAACTGTGGCGCATACCCACTTCAGGGGAATTTATTCATCGTCATAAGCCACTTGCGTGTACAGCAGTACACAACTTCGTGTGTTTCGCCCCATGGCCTTGGTGAGTGGCTAAGGTACTCGGCTGCTGACGGGCAGGTCACGGGATTGAATCCCAGCTGCGGCGGCTGCATTTCCGACGGAGGTGGAAATGTTGTAGGCCCGTGTGCTCAGATTTGGGTGCACGTTAAACAACCACAGGTGGTCTAAATTTCCGGAGCCCTCCACTACGGCGTCTCGCATAATGATATGGTGCTTTCGGGACGTTAAACCCCGCATATCAATCACCTTCGTGTGTTTAGAAAACGTGTTTAATAATTTTAGAATACATTGTACTCTACTATTAGAGAGTATAAAGCCGCCCGTAGGCCTAACACTTGAGGAGGACCAATGGACCAAAATTTCATTGCGACCACTTTGGAGATAGTCTCAATGATAAAGAAATTGGCCATTGGCCTAACCAATAAAACAGGATCAGCTTTAGGCATTGTACAACATTACAGCTTGACAATACCACATAAAGTGTAATTTAATGAGGTACTGAAAGAAGGATACGTGCTATGCCCTGGACGAAGTCGCACCGTTGCACCAGTCCCTATTTTTCCAGACACCGAGCTTGGTCTTTCACTGGAGCTTGATAGTGCTGGTACGTTATTCGTTTCATAAATTAATCCTCTAAGCATTCATTTCGATTTTGGCTGAGGAATGACAACTAATATATGTGATGTTCCTTGCATCTGCTTTTTCATATAATAACGCTGATTATTGCCGAGTATCTTTTATTTATAAATCTCTTTTGAATTCTGCACTGGCTTCGTATAGTTCTCAGTGGTTCTGTTTTATATGATTTTGTCGTTCTATCCAAAAGCAGGCTTGGCCTCCTACATGACGCTATCTTGTGGCCACGCCCCCTGAGTATTATTATATTTGCGAAAGCACTGTACTGAAGGAGAAGGAGAAAGTTGAAATGGCAAACTGAAACCAATTTGCCGATTGGCACAAAAAGTTTGGCAAAATTTAGCGAGGGGAAGTAATGTGTTGAATAAGTACTTTTCACGAAGCTTTCGGGTGTTCGACTATTTCGGGTGTTCGAACCAATAACAGTGCTCACTTTCAGTTGAAAATACGTATTGTAAATAGTAGAAAGTAACATTTCTTGTAGTATAAGCTAGATGGCATTCTATCAAACGCGAGCACGTACAGGCATTTCTGCAATCTCCGATCACCCATCTGACACCCCCATGGGCGATTCTTTTAAACACACACACCAAAATTTTTAGAAGCCAACTCACTCCCTTGTCCACCGTGATGGACCGAATTTACGATGATCAGCTGCTGCCCCGAAGGTCACGCATAAAATATCGGTCGTGGCAGTCGCACTTCGATGTTAACGAAATGCTAAAGGTCGGTTTACGCGTAACATTTTGGTGCACATCATTGAGCGCTTTATGCTAGATACCTTCTCAACCCTCCACCTATAGGCGCGCCTAATAATAATATCGTGAATTTTGATCTTGGAATCTGATATTAAATATTCTACGAACCTAAAGATTAGACACGCAAGCTAGTAAAAGACCAATGCTACCGCCAGACATGGCAACTCGTTGCTTAGAAATCACTGTAGTTAAACTGCGAGAAAAATCTTGGCCTAAAGTTTTCTGCAGATGGTGCAGTGCATATATACGCGAACTGAATGCTGAAGGGCATGAAGATGTCACTAAAGAAAGATCTCCAAGTTAGTTCTCGAAATAAGACTAGCATTAAAACTTCCAACGAGCTCGAGTAGTGAAATATACGATTGATGATCTTCGCTGCTAACATGGTTTATTGCAACATAAAAAAATCAAGAAAAAACCTGACCGAACACTGCCCATCTTGATTTTGTTTATATTTTACTGTTAACATAGACGGCACCAATACAGCTACATCAAGAAGTGAGTGAGAGCAACTTGCTTGAATGAGAGCTACAGCATGCATGCTATCTTTGTCAAATTAAATGGTCCGGAGTGTCAAATAATAATTGTGGAACGCGTCGGTAGTGATAGTACGCTATTGCTGGTTTATTCTTGCATACGAAGTTGGATAAAACGGCGAGCACCGAATAACGTTAAATGGTGAAATAAACTTCATAATATGTACAAAAGTTTATTATTATTATATTATTATTATTATTATTATTATTATTATTATTATTATTATTATTATTATTATTATTATTATTATTATTATTATTATTATTATTATTATTATTATTATTATTATTATTATTATTATTATTATTATTATTAGCCGTACGTGCTCAAACACAGGCACACAAGGACACCAAGGAAACAGGCATATGGCAGGCTGAGAATGCCCCACTGTACAGCTGATAATATACGCTTGGCCAGCGCTCCACTGAGTCGACGCTTAACGAGCAAAATTTAGCAATACATCAGGCACTTTTCGGTTTATATATTCCTATTCTCACCAGTATAAAGCCGCACTTGGCTTTTTTTAAGTGAAAGTAAAGCTTTTAGATTTGTTATTTTATTGCCTCACTCTTTATAGCCTTCCACCAATCCGGAAGTTTAGCCTTACTAAAGGCCCCTCAAGAACTCGGGGGGCTTCGTCGGCATTTACGAATTGCAAATAAGAGTTATCTTTTCTTCAGGCCTCCACGTTCGTGTCGGCCGGCGTTCGATAAGGTGTTTAACCGACCACCTTTGTTTCGTATACGCCAGTTTGATCTTTAGGCGGAGACCGAGAAGCAAGTGTTAAAAAAAAAAGGCCCCGAGGGGGAAGGGCTTTGAAACACCCTATGCGCGCGTAATGACCCGTGGCAGCTAGCCAAGTCCCTCCAGTTGAGCGGCATAGTTAAACAACATTTTCTATAATTTTTTTCTCGAAAAAGCTGCGGGAAAAGCTCGGAACAATGTGGGAAGAAGATCTTATTATTACCGCATCAGCTGTGTAAGTTCCCTTCCAATGACGGAAAACGTGGGAAGGCAGTGAAAATTTGGGGAACGCAGTGCCGCAATCTCGGAGCGTAAGCACTGCAGTTGTCCTTGTATCAAATACTTGCTGAGCTGTGCAGTTCGCAGAGCAAGCTGAGAGGTGAGGGGTGTGGGGAATCACAAAACATAAAAAAATGTGAGCATCGTTTTAGCAATTCTATATATCTACATATGAGTTACCGTATGCACTAATTTGTAAACATATATATGTGCATGTATAAAACGTACCATATCATGTGCGTTGCTCACCTCTCGTGTCTTTTTTCTATGTTACACACCAGCCACTAGTCACGTATATGCTATTGGTTCAAGCATTTTTTACGCATTGTAGGCGATTACCACTTACGCGAACACATTTTGATTTTATCTGAATGACCGCCATTACAGCAAAGCAATCCACAACGACCAACGCCAAACAACTCAATTGCAGGTAGCAAATTTCCTGATTGGCTTGGCATACCTTTTCTATTTACTTTTGGAAGTAGAACAACTATGCAGTCAAAGCAATGACTTATGACAGAACTATTACATGCCTAGAAGACAGTGCACGTAAGAAGGAAATCAAGCACAATAGAATAAAGAAGAAAGTTATTCAGACTAAGTCAAACTAAAGTTTACAGGAAAATAAAGTGCGCTACAATCTCAAGGCTCTCGCCGGGATGAGGTCAAATTTTTTGCGCAAAACCTTGGCGTCACAATCTGGCCTCGCGTTTTTTTTTTCCTTTTTTTCTTGCTGTGATGTGTTGCTAGGAATTTCATAGTCATAACAGGGCTGATCGTTTGCTACAGCGTCACAGCTAATTATTTACAGGCTCCTGACTACCGACCAGCTAAACTTTCTGTTTGAGGGAGCTCCGAAAGCAACAAGCCGGCGACTGCAAACACCACCAGCCTTTAGTGACTTTTGTGGTACGTACCAGTGAGAATAAAGTGCCGGGGGCACGTGTTTTTTTTTGTCTTTTCCATTCAGGCCAGGCACGAGTAAACACCATGACATGGTGGCGCAAAGACGAATGATCCGAAACAAAAGAGCTAATAAAAGTAGGTCCAGTGCCACGTGATACTCAGGCGGACCCACGGTGGCTGAAGGGCTATCGCAAGGTACATGGCATCCATGTGGTCTGGCACGACGCAGTCGTGATTTGACTGGTAACAAAACATGTTGTATTCGTGGCATCACAAACAAAGCTTCGTGGCGTCGTGGTAACGTCGCATGTCGGTGCACCACAAGGTGTATGACGCACCACAACACCGGTGGCTCGACTAAAGGCGGGCCGAGCATATTCACCAAGGACCAGTAGTGTATTCTAGATTCAGAGGGCAGTATACTACTTGATACTCGGTGTACTTGATAGAAATATGTCACGTAAGCATTTGTACAGTCAGCTGGGCTACACGGTAACTATAGCTGAGATTAAATATAGGGACATACAAGTCTCACACATGTTCGATAGATGTCTCTGTAAGTACTATATTTAAGCATTCACCGTTCATTTCTTTCTGCTTTCTAAGAAGTGCGACCACCTGCCAGTGAAAGCAAAGTAGAATGCCAGATTCCCCCTTTGTCCATGATCGCTTTGCTGGCCACCCTATTTCGGAACCACTTTACGAGCAACCGCAGAGCGCAGAAATAACGGCGCCAATTTTCCCCCTCCTTTCTTTTTGTTCTCCGTGACTTGGGTGTGGGCGTGACTGTGGTCGGTGGCAGACGACACCACACGGTGGACACTTATATAGAAGAAACCCTCGACCGGCGCTCACCCAAGTGGGGGACGACGAAACAGCCGTGGAGGCATCCAGGTTAAAGAAAAAAAATATAAAGTCGGAGTGGAGCGTGTTGCCCTTCCTCCCATCCACACTCCGCGAGAGGGAAGGGCTATCTCCGCAGAGAGTCTGCTGCCCTTAGCGATCTCCTGGGAAACAACGAGTCCCCGACTTACATCACCCCTTTTGTTTCGACGCGCCTAGCACCAAGGAGACTGCACAGGGACATCCGGTAAAATACCCCTCAATTATGCCACCTTTCTGGCTTGACCTTTTAATTTCTGGCGCATTTTGTTTGTTCGAGTTTGTCGTGGCGTGGCTTTTGGACGCTTGCATGCTTTTCCCGCCGTTTCAGAAGAAACACAAGAAAGCAAGAGGACGGGGCAGAGTGGAGCGAGGAGACCCGTTCCACAATCGCTGAAATACTTGACGTGCCACCTGCGAACAATTTATGGTGCTTTCAGGCGTGGCTATGTTTGTCATGGTGACAGGCTTTCTAAGTCCGCGTAACTCACAAGGAACAATGTGCTCATTTTTCTTCTTTCTTGTGTATCATACGTGCAGAGCCTCTAAAGCCCTAACGAGAACTCTGAATAATCGTGGAGAGGCTGTTTTCAATCGTTCTCAGCTTCGTGTAGGGCTGTTTTGTATCGGGGCGCGTCTTAAGTGTGAATGGGTAAAATGTTTTGTGCACATTGAGCCTCCATACTTGGATACAACCCAATAGGTCAGGGGAGGCCTCGCTCAGACGACCGAAGTGCGATAACTGATCACCTCACCGACTAAAGAAGTAGTCCCGCTCTTTATCTCGGAGACGTTGTTTGCTGGCAGGGTCAACGGCCATGCAGCTAATGACGTCACTCGGGAAAACGGGCCCTTTTGTGCAGGCTTGTGCGCATCGGTCTTTGAGGAGAAACTACCGCTCACTTCTAAAGCTGTAACCTACTATATTCGCCTATTGATCGAATCAGAAAGATGGAGGCAGCGTTGTTGCATTGACTAATGGCTGAAAAGAAAAATAAAAAAAATCCTTCTGATGCGTTGCTTCTTGGCGCGCGCGATGTGATCACTCACTCACTTATCTCAATTTCTATAAAATATTTGTCGAAGTAGACGTATTGTACGGGGGCTAATGAGAGCTGTTTTTCTTTTGTTTATATTCCTGTTACTCAAGGTAGCATGTGGTTAAGCCCGAAGAATTCAGCGAACTGGAATTCCTTTACAAATCTTTGCCTTTTATTTTTCAGAGGGATGGCCTTCCACTCTCCCACACTAAATTACGAAGTACTCTAAATCGTTACAGAGTTGTTCTAAACATACACATATATCGGTTACCCATTTCAATAATAAATTTGCATACAACTTTCTTCGTATAGTAATATGCTGTTCGCGGTTAGCCGTAAGACAGAAACAACGTAAGGAGCGAACGTGTAACCGCAAACATTTTGACGTTCGTTCCCTTTAGGTTCAGAAGATTCCGACGAACAGTTCTTTCACGCACACCTTAGCAATTCAAAATTATTCATCAGCTTACCTTGAAAAAAAAAAAACGTGCTCGTATCAGTGAGTGCTTGGAAAGCGTGCTTCATATCGGTGATTTGGATGAGTTATAACGAAGAATAAAACAGTCAGTGCTTCAAACTCGTTTCAGCTTACCTTTATCAGTTTGGTACTTGGAAGATATGCAGTAACCATTATTTGCTTGGCGTTGACGCAACACACCAAGAAGATTACGCAGCCGAGAAAGACGGTATACCCAAGGAGCATACGTTACGTCATATTCCATGTGAGAGATAGATAATAGAAAGTTTTGGTGTAGCGGGAAATAACAAACGCAAGAATTTAACGTTAGCGTCAGCGTTGCTTGCTCCAAACTGAGCATGTGCAGAACGTTAACGTAGCCCGAACTCTTACGTGCGAACGATATTTTTAAAACATAGGGTTCAACGCTAATATGCACTGAAGAAATCCTCTACGTAGGGCAAGATGGCGGTGCCTGTTGGAACAAGAGCCATTCACTTCGAATCTTTGTAGTCGTCATTCTGCGCTGTTAAAACTCTTCACTCCCAAGTAATGTCGGGTCGAACTTGATTTAGATTTGAGTATAGAGGCTTCGTCAGATGTATACTGCCGAAAAAAAAACAGCTGTGTTTTTTGAGATCCACAGTCTATTTGGGTTGCAGAGGACTTGATAAAACTTGTGTGCAATGTTCGCTCATGTTTTATGTAGTCTCACATTGGTTGGGAGCCGTACTTATTCGCTTGGTTTTTAAAATATGTCAAACTCGGTCAGAATTAAAGCTGAGCCAGGTAATAAGGGTAGATCTTGAGGTATACTCGATTATGGCACATGTCGAACGAAAACGATGAGTTTCGGGCCGTGAAACCCACACTGAACCCAACTCGACATGAAGACGCTGCAATGGTGACTCGTGGTCAACTCGATTTAGTGGCGGACTTGATGTTTCGACAGCGCATATATTGTTTTTATAAGTAGATGGCTCCGGAGGTACTTGCGTTGGAGTTAGCGCGAATGTCTTTTGCTGTATACTAAAAGCGTGCCAGTTTGCTTGCCACGTGTTTCGTTTGAGCGTTAGTGCTGAGATCCACTCTAACGCTAACGTAAGCGACTTTTGATGTGCTCAAACTCTGTAGTAACAGTCGATGAAAAGAATGACACGAAGATATTTTTCTTAGTGTTATTCCTACGTGCACTTCTGCAGATGACCGAACTCTGCTTGTGTGCTCGCTATGTTAAATTCGTGGGGAACGGTAGACGCTATGAAGATAATAAACTGGGATGAAAAAAAAGTTGACTGTATAAACGCAAGAACACTCGCAAAATGCCGGCGCATACAGGTTTTATTATTATCACCCTCGCCCCCACCACCATAAATTCAAAATAAACTTGAATTGTATTCCCACCTACTTTCTTGATTAATATTGCACTCGCCTCAGATGGCGATGCTGACTAAATTAAATGACCGTGCTTACGCAGTCTGCGCCCGACTACAAAAGCAGTGCCTCTTTCAGTGCAAAAAGTAACACGTGATAAAACAGAAACAAAAGAAAAGACTGAATAACAGTGCGTGCCTTTTTCGGGGGCGTGACTCTTGCTGCCTTCGCTCCGAGCAGGGAGACATGAAGCAGCGAACAATAGAGTGTCAGCCCTTCCCTGTCCTCGCACCAGAGGGCGCGGACGAGTGTCGACCGTTTTTCCTTGCCTCGCTTGTCACGTTCTACTCACCGCTGGACACACGCACACGCTGGCACGAACGAGCCAGTTAGCGCTCAGCCCGTGAAGGGCCCTTTCAGAACGGTAGAATACGGTGCTTCGTGCGACCTCGTTCCAGTTGCGTACAGTGTGCAGCTCACCGGATGTTTCGGGGCGACAGTTTCGCGGTCGATATTCGCGCATTTACTGCATTTATTTTTCATCAGCACTGACAACCCTTGTTAATAATATCTGAGGTTTATACGTCGCAAAACCACCATAAGATTAGGAGAGACGCCGCAGTGAAGAGATAAAAAAACTTTTATTTGAAGTCCAAGTCCGGGTCTGAGCTCTAGGGTGAAGATTTACTAGCCTGCCCTAAGGAGGTACGTATATGGTGAAGGAGGATTGTCCACGATGAGAACTCCAGTAATTTTCACCACCTGGCCTTTAACACGCACTGGCGTCGCACAGTACACGGTGCTGTACTATTTCACCTCCTTCTATTGAAATGCGACCACCGGGATCGATCCCATGACCTTCGGGTCAGCAGCCGAGCTCAGACAACCTCTCATCAGTTATGTTGCCTAATGGTGCTTGGTTGGGCTTGCTGCAAATAACCGAAGCAATCAGAAGGGGAGAGAATTGATTATATAATACCTTACGTTATTCATTGCTTGTTAATTCTAGTATCCTAGATTTAGGCCTGAAATAGTGCCTTTTTTATGAATACCCAATGACCTTTTCCCCACAACTTGCTTGTGTGGCGAATTCTTTCAAGTTCGAGATGAAACTGGCGTTAAATAATGACAAGATACTAAGCGCGTCAAGTAATGCGTAAATGTGCAGCAGTAGTAGCTCCATCAAATAATACGTCATACATACAAAAAAAAGCTTGATAGTGACTAATAGCAGTCTTAGTGAAGATGCTCCAAGGAATGCTCTTTCAAAGTCTTGTGATGTGACATGAGATGCCAAAGCATTGGACTGAGAACTTTGCCAGGAAAAAATGATTTTTTTTTTCAAAATATTAGTCCCAGGGTTGTATGAACGGGTGTTATGCATATGACGACGCTGAGACGTGCGAGCAGAAAATGGCTGAATGTATGACGTGCGCTTCTTTTTGTAACCGGCACATCTTACGCGTATATGCTTGTTTGGTGTTCAGGCCAACTTGCGGTCTGGGGTGGTAAATTCCTAGAAGAATGACATGGTGTTAAGGGCGCCGGGATTACCGCACGACCGACAAATCTGTGCCACTTGGCTCATGGGAGTTGGGGCGCTATCGCACACATACAAGCAATAAAGCAACAATTCGGGTTATTTTTTTTTTGTTTGGGGAGGGAGGGGATTTCGTTCTTCAAGCAAATGTCTGTTAGTCGGGTCTCTCTCTTTCGTAAAGGTAAAAACAGCAGTATCAATCGCCTGGGAAAATATTTAGCGAGAGTGCTTTATGGCAAGAGTCTGCAAATGGTATTTTCACTGGCACTTTGGCATTATTACGTACTGTGCAGTAAATATTCGTTTCAAGCTGCTGAGTTATCAGTGTATAGAGAACGCTTGAATATGCGCCTTCACTTCCGAGGGCACACATTTAGAGTGTATAAACCGGGAAGGTGAATTGATGTGTCGAGTCAGTTTGGGAGGTAAACGTAAGAAAAATATAAAATAAACTGCTCATGTGCAGCAGCTGGTGTGTACCTTAACACCAAAAGAGGGCGCGATTGTCTACGTGCTGCGAGGAACACGCTGCAGCGTCCCTATAGGACAGAAGGCACTGTCTTCGACAGTTTTGCCTAGATTGATGAGCTCCAGTTTTGTCGCCATGTTTCTCACTCTTATTCTTTCGGTTTGCGTGTATTTTTGTTCAGCATCACAATTTAACTCGGCAAAACATTTCCTTCAAGAGCGTGCATCCAAGTAAAGCGAACTTTATTCTTCATGCTTCAACCCAAGGTGCACGCGTTCGATAGTAGGTGCATCTAACACCGCTGGGTGGGGACGCAGGCATTTTCACTCTGCGGCCGTGTTATAGGATTGAAAGTACTGAAACGAAATTGAAAACTATTTGGTGCGGTTAAAGTAGGCATAATAGTGGTTTTCTTTATTGAGTATATCTTACTCATAAAATGGCTCTCGAAGTACTATTTAGTCGCAAGTAGTTTTTACAATGAAAGCAGTCATAGGATCACAACACGGGACATGCGCAACGCGATAGTTGTCCACAGCCGCCACCACCGGTGTCCGTAACCACTATCACATAAACTAAAAAAAAACTCAAGTTGAAAAAAACAACAAAGACATGTGTTGACATGGTGAGATTCAAACCAGGATCCACTGCGTGCCAGCCGAGTATTCTACCGCTGAGCCACGTTGGCTTTTTTTTTAGACATGAAATCATCACCAGTTATTGTGAACTGCGCACAACATGCTTCATCAGAAGTCAGGCAAACACACACAAGCGTCCAGAAGGGGAAGACCCTCCGGAACGGGGTCATAAGTCTCAACAACACTGCGCACTTGAGCAGCTGCTTCTCGGAAGACAGATCTCGTCGACCGTGGTGGCTCGGCGTGTCTATCAATCATGCGACTTTACCATAGTGAATAAAGTCCCAACAACATAAACAGGACATATAGAGTACTATCAGTCAGGCTATTTTTTCTTTATTGTAGTGCTTCAACGATTTTCAACCTCTACCGTTTACTTTTTCCTAACAGCTTATGCACTTGAAGGAACACAGCGCACAGATTTTAATGGGGGGCACATCGTACACCAGAAGTGGAGCTGACTTCAAATTCGCTGTCCAACGGAAGCCACGATCTAAGTAGACACGACGGCGGAAAGTCATAAACCGAATCGATATCGACCGTTTAACGGTTTAACAGCTTGCTCTGCGAACACCGGTGCGTTCGGGTTCTACAAAAGCTTTTCTTATTTTATTGTTTCTCTATAAAATATCGGACGTAAATGACAAAATGCTAACGAACAGGTCGGCAGTGTCCCAGTATGAGAAAAACAAACAGAAAAGAGAACGACCGAATCGATGACGGGAAACTGATTTTGACCCGCAGATTTCGGGGGAAGAAGGGAGGGTGGAACTCGGAAGTGCATGTAGGTCAAGCACTCGATATGAACCACGTCGTCGTTTATAACGAGTGCCCGAAGATTAATCGATGTCCCCGGTGGTCACATCTACACCGTCTTGTGTCCCCCCCCCCCTTTCTTCTTTGCTTCCTTACCCGCCGCCATTCGGAGGAGCGGGAGGCTCTTCAGCGTCAGAGACTATGGACTCGCAAGAAAGGTTAAGGATGCTAGCATGACACAACGATTCTGCTTTCGATTTGACGTTCATGAGTATAATGGACGTCAGAAGAAGTAAAAATAATGATTGATCTATACGAAAGTAAAACAAAAAAATGAACATTGAAGTGTGGAATGTAGTAAACTTGCTGTTTTAGTTCGAGCATTTCCTTTGGGTACAAGATAGATACGACCCTCTTAACTTTCGCGCGTTACTTCCATTTCAAAAGCGAACTCTCTGTGTGCACGGAATCGCACTAAATGTTTAACAGCACCTGGAGAAGAAAGGTTACATTAACATCTATTTATCAAGGCTGCCTTAAATGGCCATAGTGTTTCTAAGCAGTTTCATTAGATTGCTAGATATTAGTTAATAATAAAAAAACTTGAAGATAAACTTTTATCAACTTGTGTACTTTCTTCTCGAGAATACAGTAGTTTCCCCTAATCTTTATCTTTTTGAGCTAGTTAAGAATTTTTTTTTGCTGCGCATGACAAATAGTTTTTAGCACTGCTAGACTAACTTTCGAGATAATGAGTGCGAAATAAAGAAACAAAGTTAACAATAATTAAAGTTAACGATGGGACAGAAGTGTCATTCTGCTTGTTCCCTAAAATTTCCAGTCAGTTTTGCCTGGATTTCCAGATTTTCTCTAGAATAGTTATTTGCATATGGTGTGCAGGGCAGTGCTTAGGAACGATTCTTTCATCTGTACGTGCAGCACAAGTCAGTCACAAATACTTCTCAAAAAAGAGACAGCCACAATGTCACAGCGCCGCAATAGCATTCTCCGCGCCTACACTTTCAACATGCAAGTGCTTGGAACCTCTTCCACCAGAAAAACAAGGTTACATTTTACT
Source organism: Rhipicephalus microplus (assembly GCF_043290135.1). Taxonomy (NCBI): domain Eukaryota; kingdom Metazoa; phylum Arthropoda; class Arachnida; order Ixodida; family Ixodidae; genus Rhipicephalus; species Rhipicephalus microplus. Next base: position 74,563,583 of record NC_134709.1, on the reverse strand, counting down.
CCGTTTGACTCCCTTCAGGAGCACTCACGCATTAGAGTACACCTGTATGCCAATTTACATTGTTCCCTGTAATGATTCGTGCTGTGACGCAAAAATATATACAGTATTAGTGTTCAAACGGACACGCAGAAAAAGAAGTATAAAAACAACATCAACACCAAAACTGGCTCGTATCCTCAGTGACTCATTGTTTTTTTGTGTGTGTGTTTAGTGACGATCATGGTGAGTCACCGCTTGCATTTGCGAGCCCCATTGTTTCGAGTGAGGATTTGGCGCATTCGGAGTCCCTGCTGCTATAAATGTGCCTTGAGAAGAGGACACAGCGTTCGGCTACAGGAACAATCAGAAGCAGTTGTACTTGCGGGGTCTGGCTTCGGATGAGAGGTCGTGAATTCTAATATACAAAAACAAACAAGGGTGCCAAAGAGATGCGGCAGACATCAGCTGTAGGGGTTCGTAATTCTCAGAAAAAAAAAAGGTGGCTTCTTTTCAAAAGTTGTCTCTTCAAGTACTCGCGTTAGACGAACTGGAATGATATCCAAAAAAAACGTAACTACCTAAAAAAGAGAGCGTGAAAAAAAGCTTTAAAGCACATGTGTGGAGGTTGTCTTCCTTAGCAGATGGGCCAAAGGAAGCATACAACTGAAAAAGCGGAAATAACGAGGTAAATTCATCCCTCATTAAGCAAGCTATGTAGCATTGATCGTAATGTAGATAGCTAACTAAACTGGTCACGTGTGTACTTCATCGCTTTTACAGTATCATACAACCGGGCACTTAGTGCGTAGGCAGGATAACTGTTAGTCATTAAGGGTAACTGACTGGATTCTCAGTGAAGGCAAGTGGATGACGGGGAAAAAGAAAGTTAGGTGGACAGATGAGATTAGGAAGTTTGCAGGCATCTGCAACTTTCTATATCTCAGGTGGTCGCAGCAAGGTGGCAGCAGCAAGCACAGCACTGAGTTGACAAGCGGAACATAACGGAACGTGTGGCGCTGCGGATGGAGTCTGTGGAACCTGTCATTTCGCAAATCTCGTTCCCTCTTCCTCACGGTCCCCTCACCAGCACCATCTGTTATCCTCCGCTGCACTGCACGCTCGCTCTATTTCGAACTCAATCACACAGCTGGTTACGCCGACGTCCCTTGACGCAGCAAAGGGCGTAATAGCGGCACTCTAAAAAAATCTAATTTGAAGGGTTCAGTGTTCGAATTTGAGTCGCATGATCCAAATACATATTGTGCCCGTGATTGATCGCTAATAATGCAAACCCTTGGGCTTGAAACTTGAAACATGGAAACGCGTTAGCTGTTTTTAAGACTGACAAATTGAAAGAAGTGGTATACACTTATATTCGGACAGAGGCCTGTTCGAAACATGCCTGTTTATGTTTCCCTATATCTGGTTTGTGTGCATGAACGTTTAAGCCTATACCCGAGTTATAGGCCGGAAGCAAATGCCACAACTGTATTTGGATATAAACACGCTTGCACGCATAAGCGCACGCACTCACACACACACACACGCACACACGCAGAGAGAAAGAGGAAGAATATATAGTTGAGAACACCCTTTCAGTCTTTCTGGTTGTTTCAAGCTGGACCCATAGACAACACTATGGGCAGAGAGGGCTTTTGAAGCTTGAAGCTTGCAATGTATGGCTTCAAGTACCCTTGGAAAGGAATTCTGCCTAGGCAAAACTTGTGACAAGTGCACACTTCCGGATTTGTGTGCCCTGTCGGCTGTACTCGGCATTGTATGGAACATTCCTGTATATATTTAAATGCCAGCAATTTAAAAGTTATGCAGTGAAGTGACCTTGCATTTTTTAAGTGACCATAGTCTCTAATTAGCATGCTTACTTAGTGGTTTCTTAGCTACCTACAAACATTGTGTATCTCGATTGCACTGCACGTTCAAAGCAACCTTGACACGCTTTAGGTGACGTCTGGCTTCGACATATGATGCATATCAACTTAAGCCAGCAATGTCATGCCTGCCAGCTGACTACGTTTATTTTAACGAGAGACTCTTACGCAGAGGTTTGAACTGCCGGAATAAAAATTGGCTTTCCCTCTCAATGCATTTAATTAAAACAGCAAACAGACCAAGTACGACGTTCAGGTTGAAAGTGAGGCTACAATACGCGTTAGCAGCCTCATTAAATCATTTATCTAGGAAACGCCAGTTCAGAAATGTGTCACTCATTTCAATCGACATTCACAACACACACAGTCAAAAGAATCGACATCGGGTCCGTCTTACGAATAAAATAAAGCGGAAGTGGCCGCATAGTTATGGGTTTGCAAAAAGAACGCACTAAAAGGGCGCAGGTGTCTTCACAGCGTCGACCTTGTAAATATTGCAAGAAATAATAGCATTCCGGTATAAACATTCACACTCTACTCAAACAATGACGGCTCTAGTATTCAACTATAAAGAAACACTGGTCTTGAATATCACCATGCCAATTCATATTTATGAAAGGGTTAAAACAATCTCGTACATTTCCCACACGTGTACGTGTTGCGCGGCCCGAGGTTGTCACTGAAAGAACTGTCTCATAGACGCACTGAGATGGTACGTTGTTACCAAAAGCTCGCGTGCTGATCGACGGCCAAGTAAAGTGGGGTTCATCGCCTGCGTCAGCTCTGTCGGATGAAATTGCGAGCCTTTTCAACTCACTCACGTTGTTCTGCGATGGACATTGCGCGTCATTGTTATTCGAGGAGGTGGTCATTGTATTTAAAGTGATATTCAAGGCGTCATTGTTACTCAAGGTGCTATTTCAAAATTTCAGAAGCTATCAATTGGGTGCAACCACCATCGCGACAACATCCAGCCGTTGCCAAGGCACGTTCTCAACACATTCTGAGCTTCTTCACTCTCTCAGAGAGAACTACAAAACAACAAAGTTTGCAAGTTATTCCTACACGTACAGACTCATATGATTCTATGGGCTCTCTGAACTGTGTTTTCTATACTCGCCGAGAAATGTCACTACTTGTAGAGAAGTACCGTAGAGTAATGTCTCTGACAAAATGCGTAACAGTTCCTTTCCACGTGTGTGGCCTACAGACCTTCACAAGCAATGCATGGCGATCGATGGGCAACTAGATTTTCTACCATGTGCAAATTGGTACATCTCGCTTCACATCGATCGGGCAGCTGCGCTCTGGAGGAGCCACGAAAAAAAGCGAAGCACTGACTGTTGTTTTTGTGCTCCTGTCCTTGATAAGTTTAGGCGCGTCCGATATTGTTGTTTATACTCCGGCTTTTCTTTTATCGCGTGTGCCGTACATAGGCGTGCTGCAAAGCTACTTTTTAACGTTGTACAGCGGCGTGGTGATATTTTAATACTCGTAGAAAAGCACTAGCTCCAGCCCCGACCCACACGTCATCTTTTCTTGTGTGCGCTCGCGTGCTGTTGTTAGAGCTTCTCGTTCAGAAAAAAGGAATCGCGACTCGTCATATAGCGAAATACGAATGTTTTTGTCGTTTTTTTTTTTCTGATACTGCAAAGAGCTGTGATCACTTTTTTATATTATTTCTCGCTTGTGAGCAGAAAGGAGTCACGGGGACCCTATATAACACTACTCGAAGACGAACACAATCTTTTTTTTCTCGCTCCCAACAGCATCCCATCAAAAGCTTCTGTACCTAAAACAGTTTAGCACTGCCCCCGAGATCCGCCCACGTCTGAGCAAGCAACAACGCCATGTAATAGATACATCACAAGTTTTAACAATCTGTGCCATGATTACGTCGTAGGGTGACGTCTTCGCATGATAAACAGTTTTTTCTCGTAATTCGTGTTGGCACCCACACCATCAGTAAGACGTCGACGGCTAACTTTCGCGTCTAATGACGCTTGTAAAGCCTGAAAAGTGCATGTATACCTAATCGCAGCACTAGTTTTACGCACGTTGCACAATAATATGCACAGCTGTCGCTATTAGAAGTGTCAGCGAAGTTACGGGAAACAACAAAACGGTTAATCATTTTTTTTTCAGAAAAGCCATCCAGTTGAGAGAGTAGTAGTTCTTAGTATACGCACAATTTATACCTCATAAATCATGCACCTTCGCCGAACAGCATCCGACTTGCCAAGGCTCTTGATCTGATCACCGAGACTTCACCAAAGCACCTGTGCCCTTCATCACATCCTGAACGTGACAAGCAAAAGTTTCGTCACCTGCAAAAGTTTCATTTCTAGAGGCACCTATTTGTTTAGTACATATCTTCCTGCTATTCTTGGGTCAATAGGAGTCTTTGTTTTTCACAAAATGAATAAGGTTATTGCAGTTTTGATTCAACCACTCTAACCAAACAAACCAAATCCGAAAATTGGAATGTGTTATGTCACGTTATTTCTTTTTATTTCCCTCTATAGATGATATTACTCCTGTGCTTCAGCCTATGGATTTTAGGAAGCTTTCCACAACTTTCCAAGATTGACAACTTTGCGTCCTTCTCGTCGAGTCGCATAACCAGGTGACCACATTAATGAAATAGGAGTGAGAATAGGTTTATAATATCACGTATTGTGCGGTTCGAATGTAAGTGCTCTAAATATTTTGATATACTAACTGTACTGACGGCCACAGCTCTATTTACAATAGCAAAGTATTTGAGATACTAATCCACGCTTTGCTACTGGAACATAGTGGTAGTTCCTTACAATAGGCAATCTACAGCTTGCATATCGATTCCTTTAGGTGGTGAACACACAAGAAACACTTACTTTTTCAGAAGGATCTCCAAATATGGCGAAGTTGTTCCGTGAAGAACCTAGAAAGTAACGACAGTACATTATTATCAAGGTTAAAACTGAAACATGCGAATAATTCGTGTTTTGTGCCCATTGGAAATCCCGTATAGGGATCTTGATTTTTGGAAGGGATGAGCAACTGGAAAAAAGTCGTAAAGATTAAGATGGTATTTAGAAGGAAAGTCTTTAATTATTCAGTAGAGGGGTTAGTATGGGGATCTAGAAAACAAACAAGATTACGGATTTTCCAACCATATAAATTAGAGCTTTCACGCATATATTTTCTGTTCATTGTCCACAACCCGTACAAAAAAGTAAGTCTTCTAAAAAGATAAACTTAAAAAAATCACACAGAAAAAAGAAGATGAATGAAATTAAGGTTAGGTTGTTGCAGGCAACTACAGAATTAACTCTATTAACCCTTACTTTTTAGTGATTCATGTTAAGTACGGAGTAGCTCGCACGGCTCTTCTGGCGTATTCATGTATAAGCAGTGTTTGGGTAATAGACATATTATCATTTTTTATCTCTTACTGAAAAGAATGCCGTTTTAGAAATAAAAATGCCCTTTTATTGACCTTTTAATCATATTCAACACGTTTCTGAATTCCTTTCGAGGTAACAATAGAGCACATTCTTTGCTCTACGCATTGGAAAAATTTGTGGCACTGTCAATCCCAACAAAAATCTTCAAAAAGCGTGTCAACAGCCCCTTAGCCTGCCGTTTTTATATTTTTTTATGACCGGCTGCTCACCTACAGCTACTTATGTGCCTTCAACGCCTTGCTCGTGTTATGTCCCCTCAACCTGTCATATGATTGACAATTGGGTAGTATACCTCTCATCACGTCATCACTTGACCCCAGGAATCTGGCTACTCTGACGATTTTCACCCACCTTTTGGCTCTTGGCTGGCGGGCTGTGAACACATAGAAAGTGAAAGACAACGTGAGTTGCAATTACGTTTCCTAGCTGCCGTCCCGCACGAACTATCAAATAAGCCATCATCTGCTAGTTTCTAGCCCAGTAGTCTACCACTGAGTTCCACCGGGGCTTGTCAAATAAGCCATCACCTCGCAGCTATTTTCCGTTTTTTGTTTGTACTGTGAGAACGCTACCTCTGGGTTTTGGTCGCAGTGATCCACAAGGCTAGGCATAAGTCTAAACCTGGCTCTATAATTAAAATACCAAAAACTTTATATTTACCTATTTCTTGGCAAGCTGACTCAATGAATTAAAAATGTTGAATATTTAAACCCCCATATGGCTTCGCTTCACGGGAATATAATTTCAGGGGGCCGGTAACCCAAATTTATTTTTTCTCTCTCAACAGCATTTCTACGTACAGAGTGTTAAAGAACGCACACACTGGTATACTGGTTAAGCAGCTTGTCATGAACACAACAAAATAATGAAGATGTGTTGCTGTTAACAAAGATACCCAAAGATTCAAACTTCTGCGTGCCTTTGTTTCTACTGATATTTGCCGTCTGTCATGAAGCACATGAAACTTCTCGTATTCAAAGTTTTAAGTTTTCATATTGTTAAAACATTGTGAATTGGAGAATAAATATCACTTATGACATATTAATATACTTACAAGAACGGTTCAGCTTAAATTGAGGATGACACAGCAAGCGATGGAAAGAAAAGTATTAGGGGTAACCTTAAGAAACAAGAAGAGAACACAGTGATTAGGGGAAGAAACCGAGGTTAAGGACTTCATAATTGATATCAAGAAGAGGAAACGCACATTGGCCGGGCATGTAGTGCGTAGACCGGATAACCGCTGGTCATTAGGGGAACTAACTGGATTCCCAGAGAAGGCAAGCGTGTCAGGGGGAGACGGAAAGTTAGGCGGGCAGATGAGATTAGGGAATTTGCGGGTATAAAGTGGCAGCAGCAAGCACAGAACCGAGTAGACTGGCGGTACATGGGATATGCCTTTGTCCTGCAGTGGGTGTTGTCACGCTGAAGATTATGATGACGATAAATATGCTTTTAAGTATTATAAGTTAGCACGTAAATGCGATATGATGGTTTGGTGGCCCAAAATGAACTTAGAGCTAGAAGTACTCATCGTAAACGATGGTAATGTGTGCAAACACGGAAACAGCGTAATAGAACCAGACAACTGAAACAACGTCCAGCACACATGTGGTATTTGTCTTTGCACGCGTTAGATTGCTTTATGATCAGCCCTTACGCACCAACTCGACTCTCTGTCCCTACTGTCTCCGTGTGCGCGCCTGCAGGCGAAACTTAACGTAGTCGAACACCGTACGCAAGACTCATATCAAAAGTGGTAGGTGATGTAGGATCGATAATTTTTAAGTGACCTGGAACCTCCATTATGAGAACTAACGTACGACACCTTCTTGGGCATCGCATGAAGACTTCAAGTGAATCTACAGTGCACTGCCGTCAAAACAGTGTCGAGCGACTGGACGGGCCTTCGTTAGGACTACTTCTGCCACTGCTGTTAACTGTGCTGCCTTTGCTAGCAGCTTCCAATTTCTTCGTGACCATGGGCTTCATGTTAGCCGAGAGAGTTCTTTATATTCCCAGATAGGCAGCGGTTGCGTGCAAAGAGGCATGCATCATATACATTCGACTGAGTGTGTTCGAATGATCGATAACGCTTGCGGAAAACGAAAGGCGTTCAACAAGTTCAATGGCTTGATCGAATTGGTTTAGTAAAAATAACTGTTAGTAGATCATACGACCCGTAAATAACTTCTTTTTAGAATAAAAATGCCGAACCTTCAATAACACAGATAGCTTCAAGTTAGGGTACGTACACGACACGGATTTACAAATTCTAGAGACAAGATCTCGCACCGACCCAATGCATTCGCACCTCAGATAGTGTCAGAGGCCTTCAATCACTTCAGAATCTTCTCGTAGCCGCCGTTGCCTTGTACGTTCCTCAATATTTTCTTGTTGTACATACGCGGGTAATCAACTCGGCACCGTCGTCATTTATTGCGGGAATTGTTCACTTCATTATTTTTAGTTTTAAGTGCTGAATAATGTGATAAATACATCTAATCTGCGTTGAATATACGTGTTTATGATGATGATATTTTTCGGTGATCTACTCACAAAGAGCAGTTTTTCAAACAGCTTTGCTGTTACAAGTTGAGGAGAATGTTACAATACAGTAGACCTAATTTTTTACGTGGTTTCAAGTCTTAAACTTAAAAATTTGGTATTACGTACGTTAAACAGACACCTGCATTCTAACGCTCAAAAAATGACACATGATGACAGACAGAACAAACACTTCATGCAAATCCTCCATGTTTGCGTCATCTTTGCGCTAAAGTGAAGATGTCGTGAGCTTTTGACTATCTCCTCCTGCAGGTATTTTTTCAAGTCATTAAGAAGGCCTTTCATAATTACCGATTATATAAATACCACAAAAAATGAACCTACTAAAATCTACGACCCACGGTTGCGAATTTTTTTTTCTTTCCTGTATTTCCAAAACAAAAAAAATGGCCCCGTATTCGCATGTAATCTGCAAATGTCGTCGAAAGATAATACTCTTGCGTGTGGAGAGAGTGAAAAAAAACATTTATTTGATGTTCTGCGCAAGAAAATTGGTGAATGGTATTCTGGAGGCACTGCGTTAGAGTGCCTCGAGCGTGCAGCGGAGGCGAACGAGTGCATCAAAGGAATCTTCGATTTGGCTTGCACTAGTTCAGAAAAGTGCAGGTGCAGAAAAAGCGGTGCCAAGCGGTGCAGTGAGCGTGCAGCGCCGGTCGAGCAAGTGCAGGTGCAGCCTCAACCACGCCTCGGCACTAGCCGACACTAGCGCGCGACGGCTACAGCCAAAACGAAGGCGTGAGTTGACGTGAGTGCAGGCCGGAGAACACCTTGTAGTGTAAGCCTAAAATAGCCGCCTCCGCCGCCTTGTCCGATCAATACACGGCCGTGATGGCACTTCTTGTGACTGCGATGGAATTGCTGGACTCGAGCAGCGACGACGATTCCGTCAGCGGTGCCGTTTGCAGTGACTGCGACGATGAGTACGACGATGCGTGCATCTTGGTCGCGTGCGCGTTGGTGCGCGACGATGCCAACCGTGTACCCGGGTACGAAAGCATTATCGGCAGGTACCATGAGTATGAATTCAAGCGCCTCTTCAGGCTGTCCAGGGAGACTTTTGATAGTTTCAGGGCCAAGTTCAAGACTTCAGCCTTCTACCCAAGGGCAGTGCAAGGCCGCCAACAAATCAGTGCCGAAAAAACATGCCTCATAGCGCTTGTGTACCTAGGCTCACAAATATCTATGTACGCCATAGGCGACAAATTCGATGTTACCGAGTCGTCTGTTCATGTTTGTGTGACACGGGTCGTTCACTTCTTACACGCTATTAGCGATGAGATAATTTGCTGGCCTAGTAGCGCGGAAGTGACCCGCATAAAGAACGGCTTCCTCGCCAAAAGTAAAGGCAAGGGCCCAAGAAACACCATCGGCTGTATCGATGGATCACACATCGGGATACTCACTCCAAGCGAATCTACGCAGTCTTACTTCAACCGGAAAAAGTGGCCTTCGATAATCCTGCAAGGAATCTGCGACGACAGGAACAAGTTGCTGAACGTGTTTATTGGGTTTCCAGGTTCGGTTCACGACGCCCGTGTCCTGAGGGAGAGCCCCTTCTTTGCACGCGCAATTCAGGAATGTGAAGACAATTATATACTGGGTGACAGTGCATATCCACTGATGCCATGGCTCATGACCCCATTCAAGGACAATGGAAGTTCTTTTCCTACGTGGAAAAAGAGCTTCAATAAACGACACAGTCAACAACGAGTGCTTATTGAGAACACCTTCGGCCTGCTTAAACAGCGTTTTAGGAGGCTCTACCTTGTTGATGCAAAAAGTGTGCAACAGTGCTGCTATATAGTTATGGCTGCGTGTGTGCTACACAACATGTGCAACGATGAAAGGGACTTCCTTGAGGAACTTGCAACGCTTCCCCAAGAAGAAGATGTGGGCAATGATGAAAGTGAAGGAGATTTTGATTGCAGTCTGCCAGGCTACAGTCAGTCTCTGCGAGAGTTCATTGCAAAGGAACAGTGCTAGAAGTTCATCTTTGCTTCGCGATTTATTCAGTGTGCAAATGTTTTGCGAAGTGGGGTGCCGCGTCTAGAAGCAATGTTTTTTTTTAACAAATTAGATGGAGTAGACACTGCTAGTGTTATAAAAGTTTATTGCCCATATTATAACCCGTCCTTATTTGAGAGTACGTCGATCAACCGATCGAATCGCTGCATGCGCTCATCATGCCGCTTTGCCTTTGCCTCTTCCCATTTTTTTCTTTCCTCCAGTTGTTTCACTGCTGCCTCCTCTTGCTTAGCTCTCGAAGCTTGCATTTTTTCTAATGCCTCCAAGAGCGGCGTGACTTGGGACCTACTCTGGCGCTTCCTTTTTGGCGTTGTGCTGCTCCGAACTTTGGATGCTGTGTTGCACTCGACTGGGACTGCTGCATCTTGAGGTGCTTCAGTGATGCTGGTGCTGTTGAAAGTAATTGTACAGGTGCCATGTCATTTCCAGGCTACAGCACAAATTAAGTAATTTTTACTTACTCTGGACTTGCACTAGGCAGGATTGTTTTTCCAGGCTCCAAGAGCAGCCTTGGATTTACACTATGTTCTTTTTCCAAGACTTCTGCCAGCTCTCTGTAATAGACACTATGAGAATCACTGAAGATATGAAGACACAATCGTAACTTACTCTTCATATTCACAGTTCACACGGTGGTGACCTGAAGAATTGTTGTCTTTTTTTGACTTTTTATATGCTCTGTCCAGCGACTTCCATTTGTTTTCCACTTGTGTGGCAGTCACGTTGCACAAGAACTCCGTATTGATGGCCTCAGCCAACTTCTTCCACAGAAGCCTTCTTGTGCTAAACAAAAAAGCAAAGCACAGTTAGTAGGAAAGAAGGAAGCGACGTAACGTGACCCAAGTCTTGCAGTAGCACATGAACCTTTCCTTAGTACTTCATATGTGTAGCTTTCAGGGATAATTGCTAGGGATGTTCGATTATTCGAAAATTTTGGATAATGAATCAAACAGCACTGTATTCGGTTCCTAAGTCGAATCGAATTGCACATATTCTAAGTAACAAATATTCTTTTAATAATCGGCACTGGCGGGAGAACCCCAAAACAACGAAACAGCTACAAGTCATTCTTTCAATCCCTAATGTGACCTGTACGCAGCCCAAGCTTTTGCAAGACTACCTACACTATATTGATTGTCGAATGAATGCGCTTCTGAAAGCTCCATTCTTGCTCAATTTTTACTGCACTTTAGCTGTATCGCATTTATCAGCTCCTGTCTTCGTCTTGTAATAACCAAAGGTGGGAACTACGAGTGCTTGCAGCTTCACGACTAGCAACAGATACAAGTTTTGCGTTTGCGTAAATTGTTCTTGCAGATGTAAATTTCAACGCCCATTGTTATCCGCTTTTAGTGCGCAGGCCATGTTGTGATGACGGGTTGATCTGCTCCGTTACATATTTAGTTGTATCTGCAATGTTTGGTTGTAAATTGTTTTGTTTTTGTGTCCCAATTTTATTTAAAGTGAGGTGACAAAGTCTCACGTTGATAACGCTAGTCAATGCCGTAGTTGAACCTACAATTACAAAATGTTACGAATATTCTAGTTCCTGCTGCATACGAGATTACCTTAGTTTTCGTAATTGTGGTATTTTGAGTAGATTCAAACTGACTGTAATGGCCTTTGTCGAAAGTTTGTGACTATTTGTTTCAAATAAAATGTTCTGTTCTAAGGCTGTTTTGAAAATGGTCTACTTACTATTCAAACAGTATTCAATTACTATTTGTATTCTATTTGGTGCCATTACTATTTGACTCTTACTTGATTAGGTTCCGAAATTCACTATTCACACACTTCTGATAACTGCGAACGTTCTTTTTGTGCGGGAAGCATTATGTTGGAGAAGTTGAACATTGTGTAAATCACTCTTTTGGATCATAAAGCTTCACTAAGGAGACAGCCATATTCTAACCTGTCTTTGCATTGTAAAACATGCAGCTGCGCAACCTTGTTTGCTGACACGACGGCGCAGTCTAGGTTCAAAGATAGGGTAGCACGTGTCAAGAAGCATATCTCTTTTAACAATGAGCTGCACCATCTTGAAAAGTGGCAGTGCGAGAGAAATGCGGACAGACAGTGAAGACACAAGGACTGCAGGGCGAGACTTGCTAGAGATGTGCCTCAGAATAACAACATGCAATTCCCTCTAGTGCAAATTCTCAAGGCAGCACTACACTTGCAACATGGCTTGAGCTTGGAGGTGCTGCACCTTTTCGGCAAGACAGCGGTTGTGCAATGCCCAACACAAAAGCACCGTCGCTGTTTTTGAAGATCACTTGACTTAATGAAACATTACGAATGCCTTCGTTGTGTATATATGTGCGTGACTATACATACTGTTTGTGTGTATATGTAAACGTATATGTCACAGTCAGGCGCATAGCCAAAATTTTTTTTCAGTGGGGGGGGGCAGTAAAATGTAAATTGCTGGCAGTAAAATGTAGGCAACAATAACCATCGCCATTGTGAACTTCATGCGCCCTTATCTTGTTGGTGCTTGCCTAGAGTGAAACGGAATAATAAAAAGCTGCAAATAATTTTGGACATAGGATGACATACCGAAGTGCCCTGGTTTTTCCCACCAAGTCCTTCATTTCCGAGTATTTGGCGATGAAGAACCTTGTTTTTCGGGCGCTCCAAAGCTCTTCCACATCTTCAGCCGACGCGGCTGCTGCTGGAAATGCGGCTAAAGCCCCATCGCTGTCAACGTCGCCGTCGCAGGCAGGAGAAGGCGTCGGCGGTTGTGCCGGAGGGGGGTCATTTTCACGATTCCCTGCCATGAACCGCAACGTAACGCGCTTGCCGTCTGCAAGGGCGAAAACCAAGATTAAAAATACCGACATAGCATAAGCAATGCTACGAGGCTGTTTGCTGACCGACTACGACTCCTGGCCGCTAACCACGTTTTTTGGCAATGCATGCAGCCTGACTTACCTGATGCCTCATAGACGTAACCGTTGGCGTCCGTCATAAATGACCCGTCGGGATTGTGAAGTGCCTTAACTTCCTTTTGAACGCCCTGAACAACTATTTGCAACGTCGTCTGCTCTGGCCTTGGGGGGACGCCCGCCATGCTGCACTACTCTGCACCTGCTTTGGAGTGCGTGCACGCCGGTACAGAACTCGTCAGGAACTAGGCTTACACCTAGACAAAACGAGGGAGCCAGTGCAGAGGGTGCGACAGAGGGCGCGCGCTGCTCCGGCAAAACGAGGACGAAGGTGCTGCACCCTTTGAACTGGTTCAGCCGGTGCAGCCAAAACGAAGAGACCACAAGTCACGTCATACATGAGGCATGAGCGCCATCTGGCAGTTTCTTTTGGAAAACAAAGCGCGTGGCCGTGCTCGCCCGTCTGAGAGGCGATAAGGTGTAGAGCGCGAGGCGACGGGTAGGGGCCACCACCATCTCGTCTTAGCAAAGCGTGCAAACACTCCCCGTTCCGTGCAAGCGTTGCATGGTAAGCGCAGCGTTATAAGCACTACGATCCTTAAAATTACTTATGTATGTGTTTTATTGTAAGAGATGCATATGCCGAATATATGCGCGTTGTTATGGTGGTCCAGACATGCGCCATAGTTGCTTTTTAATTGACAATTGCACAAGCATGAACGCTCAATCTTGAGCAACATTGGTGGTCGCTGCGGATAGGGTCGGCCGTTTCAAGTATTCGATGCTGGTAAGAGTGGACTAACAGACAAATATACAGACAGACAGAAAGACAGAAAGACAGACCGAAATTTTTGCGTCGAAGGTCCCCCAAGAAAGACTATCGTCCCTGAAATACCTTCTTGTGAAGTGGATGGCTTTGCCGCAATAACGGTTACTGCTGAGCAGAGCACCCTTTACAGGCAATGCTGCCATGTTTACAATCTTCCAGAAAGGTGGTGTGTACAAAAGCGTTAATTCTGCATCGTGATATCACACTCCAAGCGATAGCTAGTTAGCAAGGCAGCATAGCTCGTTATTTCATAAAAAAAGAAGTAACATGGAGTAAGCGAGGCTTATAAGATAAGGTAAGATCTAAAAGGCCGATAAAGGCAACCGATAAAAGAACGACACTCATATTGATTCATTATTTTCACGGATTGCTATCAATATCGGCACCTCGCGTTTGGGGCGAAATTGTGACATGACGGTGTGCTGTCGTTGATGGCATGGTGACATTGCCTAGCCGGGAAGGTATAGGTCAATATTTCGTACCCCGAGCGAGTTCTCAAATTAGCTTGAACGAAAATGAAGAATGTATGAACTCTTATGCGTTCTCGTGCTGATTTGTATGGTAGATATAAAAGTTATCACATTCTATTTAAGGTTTCAAAATATTTCAGGCGATGCACGACGTACTGAAAGCTCTAAAGCAGCGTGATTTTCATGACCTTCATTGTGCAAAAATACACAGTGATCATGGTGGCATACTGAAGGACCTTGGTGACCTAACCTCATCGGCACAGGTAAGTACTTTCAATGTGGTAGTTTTTAATGAACGAATGAATGGAGCTTTTCATGCTTGAACGTATTTCGCACCTATCTCTGACGTTTAGAAAATCAAATAAAAGCTCATCCATTTCTATAAGGTCACATTATTGGCTCTGTATATTTTCTCAAAACGGTAGTTTTCTTTTGTCGTGATTTGAAATCAGGACGTCCAAGTCACATAGGTAAGAGCCTTACGCAAGGAAGTTATAAAATTTGTACTATTATTCTGATTTACTGAACCATACGGTGTTTTTGAAGGACTCAGACTGACTTAGCGAAAGCGGGGGGCAGGCAAAGTCAAGCTAAAAGAATAAGAAATTCTAAAATATGTAATAGGAAGCCGTATTGAGCTCAATAACTACATAAGTAGGCACACATTTTTCCTGTTATATACGTAAAGTATTTTTGACTAAAATAGAAACCTTGTAAACATGGTTTTAAGCACAGTAGAGGTAGCTTGGTTTTATGTTTATCATGCTCATATGTGTTGCGTCGTTAAACTCGTAAATACTACCGAAACATTTTCTCCGTACACTTGTCAAGTAAAAACGGAAATGAGTAAATGAACGCCAATCATTCTCTGGACCGTACTTCCCATGTTTGCACCAAAGAGTGTCCTTCAAATGATATTGTTATGACTCTACGCATGTGCTATCTTTCATATATTAGAGTGCATAAGAAAGAGGAAAATGTTTGAAGGTGCCATTTTGTTTTTTTGTTTGTTTCAGAGTTATGAAGCAGCTATCCGGCTCGATCCTCATCTCGCTCATGCTCATCAGAACCTTGCTGTGATCCGGCACTTGAAGGTGAGCTGTGACTTCGTGGACTTTAGGACAGCATTGATATATAATAAATACAAGGAAAAGCGCAATCGTAGTTTTCTAGCTAAGTGTTCTTGTGCGAATTTTGGTACTTGACAGACAGGACGTTATCCCGCTGGTGGAATTGGTTAAGTATTTAGGAGCGACTTATACAGTAAGTCTAAAGTGGAGTCCGCACATAGAAAATATGGCAGCTAAAGGAGCACCGGCAGTAGGGATGCTTTGTAGAGGTAGCAGTACAGGTATGGTTTGTGTCATCATGGGCTCGTCACGATCTATTGTTTGGTACTCACCCGATATTACAGTTTTGCTGCGTCTTGTTTTCGGGGGCACCCGCCTACAAACTTCGACCACTGTTACTTCTAGAACGCGAAACATTACGGTTATGACCTGGACTCCCTAAGTTTGTCGCAAACAATATTTTATATAGAGAAGCACGCTTGCCTTCGACTCTTATAAGCTTCCAAATACTAACAGTGCGTACTCTTCTATAAGTTATGCATACCAACAGAGGAGCTCGCAGTGGGCTTTCAATAATGAGTCGACAGCCTTTTTTAATCAACAGTAGTCTATATTAATGTGACCACAAGTCATTGTCGTTCAGAAGCTCTTGGAAACAGTACAAGTAAACCTTCGTATAATACTGGTGCTAAGGAGGCTTATTCAAGCAATAAAATAAAATTCGAGGATATATTTCCTAAGTATTGAAGAAATTTTTCCAGCAGGTACTCAAATGGCTTTGTGAAAGATTACCTGGCAAGATTAATAATAAAGATTGCATTACCAACTGAAGCTTCAGTATGTGAAGAAAAGGCAGGAGTGGTTATTGCATCTTCAGTGTTTTATCGGTATTTTTCATTTAGTTTACCTCTTTTTTTCACCCATTTACGAAGCGGAATTTCTCGCAATTGTCTTAGCATCACAGAAATAGCTTCTATCCATAACAGATGCTCTCATTCTCACAGACTGCCTGCCTGCCTGCTCTCCATTATTTAACTGGACCTAATATGTTCAATGCTTTAGAAGTTTTTTATGCCCTTGCCCCAAGATATTGATACAAATTAGCCGCTAAACACGGCTGCATGAAAGAGGAAGACGAAGTCAGTTTTCGTTGGATGTTGGTCTGGCGCCATCTTACTCGTCGAGTTCTGTGCGCTCTAAATAGGTCATTAAACAAGGTACTCGTAACATTATTGGTGGAGGTGGACGACCCCTGTACCTCGATGAAGACGCGCAGCGGTCGCACCGTCGGCGAGCTTTCGACTGCTTCGACTGCTGGTACTTCCTCTACGCCGCCCTCGTCAGTCCAAGCCACACCTACGTCACACTACCGCACCTCCGGGATCCTGACACTTTCCTCGGTGATGGTACGATCGATCTCGACACTTGGCCGAAGCGTACGAGCGCGTCAGTGCAACTCACCGCTGGGATCCCACGCTCATGCTCGCCAACGTGCTTTTCTACCTGTACGGCACTCCCCGAACACGGTTTGAAAGCCACGAAGCCAACATAACGAGCTGGGATCTCTTCAAAGAAAAGATACGTGACCTGTTTGGCGATTCATCTGGTCGTCAGCTCGCTGCGAAGCAGATTCTTGCCACACGGGCCAAGTCTTCTACCGAATCGTATGTCTCCTACATTCTTGACGTTTTGGCCCTTTGTTCCAAGGCAGACCAGTCCATGTCGGAAGACGAAAAGGTTAACCACGTCTTGAAAGGCATTGCAGACGATGCTTTCAACCTGCTGGTTTTTACCAACATCTCGAGCATCGACAACATCCTTAAAGAATGCCGACGTCTCGAACAAGCTAAAGCCCGCCGTGTAGCCCAAAACATCGTGCGCCTTCTGAACACAGCGGCCACCTCTTTGCGTGAGGACGCCTTCCACCAGGCCCCACTATGTGACAACCTCACACGCATTATTCGTCGAGAGGTCGAGGCAGCACAATCGGTAGCCACGCCACTACCGACGCCTGCGCCTTACCCGACCACGATTTCTTTGATACAAGCCGTCGTTCGTCAAGAGCTATCGAATGTCGGCCTACATCCTGTACCTGCCTTATACTCTGCTGCGCCTTCTTTTCGTCCCCCTTCTGCTCCTCGCATACAACGCAATCCGTCCAAATGGCGTACCCTTGATGACAGGCCCATATGTTTCAACTGTCGACGCGTTGGTCATATCGCACGTCACTGCCGCAGCCGCTGGGCTCCACCGTCCCATTATGCACTTCAGTATCACACCACTTCTGCTCGCGAATCGTCCCCATCACTTTCTTCATCAACGCCGACCACATTTTCCGCTCCTACAGCGCCTCTGAGCAGACCTCGATACGACCGGTCACCGTCCCCTGCTCGTCGTCAGTCCCGGTCACCCCCACAATGCCGTGCCGCCTCCCCGACCTATTCGCAGCATCTCCGACCGTGCAGCTTCTGGAGGTGAAGCTGCGTTGACGACCTTCGTAAGAAATCCTCGATTAACGTTAACAACGAACCGGAACCTTTTGGACGTTACTGTCGACAATGTTCGTGTCAGTGCGTTGATAGATACTGGCGCGCATGTGTCCATTATGAGTGCTAACCTTCGCCGCCGACTTAGAAAAGTTGTCACGCCCACCCTCAACCGAGCTGTACGAGTCGCCGATGAAGGAACTGCCGCAATTCTTGGCATGTGCTCTGCGCGAGTGTCTATTGGGGAGAGAAGCACTGTCGTTCTTTTCGCCGTTATCGAACATTGCCCTCATGAACTCATTCTCTCGGTATGGATTTTCTAGCCACGCACTCTGCCCTCATAGTCTGTTCAGCTGGCTCTCTCCATCTCGATTTACTCCTCTTTTCCGACACGCCTAGCCTACTGCAAACCAGCCTCTGCTGCATTGATTTCACGCGCCTCCCTCCTAACTCCGTCACACATGTCGACTTATCCTCCACGCCGCCAGTACCTGATGGTGATTACATGGTGGCCCCGATTCCTGCAGTGATGCTTACGCATGGGGTTGCTGTGCCGCATATGATTCTGAGGATTAAGGGAAACCGCACCTTCCTTCCACTGGTAAACTTTTCACTCACCACCCAAGTTCTGCCACAGGGTATCTCCCTGGCCAAAATTACTGCTCTCCAAGATGACCATGTCGAGCCCTTCAGAGTTGACGATTGCTGCAACTCAGTCAGTGGTTCCACTCCATCACGTTCTTGGGGTGCCGACATTGAGCGAACGGTGTCATCGGACCTCACGTCTGAGCAAGCTTCAGCGCTTTGCCACGTTCTTGAGGGCTATCGTAGCATTTTCGACTTTGCCAGCAACTCTTTAGGCCGAACGACCATTGTCACCCTTCGCATAAATACTGGCCATGCAACCCCCATTCATCGACTCCCCTACCGTGTGTCTGCGTCGGAGCGTGCAATATTACAACATGAGGTCGGCAAAATGCTCGCGAAAAACATTATCGTGCCTTCATGCAGTCCTGGGCTTCTCCAGTCGTCCTTGTTAAAAAGAAAGATGGAACATGGCGCTTTTGTGTCGATTACCGTCACTTTAACAAAATTACCAAAAAAGACGTTTATCCTTTACCTCGCATCTGCGACGCCCTCGACTGCCTGTACGGTGCCACCTATTTTTCAACTATTTACCTTCGGTCAGGGTACTGGCAGATAGCCGTCGACGAGATGGACCGCGAGAAGACCGCATTCTTCACTCCTGATGGTCTTTATCAGTTTAAGGTGATGCCCTTTGGACTCTGCAATGCACCAGCCACAGTTGAAAGAATGATGGACTCATTGCTCCAAGGGTTGAAATGGTCCATCTGCTTGTGTTACCTTGACGATGTTATTGTCTTTTCGCCCACATTCGACTCGCATCTTGATCGTTTGTCAGCTATTTTGGACGTTTTTCGTCGCGCCGGACTCCAGCTTAACGCCTCCAAGTGCCACTTCCCTCGTCGTCAAATTTCCGAGCTTGGTCACCTTGTCGATGCCCAAGGCGTGCGTCCACACCCAGAGAAAATTCGTGCAGTCACAAACTTTCCCGTTCCGAGGACCACAAAGGATGTCCGCAGTTTTGTGGGGTTGTGCTCATATTTCCGACGCTTTGTTAAGGACTTTGCGACCATTGCACGCCCACTCACAGACGTCTTGAAGAAAGACGCCTCGTTTACCTGGGGCCATGACCAAGCGTCATCGTTTTCGCAACTTACGACACTGCTTACAACGCCACCAATCTTGGCTCACTTTGATCCATTAGCCCCAACCGAGGTTCACACGAACGCCAGTGGACACGGCATAGGAGCTGTGCTATTGCAGCAACAACGCGGACACGACCGGGTTATAGCCTACGCAAGTCGACTGCTATCTCCAGCCGAGCGCAACTATTCCATCACGGAGCGCGAGTGTCTCGCCCTTGTATGGGCAGTCGCCAAGTTTCGCCCATACCTGTACGGGCGCTCATTCCGTGTTGTCACGGATCATCACGCGCTCTGCTGGCTAGCCTCCCTGAAGGACCCCACGGGACGTCTCGCTCGTTGGGCCCTACGCCTTCAAGAGTACACGTTCTCTGTAATGTACAAAACAGGCCGATCACATCAGGATGCGTATTGTTTATCCCGCTACCCTGTTGACGAAGCAACCGATACCGACGCTATCACGGACGTTTTTTCCGTGTCGCAGCTGTTAAACATCGGCGAAGAGCAACGTCGGGATGCTTGTTTACGAGCCATCATTGACAAACTGGAGTCAACGCCACGCGACCCGTCGCTACGAATGTTTTTGGTGAAAGACGGGATCCTATATCGCCGAAACCTTGATTCCTTCGGATCAGACTTACTTCCTGTCATCCCAGCGCACCTGCGTTCCTCTGTCCTGCATCAACTTCATGACGCTCCCATAACGGGCCATTTGGGCGTTTTTCGCACGTACGATCGAGTACAACGTCGGTTTTTTTGGCCTGGACTTGCCCGCTCTCTTCGACGCTATGTCGCCGCTTTTGAGCCCTGTCAGCGTCGCAAAACGCCGTCTGCCCTCCCAGCTGGCTACCTTTAGCCGATCGACGTTCCCAACGAGCCTTTCTTTCGAGTTGGTCTCAACCTGTTGGGCCCTTTTCCACTCTCCACAGCCGGCAATAAATGGATTGCTGTTGCCACGGACTACGCGACGCGGTACGTAATCACACGAGCACTCCCGACCAGCTGCGCTACCGACGTTGCGGACTTTCTGCTGTACGACATAATATTAGTGCACGGTGCTCCCCGTCAACTTCTCACCGACCATGGCCGCACGTTCTTATCAGCTGTCGTTCATGAAATCCTGAGGTCTTGCCATACCAAGCACAAATTTACTACTTCGTACCATCCCCAGTCAAATGGCCTCACGGAGCGCCTTAACAGGACCCTAACCGATATGCTTGCCAAATACGTTGCGCCAGACCACCATGACTGGGACATTCATTTGCCGTATGTGACGTTCGCCTACAATTCATCTCGTCACAACACTGCCGGATATTCGCCCTTCTATCTACTATATGGCCGGGACCCAACTTTACCTTTAGACACGTTACTACCTGCGGCCACTGAATATGCTGGGGAAGCCATTGCCCTCACCGACCCCGCGCGCCAAGTCGCCCGTAACCGTCTACAGGCTTCACAGGCGCGCCAACAACTGCTCTACCATTCTCACCATAGGGATGTGCACTTTTCTCCGGGTTCTCTCGTGCTCCTCTGGTCACCTACACGGCGTGTGGGTTTGTCTGAAAAACTGTTGTCGCCCTACACTGGACCATTCCGTATCGTTCGTCAAGTGACAGACGTCACGTACGAGATTGTTCCAACTGATCCAACAAAGTCATCGTCAGCTCCGAGCGACATTGTTCACGTGGCTCGGCTAAAGCCCTATTACCCCCCTTCGACATCATCTGCGTAAATTTAGCACCGGAACGGTGCTTCTACCGCCGGGGGTTATGTTACAAAACAGCCGCTAAACACGGCTGCATGAAAGAGGAAGATAAAGTCAATTTTCGTTGGATGCTGGTCTGGCGCCATCTTACTCGTCGAGTTCTGTGCGCTCTAAATAGATCATTAAACAAGGTACTCGTAACAATATTAACGGCTCATTGTATTGGTATAAGTACAAGGTCATAATGGTTAAACTCTCAATGAACGTGCAGATGTACTTAAAGTGGCCTCATATAATGATCTTATAATTGCTATATTGCTGACGCGAGCATTTATCACCGTGGCATGGTTTGAAAATTTTGCAACATCGGATAAGTTTGAAATGTCTTGCTTGGCAAAAGCGGAGTGTCTCATCATAAGTACACTTGAAAAAAATTGATTGTGTTCCTCTAGAATGGCGGAAATATCAATTACGAGAGTACGCTGCTGAGTCTACCAACTGAATTTTTGCCTACACAGGTCTGGTCTGCTAAAGTCACCCTTATGCGGCTACTGCAGCGAGAGTGGATTTCTGCATTTTTTAACATGTATGGGAGTTGCAAACAAAAGACTGTTATTTGATGAACCTTTTCATATGTAGGCTTTAAATTTATATCTTCCAGCAGTCTTTTCTTTTGGACCAACTGGAAAGAGATTTAGCCACAAGAACGTTTGCGAAGCTATATGCGATTTTCTAAAAAAACAAAATGAACTGAGTGTAGAGCGTAAGCATAATATTCACTTTTATTATTCTATTCTTATTACATGTATTACCTATGTTTTTCCACAAAAAAAACTTCCTTATCTAAGATTATTAGGCTGTAAAAACAGTGTTATTTCTAAGATAACGTACCGTTTGTTTCAAGGCCAATCCCCCGTGCTGATTGCGCCAGGTGTCTAAGGGCCAAACAACCACCCAACTATTTGATCATGCGCCAGTAATTATAGGGTTTCTGGAAACACACTGTATTTTATGCTTGTTTTTTAATACCTCCCTTGGCTGCACTTGTGCTTAAAATATCACCTTTTCTATGCAAGACAGTTTGAGTACAATCATTTAGCTCAACATAATATGCTACACGTTTTTTTCCCAGAGTGACTACCCAGGTGCCTTTCGACACTACCAAGTGGCCCTGTCGCTGGACTCTAAGAACAAGCTCATCATAAACAACATGGCGAAGTTGAGGCGACGAATCACCTGATCACTGACTCCGTTCCACGACTGTGATTACGGCTTATACAACATGCCGGAATGCATTTACAGTGGCGTTTTCTTTTGAATTGACATTGACGCCCTGACGGCACCTGTTGAGTTGGATGCACATTGTACCATTTTTTTTTAGTTCCGCAAAGTTTGTGAGTAAGCCTGCACATGTTCCGGTGTTGGACAAGGTTATCAGAACTGGACATCATCAACTCAACGTTATGAATGATTGTTTCGCATCAATTGAGCTTTGTATTATTTCCTTCTATTCCACAGTTTTGTAATGCCATCCACAAACAGACTGTGAATTGTTCCCTTTATTGTGAGAACGTACTTTTTTAGGCGCCATGAAACTTTGCTGACTTCTCTTTAAAAGCATGCGTGCTGCATTACATTTTGAAAGTGTCATTCATGTATTTTCCTTTGGTGTTATAATGCGGTCATGATATCACGATGTTCCGCAATGCTAGCTATCATCGTAGTGCAAGGCATTGATTGCGTCACACCGTGTACCTGTTCAACGTCGGCATATATCATATTAATTTTATGCAGGACTCCTAAGGTTTTGTCTCATATTGTTCCTGGTTGTTGCTACCGTGCACGAAAAATACTATTCCGCGAATGTTTCACCCATCCATTCCTGATTGCATCAAGTTCTTTAGGTATACAATATGGGTTTTTAAATTCATTGTGAACAAAAGTCTGTTTTGACGACGATGTTCTTGTCATATAATTGTAATTGCAACATTTCAAGAAGAGAAATATATCTAAGAGTCTTCGTTACTTATTATGCGATATGTGTTAAACCATATATGTTCCCCTTCCTTACAATGACCTCTGTAGTTGGCTGTGGCAGAAAGTACCGCGACTACAAGCTGTGGCCTGAGACTATGCAACAACGTACCTAGGTTTCTAACTCTAAGTTATTTTATCGAGTGCTCCAATTGCAACCTAACTGCCTGAAAGTGTGACATTTTCGCTAAGATGTGGTAGCTGGGAGTGGATCGTGGTGTGTGTCAGCTTATGGAAGCTTATAATTGATGCGAAGTAGTAATGTCATTACAGAAAGATACATGAAAATGTCAGGAAGTAAAATGTCTGATGTAATGATGTTGACGTCGAGCGTATGAGTGTTAAGTGTGTTGTGCAGCCTACAACGTGTTTTCAAAGCCAGTCCTTGTTATCTTTTTACGAGATGCGATGAAAAATTGTGTTCTTAGCTGCTGAATGACATCTCTACTGGAGTAAATTGTAAGTAAATCTCTTGAATGAGAGGGTAAAGAGGGAATCGGCAAAATTGTGCTTATAACGACAAGGATTTGGCCTAGTTAGTGTGAATTCAGGATAAATAAAAGTAGGCATGTAGATATGGACACAAAAAGAAAAACTAAGACAATACAAAAAGGCTATGTTTTTGTAATCTTGATCTATTCTCCTGTGCCCGTATCTGCACACAGACGTTTTCCTTTTTCTTTACCGCCGTGTTATCGCCCCGTAAAAGTTTTCATGTGTTCACTATAGATTTTCATGTGATTACTTGTTGTTTTTCACAAATGAGCAATGGAATAATTTTCTGGCTACACACAGTGTTTCTGGGTTAAGGAAAAAGAATGATACAGAAGCAGGCGTGAATGAAAAAGTCGCAAACTGAGATATCCGAGTTTTTTCGGTTTTGTGATACGGACACTGACACCAGACATGCTTAAGATCATTGCTCTTTGGCCAGTTATGACCCTTGCGCCAGAAAACCCCACTGAAGGCTGAAGAGCATTCCTACGACTTCAAGAGATTGCATGATCATCTTAAGCAGTGACACTCACGTATGAAAGTTGACGCTACTTGCGTTTCAATAGCAGCCTGTAGTTGTGCGACAGTGTGTGACAGCAATCGTATTACCAGGCACAGCTTCAAGTATACAGCGTATGTCGAACGAAGCTATTGGAGAATATGACCACATGTAGAAACGAATCAATGCTCAAACTTATACTTGTGACACGAAGGAGCAAAGAGGTCAGTTTATTGAGTAAATTCCGGCCGGTCTGTTGAGACGATGCCACCAGATTTACTATGCCATCGCTTGAAATTTGCAATCTCTGTAACCTAATCTTATTCAAGAACATTGAGTGTACGTGTTGTTTGCCGAAATATATAGGGGCTATTGATGACAGTTCAGCTTTCAGGAGCTCTCACGCAAGTAACTTCGAAGTAACGTATACTCGTTAATGGCTATCGTGAACCGTAAGTGTTTATATCATAATGATTGTTGTTGTTTGACGTCGCAAAACTATGATATGAACGACGCTGTAGCTGTGGCGGCGGAAACGTCGGTGCCACGGTGCTATGGGGTTCTCAGTGTGCACTAGAACCTAGGCACATATGCCTCCAGAATGTTCACCTATATTAAAAATGCTTCCAACGCGGTTAAGATCAGAACCCGCAACTTGCGGGTCATAAAAGGAACCCCATAGCCTATAGCAACCGTGGCGGATGTCATAAGTTTTTATTGTACCCGAAATATTTCATACGCTCAATATGATGCCTGCCTTCAACTATAGCCGCATAACAGCGTCCGGAGTGCTGGAGCATATTGTAAAAGTCGTTATTTACGTCGGTATAATTCAGCAGAGCCTAGCGATGGCAGATTTCCTTGCAGGCCGCTTCGCCTTGTGGATTATTTTTTTTTTCAATCATCGTGAGACGTATGTGTTCTGGTACTATATCGCTGGCCGATGCAGAATCATGCCAGTTGACGTCGTGATGCCCCCGAGAAATGATGTCCTCAAACTGTACGAGTTGTGTATAGCTTTGATTCTACGGAAAAAGTTGCAACTTTTGTTACCGTCGAATTACCCAATCTTCGTTTTAATTAGAGTTATTTTTAATATAGTTCATTGAACTGAAATGGGTCGTGTCTTTGTCCCTTAAAGAAGCTTGTCTGCCACTGCATGTTCCAGTGTGCCATCATTGGAGTTTTCATTTTATATGTGTATGGATAAGTGTTATGTGTGCGCACACAAGTTGTAGACGATGAAATGCTGTCATGTTGTCCCACCTACCCTTCCAATAAAAAGGGATGCCTTAGAGAATCTTGTCATGTTCTCAATGGCGTACTTATAGTATGCTGCTTTTGTTTATAGGTGTAGTGCGAATCCACGCCTTTAGTATACGGCCAAATACCGTTCTAGAACACTGATTTTCCTTACATCCTCTTCTGCCTAATATGCCAAGAAACACTTCTTTATCATATTTCACAACTATCGCTAATTTACAGTGATGCTGGCAAGCACATTGAGAACAATAAACATACATGAAGTCGTCATGAAAATAAGGCTACCTTAGAAAAGTACTCAACACCGCTCAGTGAAAATCAGCTTCAGTGAAAGGTGATGGGAGTGAAACGTGATTTGGAAGTTGTTTAATGGTAAATTTGATTGGCGGATTTGCAGTGGCCGAAAAACTCTGCACTGACGCATTCCACTCTGATGTAGTGCTCGAGTGCTGCGAATGGAGCAAAAAAGTTGCTACCAAAAATGCTGCGAATATACAAAAGGGTGGCACCATAAAGAGTGCACTAGCGCAGGGCTTCGCAGTAAACTATCGCCCCAACAAAATCACTGTTTTTTTTTAAGTTTTATCATTCTGGCTTCTTTCTAGCGATCGTCAGCATGTATAACGACCCCGTAATGGACCCAGAGGTCAAGATTTAGTTGTGGTGTCACAATTACCCAATAGTCCACAACGATTACATTACTTTCGAAACTTTCGGAACTGGTTTAATAACGATGGAGTTCAGTTACATGGCTTTCTTGATACTAAAGACACCCTTGTTTGGATTTGTCTTTCTTTAGCTATGCATCTTTTGTAGGCTTGTTTCTCCTGCCTGAGCACTCTGCTCACTATGCGAGAAAAAAGAGAAGCTAGCCGGCATACATTGGAGTGGATAAACAGGTATTGTGGATGACGAGTGTATGACATCTTGTCGTCAAGGTGAATGTTGTCGGTATGGCGAATCACAGAGCCACGAAGAGAAATAATTGTTTCCGTGAACTTGTTGGGAGCCCGCAAATATTTTAGAAAACGCCTTTTAGCATCAACGTACCCATACATAGTTATAGGCCTAACTAAGTCGTTGAGCCGTTTGTTTTTTTAGTGAAATAAGAGTAGATGCAGTGAGCAAATGGCTCTTGCGCTTAGAAAAAGGTTGAAAAAATGCAAGGACCTCGACCTAAAGACCAAAAGATCCACCTCAATAAGAAAACGAATTTGTTTATTACTCTTTCTTTTCTGACTTCACGCATTTCACGACTTTAAAAGTCCGAAATCCTTGCTTGAACACGTGACGCAGCCGCAACATGAACGCTAAGTGATGAAGAAATGTGCAGGATTTACTCACTGGCAAGTGTTCTGTAAGAGGACCACAGTCTAACGAACATTACCCTGAATGAGAACTAATATTGTTGCTAAGCTTGCAGATGAGGAGCATTCATGCGCGTTTTTTGTGCACCCCTTGTCTTTTCCCTTGCATACTAACTCTTTTGCACAAACGCCCTTATATTTATGTGTATACGCCAGTTTGCTTAAGCACATATGCTCACTTACGTGTTACGTGTGCGAGAGTGTGCGGTACTGCTGCAGGATTACTGAACCCGTACTGAATGCGTATCATACTGAACCCTTACTGAATGCGTATCATTGCTTGAAATGAGTCAACCCCATTTCAAACATTTATTTAGCCTTAAGCAGCCCATACGAGTAAATGCACGTTAACACTAAAGCCGCAACCACGTCTTTTTAAAAACTCAATTTTCAAAAAGAAGTAAAAAAGTAGTTGACGTTTTCTAGCAACTGTGGGAATACAGAAATAGGCAAGTATTGCATGCTGCCTTGAGTCAGCCGTCCCATTCGTTTTCACGTTCTTTTTACAAGTTTTATTTGGAATATCTCGATGCAAATGACCAATAGAGCAGAAGCTGAATCAAAATATTTCCCTGATGGTATGGCCTTTGCACCGAAGAAAGATGAGAATCCCATACAGTCATTCTAAAAAAAAAAACAGTTCTACTATTCGCACTTGCACGAAAATTACAGACGTCTCCCGCAATGTTGCAGGAAAGAATAGCCGTTTTTTTTAACAAAAAACATTCGGTCAACGCATTCGATGCAAGCGGCCACGCGTGACAGCCCGTCACAAAGACGCCCAAGGTAATAAATCTAGTGGCCACTCTGTTCAAAAACAGCGCCATTTTCAACCCCATCACGATATCATTCTCTCAATCTTTTGTCAGTATCAAGAATGAGGACAAACACCCACGTTACGTCGGCGAAAACCCGAAGGTGGGAAATATATATTGATAGAGTGAATAGAAAAGTTCAAATACTTCCATCCAAGCAGCCGCGCCTATCGCAATACGAAGAAGAAAAGTACGGCCGAGGCTCGACGCGGTATCCCTTGTGAATAGCCCCCAGTCAGTCACTGCTCCATTTCATCGCGTCACTAAAGAAACTCACTGTGCGAGTGGTGTGTTGACTGCACATTGGTCTTTTCATCTCGTTCACGCGGGTCCTCCATCTTAACACCGATGTGAAAGGTTGGGGGGCGTGAATTGCCGCTTATCACGGGCCCTTTTCGGCAGTTCCACCTAAAGAACAGATACGGACACTTGTTCTTTTTATTTGGTGCAATCAGATACCCCGTCTCCGTATTTCTCTTTGCAGACGGACACTTGTTCTTTTTATTTGGTGCAATCAGATACCCCGTCTCCGTATTTCTCTTTGCAGATTTGCCGTTCCCAGTCTGTGTGAGGCACAGCGTGCGAGAAGGCTGTTTTGTTTCAATTTCTTTAACGTTGGTAACTGGATACTTTTTCCTGTATGTTCGTTCTTTTATTGGTACGGTAGACGAGTGTAGGTCATGTTTCTGTTTCAAGCACTTCAGTTCAAGCTCTTACTTCGGGTAATATTTGAATATTCTGGCAATGCGTCTTAAAAAATAGAACTTCTACACCATATATTGTACTTGTTCAAGCTAAAGTTTGCTGAACACATATATTAATGGTACATACGTTTAGCTAATGTAAGAACCGATTGAATGCTATTTTAACTAAGTGCAAAGAATTAGGTGATCAAATTGAAACAGCAGACCCGAGAGGCATTGAAATACCAGCTGTCGGTGCAGCGCAATGAATTTACTTTTTTTGATCAGTGAAAGCTTTCTTGTTGCTCAGAGTGTCTTAAGGTATAAAAATCCAAAGCAGCCTGACTTCATTGTAGCTGAAATAAAGTGTAAGCGCACTTCAAGCACAAATGCCTCTTTCAAACTTTCGACAGTCGAAGATCGAATGTACAACGCCCAACAAAGCAGTTAATGATATGGGAGCTTAAGTAGTAGCCACAACTCTTTGAGACTTTTTTTTAATAATACCTTAACATATATTGACCAGGAAACACTTACAGGTGAATTCTTTTCTTCCGTAGATTTTTTTTTCATGTAGTGAGTTTTGATTTTATAATTTGAACCATTACGTACTCCTTGGGGCAAAGCACATGATGTTCCTAACGAATACTTACTTGTCCAAGTACTTAGCTTTACACAAAAACTATCCTGGACTCGGGTACAAGTCAAGGAAATTTTCTCTGCCATATTCCCAAAGTAAATGATTTTGAAGGAGCTTGCTCGGGTATGATCGGGTAACCCGTGAATCCTCCGTAGACATCTGTTATCAACATCTACCAGGAACTCTCATTGCAGGACTGGGATGGCGTTGGTGCGGTATTGCTCGAGCGAATGATAGCGATTGTGGTGATGTCGTCATAGACCCACAAGTAGTCGAATACCTTGCAGCTGTGGCCGAATGTGTGGTCGAGGAAGTCGCACCTGAAGCGCGCGTCGGCGCCGCCTACGTCCTGTAGCGACCACTTCTTGCTCTTGGCCACGGCGTTTCGCGCCCCCACTTCGGGGTCTTCTTGCCGCCGCATCCGTGTTGCTTCTGCTTCGCTGGCCCACAGCTCCGGGTTCACTTGACGGAGAGCCCTCACCGCTGCTGCCTCGCTGGCCCGCAGCTCCAGGCTTGCTCGCCAGAGCCCTCTCAGGTTCGGCCTCCCGAGCTCTCAACGCAGGGTCTTAGCGGCGAGCACGAGCTGAAGCTGCGTTGCCAGCCCGCCGGGCTGCTGCCTTGGTTTTTGGGTTGTACATGCAGCCAAGCGGTGACGAAGTGTGCTCTTAGCATGAGCTAACGGCGGAGAAAAAGGAAGCGGACGTACCTGGAGTGGTGTGCGCCCCCGTGAGCAATGGCGCGTCATCTAGTAAGCATTCTTATAATCACCGGAAAACCGACGCTTTGGAAGGCATCGCGCGTTCACGCGCGACCACACGAAGCACTGCTGACACATCCCTCTTTTGCTTTCTCTTTAATATTTTTTTCTCTGTCCCACCCATCTCCCTCCTGGCGTTGTTGAGCTGACTTTAACACTGAGCATGACACACATTTGTATTCATTTCTCTTTCTTTCAAATCCAGTTGGAGGAGGTTATTACGCGGCCTATCTAAAACGGGCGCCTTGGAGATTTTAACTCATGGGGGAAGGGGGGCACGCCATCTAGTAAGCTATAATAGAATTACCGGAAAGGCAACCTTGAGCGCGATCTCAGAGGCGTACAGGCAACACTAGTGTACACGCCGCCGATATAAGTTAAGCCGTGGGTCGAAGGAGCAAGCTTTTAAAAATGGCTCTTCCAAAATCAAAAGACCACTCTCCTAAAAATGCCGTTGCCGTGTACGTCATCGTAACGTCAGAGCCGACTGCTTTGCAGTCAGAAAGTTCTGAACAGCTAAGTTCTGAATAGGGAAGTTCCGAATATGTAGGTTCCGAACAGAGGAGAAGGCACTTGAACATTTCTTTTTGTTTTCTTTTGATATTCTATCCCATTTGCCCATAAGGCTCTCCAGGACTTCGCTCTCTCCGGTTACTCACCCAATGTCAGCGTGGTAGAATATTGTTGCCTTCGCGTTTCATTTAATCATGCATAAAAAGTACAGGCCTCACTCCATTGCTAAAGTTTTTGTTTATGAAGATAAATAAAACTACAGAGATATAAATTAACCTTTCTTAGGCTTTTTAGAAACTGGTAATTCTAAAAACTCTTCCTGGCAAGAAGTTCTAGTGACGCTAAGAGTTAAAAACGAGCGAAAATAATAAAGGTTTGAAACTGCCCTCAAGTTGCTCTAAATTAAAGGTCAGATGAAAAATTTGGCAGATCCTACACGTACCTTGGGAATCGACGTAATACGAAGCATGCAGATGGAAGGTAAGCGTGTTATTACTTTTGTTGTTGACAGACACGTTACAAAATAACACTAAATACTTGTAAAAACGTTCCACGCTCACAGATATGTTGCACAGTCGCACATATTTTATATAAGTAGTTCACACCTGCGCAACAATAGCATAAGTATTACTGAGAAGTGGTAAGCTGACATGTAACGCTTCAGTTCGCGAGGATGGCAGCTGTTGACACTGCTACAATAGTAACTTCAGTGTATGGCACCTAACGTAAACGACTGACGTTAACCCGACGAGACGGCTGTATCATAGGAATACATATGCAATGTTTGTAAAAAAACGATAGCCAACATTGCAACCACAGTTGACGTTTCACCAACATTGCACCTGAATAGTGTATTTTACAAAATCAGTACCGAAGAGGGACATGGCTTTGTTGTAGAATACTTGATTTTCACGCAGAATGGTTGGGTTTGATTCTGGTGGGACCATGGTGTTCGTTGGGTCAACGCTGTCGATGCCAGTTTTCCTTAAAGTTCTTGCATTTAAATGACCAATATCGGTTGTTGCCGTTGTTGGCTACATAAAAACTGTCAATAATTTATGGCGCATACCCAGTGGCACATACCCGCCCGCGGGTGTTTGGTGTTTGATGGCGTACGCGACGGAATTGTGACATTAATCACGTCACAACCAGCGGGTCTTATTTGTTAAACCAGCTTATTTTTTCGTACTAGCTTTGGTTCACAAAGTTATATTACGGAGAGATAAGTTTTGGGAAGATTATTAGGCGTCTGCTTCTACTTGAAACGTCAACGGGAGGGCGGAATTCGGTAGAGGAATGTTAGCTAGAATGGTACTCCGGCTTCGATTCTAGGAGCCACTAGAGACACGCTAGTATGAAAAGCGGGTCTTTGTCTGCATTGACGTCGAAGAACAGAACCGCGGGGCGAGTCCTAGGCTCAGAACTTCTCCTTACATTGACTATAAAGCAACCAACTTAAAGAAAACAGCCTCTCGAAGTCATTCTTTCATCAAGCTTACAAAGCGAGCAACTACGGCTTCTACGTTGACACAGAGCGTCGTGAGTTTTCTGGACAGGAGGTCGCATACCACCGCTACTGAACTCCAGGGAAGTTCGCATTGTTATGTAGGCATACGAGGTTGGCATTCTTAGCATTACAAAAAAAAAAGGCCGGCAGGAAGCATTTGAAGGAATAGGCCCACAAACTGTGGTGGAAATGTTTGAGAAAACGATCTTAAGAAGGCAATTTTCCACGTGACATTGCTAATGATTGTATTCAGTGAAGCTGCCTTTGAGCGGAAACAATAGTAACTTTTTGAAACGTTGTGATAATATACTGGTGATCATGCGATTTTCTTAGTCTTTGTACCTTTTTGTGCTTTGAATGCCTGGATGCAAGTTGTCATTCCTGTTACTGATAGTTGAGGCCAGATGTAGATTTGGAGTGGAAGCGTTTGCGATTAGGATCACTCAGAACAACCCATCAGAGAGACTCAGGTCTCCAAGAAAAATAAAAAAAGTCTGGCCGGCGTTCGAAATTGTTAATCTGTGCCAAATTCGGATTCTCTTTTGTCTTAAGTTGAGACTCATTTCTAAACTTATACTTCTCTCATTAGTGAAATGCATCACTAGAGCTAAAATAAATGAGTTCACTCTCCATAGTATGGCCAAATATGCAAATACGCTGTAACTGTGATAATTGGTAGTAGATGAAACTAAACACCACTAAATTGACCGTAAAACGCAACAAAATGAGTCAACGGAAAGGGAGGTTACCACATGCTTCAACTCACACTAAACGTTTGAAATGTTCATTCTGATTCATGATTATTCCATATCTACTACGCCTCTTTTCTCAAATGAATCGCTCAAGCTAGGTATGATACATTTATCGAGTTGTAACAAAAACAAAGTGTTGCGGCGAATACATTATTTACTAAGCGCTAATAGGTGGCAATGGCAAGTTTCATTACCAGATATATGTAGATGCTCAAACA